>NC_053493.1:27798891-28398891 GCF_905171775.1 Rana temporaria
TCATCGCAGTGATGGGCAGGGCTGCGTGAATAGCGGAGTGCCAGGTGCTAAGCTGGACGTTGCAATAGGAAGAAATACATTTCTATCACTTTCAGCCTTTTTCATTGTCTGCCATATAATGACCTATTTACTCTTTGTTCAGTACAGCCTGTTTTTAGCCTGTCTAACCTACTGAAACAGTGAACGTGATCTCCTTAGACGCCAGCGCCAAGCCAATATATAATGACTACTTGCATATTTTCCTGCAATGTTCGAAAAAAATCATTTCAACTCATCTAGGGGTGAGCAACTAATCTTTGCCTTCATCCCAAGTTGGCACATGACAACTGAAATTTTAAAGGGGCAGTCCACTCAATAATCATGTTTCAGTTTTTGGTAGATGTCGTAGAGTTTAAGTAGATTTGAACCTAAACACTGAAATCTGATGTTTGATTTAAAGTAGATGTGAAGCCAACCACTGAAATCTCAGATAAGCTTTACATGTGTAGGTAAACCCTCACCTTGTAAAAAAAACAAAATTCAGTTTAAAGAGATTCTAAGGCTCTGTTCACACCTAGGCGTATATACGCCTGAAGCGCGACGCCGCAGCAGCCCCTAAGACGCTGGAGGGATGATTTTACATTGCCCTCTATGGAGATGGTTCACATCTCCACGCCTGCCGCCTGCCGCCTGCCGCCTGCCGCCTGAAAACAAGTCCCGGACCTTTTTTTCAGGCGGCTTTCGGCGTTCGGCATAGGATATGTGGACCTGGGGGTAAGCTGCATTCACAATCGCGGCGGTTTGACGCCGCAAATCGCGGTACAAAACGCTGCAATTTGTCGCCGCAAATCGCGGTACAAAACGCTGCAATTTGTCGCCACAATTCGCGGGACAAAACGCCGCGATTAGGTACGCCAAGGTGTGAATGCAGCCTAAAGGCACAAGTTTTTTTTACCTTTATGCATTCTCTGTGTATCAGCCCCCCTAAAACTTACCTGAGCTCCATCGTGATCCAGGGATGTGCACGAGAGCCTCGGCTCTCCAGGGATTCTCCCTCCATATTGGCTGAGACTGCAGCCAGAGCCAATGGCTCCTGCTACTGTCAATCACAGACAGTGAGCCAATGAGGAAAGAGAGGGGTGAGGCCGAGCCACAACTCTGCATGTGAATGGACATGCAGAGCCTGCTTGGGTGCCCCCATTGCAAGCTGTTTGTTCTGGGGGCAATGGACAGAAGGGAGAGGCCAGGAGCGCCGGCGAGGGACCCGAGAAGAGGAGGATCTGGGCTGCTCTTTGCAAAACCATTGCACAGGGCAGGTAAGTATAACATGTTTGTTATTAAAAATATCACTTTAATATCACTTTAAATATAAAAAGAAGGCAATTAAATTAGGGCTCCGCTGCTGGGGGACACCAGATGTAAAGGAGGGCTCCGCTGCTGGGGGACACCAGATGTAAATTAGGGCTCCGCTGCTGGGGGACCCCAGATGTAAAGGAGGGCTCCGCTGCTGGGGGACACCAGATGTAAAGGAGGGCTCCGCTGCCAGGGACACCAGATGTGAAGGAGGGCTCCGCTGCTGGGGGACACCAGATGTAAATTAGGGCTCCGCTGCCAGGGACACCAGATGTAAAGGAGGGCTCTGCTGTTGGGGGACACCAGATGTAAAGGAGGGCTCCGCTGCTGGGGGACACCAGATGTAAATTAGGGCTCCGCTGCTGGGGGACCCCAGATGTAAAGGAGGGCTCCGCTGCTGGGGGACACCAGATGTAAAGGAGGGCTCCGCTGCCAGGGACACCAGATGTGAAGGAGGGCTCCGCTGCTGGGGGACACCAGATGTAAATTAGGGCTCCACTGCCAGGGACACCAGATGTAAAGGAGGGCTCCGCTGCCAGGGACACCAGATGTAAAGGAGGGCTCCGCTGCTGGGGGAAATCAGATGTAAAAGAGGGCTCCGCTGCTGGGGGAAATCAGATGTAAAGGAGGGCTCCGCTGCTGGGGGACACCAGATGTAAATTAGGGCTCCACTGCCAGGGACACCAGTTTTAAAAGAGGGCTCCACTGCTGGGGACACCAGATGTAAAGGAGGACTCCGTTGCCAGGGACACAGATCTGTAAGGAGGGCTCCACTGCTGGGGACACCAGATGTAAAGGAGGACTCCGTTGCCAGGGACACAGATCTGTAAGGAGGGCTCTGCTGCTGGGGACACCAGATGTAAAGGAGGACTCCGTTGCCAGGGACACAGATCTGTAAGGAGGGCTCTGCTGCTGGGGACACCAGATGTAAAGGAGGACTCCGTTGCCAGGGACACAGATCTGTAAGGAGGGGCTCTGCTTCTGGGGGCACCTGATGTAAGGATGGACTCTGCTGGGGACACCTGATGTAAGGACGGACTCTGCTGGGGACATCTGATGTAAGGACGGACTCTGCTGGGGGCATCTGGTGGCAGGCCACGTGGCAGGTGACATGCTTAGGGGTCCCACTGATTCGGCATTATGCTGGGGAACACAGATCTGTAAGGAGGGCTCTGCTGCCGGGGACACCAGATGTAAAGGAGGGCTCTGTTGCCAGGGACACAGATCTGTAAGGAGGGGCTCTGCTTCTGGGGGCACCTGATGTAAGGATGGACTCTGCTGGGGACACCTGATGTAAGGACGGACTCTGCTGGGGACACCTGATGTAAGGACGGACTCTGCTGGGGGCACCTGATGGCATCTGGTGGTAGGTGACATGCTTAGGGGTCCCACCGATTCGGCATTATGGTGAGTTGAATGATTTAATTCTATATTACAATGTAATAATAGAAATAATGTGCTTCAATCATCCTGACACCATAACAACCATTGTGCCATGATGATTGAAGCGCTAACATCAGGTGTTTGGAGTATCTATATCTGCTGATTTGTTAAACTCTGGAATACACATATTTCTATTGTGGTGTAGGATCTGGGCCTGCTATCCATCCATCCCTCTTTCCTTCTCTCCCTCTCCATCCCTCATTCATCTCAGACTCTAACCACACCCCTTCCGAGCCACTCCCATTTAAGCCACACCCACTATTCCGCATAAACCACACCCATTTTTCGCTGCGACGCGCATCGCGCCCAACATTTTTCTGTTACACTATACAGTGCTTACAAACGAATGCCCCGCCCCCTAATTATAAAAAGGTTCTGCCTACATGCAAAAAAGTGTCCCGATTATTTATTTACAATGTTGGCAACTATGGGTAAGGCACACTCTAGATCAGGGGTCCTCAAACTACGGCCCGCGGGCCAAATGCGGCCCGCGGAGTATATTTAACCAACCCACCCTGACATGCACGGCAGGTTGTAACACAGCGGTCCCGCTGTGTCACAGAGCTCAGTTCGGGCACGCTGTTCAGGCATGCTGTGATAGGTCTAGGAGAAGGAGGGCGGGACTTTTATCACAGCGCGCCCGAACTGTTAACACTGTGAGCTTCGTGACACAGCGGGACCGTGACACAGCAGCAGTTTGGCACAGTAAGACTTTGAGGGGCTTACGATGGTGAGGTGAGGGGGGCTTGCAATGGTGAGGGGGGTTGCAATGAGGGGCTGATAAAGATGTAATGATGATGGTGGGGGGGGCTTGCAATGAGGGTCTTGCGATGGTGAGGGGGGGTTGCAATGAGGGGCTGATAAAGATGTTATGATGATGGGGGGGCTTACAATGATGATTGTTCTGTTTCAAGCATCGGTTGTACCTGTGACAAGCTTCTTGTAGACCCAGTCTGTAAGGTTGAATGATGACTTTAACAGACAGCTTACTCAATGAATAAAGACTCCAGAGGTGTTTTCCAATGCTTCTTTATGCTTCAAGGTAACAAGGATATAAACATAGAGGCTTTTCCATAGGTAAATTTCCAATGAAGATACACAGCTCCCACACTCTGCAGACTTTTCAAGCAACTAAGCAAAGATGGGGTTTAGAGCAGGAAATGGTGGGTGGGAGCAACCAAACTAGTCATAACATAATAACATAACATGTAATAACTGCTAGACAGTAAAAGCTGCGTGACAGCACACTCCCCGCCTGGTATCGTGAGATACCACTATACTCTGTTTTCTTTTACATATTATTAACATTGCATACATTAACATGCTATCTAGCCTTCTCAAGTCTATAAGCTAGCTATATTAAAGGTCCTAAGTGGCTCCTTCACATAACACTGAATCAGAATTTTTGGAAGCAGGCATTATTAGGACTGTCTCTGTGACTGGTCTCAGGAAGGTTTTTGAAGCCCCATCCTTAACGATCCTGACTTCCACACTTCGGAATCTCTTCCATCATCACTGGTGATGGCCTTTGTAATAAGTCCAACCGGCCACTGAATTCGGTGAACTTGCTGGTCTTTTAGCAGGTTTGACTTATTTAGTCGTCCACCGACTCGAAGCATGCCTTCATGGTCGATTATTGGATTCAGTTTGAGTAGTGGGCTACTCTTTGAGACTGGTCTATTGCCTCTCAAGCATTTAATCTTTTCTGCAAAGACTTCTTCTTGCACAAGACGTATGATGAATAATTCTGCGTTCTCATACTCTAACGCATTGGGTGACTCCTTGCAAGTGTGCCATCCATGACAATATGATGTCTGATTGGGCTTGCGGAAAGTCTGGGCAATATGTCTCAATCTTGTTATAGTCTTGACCAATCTTTTCCAAGAAGAGAAACGTTTAAAGCGTCTCGCTTCCAACTTTCTTCTTGAGCAGATGTTGGAACTCAATGTTATCACTTCAGGGCGGATTTCTGGATCAGTATCTGGATCCACCAGGTGGAAATCGATATCTTCTTTTGAGTTTGTAGAAGACTGGTCCAATAAAAACTTGGGTCCTGAAAACCAAATGGTTTGTGTGAGGACAACTGCTGACACTGACCTCGTTGCAATGTCTGCGGGATTCAAACCAGTTGGGACATAGTTCCATTGTTCAGGTCTACTGACTTTTCTTATTCGCTCTACCCTGTTAGCCACATACACGTAGAACCTCCTTACGCTGTTGCATATGTAGCCAAGTACGACCTTGCTGTCGGTGTAGTACTTAACCTGATCAATTTCAGAGTCCATTTCATTTTGCAGGAATTCTGCGACTTCGACAGCTAGGGTTGCGCCACACAATTCTAATCTTGGAATAGTGTGAGCAGGTTTTGGAGCTAACTTGGCTCTTCCTAGTAGAAAACCGACATAGGATGTCCTGGAGGGATCTATGATCTTGAGATAAGCCACAGCCGCTATAGCCTCGGAAGATGCATCGCAAAAGACGTGAATCTCTTTCCTCAGACTTCTTGAAGTTGAAGTGGGTGAATAGCAGCGTGGGATATTAAGTTCTTTCAGCACTTTCATGGAGTTTCTCCATTTCTCCCATTTAGGCAACAGGTCTGGTGCTGGTTCAGCGTGAAGGTTATCTAAAATCTTCTGCATAAATGCTAGAAAGTGCTCTTGCATCTCTGGTTTGTTACAGAGAGTTTTCTTACATGCAGCAAATCTGGTTAAAGCTTGTCCTCGATTGTTAGGGAGAGTAAGCCTTGGTACTCGGAAGGGTAGTGGAGCTACCCAACTGTTGGAATTGTCCTTGAAGAACTCTTCATCCATAATCTTGATGAACTCCTTGTCTTCGACTGAAGGGGCAATCTTGTCATCGCAAGTAATCTGGTACACTGAATCGCCAAGGTCCTTCTGAGAAGTGAGCTTGCAGTTTATACCTTGGAGTGCTTGATATGGAACTTCGTTTTTAAAATCAAGTCTTTTCTTCGCATAATAATGCAATGGACATTTCATCGACCGATAGGCAACATTGGTTTTGTAGGAAGCTACATCCAAGAGCTTGTGAGATTGGTCTAAACAGACTTCTCCTATTATCACCCATCCAAGATCAAGTTTCTGGGCCTGAGGAGCATCGTCTGGACCGTTACATAACTCTCTTATTTTATGGACTCTAGGAACGTCTCTCCCTAGTAGAATCAAGATCTTAACATCCTTGTTAAGTGGTGGAATGTAGTCAGCAATGTGGCTTAAATGGGGGTAATGACGTGCAGCCTCTGGTGTGGGGATTTCTTCTCTGTTGTTCGGTAGCTGATCACATTCGATTAGAGTTGGAAGAGGAAACTCTATGTCCTCATATTCTGATGCCACAATGAAGCCATGGGCTCTTCTTCCAGAAGTATTGATCTTTCCTGCACATGTCTGCAAGGTATAGGACCAGGCCTCTCCATGAATGTTGAATAGGTCAAAGAATTCTGGACTGGCCAATGAGCGATTGCTCTGATCGTCGAGTATGGCATACATTTTTATGGAATTTTGTGGGCATCCTTCAGGAAAAACCCTTACAAGACATATCTTGCTACAAGACTTGCTATGAAGCCCTTCTCCACATACCTCTGTACACCTTGTGGTTACGGGGTTGGCATGTTGCTCAGTTCTCTCCCCGCCATCATCTGATGTAGGCTTGGGGTTGCTGCCGGGTGAAGGTTTCCTTTTGAACAGGTCTGCATGAAGAGCGTCTACATGTTTGGCACTGTTACACAGAGAACATCTGATGGTGATCTTACAGTCTCTTGCTAAATGATCGGAGGATGCACAACACTTGAAACAGATATTATGCTCTTTGAGAAATGACTTGCGTTCTTCAATAGGCTTATCCTTAAATGCACGGCATTTGGAGAGAGAATGTGGCGCATTATGGATAGGACACTGTTGATTGAGATTGCTTGCCTTAATGCCTGTAGCCAAGACGTTGGATGCTACCTCTGTCTTCCTCACGGCAATAGGATACTTTAAATCCTTGAACTTACTGTTGGTGGCAATACCCCTTGAGGTGGTTAAAGGAGTGGTGGTTGTATCTGGATAGAAGAAGCTTGGGTCATTCTTGGATTTTGCAACCTTCCGCACGAACTCTGCAAAATAAGAAAAGGGAGGGAAGGAAACATGATGTTCATACTTATATTTTGATCCTACACTAGTCCACTTTCCCTGAAGATAACTAGGCAACCTTGCTACAATAGGATTCACGCCCTGAGCAGTGTCTAAATAGCTAAGACCTGGTAAACTAGGATCTAACTTAGCAATTTCAAGTTCATGAAGGAGGTCGCCTAACTCTCTAAGCTTATGATTGTCCTTAACAGAGATCTTAGGAAAGTCGTTTAGTCTCTGGAATAAGGCAGATTCAATGACTTCGGGACTCCCATAGTCTTGATCTAGACGTTCCCAGGCAGCATCAAGGCTTGCGTTAAAGTTATAGATGTAAACAGATTTAAGTCTCTTTACTTGTTCTGAAGATTGTCGCCCCGAATACTTTATTAGTAAATCGAGTTCTGCTTGAGGTTCAACGGGCAAGCTCTTGATTACCGCCTTAAATGTAGATCTCCAACTCCTGTAGTTCTCTGGGCGGTCATCAAATTTATACAGTCCAGTTGTGATCAATTCTTGTAAAGCCATACTCTTGCTGAGCTCCGTAGCGTTGATGCTTTCAGTTTTTATAGCCACCGGGCATACTGATGGTGCGCCGACTTGAGCCATGGTTGGTATCTGAAGTTGGCTGGTTGGTGGAGCGAAAGGTGTTGCAGATGGGTTCAATCTAGGTAAGGGTCTGACGTCTGAAGGTCTCTGAGCATTTGAAGTTGAAGAGAACTGTATCACAGGGGTCATAGAGTTCATCCTGTAGTCTTTTGCTGTACCCTTGTAATCTCTATTCGCATAGGGTTGCGGTGGCACGTGAGCCGCGTAGGTTGACTCACTTGATTTTGTGACATGCGGTAGTTGCGGAGTGTCTCTGTTAGCAGGTGTGTCTAGTTGACCAGCTTGATTTTGTGACACGTTGCCTTCTGGTCCACATGCTGGATGATTATGAGAAAAATCTCCAACTGTAGGTGGGACTGTGATGTCGTGGTTCTGGCTTAAGACGAACTGTAGGGTCCTTTCAATGGGGTCTTGACAAGCAGCCAAGCTGGGACAAGCTGCTCCTTCTTCTTCCAATAGGGCTTGTTCCAAGACGAATAATTCCGCCAATGCTACTTCCTTTTCTTTACTCTTCTGAAGGATTTCTAGCTGAGCCTCTAGCTGAGCCTCTGTTTCTGCTTGAATGCGTTTAGCTTCTGCTTTGATGGCTGCTTCTCTTTCAGAGCAGGCGGCTTGAACCTGGGCTGCTGCGACCTTCTGGCGAGCTTTGACTATTTGGTCGCTCAGTGTTGACCTTACAGAGCAGGACCGCAGTGACTTAGAAGAGGATTTATGATAGGAGCGGGCAGATCTAGAAGATTTTCCTGAGTGTCTGGAAGAAGCAGATTTACAGGATGTAGTTTCATGTAGCTGTGCTAATCTACCTTCTATCTGTGCCTTTGCTTCAAGATATGTGCTATGCCTCTGCTGGTCAGTAGAAGTAAAGTCCTTTAATTCCACTGCGGCTTCCTCCATGCTGGAATGTGACAATAGGGAATAGAACTTTTCAGAAAGTCTTTTATAATTCTCAAATGCCTTCTTAACCCTTGAGAGAGCAGTGTTCAATTGCTCAGGATTGTTGCTAGTTTCATTAGCGTTTTTTATACAACTTAAAGTCTTATGCCATAATGCAGTCAGGTTACTAGATGTTTCTTCCTTACTTGCTTCATAAACCTCTTTTGCCTTCAAGGATGGATGAGGGCCTCTAGCGGGACGAGCAGAATAAAGTAAGGAGTCTGCTTTATCTTGGTTAAATGCAGGTGATTCTGTGGGATCTCTGTCAGACATAATGACAAGTACTGTAGTTTTGGTGTCTTGTTACAAATCTGCCAGAGCTGAGCTCTGTAGTGACTTCTGATATTAGGCAGATTGAACTGAGGAGCTGGATATTTGTGACATCTAGTGCTGCAACTGTTTCAGACTGGATGGCTTAGCTCACTATCACTTTATACAGGCAGGAATACACAGTTATTTCAGTAGATTCAGGTATTGGATTCACAACCAAAAACAGCTTGACAGTGATAAATCCTAGGGACTTGATGAAGCTATGATACAGTCTTTGAGCAGTTATGGAGCATTGAGTAGAAGGCTGGCTTCATACACAGAGTAATGCTTCCGGTGGCTGCAGCAGTGGCACACAGGCCTAACTCTCAGTTCACAGCCTGCAGATGGTATCCTGTGTTAGGATGTTTGTTCTTCACACACACATGTGGTTACTCACGTTTCTGAAGCTGCAGAGATAGCTGTGTGATGGATTCTTTTGGAAATTTACTGTTCTGTTTCAAGCATCGGTTGTACCTGTGACAAGCTTCTTGTAGACCCAGTCTGTAAGGATGTATGCAGCAGGTTGAATGATGACTTTAACAGACAGCTTACTCAATGAATAAAGACTCCAGAGGTGTTTTCCAATGCTTCTTTATGCTTCAAGGTAACAAGGATATAAACATAGAGGCTTTTCCATAGGTAAATTTCCAATGAAGATACACAGCTCCCACACTCTGCACTTTTCAAGCAACTAAGCAAAGATGGGGTTTAGAGCAGGAAATGGTGGGTGGGAGCAACCAAACTAGTCAGAACAGCAGGGGGGTAAGGATCATACCAAATAACATAATAACATAACATGTAATAACTGCTAGACAGTAAAAGCTGCGTGACAGCACAATGATGGCGAGGGGGGGCTTGCAATGAGGGGCTGATGATGGTGAGGTGGGGGGGGGACTTGCAATGAGGGTCTTGCGATGGTGAGGGGGGGTTGCAATGAGGGGCTGATAAAGATGTAATGATGATGGGGGGGGCTTACAATGATGATAGCGAGGGGGGGCTTGCAATGAGGGGCTGATGATGGTGAGGTGGGGGGGGGGGACTTGCAATGGCCATGATCAGTTTGCAATTAATGATTGTGAGGGGGGGCTTGCAATGAGGGGCTTACAATGACTGTGAAGGGGGGGGGGTTGCAATGATCGTGAGCATAGGAATTTGTTCATAGTTTTTTTATAGTTCGGCCCTCTAACGGTCTGAGGGACAGTGTACCGGCACCCTGTTTAAAAAGTTTGAGGACCCCTGCTCTAGATGAAAGCTCCAGCAGACCCCACACCTCATGATAAGCCGAAGCCGACCAAATACCTGATAATACTACCACTTTCTGTTATAGGGTGACAACCAGCTATCCTTGTCTCCCAAATCTGCTTCTGTGTTGTCACCCTTTCACCCATTCTCCCAATGGAGAGGTGGCTCTGCAGGTGTACAATGAACAGTTAAGGTTCACTGTTGTCACCATCAGGGAATCCACCAACAGACAAAACAAGCATGTTTTTAGTAGCGCTGGGAAGAGTTGGGGGTCAATTCATTCCATTACAGTACATTATTGCACATGTACTAACGTGTACCATGACATGTGTTAAGGTGTGTTGTGTTAAAGCCCAGCTCTGGGAAACGTTAAAATGATCTCTTGCATTGGGGCCACACCCACACGGTCAGCGTTATTTCCTCCTTTTGTCTATGGGAGAGGAGACATATTTCTATTCTTCTCATGATCCACTACCCAAGCAGATAACGCTCCCTCAGGCATCAGGGTGCATTCACACCTATGCGTTATTTTATCGAGAGGTTTTTTTGGGTCGTTTTTATCGAGTGTTTGTGTACAGCGTTTTTAAAGCATTTTTGAGGTTCGGCGTTTTTTATTTATGTAGCACCATGCTCCCATTGAGTGGGCGCTATTAGGTAGATTCACGTACTTTGGCCTAACTTTAGAGCGGCCTAGCCTGTTTAGGCTACACCGCCGTAAATTTGTTAGGCTAGTAGTGATTCACAATCTACTTACCTGCTAATCTACGGCGGCGTAGCCTAAAACGAGCGGGGCGTAAGGGCGCCTAATTCAAATTGCTTGGAGGGGGGCGTGTTGTATGGAAATGAGGCTTGACCTCACGTTTTTTGACGTTTTTTGACACTGCGCATGCGCCGGGCGACTACATTTCCCAGTGCCAATTGCGGCTAAGTAGGCCGTACGGGCCTATTGATTTTGACGCGGACGTAAACGACGTAACTCCTGATTCGCCGGACGACTTACGCAAACGACGTAAAAAATTCGAACCTCGCGGCGGGAACGGTGGCCATACTTTAACATTGTTATTTCACCTCATAGGTGGAATAACTTTAGGCCGCCTAAGGCCTTACGGAAACGACGTTAATCGACTGCGGCAGGCTCGCGTACGTTCGGGAATCGTCGTAAAAGCTCATTTACATAATCTATGCTGGCTGCAATGGAAGCGCCACCTAGCGGCCATCCAAAACATTGCAATCTAAGATAGGATGGCGAAAGCCGTCCTATCTTAGATATGTTTAAGTGTATCTCTGTTATAGAATACACTTAAACAAACAAACGCCGGCGTAGATTCAGAGTTAGGTCGGCTTATCTACTGATAAGCCGGCCTAACTCTTTGTGAATCTACCTATATGTGTTAAATTCTAGTTACCTGAGCTGTAGTTTAGCTCAGAAGGATTATGATAAATTGTTGGTTCTGTTTCAGTTCAGCTGGGTTGCACAATTTTCCCCTTGACAGTGGGTGTCGCTGTTACCACAGGTCAGTGGCGGTTCGTCCATAGAGGGCGCTGGAGCGCCACCCCCTCTGGCTCTCACCGCCACTGAGTCTAATAACATAGATTCATGCATTGCACGAATCTATGTTATTATCGCCGCTGCCGCTGTTCTATTCAGATGGTCGGCGCTCATGTCCAGCCATCTGAATAACGGCAGCTGGCTTTTCCGAGTACAGCCCTCGGGTCCCGGAAGCTTATACAAGGAATGCACTAGGGATGCGCTCCTTGGATAAGACTGACAGGCGTCTCAGCCAATCAGGTTGGCTGATTCTGGCTACTGGTAACCTGATTGGCTGAGACGCCTGTCAGTCATCGAGGGCGGTAGAAGACATCAAGGGACGTGGATGGCTGACTCCAGTAAAGGTAAGTGCCGGGCGGGGGGGGGGGGGAAAGGGGCACTTTACAGGGCACAGCGGTGACATCAATGGGCACAGTGGCGACAATAGGCACAGTGGGGACAATGGGCACAGTGGGGACAATTAAAGGGCACAGCGGCGACAATTAAAGGGCACAGCGGTGACAATTAAAGGGCACAGTGGTGACAATTAAAGGGCACAGTGGTGACAATTGATGGCACAGTGGCTGTGTTTGATGGCATGGCACAGTGGCTGCGTTTGATGGCATGGCACAGTGGTGACAATTGATGGCACAGTGGCTGCGTTTGATGGCATGGCACAGTGGCTGCATTTAATGGCATGGCACAGTGGTGCGAATTGATGGCACCGTGGCTTTATTTGATGGCATGGCACAGTGGTGACAATTGATGGCACAGTGGCTGCATTTGAGGCTGCAATTTTTTTTTTGTTTGCGCCCCCCCAAAAATTTTGAGCACCAGCCGCCACTGCCACAGGTCAAGGTTAGAAAGGCAGTAGGCTGGATGCATTGGGTATCTCCTCCCCAGAAGCAGCTCAGGGGGGTGTGGTCAACCTGCTGTGCATTCTGGAGAGGGGTACTTAAGGTTCAGACACCGTTTTGCGGGGTTCGTCTTCCGATCCTGACCTGAGGGCCCTCCTGGCCTCAGGGATGTGTGAGCTGTTTCGTAGCCTCTGGACCGGCTAGTCCGAGGCTTCGCAACTGGGAGTAGGCCCAGGAGTTTCTGGGGCCTACTAATCCAGGGATGGTCCTTCGCTACCTTACCTACGGGAGGAAGCTGAACCAGTGGGATTCAATTGAAGGATGTATCCTGGCAAATTTACCTCACTGTGCTGCCGGCCTGGCTGAAAGATTCTTGGCACCATGAGTTGTGTACTTTATTGTAACTTACAAAGTGGGCGAGTGGTTACACGATCTTGTGGCAGAAGATCGTGGGACGGCCTGACAACACTTATCAAGTCTGTGGCATTGACTTTGACGAGCTTCGCGCCATCTGCTAGGCAAGTGAGAGTAGGCCTATCTGGTGGTTTCTGAAATCCAGTGTGGAGCTGAGTTAATCCTCTGGATCTAAGTTGTACCCGTGATCCGCAAAGCAAAAGTACCAGAGTCTTTCCCCATCCCTCTACCCCTCTCTTGGAGAACTTTGTTCAATAAAAACCTTGAAAGAGACTTCGTGTTCGGTCTCAGACATTCTTACGGACAACTCTTCAAGGAGAACCCCTTAAACGAGCGTATGGAACAGTAAGGTAACGGCAGGCCCAAATCTAAACCAGCAGCTCCTTCGGGGGTAGTGCTACATTTATTTATTTATTTGTCTTATTCGAATTTTTAATACAAGGAAATAACAGAAAATATAATGTTTTACAACATTGCTTGTTATAAGGTTTGGTCTTTTTTAACTGCTTGCCGACCACGGCATGTACAGAATTGCACTGTAACGTTTATTTACGTTACTTTGAATTTCGCGACATGCGGGCGCGTGCGGGCCCCTGCCGCAAGCTCCCTGACCGTGCCCACGGGACCGGCAGACTCGATGTCCGCCGGTGTCCCGCGATCGTGTCACGGAGCGGCAGAACGGAGAGAGGCCAGTGTAAACAAGGCATCTCCCTGGTCTGCCTAGTGACAGCAATCAGTGTCGTGTCACATGTGCCCCCGCCCCACACAGTTAGAATCACTCCTTAGGACACACTTAACCCCTTCCCTGCCCCCTAGTGGTTAACCCCTTCCCTGCCAGTCACATTTATACAGTAATCAGTGCAATTTTTTAGCACTAATCGCTGAATAAATGTGAATGGTCCCAAAATAGGGTCAAAAGTGTCCGATGTGTCCGCCATAATGTTGCAGTCACAATAAAAATCGCCGATCGCTGCCATTACTAGTAAAAAAAATTATTAATAAAAATGCCATAAAACTATCCCCTAATTTGTGGATGCTATAACTTTTGCGCAAACCAATCAATATACACTTATTGAGATTTTTTTTACCAAAAATATGTAGAAGAATACATATCGGATTAAACTGAGGAAAAAATGTGCCTTAAAAAAAAAGGGGGATATATATATATATATATATATTATAGCAAAAAGTACAAAATATTGATTTTTTTTCAAAATTGTCGCTCTATTTTTGTTTACAGGCACAAAAAATAAAAACCGCAGAGGTGATCAAAGACCACCAAAAGAAAACTCTATTTGTGGGAAAAAAAGGACGTCAATTTTGTTTGGGTGCAACGTCGCACGGCCACGCAATTGTCAGTTAAAGCAACGCAGTGCCGAATCACAAAAAAATGGTCCGGTCATTGGGCAGTCAATTCTGCCGTGGTTAAGCAAAGTACACTCACTACAATGCTGGACATATGATATCACTGCCATTGGATCACCAAGCTCTTACATGCAATCTAATGCCACATACAGACGATCAGAAATTTCGACAACAAAACCGTGGATTTTTTTTCCAGACGGAAGTTGACTCAAACTTGTCTTGCATACACACGGTCGCACAAATGTTGTCGGAAATTCCGATCGCCAAGAACGCGGGTGACGTACAAAACATCCAACGGCACTATTAAAGGGAAGTTCAATACCAGTCGTGTTAGTAAAAGTTTGGTGAGAGACGATTCGCGCTTTTCAGCCTTGTGCTTTTCAGTCCTTTACAGCGTGAGGAATGTGCCATCTCCATTCTGAATGCTAGTTTTACCAGACCGAGCGCTCCCGTCTCATACATAATTTAGAAATTGTGTGCGTCAGAATTGTCCACACACGATCGGAATTTACAAGAACGGATTTTGTTGTCGGAAAAATTTGAGAACCAGCTCTCAAAATTTTGTTGTCGGGAATTCCGAGAGAAAATGTCCGATGGAGCCTATGCAAGGTCGGAATTTCTGACAACAAGCTCCCATCGAACATTTGTTGTCGGAAATTCCGACCGTGTGTACGCGGCATTCGACTTTAAAAACAAAAAACAAAAATTGGTGTTTCCCTTTAAGAGGACACTTTTTTGAAAGCTTATTTCCAACTCTGGAAAATAAATGTGTGTCAAATGAAATGTGCCTATCCCCCCCCCCCCCCCAGCCCCGGCTGACTCTCGTACCATTGTATATAATGCATTCTTCTGTCTGCTAACTTAGGCTGTAATTGTCTGAAAGTATATGGTATGATTACCGCGACACATGACTCGCCCCGGTGCCTATGCCAAGCTGCTATGGACAGGCGAGGTCAGGTTCATACAAGTTCAGTGGCGGGAGTTCGGGAGAAAAACAACATTGCTAAGATGGCAGGAGGAAAAAAAAAAATCGATCGGACGCGGGTTCCACAATATAATTTACTGCGCAGTCCGACGTCGCTGGAACATAGAAAAAATAAATAAATAAATAAATAAAAGGTTCACCCCTGGATTTCTCATTATGAGCAAGGAGCTGGCACAACCTTTCTTTATTATAGGTGTATCTGAAATATGTTGGAGATCGACTCAGGAAATCTGTAAAAGAGAATTAAATGCGTTCTGAAAGTACAGCCTGTCGTCTGTGAATTATTTTCAACATCATTTTGTGCAATTTAACCAAAAAAAGTACATTTCTGAATTAAAATTGGACCTAGCATCAGAATTTTTTTTTTTTTTATTAAGTGCACATTCTAAGCAATGTACATAGGTGTGCGCAGCCTATTGCATTAGGGTGTGCACCCCAAAACTCCAACTCACATTACCGATAACTCGCAATGTTCATTCAGAAAGGGAAGGGGCCGGTAAATTACATATTTAACGGCCCCTTCCCCCACTCATCCTAAAACATCTCCGCAGCAAAAGCCGACGGGAGAGGAGAGGAGGGAAGTCGGAGGCGCGGTGGGAGTGGAGGGCAGTGGGGGGAATATGTGCTGCATAGGATGATTAGGGTGTGCCTGGGCACAGCTGGCACACCCTGTGCGCACGCACGCCTTTGGTAATGTGTCAGTGTTACATCTCTAAGTATTTATTACCTCGCACAGAAATCACAGTACTCCCCCTGACTGTGCCTTCATCTGTTTTTCTCCTCAAAAGGACGGGTCTGCTCCTACCACCTGGACTGAGATGCAGTCATGTAAATTCTGGTGCTGATTGGGTTCAGTCCGAAGCAATATTCAGCCAAATCCGGAGCGAAACTGTCATGCCGCGTACACACGACCGTTTTTAATGGTCTAGAAAAAACAAAGGGCCAGATTCACGAATAAATACGGCGGCGTAACGTATTCCCTTTACGCTACGCCGCCGCAAGTTTTCGGCGTAAGTGCTTGATTCACAAAGCACTTGCCTGTAAACTTGCGGCGGCGTAGCGTAAAGACGTCCGGCGCAAGCCCGCCTAATTCAAATGGGGCGTGTACCATTTAAATTAGGCGCGTTCCCGCGCCGAACGTTCTGCGCATGCTCCGTTAGGAAATTTCCCGCCGTTCTTTGCGCGAAATTACGGCGCCCTGACATGTTTTTTGAACGGCGACGTGCGTAACGTACTTTCGTATTCCCATACGTCTTATGCAAAAAAAAAATTGAAATTCGACGCGGGAACGACGGCCATACTTTAACATGGCTGGTCTAAATGTAAGCCATAAAAAAGCAGGCTTATGTTTGCGACGGGAAAAACCGACTAGCGACGACGTAAGAGAATGCAACGAACGTGCGTACCTTCGTGGATCGCCGTAATCAGCTAATTTGCATACCCAACGCGGAAAACGACGCAAACTCCACCCATCGGTCGACGAAGTATTGCATCCTAAGATCCGAAGGCGTACAAAGCCGTACGCCTGTCGGATCTTAGCCAAAGGCCGTCGTATCTTTGTTTGTGAATAACAAATAACGATACGACGCAGCAAATTTGATAGTACGCCGGAGTATCAGCAGATACTCCGGCGTACTTTTTCTGTGAATCTGGCCCAATGTTTTTTTCAACCCGATTATTGTAATGCCGGCCTTGCCTACACACGATCGTGAAAAAAAAACGCTCGAGCAAAGCGCGGTGACGTACAACACGTACGACGGCACTATAAAGGGGAAGTTCCATTCGGATGGCGCCACCCTTTGCTGATTTCGTGTTAGTAAAACTTTGGTGAGAGAGACGATTCGCGCTTTCAGTCTGTTACAGCGTGACAAATGTGCTATCTCCATTACAAACGCTAGTTTTACCAGAACGAGCGCTCCCGTCTCATAACTTGCTTCTGAGCAATGCGTGTTTTTTTCACGTCGTTAAAGCCTACACACGACCATTTTTTACGACGTTAAAAACGATGTGAAAATTTAGAGAATGTTCTAAATTTTTAATGCCCATTTTTTACGTCGTGAAAAAATGCTCTGGAGCCCACACACGATCGTTTTTAAGCTTGTGTTATATTGTCGAAACGTTGTGTTAATGTGTAAACACTGATTTTGTTGGAAGTACCAATACAAACAGCCTTATTGATAATTTGCATTTTTATTTTTTTGCGTGATTGTGTAGACAGGGCCCCAGTGCACTGTATTGCCCAGGGGCCTATAATGCTCTTAAGATGGCACTGGTACCACTGCGGCTTGATTTCGGGAGTTGCTGGATCACCACCCTGAAAGGGACCCTCCTGCCTGTGGGATGCAGGATTGGCTATGTTTAACCACTTCCCGCCCGGTCAATAGGAGATTAAAGTGGTTGTGAAATCCTGACTGGACGTCTATGGACGTCCTGCAGGATTTCATGCCGGCGCGCGCCCGTGGGGGCGTGCAGCGCGGCGATCGGTGATGCGGGGTGTCAGTCTGACATCCTGCATCTCCGATCTCAGTAAAGAGCCTCCGGGGGAGGCTCTTTACCATGTGATCAGCCGTGTCCAATCATGGCTGATCACAATGTAAACAGGAAGAGCCGTTGACCGGCTCTTCCTTACTTGCGTCTGACAGACGGGAGTAGAGGAGAGCCGATCGGCGGCTCTCCTGACAGGGGGGGTTCGCGCTGATTGTTTATCAGCGCAGCCCCCCCTTTGGATCCCCACACTGGACCACCAGGGAGTGCCCCCCAGTGCTCAATAGAGCACAAATAGTTAAAAAAAAAAACAATAAAAAAAAAAATGTTTTAAATGAAATCTATGCCAATCAGTGCCCACAAATGGGCACTGACTGGCAACATGGGCACTGACTGTGCCCAGCAATGCCATTAGAAACACCCCTCAGTGTCACCCAGTGTCCATCAGTTTGCACCCAGTGTCCATCAGTGCCACCTCTTAGTGCCCATCTCTGCCCAGTGCCCACCTATCAGTGCCCATGAGTGCCCATCAGTGCCGCCTATGAGTGCCCATCAGTGCCGCCTATGAGTGCCCATCAGTGCAGCATACCAGCGCCGCCTATCAGTGCCCATCAGTGCCCATCAGTGCCACCTCATCGGTGCCCACCAGTGCCGCCATATCAGTGCCCATAATTGAAGAAGAAAACAAACTTATTTTTACAAAAAAATTAACAGAAAAAAAATAAATACGTAATTTTTTTCAAAAATTTTATCGCAGAGGTGACCAAATACCACCAAAAGAAAGCTCTATTTGTGGGAACAAAATGATAAAAATGTCATTTGGGTACAGTGTAGCATGACCGCGCAATTGTCATTCAAATTGCGACAGTGCTGAAAGCTGAAAATTGGCTTGGGCGGGAAGGTGCGTAAGTGCCTGGTATGGAAGTGGTTAAAGAGCGTATGTTGACCACTCTTATCAGGAGGTCGCAGTCCTTCAGGTAAGGTGGGCATGAGAGTGAAGGGTGTCACCTGTCTTTCTTAGAGATTCCTAATTCCATCACGGCTGTGGGATCACTGAACCCTTTTTTATTTGGGACTTATTGGATCACTTATTCTGTTTCTTTATGGACTATTGCTATACAATTGCTTTATTGACGTTAACACTGGAGCGCTGCACTATTGTTTTACTATGTAAATCCACATGACAAGCAGGCAGCTAACCTTTTCAGAAGGGGAGGTCAGCAATGGTAGCCTACATATTTTATCAGTACAGGTTTCCTTTACATCACTTTACATAAGTTTAACCATTTGCTGCCCGCCCTATTACAAAATTAGGTCCGCAAAGTGGTTTCAATATCCTGACCAGACGTTATATGACGTCTTCAGGATATTCAGCCGTTGCGCGCCCCCGGCACCCCGCAACACCGATCTGATGGAGACTCTTTACCACGTGATCAGCCGTGTCCAATCACGGCTGATCACGATGTAAACAAGAAGAGTCGTGATCGGCTTTTCCTCACTCGCGTCTGTCAGACGCGAGTAGAGGAGAGCCGATCGGCTGCTTCCCTGACAGGGGGGTTTGTGCTGATCGATTATCAGCGCAGTCCCCCCGAGGATGCCCACACTAGACCACCAGGGATGCCACTAGACCACCAGGGATGCCCACCACCAGGTATGCCACCCTAGACCACCAGGGATGCCAATCAGTGCCCACAATGGATGCCAATCAGTGCCCACAATGGATGCCAATCAGTGCCCACAATGGGCATCACTGATTGGCAGGCATTGTTTGGCACTGATTGGCATCCATCAGTACAATATATTACAGTACATCCGTGTCACCTATCAGTACCCATCTGTGCCACCTATCAATGCCCACCCATGCCGCCTATTTGTGCCCATCCGTGTCGCCTATCTGTGCTGCCTATCTGTGCCCATCCGTGCCGCCTATCTGTGCCCATTTGTGCCGCCTATCTGTGCCGTCTATCAGTGCCCCTCAGTGCTGCATATTTGTGCCCATCATCAGTGCCCATCAATTCCACCTCATCAGTGCCACCTCATCGGTGCCCATCAGTGCCGCCTTATCAGTGCCCGTCAGTGAAGGAGAAAACGTACTTATTTACAAAGTTTTGTAACAGAAACAAAAAAAAAGCATTTGTTTTTCAAAATTTTCTGTCTTTTTTCATTTTTTTTTTTGCAGAAAAAAAAAATCCCAGAGGTGATGGAATACCACCAAAAGAAAGCTCTATTTGTGGGAAAATGAACGCGTAATTGTCATTCAAAGTGCAACAGCGCTGGTCTGGTCAGGAAGGTGTATAAGTGCCCAGTATGGATGTGGTTAAATGACATTGATCTTTTTTTCTTTCTTTCTTTCAAGTGATAATCACCGCCGGCAAGAAGAAAGCTGAGAACCATTGGTCTACAGTCGCTTCTTCCCCTTCAGATGCTGATGTGTTCACCAAAAACATTTTTGCTAAATTCCTGTTGACCAATTGCATTGTCTTGAAGTTTATCCCCAAAAAATGTTTTTTTATTCCTTTTGGAAAATAAATGATTGGAACCTGTATCAGAATTATTTTGGTGATGATAGTGGGCCAGATTCACAAAGGGGATACGCCGTCGTATCTGTTGTTCTAACTATGCGACTGATTCATAGAATCAGTTACGCATAGATATCCATAAGATCCGACAGGTGTAATTGTTTTACACTGTCGGATCTTAGGATGCAATACCGCAGCCGCCGCTGGGGGGAGTTTGCGTCGTAAACCAGCGTCGGGTATGCAAATTAGGAGTTACGGCGATCCACGACGGATTTTTGCGTTCGCTACGTCGCCGCTAGTCTAGTTTCCCGTCGCAAATTTAGTTGTCGTTTTGGATGCCCTAACTTTAGTCAGCAATCGTATTGCTGTCTAAAGTATGGCCGTCGTTCCTGTGTCGAAATTTAAAATTTAACGTCGTTTGCGTAACACGTCCGGGAATACGGAAGTACGCTACGCGCGTCGCCGTTCGAAAAAATGACGTCACGGCGCGCAAAGCACGACGGGAATTGCGAAACGGAGCATGCGCAGTAGGTCCGGCACGGGAGCGCGCCTAATTTAAATGGCACACGCCCATTTGAATTGGCCTGCCTTGCGCCGGAGGCCGCCGGCGTAGTTTTCATCGCAAGTGCTTTGTGAATCAGGCACTTGCGATGAAAACTTGTGGCGGTGTAACGTATCTACGATACGTTACGCCGCCGCGATTCTACGTGAATCTGGTCCAGTGTTTCTGCCCCGTCTCAGATGCTCAGCTCTCTTGACAATTGTCATGATAATTGTTTTCACCTCATTTCCTGTTCCGATGACAATTGAATTTTAGATTTTTTGTTCCTCTCTGTCCTAGAGACCATGGTCACCAGTGAAAATATAGAGGGTGAATCTCTCCAGTGGTGACACAGACAGCAATAAATTCCTAAATTAACCACTTGCCGACCGCCGCACATACATTTACGTTGGCAGAATGACACGGCTGTGCAAAACGAGATGCTCGGTGAGTGTGCCCGCGGTTCCAGCAGACTCGTTGTCCGCCGGGTGCCCACGGATCAGCAGAACGGGGAGATGCCTATGTAAACAAGGCATTTCCCTGTTCTGCCTAGTGACAGGACAGTGATCTACTAATCCCTGTGATCGGGAGCAGTGATCAATGTCGTGTCACTTGTAGCCCAGTCCCCCCACAGTTAGAATCACACCCTAAGACACACTTAACCCCTTCCTCGCCCCCTAGTGTTTAACCCCTTCCCTGCCAGAGTCATCTACACAGTAATCAGTGCATTTTTATAGCGTTGATCGCTGTATAAGTGACAATGGCTATTTTTTGCGATTCCGCACTGTGTCGCTTTAACTGACAATTGCGCGGTTGTGCGACATGTCCTTTTTCCCACACAAATAGAGCTTTCTTTTGGTGGTATTTGATCACCTCTGCGGTTTTTATTTTTAAAAGCAATATTTTTTACTTTTTGCGATAATAAATATCCCCAATATCCCTGTCCCTGCTGAAGAAAAGCATCCCACGTCATGGTGCTGCCACCACCATGTTTCACAGTGTGTTTAGGGTGATGTACAGTGTTAGTTTTCCCCCACACATAGCGTTTTGCTTTTAGGCCAAAAAGTTAAATTTTGATCTCATCTGACCAGAGCACCTTCTTCCACATGTTTGCTGTGTCCCCCACATGGCTTCTCGCAGACTGCAAATTTGACTCCTTATGGTTTTCTTTCAACAATGGCTTTTTTCTTGCCACTCTTCAATAAAGGTCAGATTTGTGGAGAGACCACTAATAGTTGTCCTGTGGACAGATTCTCCCCCCTGAGCTGTGGATCTCTGCAACTCCTCCAGAGTTACCATGGACCTCTTGGCTGCTTCTCTGATAAATGCTCTCCATGCCCGGCCGGGTCAGTTTAGGTGGACGGCCATGTCTTGGTAGGTTTGCAGTTGTGCCATACTCTTTCCATTTTTGGATGATGTATTGAACAGTACTCCTAGAGATGCTCAAAGCTTGGGATATTTTTTTATAATCTAACCCTGCCTTAAACTTCTCCGCAACTTTATCTATGACCTATCTGGTGTGTTCCTTGACCTTCATGGTGCTGTTTGTTCACTAAGGTTCTCTAACAAACCTCTGAGGGCTTTACAGAACAGCTGTATTTATACTGGGATTAAATTACACACAGGTGGACTCTATTTACTAATTTGTTGACTTCTGAAGGCAATTGGTTCCACTAGATTTTAGTTAGGGGTATCAGAGTAAAGGGGGCTGGATACAAATGCACCCCACACTTTTCACTTATTTATTTGTAAAAAAAACTTTGAAAACCATTTATCACACGTACACACGGTCGTTCCAAATCGATGAGAATGGTCCGACGGGGCATTTCCATCGGTTCACCGATGAAGTGGCCTGATGGCCTGATGTGCGTACACACCATCGTTCCAAAAACCGATCGGGTCAGAACGCGGTGACGTCAAACACACGACGTGCTGAATAAAACGAAGTTCAATGCTTCCAAGCATGCATCGACTTGATTCTGAGCATGCACAGGTTTTGAACCGATGCTTTCTGTACTAACCATCGGTTTTGACCTATCGGGCAGCGGTTTTGAAGCATGTTTTAAAATTTTGGACCGAAGGACAACAGACCGATGGGCCGTACACACGGTCGGTTTTGACCGATGAAACTGAACCTCGGTCCATTCTAATCGGTTTTGTCCGACCGTGTGTACGCGGCCTTTGTGTTGGTCAATCACATAAAATCCCAATAAAATACATTTACGTTTTTGGATGTAACATGTTGAAATTTCAAGGGGTATGAATACTTTTTCAGAAATCTGTACTGTCATGAAAGGGCCAGTTGGTTGGTTTTGCCCCCAGGCCCCCAAGTTACCCCATGAAATTCAGGCAACTTTCAGAAGTAGGTCTTCCATGGTGGCCTCCATACTCCATAATTGTATTACAGTTTCCTATAACTCCAAGCAGCCTATCAGTCATACAGTAACTTTCAAACTGTCATTATAGTGAATTCCATGGCAATGTAAAAACATAAGATGTATCACTTTGAATGTCTTGAACTCATCAATCAGCTAGATGCAGGTTATTTTTCTTGAAATTTCAACAAAGCTTTTATTGAACAAAATGCAGCATACAAGAACATGACAGATATATGTTTTGATATTTAATACGTAAGGCAACAGTAAAAAGCAAAAAACAAAGAAGGAAAAAAACACACAATTATGTCCACATATCAAAAAGAAAAGACAATAATGTGAAAAAGTCCAATGATGTGATAGAATCCAGATTCCTTCCACCTTCACCAAGAAAGAAAATAAGAGGGAGTTCATATACACCAGCAGATTTAGCCCTCTGCAGGGTCTAATGGTCCTCCGTATCCCTGGAATCCTCCAGATATAGCCAGAACTCCTACGCGGTACCCTCAGTGGAAAACAGACAATCCGGTCTGGGGGGGGGGGGCACTATGACAAAAAGTCACCGGTGCTAGAGGACAAAAAAACTCCAATAGTGTAATATCGTTAAATTGGTAGCCTTTATTGCTAAAAAAACGAGCAGGTACAATCGCAATAACATAGAAATACTGCCGGCAAGCTAAACTAAAAAGACACCCGTATCTCCGGGGGTTACGTGGGGTGTAATGACATCAGCAAGTAGTACCTCCCTACATGTTTCGTCATAGGTGACGTCTTCCTGGGGTGCCCAGTGTGTGCTCATTCACGTTACATGAGCTCAACGTATTTTTAGACATTAAAAGACAACGTTTGAATTTTGAGTTCTATGAAAAAGTAAAAATGTTATAATTTTTTAGGAATCGCAACAGAAATTAAATTGGAGACTGGACTTTGTGTCTATATGGAGAGGATTATAAAAGAAGAGGAGTATGAAGGTGATTGATTATAATATCCCCACCTTTTACATACTCCCAAAATCACAAAAAAATATCTCCCCCCCCCCCCCCAATAGTTTTGCAGAAGAAAACCACAGTCACTGAATTGTAGAACAGAATGCCTAGAAATCACGTAACCTGTTTACCTTTTTTGTCCAGGACAGTAAAGATGGTCTTAAACTTTAAGGCTCGTCCAGAAGCAGAACTTAAAAATGAAAGTAAAGGCTTGTTTAAAAAATAAATAAAAAATAAAATAACAAGCATGTTATACTTACCTCCTATTGGTTTTGCAAAGAGCAGCCCAGATCCTTTTTATGTCGGGTCCCTCTTTGCTGCTCCTGGCCCCTCCCTCCTATTGAGTGCCCCCACAGTCAGCAGCTTCCTATGGGGGCACTGGACCCAAGTCACAGTTCCGTGTGTCCATTTAGACATGGAGTCCTGACCCCCTCTCTCCCCTGATTGGCTGACTGACTTCAATCGACAGCGACGGGAGCCAATGGCGCCACTGCTCTGTCTCAGCCAATCAGGAAAAATGTCCCGGATGGCCTAGCCATTCTTGGACATCGCTGGATAGAGATGGGGCTCAGGTAAGTAGTTAGGGGTTTCTGGGGGGGGGGGGGCTGTTACACACAAAAGTTTTTTTTATCTTAAAGCATAGAATGCAGATAAAACTTCTGCCTTTACAACTCCTTTAACTAACAATGTATTTACTGGTTCATGTTGTAAAATAATCTTTTTATTTTTTAGTATAAAATAATAATTTTTAATTTAGAAGATGAGCGAGGGGGGATGAATGGAAGCCTTTTGTGCCCCCTGGCTTACACATGCCTACTGCTTGGTTATTGGGAGAAGGTTGTAGCTGGTGCCATTCCTGATTTTGGGAATCAAGTTGCCCTATGGAACTGGTATATAGATGTGTAGCACCCTCTACTATAGGTAGGTGATAGAGGTAAGGTTTTTTTGTGATAGCTGCCAGGCAGGTAGATTTAGGCAGGCATGCATGCTAGGCCTGCTTGTTTTGATCTAGGGGGCAGTGAGTGGTTAGTGAGTGGTTAGTGTAGCAGTGGGTGTGACCACCTGTCCTTTAGTTCTTGGGCGCCTCCCCTGCTTCCAGGGAGAATGTTCTGGAAGAGGGGTAGGGCTGGGGACTTGAGTGACAGGGAGTTCATGTGAGGAGCCCTGATCAATCCCCAACTGGAATTGTCAGGGGGCAGGCCTCCTACTTAAGCTCAGGTCTAGCCCACTGGAGGGGAGTTGTCGGCTGGGTGAAGTTAAGAATGGAGTGTTATACTGCAGTAGGAGGCCCATCCCCATCGGCAGAGGAGCTCGGGAGCTGGGAGGGAGTCTCTCCTTACACTGTCACGGAGGAGGTGTCCTGGAACAGACTAGCTGGAGAAACAGTCGGTACGCATTTCCGGGTAAATTCTTCATCAAGGACTCAGGGCAGGAGAAGTTCTGTGAGTGAAGCACAGTGGATATCTGGAGGAGGCATGCCAGGGGAGCTGGGTGCAGGGCCAGAGGAGAGACTGTAGGGTTTTGTGTCAAATCACTGTGGCCTGAGGGCACAGGGTTTGCAAGAAGGACTGGCTGGGATCAGTAGTTCACCAACCATTTTGTGCTGCTAATTAACCGAGCCATCAAGAAAGGGTACTGCAGGCCCCTGGCCTATCAGAATTCAGCAAAGTTCAGCAACCACCAGGGATTATTCAGAGTGATCCCTGGTGCAGTGTGAAGATGATGGGGCGGAAAGATTAACATGGTGACAGTGAGGTTTGTGCTGGAGGAGAGGAGTCCTGGGAGTTACAGTCTGCAGGAGTCTGTGCTGAGGAGGAGTGGAGTTGAGATTGTCAATCTTGGAGTCCATCATTTTTTTCTAAGCGCTCTAAGTTGTGCAAAGCGTAACAGATATAACAATTCTTCAAGTAAAGATGGCAAATGTGATCTGTTCTTTGGGTATCCCATACCCCTTTTCCCATCCACGTTATATCCCCCCAAATAAAAAAACAAAAGCAAATGACTGTTCATTGTCTACTGCAGGGGTCTGCAAAGTGCGGCCCTGGGGCCGGATGCGGCCCTTTGCTTGCCTTTATCCGGCCCTTGGGGCACTATTCCATCCACTGACACCAACAATGGGGAATCATTTTTGTTGCTGAAACCACCAATGGGGCACTATTCATCCAACTGACACTATCAAAAGGCTACAATTCCTTCTATTGGCACCAACAGTGGAGCACTTGGAGCACTCGTCCTTCCACTGACACCAAAGATATGGTATTGTATACTCCAGTCCCACTGGACATTTTCTACTCCCAATGGCCCTAGTCCGGCCCTCCTAAAGTCTGAAAGACAGTAAACTAGCCCTTTGTTTAGAAAATTTGGAGACCCCTGGTCTACTGGAAAGTGATGTTTGAAGGTCTGGCAGCAGGGTGAACATGGTGGATGATAGTCACTAGTAGCAACCATCCACTACAGATGAGTTTTGGGTCATATAGAAAAGCAGCAAATTAGAATTTAAGTATTTTTTTCAAATAAACTAAATAAAAATCCATGTAATAGCTATTTAACATATAAAATTAAAAAAACAGAAATGGATCTTTTAGAAAAATAAAGAAAATGGGTGCAGCGACAAGCACTTCTGCAAACCGACAGCTGGCAACATGCTCCTACATGCCACCGGTCATCACCATTCCATGATGATACAAGGTTTTCCAATTGGACAGTTCTTGCAGATTCATTTAGCCAGATTCACGTAGATGTGCCTAACTTTAGGCGGTGTATCGCATCTCATATACGCTACGCCGCCGTAAGTTAGAGAGGCAAGTATAGTATTCATAAAGAACTTGCGTCCTAATTTTACGGCGGCGTAGTGTAAATGGGCCGGCGTAAGCGCGCGTAATTCAAAGTAGGCTGTAGTGGGCGTGTTGTATGGTAATGAATTGTGACCTCACGTAAATGTAGCGCCTAACGAACGGCGCATGCGCCGTCCGTGAACGTATCCCAGTGCGCATGCTCACGTCGCAAATAGTCAATGCTTTCGATGTGAACGTAACCTACGCACAGCCCCATTCTGAATCGGCTTACGCAAACGACGTAAACAACGTGAAATTCAACGGCTGTCCCGACGTCCATACTTATCATTGGCTGCGCCATCTTTTTGGTGGTTTATCTTTAGCCTGAAAACGCCTTACGTAAACGGCGTATCTTACTGCGACGGGCGTGTGTACGTTCGTGAATAGGCGTATCTTGCTCATTTGCACATTCTCTGCCTGAATGCCCATAGCGGGCAGCGTAAAAATGCAGCTAAGATACGACGGCGTAGGAGACTTATGCCGGTCGTATCTTAGCAACAGAGAAGCATATCTCAATTTGAGCATACGCTTAAAGATACGATGGCGCGGATTCGGACTTACGACGGCGTATCTACTGATACGCCGTCGTAAGTCTTTATGAATCTGCCTACTTGTATAGATAAAAAACTTGGAGAAAGACGTGAAAGAACTAAAAGCTAGGTTTGAGAAAAGAGGGTATAGTCATAGATTGATAAGAACGTGAATACATTTTGCAATACAAGTAAGGAGAAGTGATCTACTAAATGCGAAAAGAAAAACAAGATAATTACATTACATTGATTACACGATATAGTAACCATTGGGGGCGACTGCCGTACTTGTTAAAGAAACATTGGCCCCTGCTTACGATAGATGATAAATGAAAGGAAAGAGTGGGTTCTTTTCATCCATGATTGCGAGATGAGCCCCTCTTTTATAAGATCAGTTGGCCCGTCGTGAATACATTCCCTCATCAAAAGGTAGCTGACTGAACAAGCAGCAGTTGTTGGGAATTTATAAATGTGGGCATTGTTCGATCCGTCACTTCGTAATCAAAGGGAGACAGGAGAGTAAAGGTAAGAAGACTTTATTTGTAGGGTCATTTATTAACCACTTGACCTCTGGAAGGTTTTACCCCTTCCTCGCCAGGCCATTTTTTTTTAGATACGCCACTGCGTTACTTTAACTGACGATTTTCTTCTGGTGGCAATTAATCACCTCTCCGGTTTAAATTTTTTGTGCTATAAACAAAAAAAGTAAATTTTGAAAAAAAAAACACAATGGGAGTTATTTACGAAAGTCAAATCCACTTTGCACTTCAAGTGCAAACGACAAGTGCAAAGTGCACTTGAAATTGCACTGAAAGTGCACTTGGAAGTGCAGTCGCTGTAAATCTGAGGGGTAGATCTGAAATGAGGGGAAGTTCTGCTGATTTAATCATCCAATCATGTGCAAGCTAAAATGCTGTATTTTATTTTCCTTACATGTTTCCCTCGGATCTACAGCGACTGCACTTCCAAGTGCACTTCCAGTGCAATTTCAAGTGCACTTTGCACTTGTAGTGCAAAGTGGATTTTCTTTTTGTAAATAACCCTAATATTTTTTACTTTTTGCTATAAAACATACCCAATAAAAAAAATGTAAAAAATCGAATTTCTTCATAAATTAAGGCCAATATGTATTTTGCTACATATTTGTTGGAAACAAAAATCACAATAAGTGTATATTGATTGGTTTGCACAAAAGTTAAAGCATCTACAAACTATGGGATTTTTTTATTTATTTTTGTTTAATTATTTTTTTTACTAGTAATGGCGGCGATCAGCGAGGCGTTAACATTAGGGGTGACCAAATGGTCAACTGTGTGCCCAGGTTGTGCTTTCTCACAGTGGGGGAAGGTAAAGATCTGTGTTCCTGCTTTTCAGAAATACAGGATCAATGCCTTCTGTACTGACAGAACGGCGATCTGCCTTGTTTACATAGGCAGATTGCCATTCTGTCTGTGTCCTATGTAATCGGCGGGTGACAGCGGACATCGAGTCCGTGGCACCCATCGCTGGGCTCCCACTGTGTGCTAGGTACATGATCTGATGCAGAGCGGCCACCCTGCCGCAGTAAATGTATGGTGGGCGGTCTGCAAGTGGTTAAATTGGGTAAAGCTTGTGCAAAAAGTACATTTTAGGTCCTTTTCGGAATTTCAGAAGGTCATTCTCAAGTCTCAGTTTCAGAGGCAAGGAGTTCCAAAATTCAGCTCCTTGTACTTCACACGTTCTCCCTCCGCATTTTTTTTTTTTGGAATCTTAAATTTGGCCAGATTTGCCGATCCTAAGGATCGGGTCGGCGCATACCTGATGAATTTTCCCTTCAGATACTCTGGGCCACATATATGCAATGCCTTATGCACAAGACATCCAGTTTTGAATAGAACCCGTTCTTTCACGGGTAACCAGTGCAGGGCTCTAAGGCCCCGTACAAACGGCCGAGAAACTCGACGAGCAAAACACATAGTTTTGCTCGTCGAGTTCCTTGTGAAGCCGCCGAGGATCTCGGTGAGACAAGTTTCCCCGCTGACTAACGAGGAAATAGAGAACATGTTCTCTATTTGGCCTGATGAGATCCTCGTCGGTTTCCTGGGCCGAAAGTGTACACACGACCGGGTTTCTCGGCAGAATACACCTCCGATCGAGTTTCTGGCTGAATTCTGCCGAGAAACTCGGTCGTGTGTACGGGGCCTAAGAGATGGAGTGATGTGGTCACGACGACAGACACCCTTCAGTAACCGTGCTGTGGCATTCTGAATCAACTGGAGCATTGCAGTAGTCCAATCGACTGCCGATAATGGCATTGACCATGGCAATCTTATCAGAGTCTGCGACATAGCGAAAGGTCGACCTCAGGAGTCTCAGGTGGAAGTGGCATGAACTCACCACCTGATTTACCTGAGGGCGTAAGTTAAACCTAGAGTCAAAGATGACACCCAAGTCCCTGAGCTAAGTGTCCGGAAGCGGAAAAGAACATAAAGTATGAACTACGAGAGAATCCACATGCTTAGTGAGAATGTAATTTGAACTTATCTAAATACCCACAAAGTCTGAAGGTTCAACTTGAGTTTTTGAGTTTCTGGATGGAGAAAGATGGTCAATATACACATTCCTTTGGTAACATTGGCATAAGTGTGATTAACTGGTTGTCGACCAGCCGCCGTCGTTTTACGGCGGCAGGTCGGCTCACCTGCGCGATATCACGTAATATAACGTCGGCTCTCGCGCAGGCCACTAGGGGCGCGTGCACGCCCCCCGCTCGCCCCCGACTCCCACGCGATCGCTCGTTACAAAGCGAGGACCGGGAGCTGAGTGTGAAAACACACAGCTCCCGGTCCTGTCAGGGAGAGAATGCTAATCTTCTGTTCATACAATGTATGAACAGCGATCAGTCATTTCCTCTAGTGAGGCCACCCCCCCCCTACAGTTAGAACACACCCAGGGAACATACTTAACCCCTTCCCCGCCTCCTAGTGGCATTTTTATAGCACTGATTGCTATAAAAATGCCAATGGTCCCAAAAATGTGTCAAAAGTGTCCGAAGTGTCCGCCATAGTGTCGCAGTACCAAAAAAAAAATCGCTGATCGCCGCCATTACTAGTAAAAAAAAAATTAAAAAAAGCCATAAAAATACCCCCTATTTTGTAAATGCTATAACTTTTGCGCAAACCAATCAATAAACGTTTATTGCGATTTTTTTTTACGAAAAATATGTAGAAGAATACGTATCGGCCTAAACTGAGGAAAAAAAAAGTTTTTTTTATATATTTTTGGGGGATATTTATTATAGCAAAAAGAAAAAAATATTAGTTTTTTTCAAAATTGTCACTCTATTTTTGTTTATAGCGCAAAAACTAAAAACCGCAGAGGTGATCAAATACCACCAAAAAAAAGCTCTATTTGTGGGGAAAAAAGGACGCCAATTTTGTTTGGGAGCCACGTCGCACGACTGCGCAATTGTCAGTTATTGGGACGCAGTGCCGAATCGCAAAAAGTGCTCTAGTCTTTGACCAGCAATATGGTCTGGGGCTGAAGTGGTTAATAACTGACTCTTTGGACCATTTTAAGTGGTTGAGGATTGTGTTTTTGAAAATGTTTTTGATTGATATGGGGATTTCCTGGGTAACCATAGAGGGAAGCACAATACTTTACCTGATAGCCAAGTAGTTTTCTTTTTTATATTCTCCAAAAAAAAAAATGTGGTGGTAGTTTGGCACAACTAATGCTTGGTGAAAATTGTATGACCCTATCTTTTGATATAAAAATACAGTTTGGTATAATCTTTTTTTTATAACATTCAGATGACAGCAGAGTACTTTAATGCCTACTACCTTTTCTTGTTTCTTTTATGTTTGTTAGGTAGGACTAACCCCCACACATATAATTGAGTCCATTTCTGAATGATTTAATACTTTTAGAAAGTTATTCCTGCATTTTTTTTTCTCGCAATACAGTAAGATTTAAACAATGATTATAGTGAACTCCATCTAAATGTACAAAACATGAGAACATGAAAGGTATCACTTTGAATTTATTTAACTCATCAATCAGCAAGATGCAGGTTATGTTTCCTTAGAAACACTTGAGATTCCAACAATGCTTTTATAGAACAAGATGCAGTATACACAACATTTTTAAGAAAGCAATATGTTTTGATATAAATTACTTGTGGTAATAATAAATAAACAAATCATGAAAATTGATGCTAACAAAATAATAATCATAAATAATAAGCAAATTTAAATTATAAATAAAAAAAATATTTACTTGATTGAATGACTACTGTTTTTTTTTTGCAGATTAAAACAATGTATCGGTTTTACTTGTGCTGCCCAATAATGTTTGCACCAGATCTAAAATTTAGATTTTTGAAAAAATGTACTATTTTGGTTAAACGCACTGAAGTCAATATTAAAGCCAAAATAAAATGTTTTTATTTTTTTTTGTATTTTTGCATTTTGTATTTTGCAAAATGGGCAATATAATCATAATGATGCCCATAAATAGTTTTTGGACGTAATGCCAAGATCATTTGGTCATACGTAAAGCCAAAATAAGATGATTTATAGTATTTTTGCATTTAGTATTTATGGCCATAAATAGATGGATCTGCCCCCAACATTTTGATGTAATGCCAAGAGGATTTGGCCATTTAAGGTGACCATAGTGGATGATATTTAAAGCGGGAGTTCACCCAATTATATATTTTTTATCTTCTCCCCTTAGATGGATGCTCGTTTTGTCTAGGGGAATCGGCTAGTTGTTTTAAAATATGATCCGTACTTACCGTTTTCGAGATGCATCTTCTCCGTCGCTTCCGGGTATGGGTCTTCGGGAGCGGGCGTTCCTTCTTGATTGACAGTCTTCTGAGAGGCTTCCGACGGTCGCATCCATCGCGTCACTAGTAGCCGAAAGAAGCCGAACGTCGGTGCGGCTCTATACTGCGCCTGCGCACCGACGTTCGGCTTCTTTCGGAAAATCGTGACGCGATGGATGCGACCGTCGGAAGCCTCTCGGAAGACTGTCAATCAAAATAGGAACGCCCAGTCCCGCAGCCCATACCCGGAAGCGGCGGAGAAGATGCATCTCGTAAACGGTAAGTACGGATCATATTTTAAAACAACTAGCCGATTCCCCTAGACAAAATGAGCATCCATCTAAGGGGAAATAGTGTCCTGTGCGGGTGAACCTCCGCTTTAATGATCTTAAACTGTTGAAACTGTTGGTTACTGCACACAGAGGAATGCAAATATTCCATACAAACAAAACTCACCCTGATAAGCATCCCATCTTTGCATTTGAAAACCATGGCAGAGATATGCACACATTTTAGGCACTGAAGTAAAAGTTAACTAATTTGCATTTACAATTTGATAGGTAGCTAATCAGCCTGTCATAGACAGAGCAACTGACAGAAAAATAAGATGGAAGCCCCAGGGTCTTAACATTAATTTAGAGGAAACATTTTTTGGTGACCTTACCAACTAGGGAAGAGAAAAAATTACAGCGTTTGTTTCTCTGGGATTTTTCTAACCATCAGATTTGTGCAAAATTTTGACATTTTGATGGAATGCATTAGGTTAATTTAAGGAGCATTATGCTGATTTTTAAAAGTGCAATAGGCTTAAATTGACTTATGAAAGTTACAAAAACACCTTAAAATACACTGGAACCCTTCTTGTGCCAAAAACCAACCTCTCTTGAGTTGAGTGAAATTGAAGGGGTAGTCTTGCTAGAAGAAGTGACCTGCACATCCCATAGAACCTCATCTTGTGATGGGTACCATCCCCGTAGTTGATTCATTTTGAAAGCCTTTTAAATTTAACTTCATGTCAGGGCTGGCTCTTAGCGACTCTCTTCTCAGTGTTCAAGGCTGCTCAGCTGTCCGTTAATTACCAGCCACTCGTTGTTTCCATAGTGACTTACCTAGTTACCATTACCTGCCTCAATGATCCAACCCCCTTTTGCTATTTAAACTGCCTTGCTCATTCCTTCTGTGCCTTCGCCTGGTCAACATATCCAGTGTGTCTCTGCTGTGTACCTGTTATGACTTTGCCTGGCTGATGTTTCTTCTGGTTCCTGATCCTGATCTTTGGCTTCTGACAATGCGGACTCCTGTCTCCTGTCTCCCTGGCCATCAGTGCCTCATAATCAGTGCCACCTATCAGTGCTGCCAATCACTGTCGCCTACCAGTACCCATAAGTACCACCTATCAATGCTGCCTATCAGTGCCACCTATCGTGCCCTTCGTGCCACCCATCAGTGCCCTTCAGTGCTGCCCATCAGTGCCCATCAGTGCCACCTCTCAGTGCCCACCAGTGCTGCCTCATCAGTGCTCACCAGTGCCACCTATCAGTGCCCATCAGTGCCTATCTGTGCAGCCTATCAGTGCCCATCAATGCAGCCTATCATTGTTCATCAATGCAGCCTATCAGTGCCTATCAGTGCTGCCTCATCAGCGCACACCAATGAAGGAGAAAAACTACCTGTTTTCAACATTTCATAACAAACTTTGAAACTGTTTTTTTCTCTAACATTTTTATTTTTTTAGCAAAAAATAAAAACCTCAGTAGTGATTAAATACCACCAAAAGAAAGCTCTATTTGTAGGGAAACAAATGACAAAAATGTAATATGGGTACAGTGTTGCATGACTGCACAATTGTCATTCAAAATATGAGAGCGCTGAAAGCTGAAACTTGGCCTGGGCACCTAGGGGGTTTAAGTGCTCAGCGAGCAAGTGGTTAAAGGTGTAATTTTAACTGCATTTTCTGTCTCTGCCTGGTTCATGGTCCCTGACACTTTAAAAGTTCCAGAAGGTGACAATGAGCATGAACGTTTTCACCACTACTACTACTGCACAGTAAATGTCTGTTTTGAGATTTGTTGCATACCTATGGGAACACTATGATTTCTACAGACACCTTCTGGCCATCTAGTTTAAGAGGCTGATGCTCATCACAAAAACAAACAAAAATTCCCAGCTCACTAACCAGCCAGCCTGCGAAAAACTGAATTAACTTTGCCTAAGGCCGCGTACACACGGTCGTTCCAAACCGATGAGAATGGTCCGACGGGCCATTTCCATCGGTTCACCGCTGAAGTGGCCTGATGGTCTGATGTGCGTACACACCATCGTTCCAAAAACCGATCGGGTCAGAACGCGGTGACGTCAAACACACGACGTGCTGAATAAAACAAAGTTCAATGCTTCCAAGCATGCGTCGACTTGATTCTGAGCATGCGCGAGTTTTGAACCGGTCCATCGGTTCGATTTTGAAGCATGTTTTAAAATTTTGGACCGAAGGAAAACAGACCGATGGGCTATACACACGGTCGGTTTGGACCGATGAAACTGAACCTCGGTCCATTCTCATCGGTTTTGTCCGACCGTGTGCACACGGCCTAACAGTTCACGTTAAAAACAAGGGACTGGATTCAGAAAGATCAGCGGATCTTTCTGCTGGCGTAACGTATCTCCGATACGTTACGTCACCATAACTTTGGGCGCAAGTTCCATATGCAGAAAGAACTTGCGCCCTTAGTTACGGCGGCGTAGCGTATGTGTGGCGGCGTAAGCCCGCGTAATTCAAATGGGGATGTTGGGGGCGTGTTTTATTTAAATTTGACTTGACCCCGCGTATTTGACGTTTTTTTGTGAACGGCGCATTGGTGAAAAAATCCCAGTGCGCATGTTCAAAATTACGCCGCAAAGCCTCATTGGTATCGACGGGAACGTAACTTACGCAAAGCCCTATTCACGAACGACTTACGCAAACGACGTCAAATTTTCAAAACTCGGCGCGGGAACGACGTCCATACTTAACATTAGCTACGCCTCATATAGCAGGGTTAACTATACGCCGAAAAAAGCCTAACGTAAACGACGTAAAAAAATGCGCCGGCGGGACGTACATTTCTGAATCGGCGTCAATACCTAATTAGCATATTCCTCGTGCAACTATACGGAAGCACCACCTAGCGGCCAGCATGATTATGCAGCCTAAGATACGACGGTGTAAGACACTTACACCAGTCGGATCTAAGGGATATCTATGCGTAACTGATTCTCTGAATCAGGCGCATAGATACGACGGCCCGCACTCAGAGATACGACGGTGTATCAGGAGATACGCAGTCGTATCTTGTATCTGAATCTGGGCCAAGGGGTTTAGTTTGCACACATTTGCAAATACATGCGTAAGCTGTAGCAACCATGTCACAGCACCCCAGGGTACTGCAGTCTTAACTCTATAATTTGGAGAGTCCCAAATGTTGGAGCACATATACACTGCTCACCCGAATTTTTTTTTTTAACATTAGATTGAGGCTAATTACGGGAAGCACAATCTGATGGTTTTTTTTTTAAATCAATGCAGTACTTACCGTTTTAGAGATAGATGTTCTCCGCGGCTTCCGGGTATGGTCTGCGGGACTGGGCGTTCCTATTTGATTCACAGCCTTCCGACCGACGCATACAGCGCGTCACGAGTTGCCGAAAGAAGCCGAACGTCGGTGCGGCTCTATACGGCGCCTGCGCACCGACGTTTGGCTACTTTCGGCAACTCGTGACGCGCTGTATGCGACGGTCGGAAGCCTGTCAATCAAATAGGAATGCCCAGTCCCGCAGCCCATACCCGGAAGCCGCGGAGAACATCTATCTCTAAAACGGTATGTACTGCATTGATTTTAAAAAAAACACCCGATTGTGCTTCCCACAATTAGCCTCAATCTAATGTTAAAAACATTTTTTTTGGGTGAACCCCCGCTTAAAGGAACACTTTGATGTGTTAGGAATGAAAAGATGGCACATCATTTGATGGAAACTAAAATGATCCACCTACAGAGGGCTGACCCCAAAAAAATTATGCAGCAAGCTAGTCCATTTTGCTGAAATTTCATTGCAACAACTCAAAATGGTCCTCACTCATTAGTTTGTATGTCCCCCAAGTGCTTGTATGCATGCCTGACAACATCAGGGCATGCTCCTAATGAGATGACGGATGGTGTCCTGGAGTATTTCCTCCCACTGAGGTGCAACCCGGCGGCACCGAATGGACTGAAACATAATGTCCCAGAGGTTTTCTTTTGGATTTAGGTCAGGTGAGCGTGGGGGCCATTCAATGGTATCTATTTCTTCATCCACCAGGAACTGGCTGCATGTTCTCGCCACATGAGGCCGGGCATTGTCGTGCACCAGGAGGAACCCAGGACCCACTGCACCAGCGTAGGGTCTGACAATGGGTCCAAGGATTTCATACCGATACCTAATGGCAGTCAGGGTGCCATTGTGTAGCCTGTAAAGGTCTGTGCGTCCCTCCATGGATATGCCTCCCCAGACCATCACTGACCCACCACCAAACCGGTCATGCTGAATGATGTTACAGGCAGCATAAAGTTCTCTGCGGCTTCTCCAGACCCTTTGACATCTGTCACATATGCCCACGGTGAACCTGCTCTCATCTGTAAAAAGCATGGGGCATCAGTGGCGGACCTGCCAATTCTGGTGTTCAATGGAAAATGCCAATCGAGCTCCACAGTGTCCGGCAGTGAGCACAGAGCACACTAGAGGACGTCGGGCCCTCAGGCTACCCCCATGAAGTCTGTTTCTGATTGCTTGGTCAGAGACATTCACACCAGTGGCCTGCTGGAGGTCATTTTATAGGGCTCTGGTAGTGTTCAACCTGTTCCTCCTTGCACAAAGGAGCAGATACCAGTCCTGCTGATGGGTTAAGGACCTTCTACGGATCTGTCCAGCTCGCCTAGAGTAACTGCCTGTCTCCTGGAATCTCCTCCATGCTCTTGAGACTGTGCTGGGAGACACGGCAAACCTTCTGGCAATGACACGTATTGATGTGCCATCCTGGAGGAGTTGGACTGCCTGTGCAACCTTAATAGGGTCCAAGTATCGCCTCGTGCTACCAGTAGTGACACTGACCCTAGCCAAATGCAAAACTAACGAAAAACAGTCAGAAAAGATGAGTAGGGAAAAGAAATGTTAGACACCTCCACCTGAAAAAAACATTCCTGTTTTGGAGGTTGTCTCATTGTTGCCCATCTAGTGCACCTGTTGTTAATTTCAATTAACAGCAAAGCAGCTGATTAACGACCCCCTCTGTATACACCCCTCCCCCTCTGCTCCTTAACTAACCAGATCAATATCCCAGGAGTTCTGATTCAAAAGTGTTCCTTTAATGTTTTTTGAGCAGTGTATAATAATGGATTAATTAAGGGCAGGTATGCCTGGAGGGAGCCCACCTCCTTAAAGGTATAGGGACACACTGGGCCCCCAGCAAAAGCACAATGGCAGCAAAGGTATCCAGTGTGCACACTTACCATTTCGTCAACAAGACAAACAAATGGTAATCAAAAATTCCCAGCTCACTTTCCAGCCAGCCTGCAGCAAATTGAATGAGCCATGTCTAACAGTTCATGTTAAAACAAGGAGTTTAGTTTGCACACATTTGCAAATAAATGCATAAGCTGTAGACACCACGTCACGGCACCCCAGTGTACTTCAGTCCTAACTCTATAATATTTAGAGTACGCCAAGTTGGAGAACATATATGATAATGGATAGATTAGGGGAGGTATGCTTGGAGGGAGTTTACCCCTCCTTGAAGGGAAAGGGACTCCCTGGACACCCAGTAATAGTACAATGGCACCAAAGGTATCCAGTGCATCCCCTCACCCCCTCAATGAAATGGGGCACTTCTTCCACTGACCACCAATGTAAGGGGGCACTACTTCCACTGACCATCAATGGAAGGGGCCTTTCTCCAACTCACTACTAATATCAGGGGTTCTTTACCACTATCAATAAAAGTTTTTGTTTTTTTCTCATTACCAATCACCAGTCTCATGGGGGCATTTCTCCACTGGCCACCAATGTAAATTGCCTACCATGGTTGGAAAATCCAAAATTGACAAGTGCAATGCCAACAGTGGGCCAGATTCAGGTAGACTTACGACGGGCGTATCAGTAGATACGCCGTCGTAAGTCCGAATCCCCGCCGTCGTATATTTAGGCGTATTCTCAAGCTGAGATACGCTTAAATATTGCTAAGATACGACCAGCATATTTATGCTGGCCGCTAGGGGCGTGTACGCTGATTTACGCCTAGAATATGTAAATCAGCTAGATACACCTATTCACGAACGTACGCCCAGCCGTCGCAGTAAAGATACGCCGTTTACGTAAGGGGTTTTCAGGCGTAAAGATAAACCACCAAAAACATGGCGCAGCCAATGTTAAGTATGGACGTCGGAACCGCGTCAAATTTTTCTAATTTTACGCCGTTTGTGTAACTCTGAATGGGGCTGGCCGTAATTTACGTTCACGTCGAAAGCATTGACGATTTGCCGACGTCATTTGGAGCATGCGCACTGGGATACGTCCACGAACGGCGCATGCGCCGTTCGATCGAAGCGTCATTTACGTGGGGGTCACACTTCATATACATAAAACACGCCCACAGCTTCAACATTTGAATTAGGCGGGCTTACGCCGGCCCTAATACGCTACGCCGTAACTTCGGCGGAAAAATCTTTGAGAATACCATACGCGCCTCTCAAAGTTACGGCGGCGTAGCGTATAGGAGATACGCTACGCCCGCCTAAAGGTATGTGAATCTACCCCAGTATGGACAGTTTGTATAAGAGATGGAAGAAGTAGATATAAAATGTAAACAGTTATTTTGGTGAAATTAATTTTGTGTTTACGCTGCATCTTGTAAACCGTCTCAAAGTATGCTTTCAGTTTCAATAACTAACCTCTTATTTATATGATTCATGAGATCAAAATTTTCTGTTTAAGAATACATAGCTGCACGCCAAAAAGCTGATCTCATATTTAACACCACGGTCACCATTGTTCCCCAGTTATCGTGTGCCTTCCCATGTTTACCAGCAGTAATGTAAATCTGTAGGCCCTTACATTTTCCATAAAATATTTATCTGAACTATAAGAAATTTGTTAATTTAAAGGACCGTTATTGCCAGATGACGTCATTTCTATGAACTGGTTTATGCAACAAGGATTTTAAGAAGATTATGAATAAACATGGAAAAAATCAAGAAGTTCTTGGGATACAAAATTCAAAGATGGCACAACGAAGCAACACACACACACAGCTGAATTGTAGTCCAGGAATCCAATAGAAGCAAAATACCAAACATAGATGTATGCAAGGTTTCCAGTAGGACAAAGTAAAATAATCTACTGCGGTTTGGGCACTCTCTGCCTTGTTTATGGAAATTCTCCAGTCCCGATGACAGAATCACAAAAGAAAATACAAATCTCCAAACATACCACAAAAGAACAAGGAACAGATGTCAAGGCAAGCCACTCCGATCCCACATCCGGAATCCTGGTGGATCTCTTGCTCCTTCCTCTTGTTTAGATACTTCAACTAAGCCTTGGCCAACACCATCGCGCCAAGGACAACAACTGCCTGAATAATATTGCACATTGGGATTGATTCACTAAAACTTGAGAGTGCAAAATCTGGTGCAACTGTGCACGGTAGCCAACCAGCTTCTAACTTCAGCTTGTTCAATTAACCACCTGCCGACCGTCTAACGACGATATACTTCGGCAGAATGGCACGGCTGCGCAAAGCAACATACTGGTACGTTGCTTTGAATTTGCCGCCATGCGGGGGCACGTGCTCCGTGACCTTGCCCGCGGGTCCCACGGGCTCGATGTCCGCCGGTGTCCTGCGATCGTGTCACAGAGCTCCAGAACATGGTACAGCAGGCACATATCAGGAATATGATGTTTTGGGGTAACAAACACTTTCAACTGGGAGGCCCGTTTGTCAAGTTTGGTTCTGGAGTTGGCTTGGGTCTTGAGAAGCTCACTGGAGAGTACTGGGAGGAAGTTGGGGGAAAGATTTGAATGCAATCAGGCAGGCTCTTGCACTACATAGTCAAAGGTAAATCTAAAGGAAATTCAATAGGAAAATTATATAATGTATGGCTAGTGTAGCTCTTATTTTCTGGAAAAAATACATAGTCATCTGTTATTAGCAGAGTCATGTGGGAATTTTCGTCCAGTTGGGAGAGACAGAGAAGAGCCCTCAAAGAGCTCAGTTCTTCAGTTTGGGGTATCCCATGCTCCTTTGATCCCATCCAAGTTCAACTTTTCAGTAAAGCATGGAAAAGGCACCCCTAGACTGTTGTATTCAAGCTGGTGAAAGTGGAGAAACTGCTGTGTGCCTGGCTGTGTGTGCACTAATCTAGGGGAAAAAGCATCAGTTTCACCAGCGACTCCTTAGGGGTGCACTACATTTACATAAGCCTGGAGTTCATCTTTAGTTACCTTCCCAAGAACCACTTTTTCGTTAAAGTGGAGTTCCACCCAAAAATGGAACTTCCTCTTTTTGGAATCCCCCCCCCTCCGGTGTCACATTTGGCACCTTTCAGGGGGGAGGAGGGAGCAGATACCTGTGCAATACAGGTATTTGCTCCCACTTCCGGACATAGATCACAGCGGTGATCGCAGTGACCTACGCTATGTCTGGCGCCTATACAAAAAACAACAGTCACTGCCCTTACCTATGGTCTATACAGTAAGGAGCACTGGAAAGGGCGGACGCATGTCAAAAAAGAAACACAGAATATCCAGGCTCGAACTTACCAACCATCAGCAACCAACCAAATTCACCTGCCTAACAGTGCGTTAAAAACAGGGGTTTAGTTGCACACATTTGCTAATACATACGTAAGCTGCAGGCCCCGTCAAGGCTCCCTGTGTACTGCAGTCCTAACTCTAAAATTTAAAGTCTCCTCAGTGGAAGCACATGTATGCTGATGGATAGATGAAGGGCAGATGACTCGAGGGGGCCCAATCCTCCTTAAAGGGGCAGGGGCACACTAAGGGCCAGATCCACAAAGAGCCGCCGTAACTTAAATATTCTGATTTAAGTTACACTTCCGCAAAATTTCTACCTAAGTGCCCGATCCACAAAGCACTTACCTAGAAATTTTCGGCTGTGTAACTTAAATTCCGCCGGCGCAAGGCGTTCCTATTCAAATGGGGGCGAGTCCCATTTAAATTAGGCGCGCTCCCGTGCCGGACATACTGCGCATGCTCGTGACGTCATTTTCCCGACGTGCATAGCGCGAAATTACGTTACGCCGAGCTTTGTGAATCGCGCCGGGTCAAAAAAATTGCGTTGGGAAAAAGAAAAGATACGGCGGGAAAAAAAAAATAAAAAAAAAAAAATAACAGCGTCGCGGGTAAGAAGGGTCAACTTTTACAAGGTGTAAACAGTTTACACTTTGTAAAAGCAGACCTAATTTTACACATGCAACTTAATACTTACGGAGAAAAAACGAAGCGTAAAAGCTTCGTGGATCTCCGTAAGTGCTAATTTGCATACCCGACGCTGGATTTCGACACGAAAATGCCCCCAGCAGCGGATGCGGTACTGCATCCTAAGATCCGGCAGTGTCAGTCCCTTACACATGTCGGATCTTCTGCCTATCTTTTGGAAACTGATTCTGTGGATCAGTTCCAAAGATAGAAACAGGGATACGCTGGCGTATCAGTAGATACGCCGGCGTATCCCTTTTGAGGATCTGGTCCTAAACACCCAGCACATAGAAGCTGGGCGCCTACTCCGTCCCCCCCCGCTGTCTTCTTTGAGACACACAGGTCCAGTGGGGTCCGCAAGGCTTCACTTCCTGATTCCCTTACCGAAGATGGTGGCGTCAGCACCCGAGAGCCGAGGGATAAATCGGCTTCAGGACCCGACATCGCGGGCGCACAGGACAGGTAATTGTCCATATATTAAAAGTCATCAGCTGCTGTATTTGTAGCTGCTGACTTTTAATATTTATTTTTTCAGCGGAACTCCGCTTTAAGAACTGAAGGCTAGCGAGCCAGGATAATTGCCTTTGGAAAAGGCCGCCCGTTGCACGCTTCCTCCGCTTAATTCACTTCCAAACTACTGGTGCTTCTTCTGCAACACAACTAATTATGTTTTGGTCGCAAACTTCGTACCGTTTTCATCAAAAGATTACAAAAAAACTCATTAGTTATAGTTTTCAAAGTATTACACCGCTTTCCCAGGAAGCCGGTGCGCTTGGCTATGTGTATAAAGCATTAATGAGGTGATGTAACCCCCCCGGAACTTACCAAATAAATAAACATGCACAAGGGAAAAAAAAAAAAGAAAAAAATCAGCGGTTTTAGTTTTGGGCTGATTAAATTAAGTCTAAGCCAAAGATTGACTTTTTTTTTTATGCTGTGTATGTTTTAAAGCTTAACTCCAAGACCAAAACTTCAGGTTTTGGAAAATGACAAACTATCATCGCGGAGAACAGGAAAAGCCGTAAGCTATAAGGATACAGAACTCCACTAATGTCGACGGAACACAGTCAATAGTTCTGTACAGGACGTTAACGTTGTATTTATTGAAAAAGCACTGGATGTAACAGCAAACAGATGTATGGGAAATGACCTGATATTCCTATATTTCTTTTACTAGAGTCTTTGAAGCCTTTCCAATTTAAATATTACTATATATATGATGTGTTTTTAACTTGTTTGAGGTCTCAGACTTGCAGCAAACTCTTGTGTACGGGCTTACGGAAATGCCATTAGGATATTTTATGTTTGTGTGTGTGGTACGGAAACGGCGTGCGGCTTTATTGTAAAAGAGTAGAAAAAATAATTCAGCCTTCGCAATGAGCATTGTATGTACCTGCAGTACAGATTGGGACCAGTGGGCCAGATGTACAAAATGTTTTTTTTTTGTATGGACACTGACAGTCGACTGAAGAACAGCCAGATAAATCTATTGGTATTTTAATATATATATATATATATATATATATATATATATATATATATATATATATATATATATATATATATATATATATATATATATACTGTGGGAGTTCCTGCACTGCCAGCTTAAATGAGAAGAAGAGTCAGAACAGAGTTGACAGTTGACTGACGTAGCATCTACAACTTGGCTGGCAGTTTTTCCTCTGTCTATTATCTATGTACTATAATAAATGAATGGTCCAATGTCGAAAAAATGTTTTTTAAGCGAAAGATAAATAAAATGCTATAGCCTGGCCGTTCAACAAAAAACAATGATATAACTAGCAATGCAGTCTATCCCTTCGCTGGAGATTGAGGACATCACTAAGAATGTGGACTATGTGATCTATGGCAGGGCTCAAAATTTCAAGTCCTGTGCTAATAGCAAGGCCTCAAGGGTTACTTACCACCAGTTGCCCCACCCAGCCCGCCCCACCCCTAATTTAATCTCTTAACACGCCCTTATAAATAATCTCATGAAATGACACTTAAATGTTTTATGCAGAATTAAGTTATAAAAATAAATATTAACAACAACTGTATCTGTGCCCACCAATGCAGGCTGCCTATGTCCACCAATGCAGCCTTGTGTCCACCAAATGCAGCCCATGTCCATCAAATGCAGCCAGTGTCCACCAAATGCAGCCCATGTCCACCAAATGCAGCCCGTGGTGCAGCCCGTGTCCACCAAATGCAGCGCATGTCCACCAAATGCAGCCCGTGGTGCAGCCTCTGTCCACCAAATGCAGCCCGTGTCCACCAAATGCAGCCCATGGTGCAGCCGCAGCCTGTGTCCACCAAATGTAGCCCGTGTTCACCACTTGCAGCCTGTGTTCCCCACATGCAGCCCGTGTCCACCACATGCAGCCCATGTCCACCAAATGCAGCACGTGTCCACCACATGAAGCCTGTGTCCACCACATGCAGCCCGTGTCCACCACATGCAGCCCGAGTCCACCACATGCAGCCCGTATCCACCAAATGCAGCCCGTGTTCACCAAATGCAGCCCATGTTCACCAAATGCAGCCAGTGTTCACCATGCAGCCCATGTTCACCATGCAGCCCGTGTCCACCAAATGCAGCCCGTGTCCACCACCAGTTGCTCCACCCAGCCCGCCCCACCCCTAATTTAACCTCTTAACACGCCCTTATAAATAATCTCATGAAATGACACTTAAAGGTTTTATGCAGAATTACGTTATAAAATAAATATTAACAACAACTGTATCCGTGCCCACCAATGCAGGCTGTCTATGCCCACCAATGCAGCCTTGTGTCCACCAAATGCAGCCCATGTCCATCAAATGCAGCCAGTGTCCACCAAATGCAGCCCATGTTCATCAAATGCAGCCAGTGTCCACCAAATGCAGCCCGTGGTGCAGCCCATGTCCACCAAATGCAAACCGTGTCCACCAAATGCAGCCCGTGGTGCAGCCTGTGTCCACCAAATGCAGCCCGTGTTCACCACATGCAGCCTGTGTTCACCACATGCAGCCCGTGTCCACCACATGCAGCCCGTGTCCACTACATGCAGCCCGTTTCCACCACATGCAGCCCGTGTCCACCACATGCAGCCCGTGTCCACCATGCAGCCTGTGTCCACCAAATGCAGTCCGTGTCCACCAAATGCAGCCCGTGTTCACCAAATGCAGCCAGTGTTCACCAAATGCAGCCTGTGTTCACCATGCAGCCCATGTCCACCATGCAGCCTGTGTTCACCATACAGCCCGTGTCCACCATGCAGCCGTGTCCACCAAATGCCGCCCGTGTTCACCACATGCAGCCCGTGTTCACCACATGCAGCCCGTGTCCACCACATGCAGCCCGTGTCCACCACATGCAGCCCGTGTCCACCATATGCAGCCTGTGTCCACCACATGCAGCCCGTGTTTACCATGCAGCCTGTGTCCACCAAATGCAGCCCGTGTCCACCACTTGCAGCCCATGTCCACCACATGCAGCCTATGTCCACCAGAATAATTGGGAGTGTTCAAGTGATTTGCTTTGCACTGTAAGGACTTGCCAAAGCAAACAAATGAAGCGTCTCACCGGCAAACTTTATTGAGAATGCAGCCAATTTGTTTACTAGAGTTGAGTGACATCACTGTGAATGTAGCCTATCCGTTCACTAGAGATGAGTGACATCACTGGGAATGTAGCCTATCCGTTCTCTAGAGATGAGTGACATCATTGAGATTGTAGCTTATCCATTCACTAGAGGTGAGTGACATTATTGAGAATATATTCTGTTCCCTAGAAACCAGTGACATCATTAGGATGTAGCCTATCCATTCACTAGGGATGAGTCACATCACCGAGAATGTAGCCTATCCATTCACTAGAAACCAGTGATATCATTAGGATGTAGCCTATCCATTCACTAGAAATGAGTAACATCACTGAAAATATAGCCTATCTGTTCACCAGAACCAGTGACATCATTGAGAATGTAGCCTATTTATTCAATGGAGATGAGTGACATCACTGAGAATGTAGCCTATCTGTTTACTAGAAACCAGTGAAATCATTGCAATTGTTCAATAGAGATGAGTGACATCACTAAGAATGTAGTCTGTCCGTTCACCAGAAACAGTGACACCATTGAGAATGTAGCCTATACGTTCATTAGAGATGAGCAGGGGAGGACTGACCATTCGGGCACTGCCCGAGGGCCCTATGCCACTAGGGGGCCCCATCAGGGTTGCCAGCCTCAGTTTAAACCAGGGACAGTATGTAAAAAATCTGTTTTTTTTTACATCTGTCCCTAAAATGTCCCTTACCGACATCCTTTTGGTCTAAAAATCCCAAGATTATAGCTGCCTCGCCTCTCCAGTACCTTCTCAGTGTGTTTATGTGTATTCTGTGTGTGTGTATACTGTGTGTGTATACTGTGGGGCCACATAATCTCCTATTGCCCAGGGGGGGCCCCATTATCTCCTATTGCCCGGGGGCCCCATGAGTTGTCAGTCCGCCCCTGGAGATGAGTGATATCACTGAGAATGTAGCCTATCCGTTCACTAGAGATGAGTGACATCATTGAGAATGTAGCCTATCCGTTCACTAGAGATGAGTGACATCATTGAGAATATAAAAACCAGGGACAGCACTAAAAATGCAGCCTAAATGTTCACTAGAAACCAGAGACATCATTGAGAATGTAGCCTATCCATTTACTAGAAACCAGTGACATCACTGATTGTAGCCATTGGCCCAGATTCACAGAGAGCGGAGGCACATTACGCTGCCGTAGCGCAAATAATATACGCTACGCCGAGGAGGCAAGAGAGGCAAGCATGGAATTCACAAAGCCAGTGCTGCCAAAACTGTGCTGGGTTTCGAAGGCGTGAGTCGGCGTAGGTGGAAGTGGGCGTGAGCCATGTAAATGAGGCGTGACCCCATGCAAATGATGGGCCGAGTGCCAGACAGATACGTATCACCAACTGCGCATGCGCCGAGACAAAGACGCATCCGTCTGCGCATGCTCATAACCATGTCGGAACAACTGCCTAAAATACGCCGGATCCCTACGGCGTGAGCGTAACCTACGCCCAGCCACACACACGTCCAACGTAAACTCCGTAAAATACGCCGGCTTGTGTTCCCTGGTGCAGACCTTTGCATGTCTGCTGCTGTGTTACACCTCCTTTATGGGGCTTAACTTTACGCCAGACGTACAACTTACGTGCACATCGCGTAGCCTGCGTCAGGCGCACGTACATTCGTGAATCGCCGTATTTCCCTCATTTACATATTTGAATAGAAAATCAATGGGAGCGCCACATGCGTCCAGCCTAAATATGCGCCCACGCTACGCCGGCGAAGGCAAGTTACGTCGGTGGGATGAAGCCTGTTTTTAGGCGTATCTTAGTTTGTGGGTCCGGCGCACAGATACAACGGCGCACATTTGCACTTACGCGGCGTATCTTGAGATACGACGGCGCAAGTGCTTCGTGAATCCGGGCCTATGTATTCTAGAGATGAGTGACATCACTAAGAATGCACCCCATCCATTCACAGAAATTGTATATGACACAGAGTAAACACACTATTTACTTTCTGAAACTTTTTATACAAAATTTGTAATATGGTGAACTAACATTTATGAATTATTAACATTTGACAACTTTTAATTCCTGGACTTTTTATAGAACTCTGGGCTGTAAATAGGGAATAATGGAGATGCAGATGAAGTTTATCATTTTCCAAGAAATGTTTGCATTTTATCCTCAAACAGGAGACTAATTGGGCAATTTCTTCATCAGTGCCCAGCGAGAGAGGCTGACATTAAAATGACGCCATTTGCATAAAGTGATTAACATGTTCTTAATTAGCTGTATTTATGTAATACATTTTCATCAAGGTTTAGGAGGTATCCCGCCTGTCTCTTTCTACATGCCGAGAGCCTGACACTGACGAAGTAACCGCAAACTCCAGAAGACTTTTCGCAGTCTACAGATGTCGTTGAGTGACTTCTCTGTAATAGAAAATAAAAAAATCTTTAGAATTGCCTTTTAACCAAATAAAGTAATACCTTTAGAATTTCAGATTCCACCACGGTTTTCCATCTTTAATTTATTACAAAGAAACACAGCGGGGTCAAAACCTCCATATTTGAAGGCATTATCACAAGCGCCAAATAGCCCTTCAAGCTTTTATTGTCTATATGTCTGAAGCTTGGATGCTGGGCATTGCAATTTTCTACACAATATGAACCCTTTTATTATGAACGCTGTGAAAGGTAATATAATCGACGGAAGGGTTCTCCATGGAACTCTGAGAGAACGTAACAGCTTTAAAAGAAACATTTAAAGATCAAGTTTAATCTGCTTATATTTTGCCTTGCCTAGTTCCTCCCTCTCCTCTTATCAACATGCTAATGACATTATTAAATAAAAAGTTACTGTTGTCATAGAGCTGCACGATTAATCAAAAAAAAAAAAAAAAACTTCAATCGATTCAACCCCCCTCACAATCCTAATCCGGCATTTCTACGATTCATGTAAACAGGGCAGAGCCGTTCAAGAAAAAAAAAAAGCCTACAAAGTTTATCACAACATTGCTCAGCGTTGAGAGATAAAAATAAACATTGTATCATTTGGTTCTTTTAGATCTAAGAGGGGGATGAACACAGCCGGAATTCACGAGCCGCCATCTCCTGTTCGACTCTCACTCGGCTCTCACGTCCCACACACAGTCCAGCCTCCGCCACTGGCATTGGACCAGTGTTCTGTGTATCACAGGAGCTGGTCCAATGCCAATGGCAGAGGCGGAACTGTGTGTGTGAGACTGATGAGTAAGAGCCGAACCACCGGAATTCAAGAGCCGTCATCTCCTGTTTGGCTCTCACGTCACACACACAGACCCGCCTTCTCCACTGGGCCAGGGGGATGAACAACACAGCCGGAATTCACGAGCCGTCATCTCTGGTTCGGCTCTCACTCGGCTCTCACATCACACACACAGTCCCCCCTTCCGCCACTGGCATTGGACCAATGTTCTGTGTATCACAGAAGCTGGTCCAATGTCGATTACGGAGGTGGCACTGTGTGTGTGAGACTGAGGCCTCGTACACACGACCGAACATGTCTGCTGAAACTGGTCCGCGGACCAGTTTCCGCAGACATGTCCGACCGTGTGTACGGCCTAGCGGACCGGATTCCTAGCCTAGCGGACAGGTTTCCAGCGGACAAAAGTTTCTTAGCATGCTATGAAACTTGTCCGGTGGAAACCTGTCCGTTGGACATGTCTGATGGTTAGTACAACTCATCGGACATGTCCGCTGACCCGAAATCCCGCGCATGCGTCAAATTGATTCGACGCATGCGTGGAAGCATTGACCTTCCGTGTCAGAGAACGTCGGTGTCATCTACGTCACTGCGTTCTCTGTCCGCAGGGATTTTGGTCTGATGGTGTGTGTACACACATCAGACCAAAACCTCCCTGCAGACATGTCCGATGAAAACGGTCCGCGGACAGTTTTCATCGGACATGTCTGCTCGTCTGTACAAGGCCTGATGAGTGAGAGCCGAACAGCCGGAATTCACGAGCCGTCATCTTCTGTTTGGCTCTCACGTCACACACACAGTCCCGCCTTCTCCACTGGGCCAGGGGGATGAACACAGCCGGAATTCACGAGCCGTCATCTCCTGTTCGGCTCTCACACGGCTCTCACATCACACACACAGTCCTGCCTCTGCCACTGGCATTGGACCAGGGTTCTCTGTATCACAGGAGCTGGTCCAATGCCGATGATGGAGGCGGGACTGTGTGTGTGAGACTGATGAGTGAGAGCCGAACAGCCGGAATTCACGAGCCGTCATCTCCTGTTCGTCTCTCCCGTCACACACACACAGTCCCGCCTGCGCTACTGGCATTGGACCAGTGTTCTGTCTATCACAGGAGCTGGTCCAATGCCGATGTTGGAGGCAGGACTGTGTGTGTCTGTGTGACTGCCAGTGCCGAGTGAGAGCTGAACAGGAGATGACGGCTCTGTAATTTTATGCTCTGTCCAGGCTGCATTGATGGTGAGGTTGCATTGAGGCTAAAAAGGGGCATTGATAAGGTTGCATGTTGAGATGGGCATTGATAAGGCTGCATGATGAAATGGGCATTGATCAGGCCACATCGACTGTTAAATTTATGAATTTGCCGCTCACCTCCAACAATGACCCAAGGGTCAAACAAGGCTCATCAGATAGTCAGATAAGGAATCCTGCTGATGGATCTGTAAAGGCATCCAAGTCCCAGGCGAAGACGAAGAACTACGTCCAAAACTTGGCATCAAAATCAACATCATCTTGGGTAATTCCTTATATAGAGGAAAACAGCTCGCTCCAGGGAATGACACTTCTTGTATAAATGGCGCTCAAAGGAAACAAAGAGCAGCCATAGTGCAATATTGTCAAATGAAAAGTAAATTTATCTAGTAAAAGAAGCTACTTACATCAAGTAAGGATAAAAACCACAGTAAAAAGAAATGGGAGTAGTGACACATTTGAATCCTCACCGCACTTCTGTAAAACACCATCGGAACTGACGTCACAAGGCTCCACTAGGGATGAGCTTTGAGTTCGAGTCGAATCGAACATTGCCTGTTCGGTAAACAACGAACAATTTGGGGTGTTCGCGGCAAGTTCGAAAAGCCGCGGAACACCCTGTTAAAGTCTATGGGAGAAATCTAAAGTGCTAATTTTAAAGGCTAATATGCAAGTTATTGTCCTAAAAAGTGTTTGGGGACCTGGGTCCTGTCCCAGGGGACATGTATCAATGCAAAAAAAAAGTTTTAAAAACTGAACTTTTTTCGGGGGGCAGTGAATTTAATAATGCTAAAAGTGAAACAATAAAAGTGAAATATTCCTATAAATTTCGTACCATGGGGGGGGTGTAAAGTTAGCATGTGAAATAGCGTATGTTTCCCGTACTTAGAACTGTCTCTGCACAAAGTGTCATTTCTGAAGGAAAAAAGGTAATTTTAAACCGACTCGCGGCTATAATGAATTGTCGGCTCCCGGCAATTCAGAGAGAATTCATTCATAAAAAAGGTCTTGTGTGGATTTTAAGGGGAACTCCTCCCCAAATGTAAAAAGAAAATGACATTTATTAAAAAAAATAAAATCCAGCGGTGGTAATCCACTCTCGGTCCCGGCTCCCTGCTCCAACGTTGTCGATATCCAACGACGGGTGATCTCCTCTCCGGTCCAGCCATGAGAAGATCGTCCGGGATCCAGAGCGCAGCATCGCCAGCCGCCTCTCTCCACCAGAGACAGCCCGGCGAATGACGCTGCTGAAGCTAGTGACATTTCTTATATTTGTGAGGCGGGGCCACCCGTCACGTGAACCCGTCCCCCTCTGACGCACCCTCTGCTACGTCACTGGGGAAGCCCAGGCCTCCCCTTTGTGTCAGAGGGAGCAGGGTCACGTGACGGGTGGCCCCGCCTCATCAATATAAGAAATGTCACTAGCTTCAGCAGCGTCATTCGCCGGGCTGTCTCCGGTGGAGACAGGCGGCCGGCGATGCTGCGCTCTGGATCCCGGACGATCTTCTCATCGCTGGACTGGAGAGGAGATCACCCGTCATTGGATACCGACACCGTTGGAGCCGGGACCGAGAGTGGATTACCACCGCTGGATTTTTTTTTTTTTAATAAAGGACTTTTTTCCACTGTGTGTGTGTTTTTTTACAACTATTTACACTTCCTTCGTGAAATGGTAGGGGTACAATCTACCTATATTCCAATTCACATAGGGGGAGGGGGGCAGGATCTGTGGGTCCCCTTTGTTAAAGGGGTCTTCCAGATTCTAATAAGCCCCCCACCCGCAGACCCCCACAACCACCGTGCAAGGGTTGTGGGGATGAGGCCCTTGTCCCCATCAACATGGGGACATCCTCCCCATGTTGAGGGCATGTGGCCTGGTACGGTTCAGGAGGGGGGGCGCTCTATGTCCCCCTCTCTTTTCTGCAGCCGGCAAGGTTGAATGCTCGGATAAGGGGTCTGGTGTGGATTTTTGAGGAACTCCACGGCATTTTTTTTTTAAATTTGGGGTGAAGTTCCCCTTAAAATCCACACCAGACCTGAAGGGTCTGGAATGGATATTTGGGGGGAACACCACGTCATTTTTTTATTTAAATTGACAGCGGGGTTCCCCTTAATATCCATACCAGACCTGAAGGGCCTGGTTATTGAAGTTGGGGGGACCCCACGCTTTTTTTTTTTTTTTATGAATGAATTCTCTCTGAATTCCCGGGAGCCGACAATTCATTATCAGTTTTAAATTACTTTTTTTCTTTCAGAAATGACACTTTGTGCAGAGACAGTTCTAAGTACGGGAAAAAATGCGCTATTTCACATGCTAACTTTCCCCCCCCCCCCCCCCCCAGGTACGAAATTTAAAGGAATATTTCACTTTTATCATTTCACTTTAAGCATTATTAAATTCACTGCTCCCGAAAAAACAACCGTTTTTAAAACTTTTTTTTGCATTGATACATGTCCCCTGGGGCAGGACCCAGGCCCCCAAACACTTTTTAGGACAATAAGCCTTTAAAATTAGCACTTTAGATTTCAAACGTTCGAGTCCCATAGACTTTAACAGGGTTCTAAAGTTCACACGAATGTTTGGTGTGTTCGCAGGTTCTGGTGCGAACCGAACAGGGGGGTGTGCGGCTCATCCTAGGCTCCACCCGACGCGTTGCGTCACTGGTCATGTGACTTCCTCAGGGATCCTCAGGATGTTATACTTACCTGCTCTGTGCAGTTGTTTTTTCACAGAGAAGCCCTGATCCTCCTCTTCTCGGTTCCCTCGTCACCACTCCTTGTCTTCCTGCCTAACGCCCCCACAGCAAGCAGATTGCTATGGAGGCACCCAAGGTAAGCCGCTGTTCTGTGTGTTTATTCTGGCATGGAGCCGCGGCTCAGCCCTGCCCCTTCTCCTCATTGCCTCACTGACTTTGATTGACAGCAGCGGGAGCTAATGGTGCCCATAGAATGCATTAAGGTAAAATAACCTTCTGCCTTCAGAACCACTTTAATCCTTCCAAGAGCCCTTAGTCCTGATACAGGAAATAGACTGCCTTTTAGGAGGGGGGTTGTGACTATCAGAATGCCTTGATGGATGGATTTCATTCTGGAGGAGTGGTCATTTTGCCAGGCAGGCTGCATTTGTATGTGGACCACCCTAGGTAACGCCCACATGTGATGCTGAGCCTTTATGATTGGAAGCTAAATGGCTGTGACAGGCACTCATCAAGAGTGGCCAACTATGCCTGCCCTTTCCACCTACTTCATCCATTTATAGAAGTCATCACTACAGCTGTCATGAATAAAACACAATATATGAATGGAGGACAGGCAGATGAGGTATAGTTCTGTTCCTTCCATTCATAGATCATGTTTTTTTGGGGACGGGAAGCATCGGGAGGAGGACACATCTAGCAACACAACACATCTAACGGAAAGGTAAGTAATGTCCTATGTGCTGTTTTTTTAAGGTAAACCTCAGACATGAAATATGAACAAAGCATATCCCTCTATTGTGTGTACTTGTCTCAATCCAGAGCACTAAGGGGTTGATTGTCTAAAGGCAGTTGCTCCAGAGCCTAGAAAATGGGCAGAAGCTCTGCTGACTTCCATCATCCAATCATGTGCAAGCAAAAACATTTTTTTTTCTTGTAGGTGATTGGGTATTCTTTGCAAAGTGAAGCTTTACCTCATGTACTAAGCTCTGGAGCAATCACACTTGCAGAGTGCAACTTCACTATGCAAAGTGTAAGGCAGATAGAATGTAGGGCGCTCTGGGTGACAAGACTTACCAGAGGTAGTAGTCCGCAGCGTTAGTAAGGTGCAGATCGGACAGACAGGTGTCCTGGAAAAACACTTGAGCAGCACTCCAAGAGGGAAGCAATTCTCCGGTAAGGGTAAACAAACAAAGAGGCGCTCCTAAGTGTAGTAAAACACAAGACTTTATTGCACAAAAAAATAAAAACACACTTAAAGCGGGGGTTCACCCTATAACAATTTTTTTTTTTCTTCTAGCATAAAATTAGGCATAGTAGCGCGAGCTACAGTATGCCTGTCTTAATTTTTTTATCCCCGTACTCACTGTGTAATCGTACATAGAAGATTCCGACTGCCCACGGGAAATGGGCGTTCCAATTCAGACGGAAGGTGATTGACGGCCGGCTCTGGCGCGTCACGCTTCTCCGGAAATAGCCGAAATAGGCTTGGCTCTTCACGGCGCCTGCGCATAGTCTGTGCGCAGGCGCCGTGAAGAGCCGAGACCTACTCCGGCTGTCTTCGGGGAGCGTGACGTGCCAGAGCCGGCCGTCAATCACCCTCCCTCTTGAAAGGAACGCCCATTCCCCGCGGGCAGTCGGAATCTTCTATGTACGATTACACAGTGAGTACGGGGATAAAAAAAATTAAGACAGGCATACTGTAGCTCACGCTACTATGCCGAATTTTATGCTAAAAAGTTGTTCTGCAGGGTGAAACACCGCTTTAATAGAGTTTGTAAGTAAACACACTCATCATGACAATTAAGTTGTCCAGCGGTAAGAAGTCCCAAAGATATCCCAGTTTGCAGCACAGGTGGATGGATCCCAGCTGACTAGCAGTGGGGAGCTGCAAGGGGAGACACCAGGAAGGACAGAGGTGCTTCCGTAACCAATGTGGAACGCAGGTACCCACATGTGACGTCAAGGGGTCAGGACGCGATTCGGAGCGAGCATATTGGCTCCTTCTTCATGCCGAAGTCCTCATGAGAGTCTGCCCCTTACATTAAGGTACCCCTAAAAGTCCTTCTTACAACAGAGTCCCCATCGCATGCCCCCCCCCCCCTGTTACAATAAAGTCCCCCTTTACATCAGGATCCCTAAAACAGTCCCTCTTATGTGAGAGTTCCCATCACAAATCCCCTTTACATTAAAGTCCCCCTTTACATCAGGGTCCCCATCAGAATTCCTTTGACATCAGAGCCCCCATGAAAGTCCCCCCCTTTACATCAGGGTCTCCATAAGAATCCCTTCTACATCAGAGTCTTCATCACATTCCCTCCTTACAATAAATTTCCCCTTTACATCAGGATCCCCACCAGAGTCCCCATCAAAATCCACCTCTTTGATCTGGGATCTCCCTTAACATCAGGGTCCCCATCAGAGTCCTTCTTAAATCAGAGTCTACATGAAAGTCCCCCCCCCTTACATTGTGGTACCCCTTTACATGAGGGTCCTCATAAGAGTCCCTCTTACATTAGAGTGCCAATCACATTCCCCCCAAACAATACAGACCCCCTTTACATCAGGATCCTCATCAGAGTACCTGTTACATCAAAGTCCCCTCCTAAATGTGGGTGCCCCATTACATCCGAGTCACCATCAAATCCCCCCCCCTTATATTATAGTCCCCCTTTACATCAGCGTCACCATCATAGTTCAGGGTGTGCCTTTTAATCCAAGTCCCCATCAGAGTTCCTCTTACATCCGAGTCTCCATCAGAGTCCCTCTTACATCCGAGTCACCATCAAACCCCCCCCCCCTTATATTATAGTCCCCCTTTACATCAGCGTCACCATCATAGTTCTTCTTATGTCAGAGTCCCCATCACATTTCCCCTTTACATTAAAGTCCTCCTTTATGTCAGGGTCCCCATCAAAGTTCCTGTTACATCAAAGATCCCCATCAAAGTCCCTCCTTACATCAGGGTGTCCCTTTTAATCCAAGTCCCCATCAGAGTTCCTCTTACATCAGAGTCCCCATCAAATTCCCCCCTTACTATAAAGTTCCCTTTTACATCAGGGTCCCCATAAGAGCCCCTCTTACATCAGAGTCCCCATCACATTCCCCCCTTACAATAAAGTCCCCTTTTACATCAGGATCCCCATTAGAGTTCCTGTTACATCAAAGTCCGCCTTACATCAGGGTGCCCCTTTACATCAGAGTCCCCATCAAAGTGCCCCTTACATCAGAGTCCCTATCAAATTCCTCCCTTACAATAAAGTCCCCCTTTACATCAGGGACCCATCAGATTTCCCAACCCCCTCCCCCAACCACAGAGTCAACATAATAGCCGCCTTACAGATTCCACCATGAAAGTCCCCCTTATATCAGAGTACCCCTTACATGGGAGTCCCTACCAGAGTCCCCCCTTACACGAGGGTCTTTGTCAGTGTCCCCTCTTACATCAAAGGAGCAGATAAAATCTTGCAGTGGGCTGGATTGGTCTGGTTTGGAGACCCCTGGAGGCAAAATTTTAACAGAAAAGTTGGGTTTGCAATTATCTTCCACTATCTATACTGAATCTACTGATCATCCTGAATTGCGATTTATCTGCATTTTTCAAGCAGGTTTGCTGTAATATGAATTGTTTGTTATAGTGCTGCAGGAGGACGGGCAGGCCTTAACCACTTGCTTACTGGGCACATATACCCCCCTCCTGCCCAGGTGAAATTTCAGCTTCCGGCACTGCGTCGCTTTAACTAACAAATGCGCGGTCATGCGACGGGGCTCCCAAACAAAATTGACGTCCTTTTTTCCCCACAAATAGAGCTTTCTTTTGGTGGTATTTGATCGCCTGTGCGGTTTTTATTTTTTTGCGCTATAAACAAAAAAGAGCGACAATCTTGAAAAAAATACAATATTTTTTACTTGTTGCTATAATAAATATCCCAATTTAAAAAAAAAAAACACATTTTTTTCTCAGTTTAGGCCGATACGTATTCTTCTACATATTTTTGGTAAAAAAAAAAAAACGCAATAAGCGACTGGTTTGCGCAAAAGTTATAGCGCCTACAAAACAGGGGACAGAATTATAATTTTTTTTTTTTTACTAGAAATGGCGGCGATCTGCGATTTTTATTGGGACTGCAACGTTATAGCGGACACATTGGACATTTTTGACACATTTTTGGCGCCATTCACATTTATACTGCGATCAGTGCGATAAATATGCACTAATTACAGTATAAATGTGACTGGCATTGAAGGGGTTAACACTAGGGGGGTGAGGAAGGGGTTAAATGTATTCCCTGCATTGTGTTCTAACTGTAGGGGGAGGGGGGTGACTGGGGAGGTGACCGATCTATGTCCCTATGTACAAGAGACACAGATCGGTCTCCTCTCCAGAGACAGCACCGCTGTCTCTGTGTAAAACGGCAATGAGAGATGATCTCATATGTTTACATATGAGATCATCTCTCATTGGCCGCACAGATCGCATTGCAAACGGCCACTCTGATTGGCCGTTCGCGGCGATCTGTAATTGGCTGTGTCAAAGGGACACGGCCAACACAGAGTTTCCCCGCTGCGCGCTCTGGAGCGCGCGCGGGGAACGCCCAAAGGGGTGGACGTCAATTGACGTCCAGTTGGATTTTCAGGTCCGCGTTGTAGCCGTCATTCGGCTATAGCGCGGGTCTGAAGAAGTTAATGCCCATGTGTGCCTTACATACACAATGGGGTTGATTTACTAAGACTGGAGAGTGCAAAATCTGGAGCAGCTCTGCATAGAAACCAATCAGCTTCCATTTTTTTGGGGTTCAAAGCTTAATTGAACAAGCTGCACCAGATTTCACACTCTCCAGCTTTAGTAAATCAGCCCCAGAGTGTCTATGGTGCACTGCTCTTCTGTGCAGAGCGCTGCACAATCCCAGCACACCGACTGAGCTGTCACCAACTCCAGGTCAACATTTATGATTGGGAGCTAGTGGGAGGGGCTTCCAAACATGTGACTGTTGTGATAGCCAATCAAAGGAATTACATGATCAGGAACTCCTCCTCCATGTCCCCTGGTTAAGAAACCTTAAAGGTCCAACAGGAAATGTGATTATAGTCATCTCTTTTTTAAAGTTGAAAGAAAAATATGGCCAAAGCTTTTTTGGGCATACTTCTTTCAGGGTCACATGAGTGCACAGTGGAACTCCAGGTTCTAGACGGATCCTGACCATTTTGTCGGGATCCACCCCGATGCCTGACTGGCAGCTAGCTCAGCCTCTCTGTGAGCCTGAGAAAGCCGTTCCCGTCCCCTCCACAACCCGGTGCTCCAGTGAGAGCTGGAGGGGCAGAGCAGAGGGTGGTGACTGACAGTCACCGCTCTCTGCTTAGAGTGGACTGAAACAGAGCGATCAGAGATCTTGTGATCGCTCACTTCTCTGGTTTAGAGCCAGTGGATCTCCAGGATCTAGATGGATCCTGACCATTTTGTCGGGATCCACCCAGATGCTTGACTGGCAGCTAGCTCAGCCTCTCTGAGAGCCTGAGCAAGCCGCTCCTGTCCCCTCCACAGCCCAGTGCTCCAGTGAGAGCTGGAGCGGCAGAGCAGAGGGTGGTGACTGACAGTCCCACTCTCTGCTCAGAGTGGACTGAGAACAGAGCGATCAAAGGTCTTGTGATCGCTCAGTTCTCTCTGGCTTAGAGCCGGCGGAGAACATCTGCAGCATGGTGAGTATGTTTTTTTTTTATCAATCCCAAACCATTATATTTTTCTTGCTTCTCAATTTTCCCAATTAGCGGCGGCAAACCCCCCCCCCCCCCCGCTTCCTCCCTGCTTCTCAATTTGAGGCGGCAGCACCCCCCCCTGGTTCTCTGCTCCAGGGGGCCCATGCCTGAAGCTGTGTAAGGGGCCCCATAATTCCTGATGGCGGCCCTGCCTACAGTGCTGTTACTAGCGGAGGAGGTTGACAGGAACACAGCGGGAGCAGCACAATCCAGAGGCAATAAAATCAAATTTTTATTTTAAGTTGTAGGAATAAAAGAAATTTTGAATTGACACATGGCAGAGGTAACCACCTACATACTACTCCTAAGGTATTTAAGTGGTGGTGCCCGGAGCTCAGCTTTAAGTAATTTCACCCCCAGTCTAGAACAAGAGGTTATTTTCAGCGGGTCTACATGCGTCTTTGTAGTGCTGAAAAAACATCAGCACACATTCTAGGACCTGAGCAGCTATCCAAACAAAAATACTAACATCACATACAAGGTAATTATTAACATCTGCTGGGTTGCATGATCTGTCTTCTGTCACCTGTCAGAGTGTCCGAAAATTGCACAAATGGACAACCAGGAGCTCCAATGACCACATGAGCTGAGTCAGTGAACTTGGAATGCTCTATGGGACACATTGCCTGGGCTAAAGTGTCTGAAATGCTGCTCAGTTGGTGCAAACTTTATAAAAAAAAAAAGATTCTAAACGCAGTCGCATTTGGGAGGGGGTTGCATTTTTTTTTCTGCCATGGGATTTTGCTTTGTACTCTCCCACTGATCCTCTCCCACTACACTGCATTGGGAAGTTATTGGAACCAATGAACACACTTGTAGCTAGATTCACAGAGAGTTACGGCAGCGTATCAGTAGATACACCGTCGTAACTCTGAATCTACGCCGTCGTAAATTTAAGCGTATTCTGGAAACCAGATACGCTTAAATTAGGCTAAGATACGAGCGGCGTAAGTCTCCTACGCTGTCGTATCTTAGGGTGTATATTTACGCTGGCCGCTAGGTGGCGCTTCCGTTGTTTGCAGCGTCGAATATGCAAATGAGCAAGATACGCCGATTCACGAACGTACGTGCGCCCGTCGCAATTAGTTACGCCGTTTACGTTAGAGATACGTCGGCGTAAAGATAAAGCTGCTCCCTAGGTGGCGCAGCCTATGCAAGGTATGGACGTCGTAACAGGCCTATCTTTTTACGTTGTTTGCATAAGTCGTACGCGAATCGGGCTGGACGTAATTTACGTTCACGTCGAAACTGCGTACTTTGGAGCAATGCACACTGGGATATGTCCACGGACGGCGCATGCGTCGTTCGTTAAAAACGTCAATCACGTCGGGTCACCAGTCATTTACATAAAACACGCCCCCCTGTTCCATATTTGAATTAGGTGCGCTTAGGCCGGCCCATTTACGCTACGCCGCCGTAACTTAGGAGGCAAGTGCTTTGTGAATACAGCACTTGCCTCTCTGACTTACGGCGGCGTAACGTATATGCGATACGCTATGCCGCCTCAAAATTTAGCCGGCATACCTGAATCCAGCAAGAGGTCTATTGACGCAGACATGCTCCAAGAACTACATCCAAGGGCGTAGATCAGGGGTGTCCAAACTTTTTTCAAAAAGGACCAGATTTGATGAAGTGAACATGCTTGAGGGCCGACCATTTTGCCTGACATTCTTTAACCATTAAAATTTGGTGTAAGTGTGTTCGTCCGATCACTAATACATACCTCCCAACTTTTTGAGAGGGGAATGAGGGACACCTGTCAACAAAGGTATGCAGGCATAAGACACACCCCTTGTCACGCCCCCTTAAAGGAGAATTGTACAAAAAAACAAGATTGGTTAAACCCACAAGTGCTTTTTTTAATCACTACTATTCCTTTATATTGGCTTATGGAATTTATAAATGCAGCAATTTAGAAATCTGATGAAAGGTTTAGGGCTGGAAAAATTTTTTTGATAGATAAAAAGTCTTAATGCAACATACGTTAAGGTGCGCCACAAACAGGGCAAATTTTTATTATTGATTGGACCCTGGGCAAAAATTTTCATGCCCCCCCTCCCAAATCCACTTATCAAATAATTGAATGAAAGGGAGAGCTACTTTAGGCCTCACAACAAAGACTGGGCCTGAGGGAACTGCCCCCTTTGCCCTGTGTTAAAGACAGCCCTGGCCACAATGCACCACAGTAGACTGAAAGGTTCATTGGTTGCTCTGCCGTACGGGGTGAGAAGCAGCGAGCACTCATGTCCTACACAAGGCAGCTGATCACTTCTCTGCCAGCTTGTAAAAAACGACAGAATGCAGCAGGAAGTGGCTTTCCCAAATCAATATGACAAAAAAAAAATGAAGCATTCAGATGCTTTATGTCCAGTTGGGAATTCAATGTTGGTGACCCGCGTACCGTCATCATTCCTACTCTTCCATGGAGGGTGGTGGGCTCCTGAGGTGAGATATACATTACATGGAAAAACACCTCTCCGCATGCCATCTGTTTTCAATTATGAAACAAATACCTCACTTTAGCCAAAGAGGAAAAAAAAAAAAAAAGACAAAGCAGACACATATATCTGTCTGTGGAAGGGCACATTGAGAGATCCCAGGCAACAATAAAAAACATAAACTGCCAATGCTATCTCAGAGGAAAACAGAAGCTGTCCTATAATTGGCGGTCTACCCAAGTGAATTTATTGATAGATTAATGTTATCTATTACAATTTGGATTCAGCCACATCTTGCATGTTCTGATGGCTGGGACTACAGTGTCTTGTCACATGTTTCTGTGTTGTGCAGCTTTCGTCTGTTGGCTTGGTTGAATAGGGTGGAATCAGGTGCTACATACTTAAATGGCTTAGAATAGTGTGTTCCCAATGCTTTTGCCAAGGTTTGTTGGCAAAAGCATGGTGTCTTCTACTCCAAATTCCACTTCATGCAAGAACAAAATTAATTGGTTCATGTCCAATGAAAAACTTGCTGCTATTGTTTGTGATGATATAGACAAATTTGAGAAAACATGGTCCCCATGTATAACATATTACTTATCACAAAATTTTGATAAATTCAATTCTTTATGATTTAAATTTAACTCTTGTACATTTGTTATTTATCCTTGTTCGATTATTATTTATTCCCTTTCTTAACTATAAATTTATTTATATGTATTTTAATATACTATTTTTTTTTTTTTATGTATATGATTTGTACTGCTCTGGAAAACAATAAAAATATTATAAAAATGATGATAAAAATGTTGTTTGGGTACAGTGTAGCATGACCGTGTAATTGTCATTCAAAGTGCGACAGCGCTTAAAGCTGAAAATTGGTCTGGGCAGGAAGGTATATAAGTGCCCTGTATTGAAGTGGTTAAATCATAATCACAACTGAAACTACCCAAGTGACCCTGATCAAAAGTTTACATACCCTGGTGATTTTGGCCTCACCTGTGATTTGTTTGCTTGTAATTAGTGTGTGTGTGTGTGTATAAAAGGTCAATGAGTTTCTGGACTCCTGGCAGACCCTTGCATCTTTCATCCCGGACTGCACTGACGTTTCTGGATTCTGAGTCATGGGGAAAGCCAAAGAATTGTCAAAGGATCTGCGGGTAAAGGTAGTTGAACTGTATAAACCAGGAAAGGGATATAAAAAGCTATCCAAGGAACTGAGAATGGCAATCAGCAGTGTTCAAACACAAAGTGGAAAATGAGGGGTTCTGTTAAAAACCAAACCACGGTCAGGTAGACCAACTAAAATTTCAGCCACAACTGCCAGGAAAGTTGTTTGGAATTCTAAGAAAAACCCACAAATAACTTCAGGTAAAATACAGGACTCTCTGAAAACATGTGGTGTGGCTGTTTCAAGATGCACAATAAGGAGGCACTTGAAGAAAGATGGGCTGCGTGGTCGAGTCCCCAGAAGAAAGCCATTACTACGCAAATGCCACAAAGTATCCTGCTTACAATACGCCAAACAGCACAGAGACAAGCCTCAAACCTTCTGGCACAAAGACATTTGGAGCGATGAGACCAATATTTCGCTTTTTGGCCACAACCATAAACACTACATTAGGAGGGGAGTCAACAAAGCCTATGATGAAAGGTACACCATTCCTACTGTGAAACACGGAGGTGGATCGCTGATGTTTTGGGGATGTGTGAGCTACAAAAGCACAGGAAATTTGCTCAAAATTGATAGCAAGATGAATGCATTATGTTATCAAAAAATACTGGAGGAACATTTGCATTCATCAGCCAGGAAGCATGGGACGTATTTGGACATTCCAACATGACAATGACCCAAAACACAAGGCCAAGTCGACCTGTCATTGGCTACAGCAAAATAAAGTGAAGGTTCTGGAATGGCCATCCCAATCTCCTGACCTCAATATCAATATCAAGCGTGCCGTTCATGCGAGACAGCCCAAGAATTTACAGGAACTGGAGGCTTTTTGCCAAGAGGAATGGGCAGCTTTACCATCTGAGAAGATAAATTACCTCATCCACAAATACCACAAAAGTCTTCAAGCTGTCATTGATGTTAAAGGGAGCAATACACGGTATTAAGAACTGGGGTATGTAAACTTTCATCAGGGTCATTTGGGTAGTTTCTGTTGCCATTATGATTTTAAAAGAGTAAAAAAAGTTGATTGATAATAAATGGCTTCAGCCAAACACTAACCATGAGTGAAAGAAATGTTTTTTTGTGTTATCATTCATATTCTCTGAAAAATGGCAATCCTAAATTCTGCCAGGGTATGTAAACTTATGAGCACAACTGTATATATAGCGGGGGAAATAAATATTTATTATATATTTTGTAAAAAAAAAACAAGAAAACCTAGGATAGGATTTTTTTACATATATATATATATAGATATATATATATACAGTACAGACCAAAAGTTTTTTTTTGTTTACAAGCAATTTTATTGTAGAAAAAGTCAAGGTACAAAAAAGAATAACAGTGATGGTACAGGAATGTATACAAGTATCATTGATAATACACATTGAATAGGGAGAAAGGGTTATGGTTAGTAACAATTAAACCTGAACCAGAAGCATGGCGTCCCAGAGAGACCATTTTTGTTTTATATTGGGGCATAGAATCATATAGTGTATGGTGAATTCTCTCTGAGAGTTTGATGTTTGTCATACGGCTGAGAATCTGTGGCCAGGGTACAGAAGCGGAGCGCCAATTAAAGGCTATGGCCCAATGAATGGAGGTGAGAAATGTGTGGATAAGCCTTGTGCTTGATATTGGAATATCCTGAATAGGGCAGAATAAGAGGTACAGACCAAAAGTTTGGACACACCTTCTCATTCAAATAGTTTTCTTTATTTTCATGACTATGAAAACTGTAGATTCACACTGAAGGCATCAAAACAATGAATTAACACATGTGGAATTATACATAACAAAAAAGTGTGAACCAACTGAAAATATATTTCATATTCTAGGTTCTTCAAAGTAGCCACCTTTTGCTTTGATTACTGCTTGGCACACTCTTGGCATTCTCTTGATGAGCTTCAAGAGGTAGTCACCTGGCGCAGCACCCCATCACTCTCCTTCTTGGTCAAATAGCCCTTACACAGCCTGGAGGTGTGTTTGGGGTCATTGTCCTGTTGAAAAATAAATGATGGTCCAACTAAACGCAAACCGGATGGAATAGCATGCCGCTGCAAGATGCTGTGGTAGCCATGCTGGTTCAGTACGCCTTCAATTTTGAATAAATCCCCAACAGTGTCACCAGCAAAGCACCCCCACACCATCACACCTCCTCCTCCATGCTTCACGGTGGGAACCAGGCATGTAGAGTCCATCCGTTCACCTTTTCTGCGTCGCACAAAGACACGGGGGTTGGAACCAAAGATCTCAAGTTTGGACTCATCAGACCAAAGCACAGATTTCCACTGGTCTAATGTCCATTCCTTGTGTTCTTTAGCCCAAACAAGTCTCTTCTGCTTGTTGCCTTTCTTTAGCAGTGGTTTCCTAGCAGATATTCTACCATGAAGGCCTGATTCACACAGTCTCCTCTTACCAGTTCTAGAGATGTGTCTGCTGCAAAAGGTGGCTACTTTGAAGAACCTAGAATATGAAATATATTTTCAGTTGTTTCACACTTTTTTGTTATGTATAATTCCACATGTGTTACTTCATAGTTTTGAAGCCTTCAGTGTGAATCTACAATTTTCATAGTCATGAAAATAAAGAAAACTCTTTGAATGAGAAGGTGTGTCCAAACTTTTGGTCTGTACTGTATATATATATATATATATATAAATATACATATATGTATATGTATGTGTGTGTATATATATATATATATATATATATATATGTATATATATATATATATATATATATTTATATTTATTTCTAAATTTAAAAAAATCCGGGGGGGGGGGGTGACTTCTAAATGGGGGGTATGGTAGCTGGATAGTGGAAAGAGTGTTTAAAAGCAGGAGTTCTGCTTTAAAGCTGCTAGTTTGGTAAATGCATGATTTTTTTATTTTTATTCTATCGGCTAAGCATAATGGGCCAAATTCTAAAAAACGCCGCCTATCTTAACTTTCAGCAGTTAAGTTACACAGGCGTTAAATTTCTACCTAAGTGCCCGATCCACAAAGCACTTACCTAGAAATTTCAGGCCATGTAACTTAAGTGCCTCCGTCGCAAGGCGGTCCTCCTCTCCGGGGGGCGATTACAATTTAAATGAGGCGCGCTCCCGCGCCGGCCGTACTGCGCATGCGTGTGACGTAATTTTCCCGACGTGCAGCGCGCGAACGTAATTTACGCCGGGCTTTGTGGATTGCGACGGGACAATAAAGTTGCGACGGGTGAAAAAAAAAATACGCGCCGGGAAAAAAAAATCAAATTTAAAAAAAAATCGCGGCGAACGAAAAAAAGGTCTGGTTTTACATGGTGTACTAACTTTACACATTGTAAAACCAGCCCTAATTTAACGCGTGCAAATCATAACTTATGCAGAGAAAAAAAAAGATTAAATGCTTTGTGGATCTGCTTAAGTACTCATTTGCATACGCTAGCCGGCATTTCAACTCGAAATGCCCCCAGCGGCGGATGCGGCACTGCATCCTAAGATCTGACAGTGTGAAGCCCCGTACACACGGCCGAGGAACTCGACGTGCCAAACACATCGAGTTCCTCGGCCAGTTCAGCCCTGAAGCCGCCGAGGAGCTCGGCGGGACGAGAGCTCCCATAGAACAACGAGGAAATAGAGAACATGTTCTCTATTTCCTCGCCGAGGTCCTCGTCGGCCTCCTTGGCCGAAAGTGTACACACGGCCGGGTTTCTCGGCAGAATTCAGCCAGAAACTCGGTCGGAAGCTGAATTCTGCCGAGGAAACTGGTCGTGTGTACGGGGCCTAAGTGTCTTACAGATGTCAGATCTTCTGCCTAACTTTGGAAAAATCCTTTTGAGGATCGTTTCCAAAGTTAGGCACAGAGATACGCAGGCTGAACAGCAGTTCCGCCTGCGTATCTCTTTTGAGAATTTGGCCCAATATTTTTATATTAATATAATATAATATTTTATTCACACATATTTCACTTGTAAGCTTTTTGACCTTTGTAAATATATAAGCAATATATATGCATGTATATATATATATAAGCTATCCCTCACATTTTGGGTATATATTTTAATTTGTACATGTATCACTTTTCTTAGACATTTACAGCATGCTAAAAAAAAATCAATATTAAAAAAGGTTGTATTTTTTTATTTATTTGTCGTTTAGTGACTAGAATTTCAATAAAAAAAAAAGATTTTTAACCATGCTCAATTGGAAAATGCCAGCCCTCAACCATGCGTAGAAAATATTTAATTGCTTGAACAGAAAAATATTACAGTTTGTTCTACCATGAAAGCCACTTGATGTGTTTCAGATTTTCAAGTGTGTGGTCAGACAATTGGGAAGGGTGTATAAATTGCATAGCAAAGGAAACAACCAAAAAAAAAAAAAAATCTGATTATCAGTGAAACTTGAGTTTTGCTGGGAGGAACACAATCTCCCCAGTTCTATACATTGCAAGGATTTTGGCAGTTATTACCTGATTTTATTAAGTAGATGTTAAGGTTGAGAGTGTATTACATTACGTCCCAAATTTCTAACCATTTTGCCCATCATGCCCCCCCCCCCCCCCCATGGTGATCCAATCATGATTACAAGAAAGTTTACGTTCCTAACAAACTTTTTGCTTTCTCCCAATGCAAGAGAGAGACTTTGTACAAAGTAGAACTACTCTTAGCAGACAGTATCATGTAAACTCACACTGGTGTTTAGTTGATTAATAATAATTAGACTAATTGGTAAAATTAACTTATTAGTTATATCAATTATTTGATTACATGACTATAGATTGGTTAATTGACACACTAATTCGAAACCACATGCAGGCTACAATTTGTGGTGTCAGCTGTCATCTCTGACATCAGTTGGACGGCTGGTTGGAGGGCCTTCCATAGTATAAGATTATCGCCCAATCCGGCCGCTGGCAATTTATGCCTATGGCTATTTTTTGCTAGTTACGTGTCTCAGGCTCTTGGGATAACCGAGCAAGGGTCAAGCCCTTTTGTGACCGGAGGTCATTGAAATCTAGATGCTCAGACCAAATTTAGCAGCTTCGGTTATACTTCAGTTGATTTGATAATAACTCTTTAAGCAATGTGCCTACCTAAAGAATTTCTACTTCTTTTTTTTTTTTAAGGACAAATGAGCTTTTTATTAGGTGCAAGGGGCCAGATTCACAGATAATTGCCCAGGCGCAGCGTATCAGAGATACGCTACGCCGCCGTATCTTACCTGCCGGAATTTTGCGATTTTGCGCCGTAAGGCGTAGTGTATTTCTCGGCGCGTATTTCAAATTGGGTGGGTAAGGGGCGTGATTCATTTAAATGAAGCGCGTCCCCGCGCCGATTGAAATGCGCATGCTCCGTTTTGAAATTTCCCGCCGTGCTTTGCGCGAAATGACGTCACACCGACGTCATGTTTTGAACTTCGACGTGAGTTACGTCCTATCCTATTCACGGACGACTTACGCAAAAAAAAAATTAAAATTTGACGCGGAAACGACGGCCATACTTTAACATGGCAAGTCTATATGCCACATAATAGCAGCTTTAACTATATGCCGGGAAAAGCCGACTAGCGGCGACGTAAGAGAATGCGACGACCGCGCGTACCTTCGTGGATCGCCGGAAAAAGCTAATTTGCATACCCGCCGCGGAAAATGATGCAAACTCCACCCAGCGGGCGCCGAAGTATTGCACCTACGATCCAAAGGCGTACGAAGCCGTACGCCTGTCGGATCGAAGCCAGAAGCCGTCGTATCTTGGTTTGAGGATTCAAACTAAAGATACGACGCGGCAAATTTGAAAGTACGCCGGAGTATCAGTAGATACGCCGGCATACTTGCACTGCGAATCTGGCCCAATGTTTTTAAAAATCTCCATGCTTATGTGTTTTTTTTTTTTTCTCAATCAAGGTATTTATTGAAGGATAATTAAAGTGTACACATGACATATACATTACATTAAATACAGTGGTCTTGTACAAAGAATACAAATATGTTTTTAATTATAATACTTAACATTTACAGCTTTTTCAGTAACTATGTGACCGAGTGTATACATTGTTGGTAAACTGTTTGTGAATCCGATATGCTTATGTACCAATGCAATTGTACGTCAATTGCAAGGTGTCTCCTTAAATTATGTCTTGACATGGATGTCTGTACTGTTTTTCTATTGCTGAGTTTCCAATAAAGTTTTGTTTGGATTTAAAAAAATAATACTTAGGCTCCATGTACACTGTAGCTGATAAAAGCTATAAAAAAACGCCATTAGCTTTGCAGGGAGGCTTTCAACGTTTTTTAGTATTTTTGCAATAGCTTTAATCAGCGTTTTTCAGTGTAGCTTTTTTTTTTTCCAATTGATTAAAAAACGCTGGCACCAGCGTTTTTGAGCGGTTTTAAGCGTTTTTCAGTGTTTTTCTGCGTTTTTCAGCGACTTGCGTTTTTCAGCGTTTTTTTCTGCCAAAAAACAGGCACTTTGAATGCAAATTTCGGGTGTTCAGAAAAAAGACAATAAACTCCAAAGCTCATTAACACTAAAAAACGCCCAGGTGTGCATAGGCACATAGGCTAACATAGAGTTCAGTTTATGGGCTTTAAAAAAAAAAGCCAAAATGCCAATAAACTGCAGTTTATCAGCTTAAGTGTGCATGGAGCCTTAACATTTATAAAATGCTTGTAAAACATGCATTTATTAATTAACAGCATATTTTAATGTTTTTTTTTTATTTGAATTAATGCTGGTTTAAACAACTATTTTTTTCTACTTTTTTTTTCCACTTTAACCACTTCAGCCCCGGAAAAAATTCCCCCCTTTTCCTGACCAGAGCATTGTTTGCGATTCGGCACTGCGGCTCTTTAACCCCCTTGGCGGTATTCCTGAGTCTGGCTCGGGGTAAGATTTCAATAATAAAAGCGGTATCCCCGAGCCAGACTCGGGCTCGCCTCGCAGCATCCACAGACAAAGTTACGTACCTTGTCCCTGGATCCTGCGATGCATTCCTGCTGTGTGAGCGAGCTGTGTCCTCACTCGATTCACAGTGCCTGTGTGCCACCGATCTCCGTTCCCTGCGACGTTACGACTCAGGGGGGCGGAGAACGGCGCCAAATTCAAAAAAGTAAATAAACACAATACATACAGTATACTGTAATCTTACAGATTACAGTACTGTATGTAAAAAATACACACCCCCCTTGTCCCTAGTGGTCTGTCCAGTGCCCTACATGTACTTTTATATAATAAAAACTATTCTTTCTGCCTGCAAACTGTAGATTGTCCATAGCAACCAAAAGTGTCCCTTTATGTCAAAAGTGATTTTAGAGCAGCTAGAAAACAGCGATAATAAATTATAATCACTTGCAGAATTGTGCGATAGCGATTTGTGGGGAAATTCGTCATAAAAAAATAAAAGTAATCACAGCGACAATTCTGCAACTGAGCAAATTTCAGTGTTTTTGATTTGATTACATAATAATTTTTATTCTAATTACATTATTATTTGTTATAATTATTTATAGTTATTTATTATATTATAAATTGAGATTTTCCTAGCTTGTGACGGAAAATATTAGTTATATGAAGACAGGAGGCGAGTATCTTATGCATTATCTTTCCTTTAATAATGCCCACAGCAGAAATACAACTTTAGTGGATTTAGAAATAATAAAAGAATTTTTACAACCAAAACTACAAGTCCCAGCAGCCCCTAGGGCCTATCAGCCAATCACGTGGACCCTGCCAGTATATAAGGGGCTGCCCCTTTAATCACTTCCTCTTTCTTGAAGCGAACTGTCAAGACTTGAAAAACCGTGAAACTTCAATTCCAACTAGCCTTCCGACCATCAACGATTTGGGTTCGGTGAAGCGTTTGAGTAGAGGTCCCAACGGGGACAACAAAGGAGGTTCCTCCGGAAACTGTTCAGCCTGTGCCTCGCGTGCTGCGGTCCTCAGTAACCTGGAACAATATGAGAAGAAAAGACCATGATAGGGTTGGGTCGGGAGGGAAGATACTCGCCTCCTGTCTTCATATAACTAATATTTTCCGTCACAAGCTAGGAAAATCTCAATTTATATATCAGACAGGAGGCTCATATCTTATGCAAGTTCAAAGTCATACCTAGATAAATAACAATAACAATTAAGTATACATCTAATACGCAACCGATTTATAGAACCGACATAGATACGTGTTCCTCCGGTCTAAAGTAAAATTGGCGGAAGGTGGATTCGGAAGACCAGTCCGCCGCTCTCAGAAGGTCCGAAAGCGAACCTCCCGAGGTGATTACCTTTGTGGCCATTGCACCCCTGGAAGAGTGCGCACCGAATCGTGTAACGTCAATCCCAGCCAAGCCCATGGTGGACCTAACCCACCTGGCCAGAGTGGCCGAGGACACCGGCAGATGTGGGCCGACATACGAAATAAGAAGTTGGGATAGAGACGGAGACCTAAGCGGGGCCGTCTGTAATTCATACGTCTGTAAACAGCGAACCACGCATAAACGTGGATGTGATGGGAAAAAGGGATAGAATACAGATTGTATCCCTGTCTTTGTTCTGCGAACTACCGAGAACTCTACGCCTTGAGGTGAGAATTGGCGTCTGGAAATGTCCAGGGCCCTCACATCGGATATGCGCTTGATGGAGACAAGGCATAAAAGGACCGTAAGCTTGAAGGACAACAGTTTTAGCGGCAGGGCGTCGTTATCCTCCCATGTAGAAAACATGTTCAATACCCTGGAGACATCCCAGGTGCTTTGATATCTGGGGCGAGGAGGACGTTGGAATCTAACGCCTCGTAGGAGGCGACACACCACGGGGTGTTTGCCCACTGGAAGGGAATCTACCGGGGAATGGTAGGCCGAAATCGCAGAGCGATACACATTAATGGAGCTATAAGATCTCCCGGAAGCAAAAGAATCTGCCAGGTAGTTAGCGACCATTGTTACAGGTGCGTGAACGGGATCAATTTTCCGTTGATCACACCAACGTACCCAGGTTCCCCAGGCTGATCGGTATGCCGATCTAGTCCCGGGGGCCCAGGCCAGGGCGAGAAGGTCCCTAGCTGTTCGTGAAAGGTCGCAATCTGCGCCTGACACCCCGAAATCAGCCAGGCGAGGAGATGAAGGTTGTGATCCACCACCAGAGGGTGGGGTTCTCCTGCAGGATTGGAGAGGAGGTGAGGAATCCGGGGAAGCAGCCTGGGGAGATCTATGGTCATACCCAGGAGAAGGGGAAACCACGGTTGTGTTGGCCACCAAGGAGTGATCAGCACAACTGAAGCTTGCAGGTTTGCCACCTGTAATAGGAGTCTGAGGATCATGGAGAAGGGAGGGAACGCATAGTGTGTCCCTCGCGGCCAAACCTGTCGAAGGGCATCTATTGCCAGGGCTTCGGGGTCCGGCCTCCAGCTGTAAAAGCGAGGGATTTGGCAATTGAGGCGGGAAGCGAACAGGTCCACGGAGAAAGGACCCCATAACCGGGACAGAGAAAGGAATACCGTCCGGTCCAGTCGCCAATCGCTGGAATCCGTGAGGTATCTGGAATTCCAGTCCGCGATCAAATTCGCGGCACCCGGGATGTATTCCGCCAGAGGAACGACATTGCGTTCCAGACAGAAATGCCAAAACTCTTTTGCCAGGTTCGCCAGAGCTTTGGATCTGGAACCTCCTAGGCGGTTGACATATTGGACTGCGGTTACATTGTCCATCCGCAGCAATACGCAACAATTGGAGGCGTTCGGAAGGAGACTCTTGAGGGCGAAGAAAGCCGCCATGAGTTCCAACGCATTGATATGAAGTAGGGACTCCCCTGCGGACCATGTCCCTCCTGTGGTGGACGTTCCGCAGCGAGCCCCCCAGCCGTGTCGGCTCGCGTCCGATTCTATAATATAATCCGGATTGGAGCTGAAGATGGTCTTCCCGTTCCAATCGATGGCGTGACTCAGCCACCAACGCAGTTCTACTATTGCTTCTGCATCCAGAGGTACTTCGTCTGCATAGCGAAGACCCTGTCGCAAGTGGAGCGCTTTGAGTCTCTGAAGGGCTCGGTAGTGTAGGGGAGCCGGGAAGATGGCCTGAATAGAGGCTGATAAGAGTCCTACTAACCGGGCCAGACCGCGTAAGGATACTCGCCGTTTGTACAATATGGCACGAATCTCCTTGCGGATAGTAGTTAGCTTGGCTTTGGGTAAGCGAAGGATAGAGTGTTTGGTGTCCACTAAGAAACCCAAAAACTCCATCTCCTGTGAAGGGATCAAGATGGATTTCTCGTGGTTGATGACGAAACCTAGTCCCTGGAGCAATCTGACGGTCCAGGTGGCATGGGTCATCGCTTGGTGATGCGATCGGGCCATTATGAGGAGGTCGTCTAGGTATATGATTAACCGGACGCCCCTGCTTCGTAAGGCCGCCACCACTGGCTTCAACAATTTGGTGAAGCACCATGGGGCGGAGGACAGTCCGAAGGGGAGGCAAGTGAATTGCCACAACCTGTCTCTCCAAAGGAACCGCAGGAGGTGTTGGGAAGCCGGGTGAATGGGGACTGTGAGGTAGGCGTCCTTCAAGTCCACCTTTACTAGCCAGTCCTCGGGGCGTAACAGGTCTCTCAAATAGTGGATCCCCTCCATCTTGAAATGTCGGTAGACGACATGTTGATTGAGGGTCCTTAGATTTATGACGGGGCGAAATCCGCCATCCTTTTTTCTTACTAGAAAGAGGTTGCTGAGAAACCCCGGGGAGACAGGATGTACCTCTATCACGGCCTGTTTGGTAAGCAGGGCCTGAAGTTCTAGGTCTATGAGTGCTGAACTTTTGTTTGAGAATTTGATGGGTTGAGGCATCACATTCATTTCTGGTAAAGAATACAGTTCTATCTGGTAACCTGTCACCGTGTTGAGTATCCAGGCGTCTGCCGTAATCGCAGACCAAGCGTGGATAAAATGTCTCAGCCTTCCCCCCAAGAGAATGTGACAATGATTCGGGTGTGTGACACTCACCGGTATTAGGTCTTGAGCGGGGGTAGCCTCTCCCTCCGCGTCCTCTCCAGGGTCGTCCGCGAGGTGGGAAAAAGGGGGCTGGTTGTGCCACCGGGATTGGGTAGGATTGTGGAGCCTGGCTGTACTGAGCGGGAGCTCTAAAGTATTGCCTGCCTGCGGAATAGCGACCGGCAGAACGGCCCCTGTTTCTGCCGGCCCTCGGAAAAACCTTGGTTGACCCTGATTTTTTCAGGGATGATTGGGCTTTGTCCAAACTGGTGTATAATCCTACCATCTTATTAATGTCCTTAATAAGTGAGTCGCCAAAGAGCATACCTTCGGCTGAAGGGCCTGGCTCTGAGTCTGCGAGGTGGGCCAATTGAGGGTCTAACCTCATCAGGATGGAGCGACGACGCTCCGTGGAGCAGATGGTATTGGCGGAGCCTAGTAGGCATACTGTTCTCTGGGCCCAACCTCTAAGTTGGTCCAGGTCTACAGGGGTCCCCGTAGAGGAGGCCTGTTCTGCAATGTTCAGTATTTTGGTGATTGGGCCAAACAGGTCGAGGATTCTATCTTGGATAGATCGAAAAGATCTTTCAATCCCCTTTTTTGAATATTTACCTTGTTTGGTAAGGTACCTGAGGAGTACCGGGTCTACCTCTGGGGTGATTACCGTCTTTTTAGGGATACAGGGACGGGGACACTCCGCCCTCAGCTTACTGCGGTTGTTCTTATCTACGGACCTGCGGGCCCAGTATTGAATATATTGGGCTACCTCCGGGAGGGGTGCCCATTCGCCAGATCGGGGGTGAGAAATCCCTTCTGGGTCGAAGAAGGGTTCTCCCCTGGCGTCTAGGATAATTTCGCCCTGGGTTACAGGGGTGGCGTTATCAGAAGGAGCCATATGCCCACTACCCTCATAATCCGTATCTTCCTCAGACTCATAGGCGTCTGACGCCTCAGATCCTGTGGACGAATCTGATGTGTCCACAAAGGAATCTGGTTTAGTCCGTTTGGCGGACTTCTGCCTCTGCTTTTGCTGCTCCCCGAGGCTCAGGGGTCGGTTAGAGTCTGGTAGGGTAGTGGGTCGGCAGCCCGGGTTGGGTGCTGCCTGGGGCACATTATTTACTTCCCCTGCCGGGGAGTCGTGTGTTGTGGGAACATGTTTGCGCTTGTGAGTCGCTTTGCCCTTTGAGGGCGGTTCACCACGGCCTGGGGGTCCAGGCATGACAGGTGCAATCATTTGTGATACAGGGGCGGAGGCCATAGCTATTTGCACCGAGTGGTTTATTAATTCCTGTATCTGGGCAGCAGTAAGGAAAATAGGGTTCTGGGGGGTAATATTTCCCTCAGTTGGCATGGCCGAGAATTCAGAGCAATCCTCATCAGCCATGATGGTTTCTCAATTAATATTTGAGTGCAGTTAAGGGAAGAATATATAAATTATTATGCCCACTAGCAATAAGCTTTCCGTGTGTCAGTAAATATATATATCTGACCCAGACTAGGCTATCTGATACAGATTAGGAGCTGCAGGGGTTAATTGTTTAGTAGGGGAGAATATCTCTATATGGGCCGCAGGGGATACTCCAACGTCCTACCGTACCGCCAGGTCAGTCCACACTGGAGCCGTGGCGTACGATAGGAGCATCCCCCGTTCAGGAGAGCGTAATCTCGCGAGATTACGTCTCCTGCATGGTGATAGGCTGGAGCGGAGCTCCGCCGGGCACGCCCCCCGCAGCGCACTGGATGGGGATAGGAGGAAGGTGATCTGCTCGACACGCCCCCCCCCAGAGACACGAGCAACTGAGGAGAAGCGCGCGGAGCGTGTGAGGAGGTAGGGAAAAGGCGCCAAGCTAGAGAAATGGCGCTGCCTGGTAAAATAAAAGGGGATCTTGGTGAAAGAGAACAATTTAGGCTATAATTAGCGTTGCAACCGTTGAGCGATGGTACATTAGCGATTCGCTACCTTTCCCAGACCAGTGAGAATAAACAGAAGTAATGTATTTTAACCTAAAAGGAGAAAGACATAATATCTCTATATACAAAAGACAATATCTAAATATTCTAGAAGCGTGGAGGGAGCAAGTCCCATCCACGAATCCTAATAAAATACAATCTCTGAATAAAGTATGTATATCAACTAAATAGCCTCATTTGAAAATTACTTATCTGATTTCTTGCTGTGAGCAGAAAGAAAGAGGAAGTGATTAAAGGGGCAGCCCCTTATATACTGGCAGGGTCCACGTGATTGGCTGATAGGCCCTAGGGGCTGCTGGGACTTGTAGTTTTGGTTGTAAAAATTCTTTTATTATTTCTAAATCCACTAAAGTTGTATTTCTGCTGTGGGCATTATTAAAGGAAAGATAATGCATAAGATATGAGCCTCCTGTCTGATATATAATTTATGATTTTGTTTTTCAAACTTTATCATACCCGGGATGTCTACTAGACTCTTGTTTGGTCAGATTTAAGTTAGTTATTCCTAAGAATTACAGGCCTACAATGTAAAACGACAAATTTTTCATGCAAAATAATTGTACCGCTTTCATCACCTAAAACCAGAAAGAATCTTACCGCCAGGGAGGTTAACTGACAATTGCGCGGTCGTGCGACGTGGCTTCCAAACAAAATTGACGTCCTTTTTTTCCCCACAAATAGAGCTTTCTTTTGGTGGTATTTGATCATCACTGCAGTTTAACTTTTTTTGCTCTATAAACCAAAACAGAGCTACAATTTTGAAAAAAAAAAGCAATATTTTTTACTTTTTATAAATATCCTCAAAAAATTATAAAATATAAAAAAACGGTTAAAAAAATCGCAATAAGCGTATAATGATTGGTTTGCGCAAAAGTTATAGCGTCTACAAAATAGGGGATAGTTTTTGGGCATCTTTATTATTAATATTGTTTTTTACATTGAACTCCAGTCCAAATTCTAACTGTACACATATTGCTGCAATCAAAGACTGTGTGTGTTATTAGAGTACCATTTCGAAATAATGATGTTTTTGTTAAGCCAAAGGTGATATAAAGAGTTATTGGGGGTTATTTACTAAAGGCAAATCCACTTGGATCTGCCTTTAGTAAATAACCCTCATTGTAATCATTTGATGAAGATTTTTCTTTTGTTCAATTTTCTGCATTCAAATTGAAAACAATATAACATTTTTGTTTCGATCGATTCAAAAATTTATCGATTTGAACGTTTAAAAAAAATCTGTACATTCGAAGAAAATTTGAAAATTCTGAATACGAATTGAACGAATCAATCAAATTGAACTAAACTAAATAACTAGATTAACAAATCAATTAGAAACTATACAAAACACATTTTTTCTTCATGCACATGTCTAGTCACTATAGTGATCATACAATTCAGGATCAGAAGATTCCAATTGTTAGTGTGAGGCCAATGCTGTCTGTGACAGATGTGCAAAATCAAACAGAGATTAAAGTGATTGTAAAGTCTATTTTTTTCCTATAAAAATAACAAACATGTTATACTTACCTGCTCTGTTGCAGTGGTTTTGCACAGAGCAGCCCCGATCCTCCTCTTCTATCCTCACTTCTGTTCAGTGCCCCCACAGCAAGCAGCTTGCTATGGGGGCACCCAAGCTAAGTCACAGCTCCCTGTGTCCATTCAGACACGGAGCCTCTCACCCTAACCTGTCCCCTCTCTCTCCTGATTGACTAGCTGGCTTTGATTGACAAAAGCAGGAGCCAATGCCGCCACTGCTGTGTTTTAGCCAATCAGGAAGGAAGGAGGTTCTTGGAGGGCTAAGTCATTCATGGATATGGCTGGACAGAGAGGGACCTCAGGTAAGTATTAGGGGGGCTGCTGCTGCACGTAGAAGGCTTTTCATCTTAATTCATAGAATGCATTAAGATAACAAAAACTTCTGCCTTCACAAGCATTTAACATTCCCTTAGCATAGGGGATTGAGCTATGTTAATCTATAGATTGGAGGCGGGAACTGATGCCCAAAACATAATGGGCCAGATTCACATAGATCAGCGGATCTTTAGATCCGCGTGATCTATGTGATTTAAGATCCGCTGCCGCAAGTTTGAGAGGCAAGTGGGTAATTCACAAACCACTTACCTCCAAACTTGCGGCGGCGGATCGTAAATCCCCCGGCGGAATTCAAATTCCGCGGCTAGGGGGAGTGTACTATTTAAATCAGGCGCGTCCCCGCACCGATTTAAATGTGCATGCGCCGTCCGCGAAATTTCCCGGCATGCATTGCTCCCACTGACGTCGCTAGGACGTCAGTGGTTTTGGCGTGAGCGTAACTTGCGACGATCGGGTTTGAGAATCGGCGTACGCAAACGACGTAAAACATTTTTTTTACGCGGGAACGACGGCTATACTTAACATTGGCTGCGCCTCATAGAAGCAGGGGGAAGTATACGCCGGGAAAACCGCTAAGAACCGCGTACGTTTGTGAATTGGCGTATCGCGCTGATTTACATATTAATCAGCGAGAACGCCCCCCGCGGCCATTTTTAAATTGCAGTTAAGATCCGACGGTGTAACACAGTTACACCTGTCGGATCTTAGGCATATCTATGCGTAACTGATTCTATGAATCAGGCGCATAGATACGACCGGCCTAAGTCAGAGATACGACGGTGTATCTCTCTGTGAATCTAGCCCACTGTCTTTCTTTCTTTCTCTCTCTCTCTCTCTTTTATTTCTATAACAATATCTATCTAATCATTTATTATTATTTCTTTCTTTCTTTCTCCAGTCAGTACAAAGTGGAATACGTTGTCATCAGTGAATAGGTAAAATACATTGAGGCTACATAGTTACATAGTAGGTGAGGTTGAAAAAAGACACAAATCCATCAAGTCCAACCTCTGTGTGTGATTATATGTCAGAATTACATTGTATATCTCTGTATGTTGTGGTCATTCAGGTGCTTAGCTACGGTAATAGTTTTTTTAAACTATCGATGTCCCCCATTGAGACCACCGCCCGTGGAAGGGAATTCCACATCCTTGCCGCTCTTGCAGTACCCTCTATGCAGTTTAAGGTTAAACCTCTTTTCTTCTAATTTTAATGAGTGGCCACATGTCTTTATAAAACTCCCTTATGCCAAAAAGTTGTATCCCTATTGTGGGGTCACCAGTACGGTATTTGTAAATTGAAATCATATCCCCTCTCAAGCGTCTCTTCTCCAGAGAGAATAAGTTCAGTGCTCATAACCTTTCTTCATAACTAACATCCTCCAGACCCTTTATTAGCTTTGTTGACCTTATTTGTACTCTCTCCATTTCCAGTACATCCTTCTTGAGGACTGGTTCCCAAAACTGGACGGCATACTCTGGTTGTGGCAGGACCAGAGTCTTGTAGGGTGGGAGAATTATCATTTTATCTCTGGAGTTAATGCATACCAATATTCTGTTTTCTTTGTTAGAAGCAGCTGAGCCTATCATCATTAAAATCACTGCTACTGAAAAAACAACCGTTTTTAAAACTTTTTTCAATTGATACATGTTCCCTGGGGTAAGACCTGGGTTCTCAAAGACGTTTTACGACAATAACTTGCATATTAGGCTTTAAAATTAGCACTTTTGAATTCGAACGTTCGAGTCCCATAGACGTCAATGGGGTTCTAAATGTTCGCGCGAACGTTCGGTCCGTTCGAAGGTTCTGGTGCGAACCGAACGCGGGGGTGTTCGGCTCATCCCTAGTGGGAATGCTTTTCTTAAGCAGGGACAGGGAAGCTGGTCAGAGTTGATGGGAAGATGGATGGAACCAAATACAGGGCAATCTTAAGCCTCGTACACACGACTGAGTTTCTCAGGAAAAACCAGCAAGAAACTTGCTGGGAGATATTTTTTTGCAGAGGAAACCGGTCGTGTGTACAATTTGGTAGAAGAAACTGTCGAGAAACTCGACGAGCCAAAAAGAGAGCAAGTTCTCTATTTCCTCAACGGGAATGGAGAAACTTGCCTTGTCGAGTTCCTCGACAGACTTTGCACTCCGCAAGTGCAGTACCTCCAGAGCTTAGTAAATGTGGTAAAGCTTTGCAAAGAATACCCAATCACATGCAAGGAAAATAAAAAAAAATAAAAAAATTCTTGCACATGATTGGATGATGGATGTCAACAGAGCTTCTGCTCATTTACTAAGTTCTGAAACAACTGCACTTGCAGTTCACAAGACTTCACAAAAATACATTATACTGTATACATGTACTGGGTGATCTTTCTTTCTCCCTTCTCTTCATCCATGCCTTACTTTCTTCTTTACGACATTTCAAAATAACTTTTAATGAGCATACATTGACATTTAGGCAAATAATCTTGTACTGCCAGAATATAAAAGGGAAACTTAATGTACTATATAAAAAATAAAAAATTGAACAATAGTAGATAACAAGCCTAATTATTTCCCACACTAAGTCTTAACACTTTAGCAAAAGTCAAGTGCAGCACAAATATAAACTTTTTGACATTCACTGTTTGTGGAACCTCAAAAAAAATATTTAAAATAAAAATAAAAAGCTAGAATTAAGGTCAGTGGATTTAGGTAGAAATAAAATAAATATGGAAATGCTACATTTCGGCACTGGTTACTAGTGAATGGATAGGCTGTATTCTCAATGATGTCACTGGTTACTAGTGAATGGATAGGCTACATTCTTAGTGATGTCACTGGTCTCTAGTGAGTGGATAGGCAGCATTCTCAGTGATGTCACCGGTCTCTAGTGAGTGGATAGGCTGCATTCTCAGTGATGTCACCGGTCTCTAGTGAGTGGATAGGCTGCATTCTCAGTGATGTCACTGGTCTCTAGTGAGTGGATAGACTGCATTTTCAATGAAGTCACTGGTCTCTAGTGTGTGGATAGGCTGAATTCTCAATGAAGTCACTGGTCTCTAGTGAGTGGATAGGCTGAATTCTCAATGAAGTCACTGGTCTTTAGTAAATGGAAAGGCAGCATTCTCAGTGATGTCACTGGTGTCTAATGAATGGATAGGCTGCATTCTCAGTGATGTCACCGATGTCTAGAAATGGATAGGCTTCATTATCAGTGATGTCACTGCAATCTCAGGGATGTCACTGGTCATCAGAGTTATTACACAGTCCCATTGTGTTTTCTTTGAACTGACAGTAAATTATTGGATGCAGGAGATACCTGCCTGCCATAAAAGAGGTTTCCACCTATGAAAGGTTTCTTTGCAGTAAGAGCTGTGGGTATCTGGATGGGGTCCCAAATGAGTTAGTTCCAGCCAACCCTGTAGACTGTTTAGAAAAGGGTGTGTTTCTAAATGCACATAATATAGCTGGCTATTATTCTCTTCTAGGAAATACTGTAATGTTGTTCCGGGTAGTATCTGATTGCTTAACCTGCTGAGCGGTTTTCCCGAGTCTGCCTTGGTGCTGGAATTTCAGCACCAATAGCGGTAACCCCGAGCCAGACTCGGGATTCAATCGCAGGATACAGGCAGGGAATTACTTACCTTGTCCCTGGATCCTGCAAGGTCTCCCCGATGTGTGATCGAGTTGTGTCCTCCTCGCTCGCTTCACAGTGCCCCGAGTGCCGCCGAGCTCCGTTCCCTGCTTTGGTGTTTCAAACTTTATCATACCTGGGATATCTACTAGACTCTTGTTTGGACAGATTTAAGTTATTCCTAAGAATTACAGGCCTACAATATAAAACGCCAAATTTCCATGCAAAATAATGGTACCGCTTTCAGCACCCAAAATCTGACATAATCATACCGCCAGGGAGGTTAAGGGGGTCACTCTTTTTAAGATTCTTTCTCCTTTCTTTGGATAAAATGTGGGTCTAGGTTAGTTGGGATGCAGGTTTTTAAATTTTTTAAATCTATTGGTTGAACTTGATGGACAAACCTTTTTTTTCAAGCTGACTAACTATGTAACTATATAGTTAGTTTATTACAGGATAAAATAATTCTCAGGGCATTATGGGTTAGTTAAACAGACAGCACTTCAGACCAGCTTGCTTTGCAGCTTCTTTAATCTGATTGAAACCTCAGATTTATAAGGGATGATCCACTGCTATGAAGACTTATTGGGCTTGATTTACTAAAGGCAAATAGGCTAGTGACTTTGCACGCGATTGGGCATTCTTTACAATCTCAATTTTTAGCACATTTATTGAACTTATGCCGTGTACACACGATTGGAAATTCTGACAAGAAAAGTTCGATGTGAGCTTTTGGTCGGAAATTCCGACCATGTGTAGGCCCCATCGGACAATTTTTACGACGGGAAAAGTTCTTGTCGGAAATTCCGATGCGCAAAAAAACACACATGCTCGGAATCAATTTGTCGCATGCTCGGAATCATTGAACTTAAAGGGGTTGTAAAGAAAAATCCTTTACCTCAATGAAGAAAGGGGGGGAACTAATGCGCAAATCAACCTAACCACGGGCAAACTTAAGATAAAATATAAATACAATAAAAAATCTAAAAACTACTAAGCAGCAGCCACGACTAATAGTGCTCACGCACTGTATACAGATATAATAAAGGGGTGGGTGTAATTATTTTTTACAAATATTGATTCATTTTTGCATTTTTTTTGGGACATTCTCTTCACCAGTATTTTCACAGTATTTTCACAGAAGCACTGCACTATGCACTTTTAATGGATGAAGCAATTTTTGGATTATCACTGATTTGAAGCTTATTATCACGTGCTATTTTTTACCTTTATATTTATTAATTTTATGGTTATCGTATGGTGTAAATACTAACATTGTGCATTATCTGGGCACATTTGTTTACCTGTTATACTAGGTATTTATTATTGACCACTCTTAATACCCTCCACATATCTTTTTATGTTGGGTGGTATTCTTGGATACATGCAGAGTGGAACATATTTGGACCTACATCTAGTGGCGGATTGACCCCAGTCATTTATTTCCTTGTTTTGTGGAGATTTATTTATCATTAGGAATTGTCATTTTGCAAGCGCCATTACACCCACCCCTTTATTATATCCTTTACCTCAAGACATTCCTCTTTTTACTTCCTCATTGTTCGTTTTTTCTCAGAAGTTGCTCTATTTCTTCTCTGTTCTGTTCACTTCCTGCTTGTCTGATTGTTACTCACCACCGTGAAGGGGGGCTTTACTGCGGTGGTCAGTGACGTGCTCGCCCCCTCCTGGGAACTAAATCTGTGCAGCAGGACGCTCTCTACGTGTTAGAGACTTCAAGGAGGTGTGAATTACTGGGCGTGCCGCAGTGCATACTGGGAAATGTAGTTCTTACATGAACGAGAGCCACAAACCAGGAAGTGAATGAGAGAACAGAAATTTGAACGCCGGAGGTCATATAGATGAAGGAATTGAATAGGTATTTACTAGTTTTTTAACAGAATCATCAGGCCTCGTACACACGACCGAGTTTCTCTGCAAAAACCAGCAAGAAACTTACTGGGAGATATTTTTTTGCCGAGGAAACCAGTCGTGTGTACATTTTCGTGGAGGAAACAGTCGAGAAACTCGACGAGCCAAAAAAGAGAGCATGTTCTCTATTTCCTTGACGGGAATTGCGAAAATTGGCTTGTCGAGTTCCTCGACAGCCTAACAAGGAACTCGACGAGGAAAACGATGTGTTTCGCCCGTCAAGTTTCTCAGTCGTGTGTACGAGACTTCACACTATTCATTTTAGGCAAAAACATTTTTTCCTTTACAACTCCTTTAATTTTTCTCATCTCGTTGTAGTGTTGTACATCACTGCGTTCTTGACGGTCGGAATTTAGTGTGACCGTGTGTATGCAACACAAGCTTGAGCCAAAATGTTGTCAGAAAAAAATCCCCGTTTTTTTTGTCCGAATTTCTGATCGTGTGTATGCGGCATAAGGGAAAATTCCCTTGCAAAATGTACAGGTCTTAGTAAATCAACACATTAAATTTTTTAAACAGCGGCATTTATTTTTTAACTCAGATGAAAAGGATTCGGTGCCAACAATGTAAAAAGGAGACTACAGCTCCACCTGCTGCCTATAAGGGAAAATGCTAAATATTAATATGATATGTTTAATATTTAAGTTAAAAAAAAGTATATTTTTTATTTTTTTATTTCTGTCCATAATAAAGCAAATAAATATGTAGAAAAATCACTATGTTGCGCATTCCCTTTAATAAAACAGTTTATATTGATTAATCTTGTTGTACCACATTCAGAGATCTACATTGCCCACAAGTGACGTTCTGTGATTATACCAGAGAAAATGCTTTGAAATATATCATACCATAGCGTGCTGACCTGGTGATGTGTTCCTGTTCTGTCTGACCTTGCAGCGTAATTGCTCTTATTTTTTTTGCATAGTTTGCTCTCAGTTAAGTGTGCTTAACTTCAAACTGATCCAGGTATTAAATATCTAGGTTTGCTTGAGGGCATCCAGTAGACCTTCAAACTAATTTGATACATTTTTTTTTCTTTGTGCTTATACCAGCTCTTGTATGTAATGCACAATTTGAAGTTATTATTTGTATTTGCTGTTGACTTTGATGTATTGGGTCTATTATAAAAGAAAAAAAAAATCCTCACCATTCCTTGGATATTTGGATGCTTATGTCTATACCCACCTTGTGGTGTGATGTCAGCTTTGGGAACTTACTGTCAGCTCTTAGAATCCTGCAGCCCTCTAGAGAGAAGGATGGAATGGTAAGAGAAGAAGAAGAAGCCAAGGCCGAACACACAGAGATTGTTTAAATCATTTCTCGGCTTGGAATTGCTCTGCATACGAGATCTTTCAACACTGAGAAAACATCAGAGTTATTACACTGTCCCGTTGTGTTTTCTTTGAACTGATATTAAATTCTTGGATGCGGATACTGTCTACAGATGAGTGAACTGTTGGGTGAATCAATGCACATGAGATATTTTCAAGGAAATAGCAAGTTTTACGTTCTACTCAATATCTGTGGGCTAGTCCTCCCAAATTCGCAGAGAATTGCAAAAGTCATAAATCTCTGCAAGCGTGTTTTCAGGATCAGTTTGACTTAAAGTAGCAGGGGTGGGAACTTGAAGATAGAGCTGCGCAACTGGGGTTCACAAATGTGGACCTTGAATGGGTAAAAATACACACTTCAGGTTTTTTAAAATAAATAACAAATATAATTTGTATAGATATGGTCCAGAAAAGATAGTTTCACCCAGAGAAAAAGGCACATAATCCCAAATAGGTAGAGAAAGTTTTTTCCCCAAAAAGGGGAAAGAAAAAGGGGATGATTTGCGGTGCGTATTTTTGTAGGATGATAATGATGAGAAAGCATAAATTCTTTGTTATAAAATTTACAAAAAATACTTTATTCATTTAGAGATACAAAATATACAATATACAAGGAATTCTTAAAAATAAGTGGACAAACAGTTATTGAATTGATTCTGTGGGTAACAGGGCACATCATTCAGTTGAAATAAAGATGCAACTGGAGAGGAAATCGCATGGACCCTACATGTTTCGCGGACTTTCGCTTCTTCAGGGGAGGGAGCGATATCCAATCAGAATAAATAACTGAAAAAATATACAAAAATATTAACCAATGAAATATGATACACAATCAAAAATATTGAGTAACATAGATCTGGGATGGCACAAAAACATAAAATGGTTCCAGTGTTTTAAAACACACAAAATCTTACCCATAGGTTGCCCACAAACGATGAATGCCACAGGGTCTCGCCAAGTATGGACTGGTCATGTGCGTGTTCCTGCATATAGCAGGAAAAGTTTTATATTGGCCACAAAAGGACAGTCAATAGAAGGTAAATGTGTGAGTGGGAGATTAATATATGTAACAATATAACAAATACAGGGAGTGCAGAATTATTAGGCAAATTAGTATTTTGACCACATCATCCTCTTTATGCATGTTGTCTTACTCCAAGCTGTATAGGCTCGAAAGCCTACTACCAATTAAGCATATTAGGTGATGTGCATCTCTGTAATGAGAAGGTGTGTGGTCTAATGACATCAACACCCTATATCAGGTGTGCATAATTATTAGTCAACTTCCTTTCCTTTTGCAAAATGGGTCAAAAGAAGGACTTGACAGGCTCAGAAAAGTAAAAAATAGTGAGATATCTTGCAGAGGGATGCAGCACTCTTAAAATTGCAAAGCTTCTGAAGCGTGATCATCGAACAATCAAGCGTTTCATTCAAAATAGTCAACAGGGTCGCAAGAAGCGTGTGGAAAAACCAAGGCGCAAAATAACTGCCCATGAACTGAGAAAAGTCAAGCGTGCAGCTGCCAAGATGCCACTTGCCACCAGTTTGGCCATATTTCAGAGCTGCAACATCACTGGAGTGCCCAAAAGCACAAGGTGTGCAATACTCAGAGACATGGCCAAGGTAAGAAAGGCTGAAAGACGACCACCACTGAACAAGACACACAAGCTGAAACGTCAAGACTGGGCCAAGAAATATCTCAAGACTGATTTTTCTAAGGTTTTATGGACTGATGAAATGAGAGTGAGTCTTGATGGGCCAGATGGATGGGCCCGTGGCTGGATTGGTAAAGGGCAGAGAGCTCCAGTCCGACTCAGACGCCAGCAAGGTGGAGGTGGAGTACTGGTTTGGGCTGGTATCATCAAAGATGAGCTTGTGGGGCCTTTTCGGGTTGAGGATGGAGTCAAGCTCAACTCCCAGTCCTACTGCCAGTTTCTGGAAGACACCTTCTTCAAGCAGTGGTACAGGAAGAAGTCTGCATCCTTCAAGAAAAACATGATTTTCATGCAGGACAATGCTCCATCACACGCGTCCAAGTACTCCACAGCGTGGCTGGCAAGAAAGGGTATAAAAGAAGAAAAACTAATGACATGGCCTCCTTGTTCACCTGATCTGAACCCCATTGAGAACCTGTGGTCCATCATCAAATGTGAGATTTACAAGGAGGGAAAACAGTACACCTCTCTGAACAGTGTCTGGGAGGCTGTGGTTGCTGCTGCACGCAATGTTGATGGTGAACAGATCAAAACACTGACAGAATCCATGGATGGCAGGCTTTTGAGTGTCCTTGCAAAGAAAGGTGGCTATATTGGTCACTGATTTGTTTTTGTTTTGTTTTTGAATGTCATAAATGTATATTTGTGAATGTTGAGATGTTATATTGGTTTCACTGGTAAAAATAAATAATTGAAATGGGTATATATTTTTTTTTGTTAAGTTGCCTAATAATTATGCACAGTAATAGTCACCTGCACACACAGATATCCCCCATAAAATAGCTAAAACTAAAAACAAACTAAAAACTACTTCCAAAAATATTCAGCTTTGATATTAATGAGTTTTTTGGGTTCATTGAGAACATGGTTGTTGTTCAATAATAAAATTAATCCTCAAAAATACAACTTGCCTAATAATTCTGCACTCCCTGTATAATTGTACAGCACTTGGGCAGGGCAGTCTTTTTGCATGGGCACGCTGGGAAGTTGCCCGGGGTCTCCACTTGCCTGAGGGGCCCCACCTGCCCAGCGACCCCAGCCAAGCATTATTCAGACGTCACAAAGTTTGCTGGGCATTGTGAACATTTCTTTGGTACATCTGCACACACACAGTTGTGCTGAAGGCTCTACCAGGTACTGAAGGCAGGGCAGAGCCCTTTAGCGCATCTGTGGCATCAAAAATGGCGGCATCAATGGATGCCTAAAAACGTACCTGACTCCTCAGCACAGCTCCCCTCACTTCCTGGTCAAACAGGAAACACTGAGAGCAACAAGAGCCATAGGCTCCAGACGGAAGGCCAGGTGAAGATGGAAACTCTGATGACAGATGAGGGCTTTGTTTTAAGGTAAGTCTGTCATAATGTGCTAGTATGGGGTGCGTACTAACACATTAAGACTTCAACTGCTCAGGGGCCCATTTTTTTGGGGGGGGACTTTACCACCGCTTTAAATTGAAAACAAAATATATACTGTATTTATTGGCGATACTGCAATTTGGGCTCCCTTGGAGAGAACAGGGAGGGGAGCGGGACGAGCGCCATCAGATTACATACAACAAGAATCTCCTGTTTACACAGTGGCCTCTGTAATAGGAAGTCCCGTCTCCTGGGCCAGCATTGGACCAGTGTTCTGTCTATCATAGAAGCCGGTCCAGGAGGCGGGACTTTGTATTAAAGAGGCCGCCGAGTAAACTGGAGATTCTCGCTGTATGTCATCTGAGACGCTCCACCCGCCCCCCCTCCCTGAGATGGGTATTGATCAGGCTGCATTCATGGCAATGGGGAGGCTGCAGATGGGCATTAATCAAGCTGCATTGATGGGCAATTATGGGGCTACAGCTGGGCGTTGATAAAGATGCATTGATGGGCAATGGTAAGGCTGCAGATGGGGATTGATCAAGCTGCATTGATGGGCAATTGTGAGGCTGCGGATGGGCATTGATCAACCTCCATTGATGGGCAATTGTGAAGCTGCAGATGGGCATTGATCAGGTTGCATTGATGGCCACTGACCCTTATTTTGCTTCAAAGTTCTTTATTTAAAATTACATTTTTTCCTAAACTTCCCTCTTAAAATTAAAGGAGTTCTCTGACCTAAAACTTTTAACCCCCGCTGTGCCCGGGCTGTAAAAATATACAAAATAAACTGTCACTTACCTGCCTACGATCCCCCGTTGTTCCGATATCGCCGTCCCGTTCTCCGGTCCCGGGCCCCTTCCGCTTCCTGGGGGTCGGTGACTCATAGTGCGCTCAGCCTATCAGCGGCCGCAGCAATGTCCCGTCGCGGCCGCTGATAGGCTGAGCGCACTATGAGTCACCGACACACAGGAAGCGGAAGAGACCGGGACCGGAGAACGGGACGGCGATATCGGAACAACGGGGGATCGTAGGCAGGTAAGTGACAGTTTATTTTGTATATTTTTACAGCCCGGGCACAGCGGGGGTTAAAAGTTTTAGGTCAGAGAACTCCTTTAAGGTGCATGTTATACGCCTGTGCGTGTTATATGCCGATAAATACAGTCATTTCAATCACTTTAAAAGGACATGTTTAAGTTCCTCTTTAATGAGGACCTTCTTGGCATGGTCAGCAGATATTTTTTTTAACCAAGCTACATTTAAAAAAAGGAAAAATACTTTTTAAATGACATTAACATTTGAAAACTTAGATGAGATTATTGTGATTGGTTTCGATCCACTGTAGGCAGCTGCAGGGCCTGGAATTAAAGTGAAACCCTTTGCCCAACATGGTTAAAGTACAGGTCTACTTTAAAGAATTTTAGGAGTTATTGGAGAAAGTTTTTTAAAGATAGGATTACGTTTGAAATCTTGCAAATTGCACCAGTAAATGTAATAAGCACAAATGCGATAATAGAATTTATTTTTTATTTTTCCATATTACCTGAGGTCATCAAATGAGACATATTTGATATGCATACGTGGCTAATTGCTTTTAGGCTGTATGTTGTATATCAGTTATATTCGCATGATTTATGTTGTCTGGAAGAAAATGAGGCAATAACATTTTAAGTTGAAATGAAAACTTCACTACTGTGTACTTCTACTGTCAACTCAGCTTTGGAGTAATTTATAGCCTTTCCCTAGAGCAGAAAATTAGAAATGATGTTCTATTGGTTTAATCTACATAACTCATTCAGCCTTGTGAAGTGAAATTTGTGAAAAAAAAAAAATCTGCACTTTTGTATCATTTTTGGCTTTAAGAGCTTTTTTACACCGATGAACCTTTGAAATAAATTTCTGGTCTCAGAATCCCATGCTGCAAAATGACTATTGGCCAGATTCAAGTAGGGCGCCGCATCTTTAAGGCGGCGTAGCGTATCGTATTTACGCTACGCCGCCTTAAGTCAGAGAGGCAAGTACTGTATTCACAAAGTACTAGCCTCCTAACTTACGGCGGCGTATCGTAAATGTGGCCGGCGTAAGCGCGCCAAATTCAAATGAGGATGGGGGGGGCGTGTTTTATGTAAATTACTCGTGACCCGACATGATTGACGTCTTTTACGAACGGCACATGCACCGTCCGTGTACATATCCCAGTGTGCATTGCTCCAAATTACGCCGCAAGGACGTATTGGTTTCGACGTGAATGTAAATTACGTCCAGCCCTATTCACAGACGACGTACGCAAACGACGTAAAATTTTCAAATTTCGACGTGGGAACGACGGCCATACTTAACATTGACTAGGCCAGCTATTTGATGGAATAACTTTATGCCGGAAAACGCCTTACGTAAACGGCGTATCTTTACTGCGACGGGCGCACGTACGTTCATGAATCGGCGTATCTAGGGATTTACATATTCTATGCCGAACTCAATGGAAGCGCCATCCTAGCGGCCAGCCTAAATATTGCACCCTAAGATACGATGGCGCAGGCTGTCGTATATTAGCTAGGTTTAAGTATATCTCAGTTTGAGAATACACTTAAACTTACGACGGCGCAGATTCAGAGTTACGTCGGCGTATATACTGATACGCCGGCGTAAATCTTTCTGAATCCAGCTATATATCTGGTGCTCACGGCACATTAACATAATGGCCAGTGGGAAGAGCGCTCCTTTATATTTGTGGCCAATAGGAACAATCCCAATCCCCCTTAGATAGCTAAAAGATAATTTACTTCAGTGGTTACTTATCTGAAAGGTCGAAACGGCTCATTCCTCAAGGAACCTCTAGCAACCTCTGGAGGAACCTTTACAGTTCTACATTATCCCAGTTGTGAAAGACCGATATGGACACTAGAATTAAGCATGGAGAAGTTCTGTATTACCAGGGTTGCAAAGGTCGCACTTGCGACTGAGCCCTGGCATTTTGCTACCATGGGGCAAGATGGCAGAAAGGGGGCACACTGCATTACATGTGAAAGAGTACCATTGTGGGAACATAATAAGGGCAATAAAAGGAACACCTTCGAAATGCGTTAGCACCCCCTGGATAAATGTAGAACACATCCACAAGGTGGAACAGCGGTGGGTAATGCTGCTTGAGTCAGACACTGTTTGCTACACTGAAGGGGTCACCCTATGCCAGCTAGACATGTGCATTAGTTTTCGTTAGAATGCATTTTCGTCCGAAAATCATTTTTTTTCGTTATCGTTTTAACAAACGATAACGAAAGTGCAAGAAACGAAAACCGAAAGATCCGACATAAAAAATGCTTTATTTTCGTTTTCGTTGCGGTAAAAATTCGATATAGAGAGATTCGACATTATAGAGAAAAGATTCGACATTATAGAGAAAATATTTGACACTATAGAAATAATAGATTCGACATTACAGAGAATAGATTTAGATTTATGAGAAAATAGATTCGACATTATAGAGAATAGATTCGACATTATTACTAGTCATACAACATTAGAATTCCTGTAGGCGGAATATTCGAACGGAAATATACGTTTCGACGTAAAGATTCAACGTTCCTTCGAATATTTTTTGACCATTAGACAGAAACCAACAAAGATTCGACGTTCCGGCGAATATTCTTTTGACCATTCGACAGAAACCAAGTATTATTGGATTTTCGGACGAAAGCTATTCCCCAGCGAAAAACTAAATAAATCAAAACGATTTTTGGGAGTAACTAAATAAATGTATTTTCCAAACGAAAACGAAAAAACGAAACTAAATATTCCAGTCTGCACATGTCTAATGCCAGCATTGTCTGTGTGCACATCTTGGTCAATTCCATCAGTGCTGATATAGATCTGCTTGAATGTGTGCTATATTTTTTGTGCCAATAAATATTATTTATAATGGAATCATGTGCTCCTGTTTTTTGGTTTTTAATAAAGGTCTCAGGGACTGGAGTAAAGAGCCCCAGGATCAGTGAGAAAAGGCCTCCGGGCTGATAGGGAAAGGCCCTGGGACTGATGGAAAGGTGGTTTCTTGCACTGGGGTCCTAAAGGTTCTAGTTACACTTCTGGAGGAGTTCCTTGCTCATTGCTTAAAGGGTTTGTAAAGGATTTTTTTTTTATCTTAATAGCTTCCTTTACCTTAATGCAGTGCTGTTTTCATGTCCTCATTGTTCGTTTTTGCTCTCAAGTTGCTGTAATTCTTCTCTGATCTCCACACTTCCTGGGTGTCTGTTTCCTGATAACCACAGTACTGGGAGCTTTCTCTCTGTGGTCACTAATCAAGAAGGTGTGATTACTGTGTGTCTAAAACCCCTCAGCACCAATCAGTTTCGTTTTCGAAACCATTACTGCCCTGTATTGGCTCTGTGGCTCTGTACAGCACAGAGGCAGGAAACAACATGCAAAAACTAAACTAGAAACTACAAGTACATTATATGATTGATTTTTATCTATTTTTAATCATTTTTAAAAGGAATCAGTTAACTATTATGTCTCTATACCCTGTAAACAGTCATTTCAGCAAAAAAAATGTTTTCCTTTACAACTCCTTTAAGGAACCCCTAGCAACCTTTGGAAGAACCATGGTTGAGAAAGACGAATCTGGACACTATTATTCATTATTCATGGAGTAGTTCCTTGCTCATTGCTCAAGGAACCCCTTGCAACCACTGAACCCTGAACCTGGTTGAAAAAGGCTGATTTATACTTTAGCATTAGGCATAGCCTCCTGGCCCTTTAAGACATTATAGACGTCCAGCCCCATTCACGGACGACTTACGCAAACAACGTAACTTTTTCAAATTTCGACGCGGGAACGACAGCCATACTTAACATTGGTACGCCGCACTTACACCACCATATAGCAGGGGTAACTATACACCGGGAAAAGCCTAGCGTAAACGGCGTAACTGTACTGCGTCGGCCGGGCGTACGTTCGTGAATTCGCGTATATCTAGCTGATTTACATATTTTGACGCGTAAATCAGCGTACACGCCCCTAGCGGCCAGCGTAAATATACAGTTACGATCCAACGGCGTAAGAGACTTACGCCTGTCGGATCTAATAGATATCTATGCGTAACTGATTCTAAGAATCAGGCGCATAGATACGACCGGCCGGACTCAGAGATACGACGGCGTATCTGGAGATACGCCGTCGTATCTCCACTGAGAATCTGGCCCTATGTATTTCCCTAACGCAGTGCCATGTCAGCCCACTTCTTTCCTTCAGAAATTTACTTTAACTAGAAGGTGTTTTTTGCATGTGGCAAGTTGTTAAAGATAGTGGTGCACATACTCACCATTTCCGATAATCATTGGGAGATATATGTCTTTAGTCATTGGGAGGAGAGGAAGGCGCGGGCAGCGCGGTGACAGCCGGCACAGCGAGATCTCTTTAGTGTGGCTTTTCTTCAAAGATTCCGACAATCGAGACGCGATGCTGAGTGTCCGGATGGCAGCGGCGATATCTGTGTTTTACAGACTTGTTAATGACAGCCCTCCGGTGCGGAAGCTCCATGGGGTGTACAGCAAGCGCAGAGAATCCATCTGAGGACTGTAAAGTGATGCTACAAATTAAGTACATGTGCAGGTTTTTTTTTTTTTTTTTTAACAAATATTAAAGCCGAACTCCAGGAAAAAAGATAAATACGCAAATGAAGCACCCTCCTAGGTAGGTGCTAGGATGAGTTTATTCGTTTATAGATTCTCTGCTTAACCACTTGCCTACTAGACACTTTTACCCCCTTCCTGGCCAGGCCAATTTTCAGCTTTCAGCGCTGTCACACTTTGAATGACAATTGCACGGTCATGCGGCACTGAACCCATGTGACATTTTTATCATTTTTTCCATACAAATAGAGCTTCCTTTTGGCGGTATTTAACCACTTAAGCCCCGGACCTTTAGGCAGCTAAATGCCCAGGCCAGGTTTTGCGATTCGGCACTGCGTCGCTTTAACAGACAATTGCGCGGTCGTGCGACGTGGCTCCCAAACAAAATTGGCGTCCTTTTTTCCCCACAAATAGAGCTTTCTTTTGGTGGTATTTGATCACCTCTGCGGTTTTTATTTTTTGCGCTATAAACAAAAATAGAGCGACAATTTTGAAAAAAAATCTATATTTTTTACTTTTTGCTATAATAAATATCCCCCAAAAACATATATAAAAACATTTTTTTCTCAGTTTAGGCCGACACGTATTCTTCTACCCATTTTTGGTTAAAAAAATCACAAAAAGTGTTTATCGAATGGTTTGTGCAAAATTTATAGCGTTTACAAAATAGGGGATAGTTTTATTGCCTTTTTATAATTTTTTTTTTTTAACTACTATTGGCGGCGATCAGCGATTTTTTTCGTGACTGCGACATTATGGCGGACACTTCGGACAATTTTGACACATTTCTGGGACCATTGTCATTTTCACAGCAAAAATGCATTTAAATTGCATTGTTTATTGTGAAAATGACAATTGCAGTTTGGGAGTTAACCACAGGGGGCGCTGTAGGATTTAGTGTTCACCTAGTGTGTGTTTACAACTGTAGGGGGGTGTGGCTGTAGGACTGACGTCATCGATCGAGTCTCCCTATAAAAGGGATCACTCGATCGATACAGCCGCCACATTGAAGCACGGGGAAGCCGTGTTTACATACGGCTTTCCCAGTTCTTCAGCTCCGGGGAGCGATCGCGACAGAGCGGCTCGCTCCCCGAGGTAAGCCGCCCGCCGCACGCAGCGGAGGGGGTCCCGATCGGACCCCCCACCCGCTAGAAGGCAGGGACGTATATATACGCCCATCTGCCTGTACGTGCCATTCTGTGGACGTAAATAGGCGTGCGGCGGGCGTTAAGTGGTTAATCACCACTGGGGTTTTTATTTTTTGCTAAACAAATGAAAAATTATGAAAATGTTGTTATAACATTTTGAAAACAGGTAATTTTTCTCCTTCACTGATGTGGCGGCACTGATGGGCACTGATAGGTGGCCCTGATAGGCAGCACTGATGGGCACTGGAAGGCGGCACTGATGGGCACTGATTGGCAGCACTAATGAGCACTGATTGGCAGCACTGGTGGGCATTAATAGGCAGCACTAATAGGCAGCACTGATGGGCACTGATAGGCACTGGAAGGCAGCACTGATGAGCACTAATAGGCAGAACTTATAGGTGACACTGATGAGGAGGCACTACTGAGCACTGATTGGCAGCACTGATGGACATTGATAGACAGCACTGGTAGGCACTGTTGGGACTGCACTGATAATCAGAACACTAATTATCAGTGCCCTGATTATCAGTGTAGATGTCCCTTTAACTCATCCTGTTTATCGGCTCTCTTCTCTCCTCATGCTGTCAGCTTGAGGAAAGGAAATCAGATAACCAGCTTGTGTTTACATCCATGATTAGCTGACAAAGGACTGCTATGATTGGCCCGAGGGACTCGTGGTCACAGAGAGCGCCACTTGAGCACTGCAGGTGGTGTGCAGGCGGCAATCAGTAATTTTCAGCGGGACTGTGACATTGCGGCGGACAGATCGCACACCTAACTGACATTTTTGACTCTTTTTTGGGAACCACTGACATTATTACAGTAATCAGTGCTAAAAATGTGCACTGTTATTGTACTAATGACACTGGCAGGAAAGAGGTTATCATCAAGGGCGATCAAAGGGTTAAATGTGTTCCCTGCTTGTGTTTTCTAACTGTATGGGGGACTGTGTGACTGGAGAAACACACAGATCCGTCTTCCTGCATAGCAGAAAGGCAGGATCTATGCGATCTCCCCTGTCAGAACGGAGATCTGCCTTGTTTACACAGGCAGATCCCCGTTCTGTCACTGTGGGGAACGATTGCAAGTGGCTGGAGGACATTGAGTCCACCAGACTCGCTGATTGGCTCCCCTGCTGGTCAATGGGAGCGTGTGCGCGCCCACAAAAGCAAGTCCCTGAGCCGACGTACACCTACGGCGATTTGCGGGAACGAGCCACCTTGCCGCACTATAATGACGGCGGCTGGTCGGCAAGTAGTTAAGTTAGAAATATTGCATAAACCATTTTTTTTTCTAAAAAGAGCCAATTACAACTCAGGAAATACAGGAATTTGAATATTCAGTTTTATATGACTATAACCGTGCAAGCTTACTTATTAAAGGTTTATATTTGCTGCCTTGATTAAAGCCCAATCCCAGTAAAATGTTTTATTTTGTTTTGCATAGCGCCGGGAAAGATTAGCACATCATTCGGGTTTTATTGCTGCTTTTTTCCGTATTAGAGAGTCTTCCAGGGCAGGACAAAAAACAAAGCCAAACCAAAAAAAAAACTTTTTTAGTAGTGTAAAAAAGCGCAATAAAAAAAAAAACAACATTTAAAGGAGTTGTAAAGAAAAAAATTTTTTCACCTTAATGCAATCTATGCATTAAGGTGAAAAAACATCTGATGACGCCGCCCCCCCCCCCCACCGAGCCCCCGTTTTACTTACCTGACCCCTCGAAAGTCCCGGGCGAGGTCCCGAGATCCTCTTCGCCGCTCAGTCTGGCCGCTGATTGGCTAGAGCGGATGGATTGAGAGCAGCGCAACCATTGGCTGGCGCTGCTGTCAATCACATCCAGTGACGCGACGCACCGAGGGGCGGGGCCGAGTGATACAGTGAGCGGCTATGGCCGCTCACTGTATCACGGGAGCGCGCCCGCAAAGACTCACCACCATGCTCTCTCGCATGACTGTGGTCAGTACTTGCGGGGAGGACCAGAGACAGCCGCCGAGGGACCCCAGAAGACGTGGATCGGGGCCACTCTGTGCAAAACGAACTGCACAGTGGAGGTAAGTATAACATGTTTGTTATTTTAAAGGAAAAAAAAATTCCTTTACTAACACTTTAACCACATCAATACCCGCCCATAATCAAATGATGTCCATAGGAGGGATCTCCCATCCTGGGTGGACGTCATATGGCGTCCAGGGCTTCCCGGCTGTCTAGGGGGCCTGCATCGCTCGGGACCCGTGCAAGTGCCCAGCAGCCGCGATATCCGCTGGGCACCCGCGATTGACCGTGATCATGGCAGGACTGTGAATCTGTGTGTGTAAAAAAAAACAACAACAATAATTTTAACTCTACCTATATTTTATCTAAAAAATTTAAAGAATGGAGTTAAAAACCTGATCTTCTTCTTTCCCCTTTTTTTAAAGGAAAGTGTAAAAATAAAAAATAAAAGGTAAAATAAATAATATATTTTTTTTATTTAAAGCTCACCATCCCACGAGCTTGCTCGCAGAACAGAACTCATACGTAAGTTGCACCCCCATATGAAAACAGTGTTCAAACCACACGTGTGTGGTATCGCCGCGATCGTTAGATGGAGATTTTTAAAGCAGAGCTTTATCCTAAAGTGGAACTTCCGTTCATCGGATTCCTCCCCCCCTTCGGTGCCACAACTGGCACCTTTCAGGTGGAGGGGGGTGCAGATACCTGTCTATGACAGGTATTTGCACCCACTTCCGTGCATACAGTCTGCGTCACTTCCTGGTCCCCCCGTTGTGTTCTGGGAAACACACGGCTCACAGAACACAACGGTGACCAGTGAAAGACGTGCAGCAACGCTTCACTTCCTGATTCCCTCACCCATGATGGCGGTGGGGGCAGCCGAGAGACGAGCAATCGCTCGTCTTCTGTTGCCAACGTCGCTGGATTCCAGGACAAGTAGGTGTCCTAATATTAAAAGTCAGCAGCCGCAGTGCCAAAGTTTGTCGCCATTCCACGAGTGGGTGTAATTTTGAAGCATGACATGTTGGGTATAAATTTACACGGCGTAACATTCTCTTTCACTATATACAAAAAAATTGGGCTAACTTTACTGTTGTCTTATTTTTTAACTCAAAAAAATAATATTTTTCCCCAAAACATTGCGCTTGTAAGACCGCTGTGCAAATATGTTGTGATAAAAAGTATTGCAATGACTGCCATTTTATTCTTTAGGGTGTCTGAAAAAAATATATATAATACTTGGGGGTTCTAAGTAATTTTCTAGCAAAAAAAAAAAATATTTTAACAACAAATCTCAAAAAGAGGCTCGGGGCTGAAGTGGTTAAAATGAACAAAATCAAAAAAAAAATTATTCTGCCTTTTGCCTTTAAGATATATATATATATATATATATATATATATATATATATATATATATATATATATATATATATATATATATATATATATATATATATACATACAGTGGGGATCGAAAGTTTGGGCACCCAAGGTAAAAATTTGTATTAATGTGCATAACGAAGCCAAGGAAAGATGGAAAAATCTCCAAAAGGCATCAAATTACAGATTAGACATTCTTATAATATGTCAAAAAAAAGTTAGATTTTATTTCCATCATTTACACTTTCAAAATTACAGAAAACCAAAAAACGGCGTCTGCAAAAGTTTGGGCACCCTGCAGTTAATATCTTGTACTGCCCCCTTTGGCAAGTATCACAGCTTGTAAACGCTTTTTGTAGCCAGCCAAGAGTCTTTCAATTCTTGTTTGAGGTATCTTTGCCCATTCTTCCTTACAAAAGTCTTCCAGTTCTTTGAGATTTCTGGGCTGTCTGTCACGCACTGCTCTTTTAAGGTCTATCCATAGATTTTCAATTATGTTGAGGTCAGGAGATTGTGAAGGCCATGGCAAAACCTTCAGTTTACGCCTCTTGATGTAATCCCCCGTGGATTTTGAGGTGTGTTTAGGATCATTATCCATTTGTAGAAGCTATCCTCTCTTTAACTTCAGCTTTTTCACAGATGGCATCAACTTACCATCCAAAATTTGCTGAAATTTTATTGAATCCATTTTTCCTTCTACTCGTGAAATGTTCCCTGTGCCACTGGCTGCAATACAACCCCAAAGCATGATTGATCCACCCCCATGCTTAACAGTTGGACAGAGGTTCTTTTCATTAAATTCTATGCCCTTTCTTCTCCAAACGTACCTTTGCTCATTCCGGCCAAAAAGTTATATTTTAACCTCATCGGTCCACAGAACTTGTTTCCAAAATGCATGAGGCTTGTCTATATGTTCATTTGCAAAGTTCAAACGCTGATTTTTGTGGTGAGGACGTAGAAGAGGTTTTCTTCGGATGACTCTTCCATGAAGACCATATTTGTACAAGTATCTCTTTATAGTGGAATAGTGTACCACAACTCCAGTGTCTGCCAGATCTTTCTGGAGGGATTGTGCAGTCAAACGTGGGTTTTGAATTGCTTTTCTCACAACCCTTCGAGCTGTTCTGTCTGATATTTTTCTTGGTCTTCCATATCTTGCTTTAACTTCCACTGTTCCTGATGACTGCCATTTCTTAATTACATTCCGAACAGAGGATATTGACATCTGAAAACGCTTTGCTATCTTCTTATAGCCTTCTCCAGCTTTCTCCAGCTTTGTGAGCGTCAACTATTTTCAGTTTCAGTTTTCTAGACAACTGCTTAGAAGAACCCATGGTGCTGATTGTTGGGGCAAGGTCAGATGAGTCTGGGCATTTAAAACCTTTGATATTGACATCACCTGGTCTTCCCAGACGATGATTGAGAACAATCCATGACACTGGCAGGTCTCAGCTTTGCAAAGGGGGCAGTGCATGCTATAAATTCTGCAGGGTGCCCAAACTTTTGCAGACACCATTTTTTTGTTTTCTGTAATTTTGAAAGTGTAAATGATGGAAATAAAATCTAACTTTTTTTACATAATATAAGAATGTCTAATCTGTAATTTGATGCCTTTTGGAGATTTTTCCATCTTTCCTTGGCTTCGTTATGCACATTAATACAAATTTTTACCTGGGGTGCCCAAACTTTCGATCCCCACTATATATCAGATACAAGAAAAAAAATACAAATATCCAAAATGTCACATCTGCAACAGTTTCAGGCTAAAATCTTTAATGCCCTTCCTCAGGCAGGGACACATATATATGCAATATTTTGTATATTTGTATATATATTCCATATATATGTGTCCCTATATTTATTTTATTTTTTTATTAAATGCAGCAATCCTGGATTAGATTTTTCTTTTATAAATGGCCTTTGGGATGGCCGAGAGACTTAACAGTGTGCGATTTACCTCACCTGTATAAATATATATGTATACCGATTTCTATCTATTAGCCAGATTCAGATAGACTGGCTTAATTTTGAGGCGGCGTAGCATATCGCATATACGATACGCCGCCGTAAGTCAGAGAGGCAAGTGCTGTATTCACAAAGCACTTGCCTCCTAAGTTACGGCGGATTAGCGTAAATGGGCCGGCGTAAGCGCGCCTAATTCAAATGATGAACAGGGGGCGTGTTTTATGTTAATGACTAGTTACCCCGACGTGATTGACGGCATGCGCCGTTCGTGGACATATCCCAGTGTGCATTGCTCCAAAGGACGTATTGGTTTCGACGTGAACGTAAATTACGTCCAGCCCCATTCACGGACGACTTCCGCAAACGACGTAAAAATTTCAAAATTCGACGCGGGAACGACGTCCATACTTAACATTGGCTAGGCCATCTTTTTCTTCGACTAACTTTACGCCGGAAAAAGCCTTACGTAAACGATGTAAAAAAAATGCATCGGGCGCACGTACGTTTCTGAATCGGCGTATCTAGCTCATTTGCATATTCTACGCCAAAATCAACAGAAGCGCCACCTAGCAGCCAGCGTAAATATGCAACCTTAGATACGACGGCATAGGAGACTTATGGTGCTCGTATCTTAGCCTAATTTAAGCGTATCTGGTTTCCAGAATACGCTTAAATTTACGACGGCGTATCTACTGATACGCCGGCGTAAACGTCTCTGCATCTAGCTATATCTATCTATCTATCTATCTATCTATCTATCTATCTATCTATCTATCTATCTATCTATCTATCTATCTATCTATCTATCCATATATATATATACCGTATTTATCGGCGTATACCGCACACTTTTTTGCCCTGAAAATCAGGGCAAAATCGTGGGTGCGCGGTATACGCCGATACCCGCTTTCCCGCGCCGAGTTTGAATACTGCGCCGACATATACCGAGCGCAGTACACTCGGGTATAGTCGGGCAGTCTCGGCTCCTTCCGCACTCACGTCCTGGACGTACAGGACATCAGCGCGAGAGTTGCCGAGCCTGCCCGACAATACACGAGTGTACTGCGCTCTGTATATGTCGGCGGAGTATTCAAACTCGGCACGGGAAACGAGCGGGGAGGACGCCGCAGAAGGACGCCGGACCCGACGAAGCTGCCGATGGACGCCGCACAAGACACCAAAACTGTAAGTACAAAAAAACTTTTTTCCACAGGAATCCGCTGCAACTTTAGGGGTGCGCGCTATACGCGGGAGCGCGCTATACCCCAATAAATATGGTAGATATATCTATATATAGATCTATACATGTATAGATCTATATATATAGAGATATCTCTCTCTCTCTCTATAGATCTATCTATCTATATATAAATATTACTATAAAATATAAAATAAAAATTCTATAGTACCACCATAAGAAAGCCCTGATTGTCATATGTAATAAACTGATTAGGCTGATTGGTGAAATATGGAAAGGCCTCTGCAGCTTAGGGGTTAATTTTCTTTATTCTAAAATGTTGCAGTAATTTCAGAACAAAATAATGAAGAAGGTACATTTTATACGGGGGGGCTAGTCCTCGAAGTTTAACCTTCTATCGGTTGGGGTAATTTTGCTTAGCATAGCGGATTGTCCAAGAAAAATTCTGGCAAAGCCTTCGCCCCCAAAATTGGAACACGTTAAGCAGAGACAGAAAGCTTATGAACAAATAATGGTCGTCTGCCAAGGTAAATACATGTGGTTCACAGGCTGCGGTCTGAAAAGTCTCTCTCTTTCAGTACGCAGCGAAAATCCTCTGCCAGCATTTCCCATGGCATTATTGTACAAAGGCCGTCTTCCCCCCTTTCGAAAGACAAGGCTGCCTCTATTCTAGGCGTCTAGAATGGAGCTGGAATGAAGTCACATATCAAGGTAACCTCGGAGTGGTAGAATGTTCTTCGCATGCTGAGTCTTTCATGAGGTGTGTCCGGGCTTCTGTATAAAACCGATTTCTTGCAGCTGAAAACTCAATATAACACGTTCTGCTCTCTCCGTCCAAAGCTGAGGCTTGGCTCCTGTCAAGAGCCGTCTACAGGCTCCAAACTCCGCATGAAAAATAGCATTAAAATTGCTGCCATGAGTTCCTAAAAGGAATCTACCACTGTGTTTTGTAAATTTAAAGCTGAACCCCAGGCCCATATATATATATATAAACGAATGTATTTATTAATAGATCATCATATATATTTATTAACCACTTCCGGACCGCCTCCTGCACATATACGTCGGCAGAATGGCACGGCTGGGCACATGTACGTACAGGTACGTCCTGTACTAGTACCCAGCCGTGGGTCACCGGCGCGCGCGTGCGGCGATCAGTCCCCGGAGCTGAAGAACGGGGAGAGCCGTGTGTAAACACGGCTTCCCCGTTCTTCACTGTGGCGGCGTCATCGATCGAGTGATCCCTTTTATAGGGAGACACAATCGATGACGTCACACCTACAGCCACACCCCCCTACAGTTGTAAACACACACTAGGTGAACCCTAACTCCTACAGCGCCCCCTGTGGTTAACTCCCAAACTGCAACTGTCATTTTCACAATAAACAATGCAATTTAAATGCATTTTTTGCTGTGAAAATGACAATGGTCCCAAAAATGTGTCAAAATTGTCTGAAGTGTCCGCCATAATGTCGCAGTCACGAAAAAAATCGATGATCGCCGCCATAAGTAGTAAAAAAAAAAAAATTATAAAAATGTAATAAAACTATCCCCTATTTTGTAAACGCTATAAATTTTGCGCAAACCAACCGATAAACGCTTATTGCGATTTTTTTTACCAAAAATAGGTAGAAGAATACGTATCGGCCTAAACTGAGGAAATTTTTTTTTTTTATATATATTTTTGGGGGATATTTATTATAGCAAAAAGTAAAAAATATTGCATTTTTTCCAAAATTGTCGCTCTATTTTTGTTTATAGCGCAAAAAATAAAAACCGCAGAGGTGATCAAATACAACCAAAATAAAGCTCTATTTGTGGGAAAAAAAGGACGCCAATTTTGTTTGGGAGCCACATGGCACGACCGCGCAATTGTCTGTTAAAGCAATGCAGTGCCGAATTGTAAAAACCCCTTGGGTCATTTAGCAGCATATTGGTCCGGTCCTTAAGTGGTTAAAGGCAAGCGGTGAGAGTTCCAGAAAATTAGCTCTCATGGTCCCTGTACAACAGGGCTGGATTGTTAGGCCTCATGCACACCAGGCTCTTCTGAATGCTTTTCTCTCGACAGGAGAAAAACAACATTAACCACTACAGATCCGCGCTATAGACAAAAGACGTCTGCAGCGCGGACCTGAAGTGCCGAGTGGACGTCTTTAGACGTCCTATTGTTTACATTACCCGCGCGCGCCGATGGGGGGCGCGCAGCGGGTAAACACTGTCCCGGCGCATCGTTGGAAAAGCCGATGCGTGTACTTGGCGGCCACGATGTCCGCCGGGTACGCGCGATCGGCGTAAACACAGCAGGGACGTGGAGCTCTGTGTGTAAACACAGAGCTCCACGTCCTGTCAGAGGAGAGGAGACCGATCTGTGTCTCTTGTACATAGGGACACAGCATCGGTCACCTCCCCCAGTCACCCCCCTCCCCCCACACAGTTAGAACACACCCAGGGAATACATTTAACCCCTTCCTCACCCCCTAGTGTTAACCCCTTCCCTACCAGTCACATTTATACAGTAATTAGTGCATTTTTATAGCACTGATCGCTGTATAAATGTGAATGGTCCCAAAATTGTGTCAAAAGTGTCCGATATGTTCGTCGCAATATCGCAATATCGCAGGCCTGACAAAAAAATCGCAGATCGCCGCCATTACTAGTAAAAAATTTAAAATAAATCATAAATCTATCCTATCCTATTTTGTAGGCGCTATAACTTTTGCGCAAATCAATCAATAAACGCTTATTGCGATTTTTTTAACAAACATATGTAGAAGAATACGTATCGGCCTAAAACGATCTTTTTTTCAAGATTTTCTGTCTTTTTCTGTTTATAGCGCAAAAAATAAAAATCGCAGAGATGATCAAATACCACCAAAAGAAAGCTCTATGTGTGGGGAAAAAAATGATAAAAATATAATTTGGGTACAGTGTTGTATGACCGCGCAATTGTCATTCAAAATGCGTCAGCGCTGAAAGCTGAAAATTGATCTGGACACGAAGGGGGTTTAAGTGCCCAGTAATGAAGTGGTTAAAAACACGCCTAAAGCCACGTCTTTGAACCACGTAATGCACATATACGTCAGCAGAATGGCTTGCGTGACCGGGGGACCCGCGGAATCGATGTCCACTGGTGTCCCGCGATGGTGTCACGGAGCAGCAGAACGGGGAGATGCCTATTTAAACAAGACATTTCCCTGTTCTGCCTAGTTATCGGAAGCAGTCAGTCAGGACCTGGACTTGAACTGTGTCTGACAATGAACCTTCTCACTGAGCTATCTGAGATGCTGGACAGTGCCTTGTCAGATCCTATAGACAGCCTTGTATCTTGATTTCAGCTGAACCTTGAACTCTTTGCTCCTCCCACGAGCTTCCTGATATAAGCCATGTCTCTGCACTTCCTCCTTGCCAGAATATTATGCTATCTCCAGCCTGTATCTCGCTCCTGTCTTCACTGCTGCCGTCCATATTTTCTACTGCTCGTTATCGACCCTTGGCTTGTTCCTTGACTACACCTCTGCCTGATCCCAACCTGCAATATTCGTTACCGACCTTTTGGCTTGTTTACTGACCACGCTTTTGTTTAACCATTACCTGATCATCCGCTACTCACCTCCTGGAGGGGTGATCCTGAAGACCATGACCAACACGCAGCAAAATCCATCTCCACCATCAGGAGCTCTGGTGAACACCAGTTAGCACTTGACTCTGCACCTCAGGTGAGCCTGTGTCATCTGCCAGGCCTGTGTACCGAATATTCTGTCACGATCAGGCCTCAGGCTCAGAGACCAATAGTGATGTGGCAGTTTCGGTGGCATGCAGAGCACACTGCCATTCTGCCTTGTGCTATAAGCACACACTTCATCTTAGTGAAATAATCCATCTTTAACCTAAAAGAGATAAGCTCATGGCTGTGCTACTTCTCCTTTTTCTGTCCAGTCACAGGCTGGGGCAGGTCCAGGACAACCTGGGATGTATGATACTGGTCCTCAGACTGAGGACCCATAGAGCCAGTCAGATGCCAAGGAGCACATACCTCCCAACATTTTCAGATGGGAATGAGGGACACCTACTAACAAACGTATGTAGGCATAGAACACGCCCCTGCCACACCCCCTTAACCACTTAAGACCCGGACCTTTAGGCAGCTAAAGGACCCGGCCAGGTTTTGCGATTCGGCACTGCATCGCTTTAACTGACAATTGCGCGGTCGTGCGACGTGGCTCCCAAACAAAATTGACGTCCTTTTTTCCCCACAAATAGAGATTTCTTTTGGTGGTATTTGATCACCTCTGCGGTTGACAATTTTGAAAACAATGCAATATTTTTTACTTTTTGCTATAATAAATATCCCCCAAAAATATATAAAAAAAACATTTTTTTCCACAGTTTAGGCCGATGCGTATTCTTCTACCTATTTTTGTTTTATTGCATTTTAATTTTTTATTTTTTTTTACTACTAATTATTATTATTATTAATATTATACAGGATTTATATAGCGCCAACAGTTTGCGCAGCGCTTTACATCAGGGAAGACAATACAGTCACAATACAAATCAATACAGTAATGGCGGCAATCAGCAATTTTTTTCATGACTGCGACATTATGGCGGACACTTCGGACAATTTTGACACATTTTTGGGACCATTGTCATTTTCACAGCAAAAAATGCATTTAAAATGCGTTGTTTACTGTGAAAATGCCAATTGCAGTTTGGGAGTTAACCACAAGGGGGCGCTGTAGGGGTTATGTGTGACCTCATGTGTGTTTACAACTGTATTGGGGTGTGGCTGTAGGTGTGATGTCATCGATTGTGTATCCCTATAAAAGGGATCACACGATCGATGACGCCGTCACAGTGAAGAACGGGGAAGCCGTGTTTACACACACCTCTCCCCGTTCTTCAGCTCCGGGGACCGATCGCGGGACTCCAGCGGTGATCGGGTCCGTGGGTCCCAGTGACGGAGCTTCGGACCGGGTCGTGGGCACGCGCGCGACCCACGGCTGGGGTACTAGCACAGGACGTACCTATACGTGCATGTGTCCAGCCGTGCCATTCTGCCGACGTAAATGTGCAGGAGGCGGTCCTTAAGTGGTTAAAGGACAATTAACCCCAAAAAAGGTTAATTAAATCCAGAAGGATTTTTTTTTACCACTACTATTCCTTTATATTGGCTTTTAAAATGTACAAATGCAGCCATTTTTAATTTGGATGTAAAGTTTAGCGCTGGGAAACACCTTTTGAAAGATTAAAAGTGCATTTTATATACAACTATATAATTAAGGCCAAAATGAGGGACAAATGAGGGGGAAAGAGGGACAGAGGGACAAATCAGGGAAAGTTGGAAGCTATGGGAGCATACTGAGAGGAAGAGAAAGCAAAGTGACAAAGATATAAGCTCATCGCTGTGCTGCTTCTCCTTTTACTGTCCAGTCACAGGCTGGCAAGAGTCCAGAATTTACTGGGCTTGGAGAAAGTTGAATAATGTTGGCCATCAGGCCATCTACAGTCAGTGGGCCAGATTCAGAAAGGAGATACGACGGCGTATCTCCAGATACGCTGTCGTATCGCTGAGTCTGGCCGGTCGTATCTATGCGCCTGATTCATAGAATCAGTTACGCATAGATTTCTATTAAATCCGACCGGCGTAAGTCTCTTACGCCGTCGGATCTTAACCGCATATTTACGCTGGCCGCTAGGGGCGTGTACGCTGATTTACGCCTAGAATATGTAAATCAGCTATATACGCAAATTCACCAACGTATGCCCGGCCGACGCAGTACAGTTACGCCGTTTACGTTAGGCTTTTCCCAGTGTAAAGTTACCCCTGCTATATGAGGCGTATATGCGGCGTACCAATGTTAAGTATGGCTGTCGTTCCCGCGACGAAATTTGAAAAATTGACGTCGTCCGTGAATGGGGCTGGACGTCATTTACGTTCACGTCGAAACCAATACGTCCTTGCGGCGTACTTTGGAGCAATGCACCCTGGGAAATTCCAAGGACGGCGCATGCGCCGTTCGTGAAAAACGTCAATCATGTCGGGTCAGGGTTGATTTACATAACACACGCCCACCTTTTCACAATTTTAATTAGGCGGGCTTACGCCGGCCTATTTACGCTACGCCACCGCAACTTTCTTTTAAGAATACGTCACTTGCCTGTAAAAGTTGTGGAGGCGTAACGTAAATAGAATACGTTACGTCCGCACAAAGAAACGCCATTCTACGTGAATCTACCCCAGTCAGTTAATGAGCTGACAAGGAGAATACAGATAGGAAGAGAAAACAAAGTGACATGGAGATAAGCTCATTGCTGGGGGCGGGCCCAGCAATGCCTTCTGGGCTTGAAGGAAGTGGGATGAATGATGTTGACTATCATATTGATGTCTAGTTGCAGTACTAAAGGGCAGTCTCTGAATTTAAGGTGAGTACTGCAACAAAAGCTGGTTTTGTTATTTTTTGTTTGAATGGGTCATATCTGGCTGGCAGTTTAACAGGTCTTCATAGGTAGATATTAAAAGTGCATTCTAGACAAAGACTAAAAAAGTTTGCATGTTTTGAATTTATACCGGCACAGTAGAACTTACAGCTCGGAACTGGTTCTTTTAAAACAAATTTGTGAGAATTTGGTGTGGCTGGCCTAGTCCAGGACAAGGTAAGTACAGTGGAACTTCGGATTGCGAGTAACGCAGTTAGGCTGCATTCACACCTAAGCGACAAAACGCCCGACACGGGACGCTTCTGTCGCTAGAGGGGAGAATTCCCATTGCCGTCTATGGAGATGGTTCACATCTCATAGACGCGCAACGCCTGTCGCCTGAAAAAAAGTCCCGGACCCTTTTTTTCACGCGACAGGCGCGTTTTCCCATAGACAGCAATGGGAATACTTTAGAAAAAAAAAAAAAAAAAAAGATACATTTGTAATCGCGGCAAATCTGCCGCTACACGCGTACGCGGCTGTCGCTTAGGTGTGAATGCAGCCTAAACAAGCGTTTCGCAATACCAGAACTGTATTTTAAAAATTCCTAACTCGGTTTGCTAGTGTTGTCTCGCAAAGCGAGCAGGATTCAGGCCAAAGCAGTGTGCAGTACTGCGTTTGGCCTGAGGTGGGGGGACGCTGGAGCCGAGCGGCACCGATCTCAGACGATCGGTGCTGTTCAGAAATGCACAGAAAGACCAGAGGACAGCTCGGCTGACCTCAGCGAACCTCAGAAAGGCTCGGGAACATGGCTTTTATAGTTATTAAGTGGTGTATAGGCCATTGATTTCTGGTTATAAACATGTTTTTATCTTTTTTTGGTTTCTGTATGCTGCTCTGATTTTAATCTTTGCATGTAATAAAACTTCCTTTTATTTATATTCACATGTGTTATTTTCCTGAGACGTTGGGCACCAAAAGTCCAATTTTTCTGTCTACTAATTTATTTAAACAGATTTGGTTTTACATTAATTTTTACGTAAATGCAGCATTAATAACTCAAAATTTGTGCTTATCAAATACTGTACTTTCCACTTAAGGCATAGTTTAAAGGTTACAGTGTATCTATGGTCAAAAATGTAAATCATATAATAATTTCCACATTGTATTTCAATTATTTGTAGCCTACTCCTATTATTCTCAATGATCTTGAAGTTTGTAAACTTACTCTGTGAAGATCCCCGCAGATTTCCTGGAATTCTGTGACCCGTAGTTTCTATGGCCTATGAGTAGGCACTGCTGTGTCACACATTTCACAGAGCCTGCATTCTTAAAGCGGAGCTCCAACCTAAAGTGGAACTCACGCTGATCGGAACCCTCCCCCCCTCCGGTGTCACATTTGACACCTTTCAGGGGGAGGGGGGTGCAGATACCTGTCTAAAGACAGGTATTTGCACCCACTTTCGGCCACAACAGTCTCGGGCAGACTGCGGGCATGACTGGCTGCTCCGTCACACAAGGCCAGTAAAATACCTACACCAGAAGGGACTTAAAATGGGTTTGATGTCTGTGATAATGCAGGTCTGGTGTTTCCTTGTTCCAGCCATGTCCGCTGCACAGTTATTATGACAAATTAATCTTGACCGCCTTTAACCACTTAACAACCGCCCTATAGACGAAATACGTCTACAAGGCGGTTGCTTAACTCTGGGAGGGCGTCAATGTACAGGAATCTCCGTGACCGCCGGGTCCTGCGGACCCGGCTGATCACGGATCTCGGTAAATCGCTGCTGATAGCGGCGGTTTACCACGTGATCGCTCCGTCCAATGACGGAGCGATCACTAGTAAACAAACCGGCGTCATGTGATGACGCCGGTTCCTCCCTCTCCTCTCTGTACCGAACGGTACAGTGTGAGAGAGGAGAGGGGAGAGAGCGGAAGCAGCAGCAGCTGCTGCTGCGGGCTGGATCTGTGACACATGCAATCACAGATCCAGCCATCTATCCCTCCCTGTGCAATACTCTGCAGTACCAGCCATACTCTGTAATGCCCCCACACTCTGCAATGCCCCCATACTCTGCAATGCCCCCATACTCTGCAATGCCCCCATACTCTGCAATACCCCCAATACTCTGCAATGCCCCCATACTCTGCAATACCCCACAATACTCTGCAATACCCCCCAATACTCCGCAATGCCCCGCAATACTCCGCAATACCCCACAATACCCCACAATACTCCGCAATACCCTGCAATACCCCACAATACTCCACAATACTCCGCAATACTCCGCAATACCCCGCAAAAAACCCCGCAATACTCCGCAATACCCTGCAATACCCCACAATACCCCACAATACTCCGCAATACCCCACAATACTCCGCAATACTCCGCAATACCCCACAATACCCCACAATACCCCACAATACTCCACAATACCCCACAATACTCCGCAATACCCCACAATACTCCGCAATACCCCACAATACCCTGCAACGTCGTCTATGGGGATTTTTAAGTAGCAAAGTTTGGCGCCATTCCACGAGCGTGTGCAATTTTGAAGGGTGACATGTTGGGTATCTATTTACTCGGCGTAACTTCATCTTTCACATTTATGCAAAAGAATGAAGAAAAAATACAAAATTTGCCAAATTTTATAACAGAAACAAAGAATTTTTTTTTTTTTTTTTACCAAATTTTCAGTTTTTTTCTCTTATAGGGCAAAAAATAAAAAACCCAATGGTGATTAAATACCACCAAAAGAAAGCTCTATTTGTGTGAAAAAAAGGACGAAAATTTCATTTGGGTACAATGTTGTATGACTGAGTAATTGTCATTCAAATTGTGAGAGCACCGAAAGCTGAAAATTGGTCTGGTTATTAAGTGGGTTTACGTGCCCAGTGGTCAAGTGGTTAAATGTTTCACCCTGCTCCTGATGTCTTCTAACAATTCAGAATTGATATTGTACAGGTCTGGCTTTGGTAGACTAAATTCTGATTGGTTGTGCACTGTTTCTTGAGTTAGCCACGCAAAATGCTCGAATGTATTGGGAAGCTATAGGGCACCTTCTGTTTCCTCTGTAAAGTAGATCCATGCCAGCACGACTGGGGAGGTTTCTGGTGACATACAATTGCAGCAACATTTTAATTATATTCAACTCCCTAAGGGCATATACCATAAGGTGGGTGCAGCTACATCTATGAAAGTGGATCTAAACCTACAAAGAGAAAAATACAAAAGTAAGCAGGCTGGCTCTTTATTAAAGAAGAGACATGCTATGGGGGCTGATTTATTAAAACTGGAGAGTGCAAAATCTGGTGCAGCTGTGCATGGTAGCCAATCAGTTTCTAACTTTAGCTTGTTCAATTACACTTTTACAAAAAAAATAGGAAGCTGATTAGTTTCTATGCAGAACTGCACCATTTTTCGCACTCCCCAGTTTTAGTAAATCAACCCCTATGTCTTTTCTGCAATAAAACGAACTTGCCTGACTGTTCGTAATTAGCTTCTGAATGTAAACTGAGCTTCTGCACCACGGTGGTGCCAGATTGAATAACTCATATGCATATGCAGGAGTCACATTATCCCCCACCTGCCAATTAATAAGACCAAATGCCTCGTACACATGACCATTTTTCTCCGCAGGAAAAAAAACAAAGTTTTTGCCGACGTGATTCCTCTCCAGCCTGACTTGCATACACAGGTTCATGCAAAAATACGTCCGACCAAAGCGCAGTGAGGTACAACATGTACGACAGGACTATAAAGGGGAAGTTCCTTTCAAATGGCGCCACCCTTTGGGCTGCTTTTGGGCTGCATACTTGATTCTGAGCGTGCACGTTTTTTTTCCCCTCGGAAAAGCATACACACGACCATTTTTCGCGACGAGAAAAAAACTCAAAACTGCTAGGGAGCATACACACCAATATACAAAATGGCAGTTTTCTCATCGTGAAAACCAGTCATGTGTATAAGGCAAAAGACCTGCTACCTGGAAGTAGATAGGGAGAAGATTTCAGTGCCCAACAAGGGATCTAGAGGATGTCACATCAATGGAATGGTGGTGAGTATCTGCGGACATTATCTCTGCTTTAGGTTGCGTTCATACCTTAGCATGGCAGAAACTCGCATTCCCATTTTTATCCATGTATTTGTTGCGCATTCCCTTGAATAGGCTGCCCTACTTGCGACAACAAACCAAAAAAGCTCCAAAACCTTTTCTGGAGCGGAGCATGGCGTGCTCTTTCATCGCATGGTTTGGCACATTTGTAGCACGCTTACAACATGGCAAAATGCACAGCAAACACATAACCGCTACCAGCAAACGTAGTGCCATTAACAAATAATGCAACTGCAAGTAAAACGCATGTTTGCAACAAGTTTTTGAAACCTGTGGCAAATGCATGTTTTTTGTCTGGTTTGTCACACATTTTGGAAAAGGCAGAATGTGTGAATGGATCGTTAAAGTGGATGTAAACCCACTCTCATCCTTTCTAAACTACTGCCATAGTGCTATAAGGATATACATGTCTCCTGCATGTATCCTCACCTGTTAAAATATGAAGTACAGCGCATAAACAATCAAGAACACTTCCTTCCACCAGATAAGCACCCGAGTGATTTAGGCCGTGTACACACGACCGGACATGTCCGCTGAAACTGGTCTGCGGACCAGTTTCCGCGGACATGTCCCACCGTGTGTACGGCCTAGCGGACAGGTTTCCAGCGGACAAAAGTTTCTTAGCATGTTAAGAAACTTGTCCGGTGGAAACCTGTCCGTCGGACATGTCCGATGGTTAGTACATCTAACCATCGGACCGAAATCCCCCGCATGCGTCAAAGTGATTAGACGCATGCGTGGAAGCATTGAACTTCCTGGTTCGTGCACGTCGCCGCGTCATCGTCGCCGCCACGTCACCGCGTTTTCTGTCCGCGGGGATTTTGGTCTGATGGTGTGTACACACATCAGACCAAAATCTCCAAGCAGACATGTCCAATGAAAACGGTCCGCGGACCGTTTTTATCGGACATGTTCGGTCGTGTGTACAGGGGGCTCAGAGATGTAGTCTCCTTACCTGTTATTATGACCACAAACACAGCGGTCAAACAAATCCCAGGGTGTTTAAAGTCTCCCAGAAAGACTTGTGGCTGGAGCTGGTTCTATACACCAAGTCAGGCGCTGATTAAGATCTTAAAGATAAAAACAAAAGAGCCCCATAGTGTAGACTGCAATATAAAGGTTTAATAAAAAAGTGGTAATGCACTTACAGGAGTAGATCAAATACGCGCGGTGTACAAAATCTCTCAGGCAATGTGCAATGAATCTCGGCGTCTCCTCCTATTCCCTCCGCTGTATTAGTCTGCCGTTCTGTTGAGCGTGATGTAGTGGGGACGCAGGCCACACCTACGCGTTTCGTCACAAGCGGACGTCGTCTGCGATTGGCAGCCAATCTATTTTTATGGTTGTAGTTTTGGTATTCATATACTTTTTCTGCACTTGCATATTTTTCACAATCTCCCATTGGGGTGTTTTTGGATATTAATTTATTAATTTATTAATTCCTTATATTTTGGTGTCACTATATTTTTTTTCACTTCTTGATTGTTTATGTGCTGTACTTCATATTTTAACACGTTTTTTAAGTTTGTATCTACAATTTTTGGTACTGGCAGCATTTACATTTTTGGTTTAGCGCAGTGTTTCTTCCAAAAAATTTTTTTTTTTTGGGAAATCTTTTTTTCTTTATGTATCCTTACCTGTCAAATGTTTCCCCTCTGTCTGTTATAAGAACTAAAAAAATTCAGATTCTGTGGGTGGGTCTGTTGTCAGGAGCTCGGTGGGTGGAGTCGTGATGTCAGTAGACTCCCCGCCCACCTCTACACTCCCCTTGTCAACACAATTTTTTTCCTATGTATTCCTTACACTAAATTCTGCTGTGATCACTAACATCCAGTCAAAATCCAGAAAAGTAACCACATGACTTCAGAAAAGTCATAATTGAAACATAATGCCTGTCCCCAGGCTAGTGCATGAGATATGTAAATAACCTGTCACTCACAGCAAGGGGGCGGAACGGACTAAGGTTTTTCTCTTTATTCTTAATAGGGTTTTTTTATTCTTTATACATCCTGGACCTTTTCTTTTGCCAAAAAATGTTCACTTCGTTAGCCACATTACTTGTTTTTTTTTTTCCGAAGGCGTAAAGAAACAGACGCAATGCAATAAAAAAATTGAAGCAACAGTATACAAATAATGATCAAATACACAAAGAATGCTAAATAATTGCTGTAAATACACAATAAAAAACAGATCCTCTAAATAAAAAATTTCAATTAATTTAAACTACACCTACACCAATGAGCGAAATTTATTAAACATTTGCGAACATAGAAAATAGTAACTTCACAGCAAAATAAATGAAGCTGAAATCACCCAGCTTATCCCTATTCATGAAGCTGCTGTAAGCTACACTGTGCAAAGTGACAGCTACAACCAGGTACTAGTAGTAGTTTGCATTGCTAAGGGTGTATCTATTATTGCTGCATATACTGTTCTATATAAATATATTGACTTGACACTGTACATTTTTTATTGTCTTATTATTATTATTATTATATAATTTTTTGTCATTACTATTATTCTTAGTAGTAGCATATTAATATTATATTATTGATAAGATGAAGCCTCTATAGGTAAGTATTAAAAATAAGTGCAATCTACTATCATCCAATTGAAGAGGAGGGCTGGGAGAACGATGCCCAATCGATCACCCTGAAAAGATCGGTTAGGCAGGACTATTCCGGTACTAATTTATACTTCAAACGCAAAAAATATTATACAATTTTATACAATATTATACAAAGCTTAAAAACAAGACATTGAATACATCTTAAAAATGCCCCTGTGCAGGAGGATCAAAACATGGTGGATTCTCACGGATATTGTAGTTCTCAACATGTTTTGTGCAATATGTACCGCTTTATCAGGAGAATATTTGCCAGTAGTCATCATAACAATAAACACCATTGGCCAGATTCATATATTGCGGCTTAAAGTTGTGCCAGTGTAGAGTATGTAATTTACGTTACGCCGCCGCAAGTTAGAGAGGCAAGTGCTGTATTCACAAAACACTTGCGTCCTAAGTTACGGCGGCGTAGCGTAAATGTGCCGGCATAAGCGTGCCTAATTCAAATTGTGAAGAGGTGGGCGTGTTTGATGTAAATAAAGCATGACCCCACGTAAATGACATTTGAACGAACAGCGCATGCGCCGTCCGTGGACGTATCCCAGTGCGCATGCTCCAAATCACGTCGCAAATAGTCAATGCTTTCAACGTGAACGTAACCTACGCCCAGCCCTATTCTGAATCGACTTACGCAAACGGCGTGAAATTCGACAGTGGTTCCGAAGTCCATACTTAACATTGGCTGCGCCATCTTTCTGGTGGTTTATCTTTACGCCTGAAAACGCCTTACGTAAACGGCGTATCTTTACTGCGAGGGGCGAGCGTACGTTCGTGAATAGGCGTATCTCGCTGATTTACATATTCTAGGTGTAAATCAGCCTACACGCCGCTAGTGGCCAGCGTAAATAGACAGCTAAGATATGACGGCGTAGGAAGACTTACGCCGCTCGTATCTTAGCAACTTTTAAGCGTATCTCAGTTTGAGCATGCGCTTAAATGTAGGACGGCGCGGATTCAGAGTTACGATGGCGTATCTACTGATACGCCGGCGTAACTATACCTGAATCTGCATAATTGTATAAAAATATACAAAACACAACACTTGATAAATAATAAATCAACACAGGGAAAGAGAGAGCGAAGTTTCTTTATTCGGCAACCCAAGCCTGGCCAGGGTCGGAGCACCACCAAGATTCCCCACCCCCCGACAGCTACGGGGGAATGCGCAATTAATGGACGTGTGTCTAAATTCATTTTTAGCAGAAAATAAATATTAGAATGGTGATTCAATCATAAGGGCTCGATTAAATAAAGGGACAGGAATAGGAGAGGAAAAATAATAAATTCAAGTGGGAGACAGTGGAAAGGAGAGGGGAAAGGGAAGAGGGGCTGAGGGGGGAAAGGGGGGGGGGGGAGAACAGGGGTGGGGGGGGGGGGGAAGGGGAAGGAGGAGGAAAGGCAAAGGGAAGTAATGGAAGAGGGGGGCTGTGTGTGTTGGTAAGTGAAGACATTTTTTTTTGTCTTATTATTATTATTATTATTATATTATTTTTTTGTCATTATTATTATTCTTAGTAGTAGAATATTAATATTACAATATTATTATATTATTGTTAATAATAGTAATAATAATAATATTTTTTGGGGGGATTAATAAAGTATTCTGAATCTGAATATTATTATTATATTATTTTATTATCTCTATTAACTTTGCCTGCATCACTTACTTTGTACAGTGCCACAAGAAAATGATTGGGCTATATAAATAAATAATTATAGCAATAACAAAATGAATAAACAAATGAATGAATGTCAAATATATTCAAGGCAAAAAAAAAAAGAGGTCAAATTTAACAAGTAATACAAAGTGTTAGCAAGTCTTGTCTCCTGCTCGCGTGTACAGTATCTAATGAGACCCGTCATAAAACCTGACCGATATTCAATTATCTGCCTGGTATAGCCATAAAACATCGATATTAAATCTGGCATAAAATCCACTTCCACCTTTATAGTTTTCCCCACCGCGCATTGAATCCAAGAAACTGTTTTCTTTCCTCCAGGCTGTTTCTCACTCTCAGAACACTGCAGAAAATCCTTTGTGAATTCCTTATTAATTTACAACCTGTTGATCTCCCCAGGTGCTGCTGGCACGGCACACGGGTCCCAGGGATCGCTGCCGCTCGGAAACAATGTATCTATATAAAGTCAGCCATTAGGCCAGGCCTTGCATATTTTCCAAAGTTTCCATTGAGCAATTTTTTATAATCGGCCTGGTACGGCGTGATTGAAGGGGCGCAAAGTTTCCAAATTATTTTATTATTCGATTATTAAATCTCTTACATGCACAACTGGCGCCATGTTTAATCATCTTAGGCATTATGTGAGTGTTTGTTGGTACGTTTGTCTCACTGGCAAAACAAGGGGGGCTTGACTTGGGGTCCCCAAGTTTAGAGGGGCCCCTAGAAATTAGGATAGCTGATCTGAAAAGGATTTAAAAAAAATACACATATCTGTATTCAGACAACAGAAGAGATCTATAATAGATACTGGAAGAACAAACACATAAAAATAGAAAAAAGTGCATGGTGATGGGAATTTTTCTCTAAACTACCCTAATGCCTCGTTCACACGATCTGAATTTCCGTCAAGAAAAGATCGATGTGAGCTTTTGGTCAGAAATTCCGACCTTGTGTAGGCTCCATCAAACATTTTCCGACAGCAAAAAATTTGAGTGCTGGTTCTCATAATTTTCGGACGGGAAAAGTTCTTGCCGGAAATTCCGATCGTCTGTCTGCAATCATTGAACTTCGGAATTTCCGACAACATTTGTGTGACCGTGTGTATGCAACACAAGTTTGAGCCAACATTCCGTGGGTCCACAAATCCATGGTTTTCTTGTCGGAAATTCAGATCGTGTGTACGCCGCATTAGTGCATCCTCCAAAAAATGTATTTAAATAAATTTGAAAACAAAAAGTTAAACTTTGTGGGGCAGATCCACGTACCTTCGTGCCGGGCGCAGGGTATCTAAGATACACTACGCCACTTTCCTTTAAAATCAATGAATGCTTTCACACTGGACCAGGGCACTTTTGTTGTGATGAAAAAAAATCCTGCTTGCAGCATCTTTGAAGCTTGTTTGGTGAGCTAAAAAAACACACCAAAAACTCTCCTCTCCATTGAAATGAATGGGAACTGCCTCAAAAGCGCCTTAAAAACGCCCTCACTAAGAATTTTTGGTGCAGTTTTTGAGTCACATGTCCTTTAAAACCCGAAACCAAAATGGCCACAAAAGCTCTCCATTAACGCATAGGTGTTTTACTGGCAGGTTTGAAGCGAACCAGTGTGAAAGTGCCCTAAATGTCAGGCCCCGTACACACGAGTTTCTCGGCAGAATTCAGCCAGAAACTCGGTCGGAGCTGGATTCTGGCGAGAAACTCGGTCGTGTGTACACTTTTCAGCGAGGAAGCCGACGAGGAACTTGTCGGGCCGAAAAGAGAACATGTTCTCTATTTTCTCGTTAGTCAATGGGAAAAGTCGGCCCGCCGAGTTCCTCGGCAGCTTCCACACTGAACTCGACGAGGAACTCGATGTGTTTGGCACGTCGAGTTCCTCGGTCGTGTGTACGGGGCCTCAGTCTTGATGTAGCACATTGTATACATTGTACAGAGGTTCCCGCCTCATAGGCAGGTTCAGGAAATCCCCAAAACATGTTATTTAAAGGAATATTGCATTTTTGATGTTTAAAGTGTAAGTAAACCCCCCCTATCGTTTTCAGCCAAGGAAGCTGCCATCTTTGCCTCTGTTTAATCTATAACTGCCATGATGCTGCACATGTGATCAGTTATGACACCGGCCATTGGATGGTTTGAAAGTTTTGTGGAGAGCACAACCAATTGGAGTGTTACATTTCCAGCACGTGCCAGAAATGAAACTGTTTTATGAATAAGTTTACTTCTGCTTTCATTTTAAGCATTATTAAAATCCCTGCTCCCACCAGACAGAATTTTTATTTTTTTTTACTTTGATACACGCCCCCCAGAGCCGTGCCCAGTCCCCTATGTCCTTTGTTTGGCAATCAATAGCATATTAGCCTATAAAATGGATATTATTGAGCATGTGAACTTTGGTCAAATTGACCAAATGTACCCAGAACTAGACATGTGCGATTTGTTTCTTTCCGAATTAATATTCGGACAAATATGCTTTGCATAATGCAACGAAATTCGTCCGAATTTTGGAAATTTGGACTGAAATTCGAATCTAATTTTACATTGAACTTCAGTCGAATTCTAACTACATATATTGCTGAAATCAAAGACTGTGTGTGTTATTAGAGTACCATTTCGAAATAATGCTGTTTTAGTTAAGCCAAAGGTGATTTAACTTCTTGGAGCCCGGGCCATTGTCAAATGACGGCCACAGGGTGGCTCTACAGGTTGGGCAGGCCGCCTTTTTACGGCCTTGGCTCCTCCGGCCACTGGGGGGGCGCGCGCGTGTGCCCAGCGCATCACTGAGGTGCCGATGCGCAATGTCCGCCAGGTACCTGCGATCGCCCGTTACACAGCCAAGGACATGGATCTCTGTGTGTAAACACAGAGATCCACATCCTGTCAGGGAGAGGAGACCGATGATGTGTCCCTTGTACATAGGGACACAGATTGGTCACCTCCCCTAGTCAGTCCCCTCCCCCCACAGTAAGAATCATTCCCAGGGAACACATTTAACCCCTTCCTCGCCCCTAGTGTTAACCCCTTCCCTGCCAGTCACATTTATACAGTAATCAGTGCATATTTATCAGTGCACATTTAAATGTGTCAAAAGTGTCCGATGTGTCTGCCACAATATCGCAGTCCTGACAAAAATCGCAGATAACCGCCATTACTAGTAAAAAAAAAGTATAAAAAAAAGCCATAATTCTATCCCCTATTTTGTAGTCGCTATAACTTTTGTGCAAACCAATCGATAAACGCTTATTGCGATTTTTTTTTACCAAAAATAAATAGAAGAATACGTATCGGCCTAAACTGAGAAAATAAATATTTAATGAAAAAAAAATAGGGATATTTATTATAGCAAAAAAATAAAAAATAATGGGCCAGATCCACGAAAGAATTACGCCGGCGTATCTCTTGATACGCTGCGTAATTTCAAATTTTGCGCGTCGTATCTTTGTTTTGTATCTACAAAACAAGATACAACGGCATCTCAGATCGATCCGACAGGCGTACGTCTTAGTACGCCATCGGATCTTAGGTGCAATTTTTCGGCGGTCGCTAGGTGGCGTTTCCGTCGAATTCCGCGTTGAGTATGCAAATTAGGCGATCCACGAACGTATGTCCGGCCGGCGCATTTTTTTACGTCGTTTGCGTTCTGGTTTTTCCGGCGTATAGTTACCCCTGCTATTATGAGGCGTACTCAATGTTAAGTATGGCCATCGTTCCCACCTCGCATTTTGAATTTTTTACGTCGTTTGCGTAAGTCGTTCGCGAATAGGGATTTGCGTAGAATGACGTCACCGTCTTAGAACATTGGCTTGTTCCGGTTTCATTTCGAGCATGCGCACTGGGATACCCCCACGAACGGCGCATGCGCCGTTAAAAAAAAACTTTGTTTTTACGTCGGGTCACGACGTATTTACATAAAACACGCCCCCATTACATCCATTTGAATCCCGTGCCCTTACGCCACCAAAGATACACTACGCCGCCATAACTTACGGCGCAAATTCTTTGAGGATTCGAAAAAAAAAAGTTACGGCAGCGTAGTGTATCTTAGATACGCTGTGCACGGCGGAAAGATGCACGGAGGTACGTGGATCTGCCCCAATGTTTTTTTCAAAATTGTCGCTCTTTTTTTGTTTATAGTGCAAAAAATAAAAACCGCAGAGGTGATCAAATACCACCAAGAGAAAGCTCTATTTGTGGGGAAAAAAGAAAGTCAATTTTGTTTGGGAGTCACGTCGCACGACCGCGCAATTTATATTCAAAACGTGACAGTGTCGAAAGCTGAAATTTCGGCTGGGCAGGAAGGGGGTTAAAAAAGTGGTTAAAAAATCATTGTAATCATTTGATGAAGATTTTTCTTTTGTTTGTTCACTTTGCTGCATTCAAATCGAAAACAATATAACATTTTCGTTTTGACCGATTAGAAAATTTATCGATTTAGAATAAAAAAAAAAAAACGGTATATTCAAAGAAATTAGAACAAAATTCCGAATATGTACTCCGAATACGAATATGAACAGAAGGGATCGACCGAATTGGACTAAATGAAATAACTAGATTAACGAATCAAAACTAAACTCATTTTTTTGTTATGCACATGTCTACCCCGAACTGAAGTTCAGTATAGTTGACTCATTGCAATTTCTTCCATATATATATATATATATATATATATATATAAATAATATGTATATAATACCCAACATTTTTTTTATTAGTAAAAAAATTGAGGTTTTAATCCTTGTATATGTGATTCAAAAGTTACAAAAAAAATGTGGCTTGGGTAAGGCTTTAAAAATGCAATGCTGCTAAAGTTCAAACCTAAGTTAATCATTTACAGCCTCGCTGAGCGAATCCCATCTTGTCTCTGGCCAGGGAAACATTTTATACTAATGATTTAAATTGGCTGTACTTTGTATTTCGAAGAAGAGAGGGAAGAGCCTTGTGGAGGGCAAAGAGTTCACTCCAACCACAGCTATCCCACCAAATGGCATCAGGAGGAAGTGTCTCCAATGGTCCAGAGGAGCCTACACTAAAGACATGGAGCCGTTTAAAACTGACGTCATGTAATAGATCCAGATTAGAGGCCGAATCATTTTTTTAAGGGTGTTCCTCTAGTTACTCCCCAACAGGACTATCATACATTTAACCAGATTAACTCGTAACTAGGAGAAGTTCTTCCCAAACCCTCCAAATATCTGGAATTCATTTGCTGTGTGTGTGCTTTCTGGAATGTGCTTCAGTGAATCCCATGGAGAAGTCTATAGATTCCCTTAAAGCACTATAAACATCCCTCTACATAAGAAATTATCATTCATGTAAAGGAATACTCCATGTTCAAGCTTAGGTTCCTTTTCATGAGCAGAGGTCATTAGTGCATAGATGCCCAGATACTACAGTGCCTTGAAAAAGTATTCACCCCCACCCCCTTGGCTTTTTACCTATTTTATTACATTACAGCCTTTAGTTCAATGTTTTTTTTAGTCTGAATTATATGTGATGGATCAGAACACAATAGTCTAAGTTGGTGAAGTAAAATTAGAAAAATATATTTATAAAACTATTTTTCAGAAATAAAAAACTGATAATTGGCATGTGCGTATGTATTCACCCCCTTTGTTATGAAGCCCATAAAAAGCTCTGGTGCAACCAATTACCTTCAGAAGTCACATAATTAGTGAAACGATGTCCACCTGTGTGCAATCTAAGTGTCACATGATCTGTCATTACATAGACACACCTTTTTGAAAGGCCCCAGAGGCTGCAACACCTAAGCAAGAGGCACCACTAACCAAACACTGCCATGAAGACCAAGGAACTCTCCAAACAAGTAAGGGACAATGTTGTTGAAAAATACAAGTCAGGGTTAGGTTATAAAAAAATATCCAAATTTTTGATGATCCCTAGGAGCACCATCAAATCTGTCATAACCAAATGGAAAGAACATGGCACAACAGCAAACCTGCCAAGAGACGGACGCACACCAAAACTCACAGACATACGAGATTATGAAAATGGAAGAAATGAGAGTGGTGCGCTTATTCAATAACGTGCCATAAAAATATATACTCAAAATATGCTCAAATATACTCAAAATGAATATAATGAGTTTCCAAACAAACAAATAAATAAATGTGAATTAAAGTCCAACTAAAGCCCAAATGGTAGGAGTCAGTTCATATAAAGGTAAAAATCTCATAGGGATAACTTGATAGAGTAAAAACCAGATAAAACATCAATCCAAACATCGACTGTTAAATGTATGAATTGGCCGCTCACCTCAAACAATGACCCAAGGGTCAAACAAGGCTCATTAGATAGTCAGATAAGGAATCCTGCTGATGGATCTGTAAAGACATCCAGGTCCCAAGCAAAGACGAACTATGTCCAAATCTTGGCATCAAACCATCTTGGATAATTCCATATATAGAGGAAACAGCTTGATCCAAAGAATGACACTTCTTGTATAAATTGCGCTCAAAGGAAACAAAGAACAGCCATAGTGCAATATTGCCAAACAAAAAGTAAATAAAAAGTGAATAAAAACCATAGTAAAAAACAATGGGAGTAGTGACACACTCGCCTCCTTACCACACTTCCGTAAAACGCCACTGGAAATGACGTCACAAGGCTCCACCCGATTGCCCATATTTGGTTAATGTAAGCCTTGGCCATATTTGGTCAACAATATCACTTTGGTCACTTTTATGCCATTGCCTGCTCCTTTTCTTATATAGGTGATGATAGCTCAGGGGGTTGTCATTGAGCAGGAGTACCATCGGCATTGGTCATGTACAGTGAGTTCATTGGGTTTCAAATTTTAGCCAGTCCGTGGGCATTTACAACGAGGGACTTTATTTGGGATTCTCATTTTTTATTAAACATTTGGGTGTCTATTTCTAGGTAAAATTATTTTGGTAAAGGAGGAGGGTATAACTATAACTTATCCATGTGGGGAGAAACCCCTGTTTTCAAAGGGGGCTTCCAGATTCCCATAAGCTCCTCACCTGCAGACCCCCACAATCTCCCGACCAGGTTGTAGGAAAGAGGCCCTTGTCCTTATCAACACAAGGCCCTCTCCCATATTGAGGACTTGTAGCCTGATATGCTTCAGAAGGGAAAAGGCCGCATGCTTGTTACCCTCCTTTCCCGACCAGCCAGGCCACATGCTTATTCAAAGGTCTAGAATGTTTTTTCTGGGTGACCTCACATGTTTTTTTAATGTTTTTGCTTGGGTTCCCTGTTAAAATCCATACCAGACCGTCTTTGGGATTGACATTAATTCCATAGTGAATGGTGGTGCAACACTTGGCTCTCCAGCAGCGCTTATACTTCACAATGTCATCACTTTGGGCGATATGATGGATTGGATACATTCCCTTTGTGCTTATACTACTCCCACCTCTGTTTGTTTTCCTGGGTCCTTGCAAATCTATCAATCACCCACAATTCCTGGGTCAGACATTCCTGGCAGTCACCATTGGAATATGATTGTGTGCATTTCATTTTAACTAATTTATATTTATATGGGCATTAACTCCTGAGGAAGTGAACTGTGATTGACAAAACGTTTCAAGTCATAGGATGCATTTTTTTTTTTTTTTTTTATGTATTGAGCTTTTGGAATACTGTATTTTGCAATGGTATATATCACACAATTACTACAAATCAGCTTGACAGCATGCTATTTTTTTGCTACTTTACTACTATTGTATGTTAGACATGTGCAATTCGTTTTGTTGCAAATGAATTTTTTAATGAATTTCAACAAATTCCTTAATTCAGAAATATCCGAATCAACGAAAACCTGTTTAACACATTTTTTCAGATATTCATAAATTCGAAAATTTAAGATTCGTAAATTCAAAAATCAGAAAACCCGAAAATTTTAAAATCTGAAATAACTAACTAATAATAACTTAAATATTACTAACTATTAAATTATAGGTATTGGAATTTACTTTGAAATTTGGCTGTTAGGGAACAGAATGAATACGAATTTATCCGAAGTTACGAATTATCCAAAATAGTGAATGTCGTATCTAAACGAATGGAACGTAACAAATTAATAATAATAAATAACAATAATATAAACTTTTTATTATTATTATTATTTATGCGTTCCGTTCCATTTGTTTAGATGCAGCATTCGTTATTTTGGATAATTTGTAAACTTCGGATACATTTGTATTCGTTCTATTCAATAACAGCCAAATTTAAAAGGAAATTCCAATACATGCACCCCAGTGAGGGCTTCATGCCATGCCTCAAGGGAGGTTTCCTGATGGTGACAACAGTGGGCCTTGCCAGTGTAATGTGTGTTGAGGTGGCCTTATATAGTCTCCAACATGAAGCCTGCTTAACATGGTGACCATGGTCACCGTATAATAGGAATTGGCTGAATGAGGATCCTGATGTCAGGATCGCCAGGGACAGTGCTGGATTAAACTCTGTGGAAGTTCCTAGGCAGTCAAACCCTTTGGGGCCCCCTCACTGGTTTCTGGAGGTTTCTCATGCTCGCCCTCTATTGGGATAACATTGAACTAATTAATGTGTAGATGGAGATGACCATCACTACTGTACATTACACGTACGTAGGTTGCACCAATTTTTTTTTTTACAAACTGGCAGCTGAAAGAAGATGAACTTTTAAGAGACAATTTGTAATGTGAACCTGATGTCTATGGTTTATGGACTTTAAGTTGTTATTGGGTACATTACATTAATAAAAAATAAGATTGCTGCGCTAATAAATCAACTAGACTTCACGTTATAGGGGCCTAGTAAAGCGGGGGTTATTACAGCATCCGTCCTCTGGATGTAGACAAGGTATTATGGATGTCGACTCCACTGGCTGTTCTCTTTTTTTTCCCGCTCACAGGTGAGGTGTAAAAAACAGAGGAGAAGAATGCCAACATAGCATAAAACCATGATGGTTTATTGGAAGATACACAAGTCCAACAAGACATAGATAAAAAAGTTCCTGGATAAAAGCAATCTGCAGATCACATACAAATTAGCGTGGTGTGACTAAGCACAGACTCCACCCTACTAGTTTCGTCATAACTGACGTCATTGGGGGTGTGGAGCCCTTCTTTTAATTTATTTACTTTTTCTATCTTTTGTAAACAATTTAAGAAAGCTTCAATCTCAATATTATTGCGATCCATTGTCGTGGTGCCCTTAAGTGGCATGGGGCCCATAAGACAATGCCTACTCTGGCTATTTAGTAATCCGGCACTGATCCAGGGATCATTTTAACAAAAGCTGGAGATTTAAAAAATATTGGCCGGGATTCAGAGAGATTGGCGTTTATGTAGTGCGGCGTAGTGCATCTGATATGCGCTACGCCGACGTAACATAGAGAGGCTCGTACTGTATTCAGAAAGCACTTGCTCCCTTTCTTACGCCGGCGTAACGTAAAATGGCCGGCGTAAGCCCGCCTAATTCAAAGTAGCAAGGCCGTGGGCGTGTTGTATTTAAATTAACCGTGACCCCCATGTAAATGCATGGCCGAACGAACGGCGCATGCGTGCGCATGCTCAGAATCACGTTGAATTTACTTCCTAAGATACGCCGGCTCAATGCCTGTGACGTGAACGCAACCTACGCCCAGCCCCATTCACGTACGACTTACGTAAACGACATAAAAATCTACGCTTGTTCCGACGTCCATACTTTGCATTACCTGCGCCTCATATAGCAGGGGTAACTTTACGCCGGACGTACGCCTTACATAAACGGCGTAGCTTAATGCGACGGGCGCAAGTACGTTTGTGAATCGGCGTATCTAGGTCATTTGCATATTCAACGCATAAATCTACGGAAGCACCCCTAGCGGCCAGCGTAAATATGCACCCAAGATACAACGGCGTAAGGAGACTTACGTCGGTCGGATCAAGCAGAAATTCAGGCGTATCTGCTTTTCTGAATAAGCGCATAGATACGACGGCGCACATTTGGACTTACGACGGCGTATCTGGAGATACGTCGTCGTTAGTCCTTTCTGAATCCCGGCCATTGACTTTTTAAATGACATACTAAATTTTAGCAAATGGATTTACATCTAGTAGCTATATAGTGAATGGACAGAGAGGGAGCTAGGTACATGGATGAAAAATATATATTTTTAAATGAAATATTTTAAAAGTAAAATAAATAACATATTATAATAAAATCTTAGATAGTTTAATATTATAATACGATAATAAAATATTTTAAAATAAAAGTGGAAAAAACAATTAGGGATAAAAATGGATGGAACAAAAAACCCCCATCATATTGGTAAACCCTTTTGTGAATTTTTAGTGCAAATGGATTTACATCTAGTAGCTATATAGTTAATGGACAGAGAGGGAGCTAGGTACATGGATGACATTTTTTTTATTTTTAAACAAAATCTTTAAAAAATAAAATAAATAACATATTATAATAAAATCTTAGATAGTTTAATATTATAATAAGATAATAAAATATTTTCAAATAAAAGTGGAAAAAACAATTAGGGATAAAAAAGGATGGAACAAAAAACCCCCATCATATTGGTAAAACCTTTTGTGAATTGTTAGTGCAAATTTGTTTACATCTAGTAGCTATTAAGTGAATGGACAGAGCGGGAGCTAGGTACATGGAGGAAAAATATATATTTTTTAAAAATATATTTTAAAAGTAAAATAAATAACATATTATTATAAAATCTTATATAATGTAATATTATAATAAGATAATAAAATATTTTCAAATAAAAGTGGAAAAAACTATTAGGGATAAAAAAAGTCTGGAACAAAAAAAAACCCATCATATTGGTAAAACCTTTTGTACATTTTTAGTGCAATTGTCACATAAATATAAAATATAGAAATATGATGAATAGGATCTGTGGGTTGGTGACCAAAAAAAAAAAGATGCATTGCGGCTCACATCTCCTACTTTTTTGTTCACCAGGAAAATGAAATAAGGAATCGGGTTGCCAGGTTTGCTCCAGATTTCCGCACTTCGCTCTTCATAAATCATAACGCGTCTGGATAATATCCAGGACTGTGTGGAGCCCCAATGAAACTGGCCGCCAGCGCAACCAACCACATTGCCTTGCTCTAACTCAGCAATTTGGAAAATTATCCAAAACCATAAACATAGATCGGCCTTTCCAAATAAAACCGTTTTAGAAAGAGATTCTAAAAAAATGAAACTTAATACAAAACACAAAATTAAAAATAAACTTGCTATGAAAGAAATATATTTTAAAATACAATAAGTCACAGAAATAGATATGCACTCAGACATTGTAATAACAGCCTCAATTTTCATAGTATTACCACCATTTCCCTTTACAGTTGTGCTGAGTGTCTAAATATGACTGAGCCGTCCAATAGGCACCAGAGTTAGACCCAGTGCACTTAATAATTAGCACTTAGTAACTGATCTAGTATTGTATGTCCCTCTTATTACTTAACCCCTTGGCCCAGCTCCCGTGGCCCTTTAAGGGGTTTAGAATGCCAGGAGGCAGGAGGGGGCCTGTGACCATGTGACCGCTGTGATTGGCTGGCACGGTGGTTACATAATTGGAAAACTCTCAATCGCCGGTCACTATGTCGTAGGGTGCACGTTCTTGGCACAGCTCTATTGGCGCTGTTGCACGCAAACATGTGCCCACTCTGCGCCAAGGCCCAGCCGCCGAGAGGCCGCATATTTGCGTGCACTTGGCGCCAAGGTATTAAGTCAAGAGCTTTTTTTTCTATTGTGAATAAAGCAAGGAAAAGCCCTTGTAAGGATGTTGTCTTTCTCCATTGGGGAGATTTTCCCCACTGCCAGCGAGTGCAGGAAGTGATATGAAATCTCTCCAATGGGGATACAGACAAAAACAAGAGTTACAAAGGAATGAAAAGTTTGACGTGCCTTCCTGACCTGATAGCAACTCATCCACTATTTTTTGTATCGGTGTCACAAGGACAGGAAATTATAGGATTCTAAATAGAGAAATTTCCTCATGCGAATCCCAACCAATATTTGAAGCTCTAAAGCTAACCTTCAGCCTTCCCTTCAGTCTTGCCCAGTTGTACCGGTACCCACTCCTCAAGTCTGACATCCACCAATAAAGGAATTTTAAAATTTGCAAAACATCCTCCCAAGGGCAACCCACTGCTTGCATCAGGCCTTTTAAGGAAGCTATGTACCCACTAGGGGCGGCCGATCAATTAAGGGCACATGGGCGCCACCCCTCTATCCACGACACCCCCTATACCAGTGATGGCTAACCTTGGCACCCCAGATGTTTTGGAACTACATTTCCCATGATGCTCATTCACTCTGCAATGTAGTTGCGCATCATGGGAAATATAGTTCCAAAACATCTGGGGTGCCAAGGTTGGCCATCACTGCCCTATATGGTTAATGGGTAGATTCATGCATCAGGCCCCTTTCAGGAGGCCGGGTGTATGAATTACAGTGGTGGGTGTTTTTTTGAAGCCCCTGACTAGAGTCATAAGCTCTAATAGGCTTCAAAATAGGGTGGACTCGGAGCGCAGAGCATTGCACTCAGAGCCCATCCAGGTGTGTTAGAAAAGCAAATGAATATTCGCTTTTCTAACGCTGAATTGCCTCTGCCAATCAGGAAGTGCAGGTCTAATACCCGTTTCCCGATTGGCTGAAAGGTCAGTCAATCCTATTGGATGCCTAGGAGAAGGAGGAGGCGGATGCACGGCACCGTGGTCCACACCACAGGAGCAGGAAGAAAGCCGTCGGACACGCTACCCACCTGCTTCCTAGATGGGGTAAGTGCTGGGCTTTGATGTCCCTGCTGTCCTGGCTATCCTCCGGGGAGGGGGGTTGCCGCGGCCGCCAACCAATGGGGGGGTTTCTGTTTGCCGCCCCCCTAAAAGAAAAATCCACCAGCCGCCACTGGTAACCACAGGTTGAAGGAAAGAAAATTGCTTAATTCCCCCCTGCAGGGCTATTGTGTTCGGCCGATAGGAAGCCTTTTCCACCGGCAGAATACAAGCCGGTGGCTATAGCTGCCTGAATAATACAATGGTCACTGCTGGTGGCTATAGCTGCCTGAAGAATACAATGGTCACTTCTGGTGGCTATAGCTGCCTGAAGAATACAATGGTCACTTCTGGTGGCTATAGCTGCCTGAAGAATACAATGGTCACTGCTGGTGGTTATAGCTGCCTGAAGAATACAATGGTCACTTCTGGTGGCTATAGCTGCCTGAAGAATACAATGGTCACTTCTGGTGGCAATAGCCGCCTGAAGAATACAATGGTCACTGCTGGTGGCTATAGCCACCTGAAGAATACAATGGTCACTGCTGGTGGCTATAGCCGCCTGAAGAATACAATGGTCACTGCTGGTGGCTATAGCCGCCTGAAGAATACAATGGTCACTGTTGGTGGCTATAGCCGTCGGCAGTGATCGGGTGAAAAAAAACAATAGGCTGGAAGGATTAACTTCAGTACAACCAGCCTGCCCATTCCATCTGTCTATGGTCGGTTTATTTTTTAGCACAGGCCTGCCTGGAACATAAATACAGACTAGAAAGAATAAATAATAAATGTATAATGTAACTCTAAATAAAAGTTTGTACTTTTTACCTAAATTGTCCTTAGACTCCCCTTTTATTTTCCTGCTCTTCGTAGTCCATTTGATGAAGCTATTTAAATGTCATTCTCTCGAATTTTAAGCAGGACAAATATTCAAAGGCCAGAAATAAACAAGATTGCAATTTCACAAAATTACAATACAATATTCAATTTGTCTGTCAAAAGGTAGTTAAGGGAAAGGCACAGCTAAGAAGTAAATAAATATTCTATGGGTTGGATTTTAACCTCCAGTCAGGTGCTATTTGTGCACAAAATGTTGTGTTGGGAGTTGGTATTTCCGAATACAGATTTTGAGATGACATTTATTAAATTTTAGCAATTGCTTGATAGAAATGGCAGTAATGGTTTGAGGGCATCCAGTTCAAGGAACAGCTCTCTAGCCCACGTGGTTTATGGGAGAAGACTTGTATGGAAAACATGCAAAGATTACCGGTTTACGAATGAACAAAGGGCAAAAGTCACTGAGAAAGTTTTCAAACACAGCTATGGAAATTGATGGGTCTGTACAGGATTATAATCTTTAAATAATATAGTAACACTACCCACTCCTGTCCAAGCAGGTCCAGCGTGATGGTGGCAAGGATTGATGCTACCTCTGTCTATTAAAGAGGGGACCTAAACTGTTGGTCAGTGGCAGCTGGTGGGTTCTTCTTTGGGGGGGCGGCAAACAAAGAACACCCCCCCCCGGCCTCTCCTTCTCTCCTGGAGTGAGGGCAGCTCCGGTGTCCGCTCCTCCAGCTTCCTCCGCCACATGTCTCCTCTAGCTAGGCTTTCTTATAGGATCGCCTGACGCTTTGGCCAGTCGGGAAACAGGTCTCACAGACCTGCCTTCTGATGGGCGGGGAGGAACTTTAGTGTGAAAATAGCAAATATGTAGATCAGGAAGTCGGACGCATGGATAGGGGAGGCGGCACCCGTGCACCCTCTATGGCCGGGCCGCCATTGCTGTTGGTGATTTAAGCAGAGGAAAACTGACTAGGCACCGGTATTGTCCATAGGCTCCTTGCAATTGATTGTTCCCCCACTACTGACTTACTATGCCTTCGTCTGCACTAAGTGCCGATCCTGACCTCCCTGGGGCCCTAAGCAAAATGACATGTCACATTAAAGATTAAAGTTGAGAAGCGAGGGAGGGGGGGTGTTCTGCTGTCGGAAATGACATCTTACATTAAAGTGAGAAGCAGGGGGTGCTGACTTTTTACCTCTTGTCCCATGCAGCCAGCGAGTTGAGAAGCGGGGTGAGGGGCCAAAAATGACTTCTCACCAGGGGCCTCTAGTAATTTGGGGGGCCCTAAGCGGCTTGCATAGTGAGCCTATAGGGCGGATCGGCCCTGTCTGCACATTATGGAGGTGGCCATCTTGGTAGAGGTAGTCAAAATCCTTAATAACTAATGATCTAATGATCTGATGAATGGTGGGGAAAAGTAGCAGAAGGAAGGGTTCAGCAAGCACATATCCACAAAATGAATAACACAGAAGCAGGGAGATTCTTGCACTGCAGTTCCTCAGGTACAGCTGCCTTTCCAGCAAGAACAGTGAGTAGTACAGTAGTGATATCACTAAATTCATAGCTCCCAACTGTCCCTCATTTGGATGGACTATACTTCATCTGAAACCAAATCCCTCTGTCCCCCATGCAGCCACAGTTGTCCCTCTTTTTGGTCTGATGTGTACATCTCTATACAAAATGTGCTATTTTACTACCAAAAGTGTTATATTGCGCTAAACTTTTTAACCATCCTCTATATTACTACATTTGTTATTTTGAAGAAGCTAACAAAAAGTAAACTAAGGGGTTTAGCCAATTATGTTCTGCATTTTAGATCTTTGTGGCCCATTTAAAGTGGAAGTCCATGCAAAATCTAAATCTATAGACACCAGGGATCTAACACTAACCTCTCTATCCCTGCAAAGAAAAAAATTAGTATACATACCTTTTTGGAAGCCAGTCTGATCCACTCAGACCGGATCCCCTGCTGAGCTGTCACCCACGGCTTCTCTGTGTAGGCGGGTACAGAAGAGACAGAGGACAATGGAAGCCCCATACCGTAACTCTATGGGTGACTTCACTTCCCATTAATTTCACAGTCATCCGTGTCCTCTGCAGAGCTTCCGGCACTGGAGGTCAGGTTAAACCCAGCAACCTGTACCACCCACCTTTTCTGATAGCTCAATACCTGCAGTGTTCGGTTCGTGTAGGTGGCGGCAGGAAGGGACTATTTTTTCATTCTCTTCCACGCCCGCTCCTCATGCTGGCTCTGGATTACACAGTGGGAGACACACGCTGTTTTACTAATGAAAAGGTACGTCTGCATATGTTTTGTTTTGGCTGGATTACACAGCAGCAGACACACGCTGTTTTACTAATGAAAAGGTACGACTGCATATGGGCACAGTGAGAGACTGCAACCATGGGAACAGTGAGAGACTGCAACCATGGGCACAGTGAGAAGGCAACCATGGGCACAGTGAGATTGCAACCATGGGCACAGTGAGACTGCAACAATGGGCACAGTGAGACTGCAAGACAAGCAAAATATTTGAATACATTTTGCCTTGATATACAAGCGATGTCTTGATATAAGAGTAGCGTCATGTCACAACTGAGTATAAAAAAGTAGAGAGGAGCCTCTAAGTGTAGCAATATGGTTACATTTAATGAAGGTACAACATTTAGCAACATATTGTTAAACTAATGCCGTGACACACAATCTGGCTTTTCCCCGGCCAAATCACATCGGAATTCCATCGGAAAAAAATAGAACATGTTCTATATCTAAACTCCGAAGGAATTCATCGGAATTTCCGATGAAAAAACTCAGATGGGGCTACACACGATCGGAAAATCCGATGGTGTGTACTGGGCATTAGAGGCGCCTCTCTTCTCTTGTATACCATGTAAAAAATGCTTTGATATACAAGTGCTTTGGATTACAAGCATGTTTCTGGAACAAATTATGCTCGCAAACCAAGGTTTTACTATACTAGGAAGCAGGGCACACGGAACGCTGTAGAGCAGACAGCACTGAGTCTGAGTACTGACCCAGTTTAAATAGCCCGTTTAGCACCAAAGGCCATCTCCGGGTGCGCGTGTGCGCTGCGGTGCGCGCACGTGCACTGAGGTTCCAGGGTGTTTTCCACAGCCGCCATCTTGAATGCTGGCATGCCCTTCCTGACAGGTCACCAGGTCAACTAGAGAGAGCGGATCTCCACAATGTAGACACAGACAGCAATAATAGGCCCTAACTCTACCTGGCTTTATCTAAAGTTTGATCTAACACAGGGGTGCCCAACCTTTTGAAGAGTGAGGGCCATTTAAGCAATTTGGTAGCCAGCCGTGGGCCACAATGAGCGGAGCAGGCGGATGGAAGGTCACGGCTACTCTATAGGCACTCCGATCCACCCATATGGAAGGGGACGAATTTCCTTCTGCTTGGATTGGAGGTAGTCGGGAGTAAACGGACATCTGTCGCTATTGAGGGTCCCATTTGGTCGGGCTGATCGTGTGAAAAGGGCCCAAGACTGCTTTCACACTGATGTGCTGTGGTTTACCCACACCGCGGGAATAGTGCACCTGTGTCTATCCTACGGGTTAGCTGAACTTTGCCATAGACTCCACTTGTGGCAAAAGCCGGTGCTGTAGAGGACGCATCGGCTTATGGGGCTCTGCTCCACAGCTGCATTCTTCCTCTACCACCAGCTTCATTCACAACACTGATGCTGTGGTATGGCGGGTCGGCAACCTGCGATCTGGGCTTGCCAACCCACCAGTCCAGAGCAGGAGGTCGCGGGCCACATCAGAGGGCTCCGCAGGCCACATGTGGCCCCCCGGGTCACTGGTTGGCCACCCCTGATCTAACAGATTGAATAATCAAAGTTTGTTGAAACTTTATCAGGTGGGACAGAAATTGGTTCGATCTATGTCCAACCCTGATAGAAAGGCAAAACGATACTTCTCTAATGATTCAAGATTTTGTTATTGCTATTAAGTCTCACACTACTGCCGAGTCACTCATCCCAAGAAGAAGAAAGAGTTTCCAACTTTCTTTGGTGAACCATACTAAATATTATTGGCCAATCCATCAGAAAGGTTGACGGATGAAAAGAAGAAACAAAACCCCTTTTTAAATGTAATTAAACCTAATTTATTTTCTCGGGAGAAGTTTTTCTTTTGAAGAACAAGAATACCATCACTTGTACAAAGTGAGAATATAACTGGTCAGTCAATGGGGACATTTGATGTGTAGACTGGGGATGCTCCCAGCTAGAATTACAGAGCTGATCACTCTGCTAAAACAAACGGCACACCAGGCTTTTCTAGACATGAAAGTTAACCCCCCGGGGGGGAGGGGGTGGTATGGTCCAGGTGAGTTGTCTCTTGATTGATTTGACATCTACAAGTATGGTGACAACTTCTTTCAAGAAAACTTCGATGAGATAAAGTCTATGAGTGATCAGCGCAAAGCTGTGTGATTGCTGAGTCCGCTTTCAGGATACTTTGCAACCTAAACACAAGAATTTCTACTGCCGTTATATAAACTAAAAGAGATTTTCCACTTTAAGGTCATTTTAAGCAGCTAGATTGTGCATGCGCGTCCTGTACCTTATTTCTGATGTATTGCTTTGCTTCTATAGCTTTAGGTAAATTATTTAAGTACATTATTAATATTATTATTTTCATAAAGCACCAATATATTATGTGACTCTACACATTAACCACTTGAGACTCGCGCTATTGACAAAAGACGTCTACAGCTCAGCTCTCAAGTGCCGAGTGGACGTCTTTTTCTGTGCATTACCCGCGCGCGCCACTGGGGGGCGCGCAGGGGGTAAACACTGTGCCGGCGCATCGCTGGGAAGCCGATGCGTGTACCTGGCGGCCACGATGTCCGCCGGGTGCACGCAATCGGCGGTGACAGCAGGGACGTGGAGCTCTGTGTGTAAACACAGAGCTCCACGTCCTGTCAGGGAGAAAGGAGACCGATCTGTGTCTCTTGTACATAGGGACACAGCATCGGTCACCTCCCCCAGTCACCCCCCTCCCCCCACACAGTAAGAACACACCCAGGTAATACATTTAACCCCTTCCTCACCCCCTAGTGGTTAACCCCTTTCCTGCCAGTCACATTTATACAGTAATTAGTGCATTTTTATAGCACTGCTTGCTGTATAAATTTGAATGGTCCCAAATTTGTGTCAAAAGTGTCCGATATGTCCGTCGCAATATCGCAGGCCTGACAAAAAAAAAATCGCAGATCACCGCCATTACAAGTAAAAAATAAAAAAAAATAAAAAAAATCATAAATCTATCCTCTATTTTGTATGTGCTATAACTTTTGCGCAAACCGATCAAATACGCATATTGCAATTTTTTTAACAAAAATATGTAGAAGAATACGGCCTAAACCGAGGAAATTCTTTTTTTTTTTTTTTTTAAATGGGATATTATTATAACAAAAAGTAAAAAATATTGTGTTTTTTTTTCAAAATTTTCTGTCTTTTTTTGTTTATTGCGCAAAAAATAAAAATCGCAGAGATGATCAAATACCACCAAAAGAAAGCTCTATTTGTGGGGAAAACATGATAAAAATATAATTTGGGTACAGTGTTGTATGACCGCGCAATTGTCATTCAAAATGCGTCAGCGCTGAAAGCTGAAAATTGGTCTGGGCACGAAGGGGGTTTAAGTGCCCAGTAATGAAGTGGTTAAAGAATCACTGTGAAATGTGAAAATTAAGAGATGCGCATAAGGAATACAGTCAACCTGCTCAGTTGTTAAGTTTTGTATCTCCTGATATCTGGAGTGCATCTGCCCAGTGCCCACTCCAATGGACTTGTGACCTGGGAACCCTGTTTGTTGTATTTTCACTGCAATCTTTATGTTGTGTCTCCCATACAGCCAAATATATATATAAAAAATGTATTTTATTTTTTTTAACCACTTTAGCCCCGGACCATTTGGCTGCCAAATGACCGGGCCACTTTTTGCGATTCGGCACTGCGTCTCTTTAACTGACAATTGCGTGGTCGTACGACGTGGCTCCCAAACAAAATTTACGTCCTTCCATTTTGCTTTTAAATGTCCTTATTTCTTCCGAGAAATCCTCACTTCCTGTTCTTCTGTCTGTAACTCCACACAGTAATGCAAGGCTTTCTCCCTGGTGTGGAGAAAGCCACTTGAGGGGGGAGGGGGCGAGCAGGCAAGTCAGGACACTCTCCTCTACTTTGCAGATAGAGAAAGGAGCTGTGTGTTAGTGGGGGTCCTGACACTCCTGCTTGCCCCCTCAAGAGGCTTTCTCCACACCAGGGAGAAAGCCTCGCATTACTGTGTGGAGTTACAGACAGAAGAACAGGAAGTGAGGATTTCTCAGAAGAAATAAAGACATTTAAAAGCAAAATGGAAGGATGAGGTAAGTGAAGGAGGACTGCACTAAGGTAAAGGAAGCTATTTAGGGATTTTTTTTTTTTACCTTTACAACCCCTTTAATTGTCATGTAATCTATTTGTAGGCAGGTACAGTCAACTTTCTCGACCACAGGTGGTGCTCTTCAGGAGCGGCACTGCAGTCGGAGAGGAAGTTAAGGGGAATATAGTTCCTGTATGATTGAGTCAATGAGGAAGCATCCAATTGGATGTTGCCCCCACATGTGACTGGCAGCCATCTTGGATCAGGCAGAGCCTGTTTAAGTCTCTGGCTCCCAGGTTCTGCATGCATTTGCGAGTGGGTAGAATAGGGGCAGGTACCCCGCCTGGTAGGGACAGTACTAGTGGCAGGGAACGTTTCCTGATGAGGAAGGCTTAGGGCTTGCAACTTTTGTGGACATCTGCCTGTTGGGCACTAGATGGCCAGGCTGCATTCGTCCCCTCTCTACAGACGTTGTTAGTTCGGCTGCATTCTGCTTTCTACACGTTGTTGGAACAGTGAGTGTTCCCGGTTTGGCTGCCTTCCCACCGGGTTGTTTGTAAACTGTCTCTGCATTATCTCAATATAGGTTCTTTCATTGCACTGGGACTGTGAGCGTCATTCCGTCTCACTGCGCTGCACGCCACCAACATATTTTTCATAAAATTGTTTCTTACTGTGTATTTCTGCCTCCTTGTAATGTCCTCAATGAGCTCTTTAACCTATTCTTTTTCGCTTTGATTTGTTTGAAACAGTACAGCCGTAAATGTTAGTTGGGGGGGTCATGAGCACTGCTCTATGCACACTACAAATTCTAAAAACTCTGGAGCGACAAAGAGGGGTCCTACATACAGGGGGACCATGGAAAATAGCCCCCCTCTATAAAAGGAGTCAGATCAGGCAGACAGGACCATGTTGGAGGAAAGATTGCTGGATGGGTCACACTGGTATTTATTATTACAGGTTGGCTATACTCTGAGGGGGCATGATTTATTAAAGGCAGCTTCACCAAAGGGGAATTTGTCTCTCAAAGGATAATTATGCTTCCCAAGCCAATTGCAGCAAGGATCTAGACTTCTTACCCTTTAAATGAAGCAGCACTGATCCTGTCTTTCGCCGAATCTACAAGTAGGATATGGGCCGATCCGCAAACTCCTTGGTCTGTGTGCTGGACCTAAAACATTGATTGCATTTACCCTCAAGGACCTGCCAGGTGATGGTATGCTAGAACTAAGTCCATGATGGAGGCTGTCAGACTGATGGAAATGTCAAGTGGGGCCACGGAGCCTGTTGACCTCTGTGGCTGAAGTGAAAATTTGATGCATTGCCAATGATTAACTTTTCTGTATGCCAGAAAATCCTCAAGTTTTTCTTGTTGTAGTCTTCACAGGTATTAAAACCCCAAAATTAACAAACAATGTAAACTGGATTGAGAAAAGCAACTAGAATTCTGGGGTGCATCACTAGAGGGATCATACGCAAGAGGAAGGAGGTCCCAATTTACTCTGTTAAGATCTCTAGTAGATATGTGCATTCCCGTTCGTACGAATGTCATTTTCGTACGAAAATGTTCATTTTCGTACCCGCGGAATATATTAAAGCACCAAATTCCAAAAATGACGGGATTACGAATGAGCCGCATAACGAACAACCGCAAATACAAACAAACGTTCCGACGAAAATACGACAAAACGAAAACGGCAAAAGAACGAAAATGACATCTATAACAAAAGATTTGCATTCTGTATTTTGTTTGAATCCTTTTTCTGCTCGTATGTTCATATGACATCTATAACAAAAGATTTGCATTCTGTATTTTGAATTCCTTTTTTCTGTTCGTAATTTGGTTTCAAAATACAGAATGCAAATCTTTTGTTATAGATGTCATATGAACATACGAACAGAAAAAGGATTCAAACAAAATACAGAATGCAAATCTTTTGTTATAGATGTCATATGAACATACGAACAGAAAAAGGATTTAAAAAAAAAATACAGAATGCAAATCTTTTGTTATAGATGTCATCGTCTGAAGGGAGATCAGTTGGCCAGACTTTTGAACCTGGAACCCAAAAATGGTTTTCTGATGGAGTTTAAAAACGAACGAACGTTCGGAAAAACAATCGTTTTTATGTTTGTTGTTAAAAAAGTCTGACCAAGTGTATGGGGCTTAACAATAGTTAATATGGATGAGCCGCGTGTTGAAAGTGCCGCGAATCCCGCGATATATTTACGAAAGTACAAAATGACGAAAATTCACGAAAATTATTGTCTAACAAGTAACGAACATGAATTAAACAGAATAACGAATCATCCCGCATGTACGAAAATAAAACGGTAACCAAAATACGAAACGATCGGAATACGAGAAAATCGCGTCGTACGAAAAACGAACGGGTACGAACAGGAAAACGGGCGTCTTACGAAAAATGAACGGACACGAACCTACGGAATGATACGAAACGGAACAAAATAATACGAAAAAAAATTCTGTGCACATGTCTAATCTCTAGTTATCACTAGAGGGAGGACCAAGCGGTCATGGCCCGGTCATTGGGCAGCCAATTCTTCCAGGGCTGAAGTGGTTAAGAATGTAACAGGAGAAACTTCAACTGGAACCTGTTACCCAATTTGTTACATTGTTATATTGTTACATTGTGTTGTATATTTCTTGAAATATGTATTACAATCTATGAAACAACAAAAAAAAAGAATGTAACAGGAGGAGTTGGGACACACAAACGTGGGAGGGAACACCCAAAACTCCCAAGTGGATGGGACCAGAGTTGGGAATTACCGTATATATGTGAGTATAAGCCAAGATTTTCAGCAAATTTTTTTGTGCTGAAAATGCCCCCCTCGGCTAATACACAAGTCATTTTGCGCCTGATCTCCCGGTCTTTGGGGACCTGGTACCGGCCGGCCCTAGTTCCCCTGGACCCCAAACTTGGCATACATGTAGCCCCACTCTTCCTCTACAAGTGTGAAAAGTTGTCCTCCCTACGGCCGGGGAGCACCGATTTTTCAAAGCCGGGCACCTCTTCCACAGACTCCCATGTTAACCTCCCTGGCGGTATGATTCTTTCAGAAAAAAGGTGCTGAAAGCGGTACCATTATTTGCAAGGAAATTTGGCATTTTATACTGTAGGCCTGTAATTCTTAGGAATAACTCACTTAAATCTGACCAAACAAGAGTCTTGTAGGCATCCCGGGTATGAAATTTTTTTTAAAACAAAATTCTAAATTATAATATAATAAATAATTATCAATAATTATAACAAATAATAATATATTTATAATAAAATTATTCAATAATGTAATCAACTCAAAATCACTGAAATTTGCTCAGTTGCAGAATTGTCGCTGTCATTACTTTTATTATTTTATGACGAATTTCCCCACAGATCGCTATCGCACAATTCTGCAATTGTATACAATTTATTATCGCTGTTTTCTAGCTGCTCTAAAACCATTTTTGACATAAATAGACACTTTTGGTTGCTATGGACAATCTACAGTTTGCAGGCAGACAGAACAGTTTTTATTATATAAAAGAACATGTAGGACACTGGGCAGACCACTAGGGACAAGGGGGGTGTGTATTTTTTACATACAGTACTGTAATCTATAAGATTACAGTATACTGTATGTAATGTGTTTGTTTAAATTTTTGAATTTGGCGCGGTTCTCCGCTCCCGTGCGTCGTAACGTCGCAGGGAACGGAGATCGGCGGCACAGGAGGACGCTGTGTGAATCGAGCGAGGTCCCGCTCGCTCACACAGCGCGGTGGCATCGCTGGATCCAGGGGCAAGGTAAGTAAACACTGTCTGTGGATCCAGCGAGGCAAGCCCGAGTCTGACTCGGGGTTACCGATCCTAGCACAAAAATCTAACCCCGAGTCAGACTCGGGAATACCCCCAGGGGGGTTAAACTGTAATTTCTCTGGTGATCTGGGGACCGGGTACAGGCCGGTCGTAGGTCCCGGAACTTGGCACACATATAGCCACTACAAGTATGCAAAGTTTGTTGTCCGGGGGACCTACAGCTGGGGAGCACTGATTTTTCAAACCCGGGCACCCCTTCCATAGACTCCCATGTTAAACGTCAGTCTAGGAATGGGCACAGTGAGGCATGGGCACAGTGAGGCATGCAGATGGACACAGTGAGTCATGGTCACAGTGAGGCATGCAGATGGACACAGTGAGGCAAAGTGAGGCACAGTGAGGCATGCAGATGGACACCCTAGGCTTATACTCGAGTCAATACGTTTTCCCATTTTTTTGTGGTAAAATTAGGTGCCTCTGCTTATATTCGGGTCGGCTTATACTCAATATATACGGTATGTCATGTAGGTCTGTTGGAGTATCCAAAAGATATATGAAGCCTAGGGCTGACTCAGCCCACCAGAACCCCCTATTGCAGTGATGGAGAACCTTGGCACCCCAGATGTTTTGGAATTATATTTCCCATGATGCTCTTGCACTCTGCAGTGTAGTTGAGCATCATGGGAAATGTAGTTCCCCATCACTGACCTATAGCTTAAATATCAATTTTAGTTGGACTAATCTTTTAAATAATTCTAATAATGAGAGAGGTATTGATAAATACATACATGAAAAAATTCAGCTGTGCTTAAAAATTGGCATACCTAAAAAAATATTCTGGTAAGCAACGGATGTCTTGAATGTTTTATTAAAATTAAATTTAGAAATGCAAAGTGAATAAAGTTCATTTACTGGACACTTATTTTTTTATTTATTTTTTTGGTTTTATTAAACACTTCATTTTTTGGTTTTTATTTCAGCATACATCCGCTCCAAAAATAGAATAAAAAATGAGATCAAAATCCAATGAAAGCCTAAAAGGAAAAGGAAAAATCACAGCCATTACAGATGTTGTATTTCAGGGTAAACCAGCTGTTTGGGAGAGAAAGCTTTTGACAGGGAACAGGTTTTGCTCTTTAATAAGGGCGAATTTGCATTCAAAGGAATCATCTACAAAGAAGAATGGGAGGTTGATGGCCCGCAGGAGCAGCCAGTGCTCTGGGCTAGAGCCACCTGCAAGCTGCCATCGCCTGGCTTCCAATCCCACAGTCTTTTCTTTCTGACTTTGGCAGCACATTAGTCACCATAACCGAGTATTTACCAGATCTGTTTAAACAAATTGTTCATCTCCAAGTATAAAAAAAAAAAACCTGCAGATTTTTAAGGTCTAATATTTGTGGAAACATTTTATTCTCTTTCTCGCTCTCCTAAAGGCAGAAAAGTATTTAAAGGTGTGGTTCACCCTAAAAACTACTTTTTTTTATTACACTGGCCCCCCACATTACAATACGATTAAGGCTATTATTATTTTTTTGATGCTGTACATACCTTTGTACAGCATATTCACCCGTTGCTTCTGGGTTGCGAGTCCCGCGGGAGTGGGCGTTCCTAACATGTCTGTGATTGACATTTTGACCAAAAATGAGCTCCCCCCCGTCGCGTAAGCCGCATCACAGTTGGCGAAAGAAGCCGAACGGCGAGTGGGCGCTATACTGCGCATGCGCATCGCCGTTCGGCTCCTTTCGCCAATCGTGACGCGGCTTACGCGACGGGGGGAGCTCGTTTTTGGTCAAAATGTCAATCACAGACATGTTAGGAACGCCCACTCCCGCGGGACTCGCAACGGGTGAATATGCTGTACAAAGGTATGTACAGCATCAAAAAAAATAATAATAGCCTTAATCGTATTGTAATGTGGGGGGGCCAGTGTAATAAAAAAAAGTAGTTTTTAGGGTGAACCACCCCTTTAAATTTTTTTGCTTTACACAAAAAAATAAATAAATAGAATGCCTAAAAAGTCAGGCTTGGACAGTGAACCTAGCGGCACATATACAATATTTTTTCATGGCAAGTGCATACTCTTTAACGACTCATACACACAGGGCCATTGATAAGACAGTAGAGCTGGCCCTTCTGTACCAGGCTCGAGACCCATTAGTGCAAAAGGGGTACCTGGACACCTCACGAGCAGAATGCATGGTTGTACTCAGTGGCGGCTGGTGCTCAAACGTTTGGGGGGGGGGGGGTTTAGTGAACAAAATAAAAAATTCTGCAAAATAAAAATAAAAACAATTGCAGCCTCACTGTGCCCATCAAACGCAGCCACTCTGCCATCAATTGCAGCCATTGTGCCCATCAATTGCAGCCACTGTGCCTAACAATTGCCGCCACTGTGCCCATCCAGTCCCGCCGCTGTGCCCATCAACTGCTGCAAATGTGTCCATCAATTTCTGCCACTGTGCCCATCATACACAGCCATTGTGCCCATCGAATGCAGCCACTGTGGCATCAAATGCTCCCACTGTGCCCATGAAATGCTACCCACTGTGCCATCAAATGCTCCCACTGTAGCATCAAATGCTCCCACTGTGCTATCAAATGCTGCCACTGTGCCCATCAAATGCTCCCACTGTGCCCTCAAATGCTCCCACTGTGCTCTTAAAATGCAGGGGTTAGTGACGAGGCACAAAGAGCGAGTCCGTCCTGCGACCCGCGGGTGCCAAATAAAGCAGTGTCTGCCCCTGAGCCCAGGGGAGACCAATGTAACGGCAGTCAGGGGGGGATTTTGTCAAGCAATGTCAAATAACATCTCAGGGGCCAGGAACACTGCTGCCACAGTGCCCATCGAATGCTGCCTCTGTGGCATCAAATTCTCCCACTGTGCCCATCAAATGCTCCCACTGTGCTATCAAATGCAGCCACTGTGCCCATCAAATGTTCCCACTGTGCCATCAAATGCTACCAGCGTAAATATGCACCCTAAGATACGACGGCGTAGGAGACTTTCGCCGCTCGTATCTTAGCCTAATTTAAGCGTATCTGGTTTCCAGAATACGCTTAAATTTACGACGGCGTAGATTCAGAGTTACGACGACGTATCTACTGATATGCCGCCGTAACTCTCTCTGAATCCGGCTATAAAGAAGTATCTTACTATCTTAATTCCTGTCTGTCCTGTCGACTGTCAACATTCACACTTACTTTTGGTTCAGGCAATACACAGAGGTTCTCCCCTCCAAGTATTGCCCTTCATTTCTCACTTCATTTCAGTCCAGAAGTAACCTGGCCTCCCATGCAGCCCAATCACTTTAAATTCTCTACCGCAATAAACCAGCAGAATTTTTACATTAGGAAAGTGCTTTGCTGGTTTTCATGATCTTGGCAAATGTTTCACATCCCATGTGTGGCTTGGTGTTTGGTTTCAGATTCATGCTGGCCTTATCACAAATGTATCTACAAATACAGCGATTTGTGCATGCGTTCCATCATAACACCTGTGCGTACGAGTCTTTAAAATTCCCCATATAACTAATCCTATTAGGGGCTGAGATTTAATCTCTGGTTACATAGCCAAACAACCAGAACACACGGCTGTATCCCTCCTTCCCTTAATGGTTTGTATTACGAATGTTCCATCATCTGTTCAATCCTAGCCCCATTCTATAGCTAATCTCTGAAAATCCATGTACAATTCAGCAATCATCCTTCCTTCTTTCTCTCACTTGAAAGACCTCTTCCAGCTTGTGATACTATGAAAAGATAAAACCACCCAAAAAATAAGAAGGCCATAGGGCAAAAAACCCTCAGGCTCCCTTGTCGTGGAGCATGGTCACTGGTTAAGCCTAACAACAGCTAGAGAAAAACTAGGTGGGGGATAACTGCCCGTCCTTCCAGCATCCACTTTAGAAATAAAACCTTGGTTTAAGAGCATTTTGCAAGACAATCAAAATTTGTAAATACATTTTGACTTGATATACAAGCGATGTCTTGCTATACAAGTAGCATCATGTCACATGTATACAATGAGTATAAAAGAGAAGAGAGGCGCCTCTAATGCCGCGTACACACGATCGGTCAAAACGATAAGAACGGTCTGATGGACCGTTTTCATCGAAACAAACCGATCGTGTGTAGGCCCCATCGGTTATTTATCCATAGGTTAAAAAAAGCAATCTTGTTTTAAATTTAACCGATGGTTACCTAACCGATAGAAAAAAAACGATCGTTTGTAGGCACGTCCATCGGTTAAAAATCCAGGCATGCTCAGAATCTAATAGAGAGATGATATTCACCGCTCCAATAAGGTATGTGGATGGATCCGTATCCTCTCAGAGAAGCCCAGGTGCCAGCAATGCACAAAGCAATTGTAGAAAGAAATGTTTGGACAGCCGCACTCTGGAAAAACCTTCTCGGTTGCCTTTTATTGGTAAAAGTATTCAAACACCACACATCACAGCAAAGACAGGGGCATACAGCTGACGTTTCGCACTATCAATCAGTGCTTACTCAGAGCTTTGAGCTATGAATCATGTAAATAATCATGTAAATAATATTATCAACATGTCTTATGCCGTGTACACACAATCGGATTTTATTTCATCGGAAATCCGATCGTGTGTACGCGGCATTAGGCCCCGTTCACGTGGGGTGGATCCGCTCCGTTGATCTCCCACTGATTTCTATGGGGAGATCAGACAAATACGAACAGTATGGCTGAAGGTTTTGCCATACGTCTGTTTTTAGAGGATCGGATGGCAGGCGGGTGTCAGCAGACACATCTTCGCTGACATCCACCTGCATATATGAGTCAATGGGTGGTCTGCTCGGATCCGCCTGAAAAAAGCACAGGCAGATCCGAGCAGGCTTATCGTGTGAAAGGGGGCCTTAAGCCTCGTACACACGATCAGTCCATCCGATGAGAACAGTCTGATGGACCGTTGTCATAGGTTAACCGATGAAGCTGACTGATGGTCCGTCGCGCCTACACACCATCGGTTAACCTCCTTAGCGGTATCCCCGAGCGTGACTCGGGGTGGTTTTTCCATGCTAGGATCGGTATCCCCGTGTCACGCTCGGGGTAGATGTGCAGAGCGTGCAGCGGCGCGGCTTACCTTCTCGCAGCATCCACAGACAAAGTTATTTACCTTGTCCCTGGATCCTGCGATGCATCCCCGCTGTGTGAGCGAGCGGCGTCCATGCTCGATTCACACAGTGCCCGTGTGCCGCCGATCTCCGTTACGACGCACGGGGGCGGAGAACGGCACCAAATTCAAAAAAGTAAACAAACACATTACATACAGTATACTGTAATCTTATAAATTACAGTACTGTATGTAAAAAATACACCCCCCCCCCCCTTGTCCCTAGTGGTCTGCCCAGTGCCCTACATGTTCTTTTATATAATGAAAACTGTTCTTTCTGCCTGGAAACTGGAGATTGTCCATAGCAACCAAAAGTGTCCCTTTATGACAAAAATTGTTTTAGAGCAGCTAGAAAACAGCGATAATAAATTATAATCACTTGCAGAATTGTGCGATAGCGATTTGTGGGGAAATTCGTCATAAAAAAATAAAAGTAGTGACAGCGACAATTCTGCAACTGAGCAAATTTCAGTGATTTTGATTTTGAGTTGATTACATTATTGAATAATTTTTATTATAATTACATTATTATTTGTTAGAATTATTTATAGTTATTTATTATATTATAATTCATAATTTTGTTTTAAAAAAAAAAATCATACCCGGGATGCCTACTAGACTCTTGTTTGGTCAGATTTAAATGAGTTATTCCTAAAAATTACAGGCCTACAGTATAAAACGCCAAATTTCCTTGCAAAATAATTGTACCGCTTTTGGTACGTAATTCCAGACAGAATTATACCGCCAGGGAGGTTAAAAAACCGATCATGTCAGAACTCGGTGACGTAAAACACAACGACGTGCTGAAAAAAACGAAGTTCATTGCTTCCAAGAATGCGTCGACTTGATTCTGAGCATGCGTGGATTTTTAACCGATCGTTTTTTTCCCATCGGTTACAGTTAAAGCAAGTTGGCTTTTTTTTAACCAATGGTTAAATAACCTATGGGCCCCACATCAGACCGTTGTCCTCTGTTTAACCTATCGTGTGTACGAGGCTTTAGTGTTTTTTTAAAAAAAACGTGTGTCTATAATTATATAGGCACAGGGGTGTGCGTGTAAGGGCAGGTGTCCCAATACTTTTGGTAATATAGCTTCTATATATATATTTAAATATATACACAGTGCAAGTAAGCATTTTATCAATAGCTTAATGGGCCGATTTCCTTTTTGTAAATAATCGCCTGTTATTGAGTAATATTAAAATGGTAATGTATAGCAGCCCATGGCCACTGCCGTGTATTTGTAATTTCTATATTCATGTAAGTACATCAATTCCACTTTTCACACCAAATTAGCCTAATCTAGAGCCTCATTCAATTCAAAGTATTATGGTAATCTTTTTTCTCCAAACATTTTTAGAACTTCTTTTGAAACAATTGCATATTTATGTTGGTTGAGTGAAACACAAGACTGCATAAAAAAATAAAAATAAAACATTTTGAGTGTTTGTCAACTTGCATAATGTTTGATTACATTTAAATAAAAATTTAGTAAAAAGAAGAAAGTAATCTCTTGTATAAGTTATTAGGAAAAGGTCACTTGGAATTTTCTCAGCCAGCCCACATTATAATGCATGAACAGGTTACAAAAGAAAGGTACCTTTGTCTAACCCCTTGCCCCTAGGGCATTTGCGTAAACTTCCAGGTACTGTATGCTGCCCTTAATGAGTTGTAGGATAAAAGGTATCTGCAAGATTTCTGGGTGTTCCCAGCATGTGCAAAGAGACACAAAAAAGGAACAAATAAATAAATACATAAAAAAAAAAAAAAAGTGACTTCCATATATTAAACTAAATCCTGGCAGCCATGACATAATAGCAATAGAAATGTGTCTGGCTGTTGCATTTAATTCTAGAAAATGTTGCATATTTTGATTGCACAATAAAACTTTTTTTTATTTTTTTTTACACAACATTTGTATACACCAAATAAAATAGAAAATCAATAATTAACTAAAAAATAAAAATCTCGTAAGAACGCCAAATACAATATAATTCCTGACAGTAATGACACAATAGCAACACAAATATTTATTGCTGATGTAAATAGTTGTAAAAAAAAAGTTATTTTTTAGTTTTACAAAAATATTATATTTTTTTGCACAAAGCAAAAAAAAAAAAAAAAAGAAACTGGAACAGTATGTGGAATTTAATTTACGGTTTTAGTTTAAAATGTTTCTTCTTAGCCAAATAACCTGGCAATAAAAATAGGTTTGGCCGATGTATCTGATCTATGTAATTCTAGAATTTTTTATATTTTGGTTTGACAATTTGGATTTTTCTACAGAAATTCTTCTACACGCAAAATGAAGGAAACATTAAATACATAAAAAAAATAAAGAAAACAATAAATAACAATAACAATAAATAATAATAATAATAATAACAATAATAATAATAATAATAATAACAATAAAGAAAATATAAGCATAACATTTAAATTGCCCCCCCAAAAAAAACGTGACTGGAACCCCACTTTAAATACAAAAAAAAAACCTTTAGAATTCCTGGGTGGACAAAAAAAGGACATCCAACTACACCACCTAGTTAAGCTGCCAACATCCCTGATACGATTAAATCAGAAAGGAGGTACCCCCCCAAAATTAATGGGACTTTAACGGCAACAGAGTAAGGATAAAATACAATATAATTGTATTAAAAAATATATACACATTTATAGATACACACATATATATATAGGGGCAGATCCACAAAAGAATTACGCCGGCTTATCTATTGATACGCCGCGTAATTTTAAAGTTCCCGCGTCGTATCTTTGTTTTGTATCTACAAAACAAGATACGACTGCATCTGGGATCGATCCGACAGGCGTACGTCTTAGCACGTCGTCGGATCTTAGGTGCATTTTTCCCCTGGCCGCTAGGTAGCGTTTCCGTCAAATTCCGCGTTGAGTATGCAAATTAGCTAGTTACGGCGATCCACGAACGTACGTCCGGCCGGCGCAATTTTTTACGTAGTTTGCGTTCGGCTTTTTCCGGCTTTTTCCGGCGTATAGTTACCCCTGCTATTATGAGGCGTACTCAATGTTAAGTATGGCCGTCGTTCCAGCATCGAATTTTTACGTTGTTTGCGTAAGTAGTTCGCGAATAGGGATTTGCGTAGAATGACGTCACCGTCGTAAACATTGGCTTGTTCCGGTTTAATTTCGAGCATGCGCCGTTCAAAACAAACGTAGTTTACGTCGGGTCACGACGTATTTACATAAAACACGCCCCCATCACATCCATTTGAATTGCGCGCCCTTACGCTGCCAAAGATACACTACGCCGCCGTAACTTACGGCGCAAATTCTTTGAGGATTCCAAAGGCGTAGTGTATCTTAGATACGCTACACCCGATGCAAAAATGCGCCGATGTACGTGGATCTGCCCCATAATCTATAAATGTGTATATATTTTATAATAAAATTATATTGTATTTTATCCTTACTCTGTTGCCGTTAAAGTCCCATTTATTATGGGGGTACCTCCTTTCTGATCTTTAGAATTCCTGAAGGATAGAAATATCTACACCATCCAAATTCGAGAAGCTATGTTTAAAGGGGGAGTCAGTGAGACATTCGGTATCAATATTATATGCCATGTTGACGGAATTAAAAGCCCCACAAGAATTGGGATTCATAAAAGCTTGGGAAAGAGATCTGGGAGTCACGTTCTCACAGATACAGAGAAACAAGATATTTAGGTTCACACACAAGGCCTCAATGGCAAGTAGGTACCAAGAGGGGGGGGGGGGTACAAGATCCTGAGTAGGTGGTATAGAACCCCAGCAGTATTGAACCGAATATATCCACAGGTGTCAAATCTGTGTTGGCGATGCCAGGGAGCGGTGGGCAATTTGTTGCACATTTTTTGGGAGTTTCCGGGAATAAAAGATTTCTGGAAAATGGTATTGGAAACGGTCAAAGAAATTACGGGTGTGTCTCTTGGAGAGAGTGCGGCTACCTTCCTATTGTTTGATATTCCTCTTTCCACAGAGAAATACAAAAAGTCATTGGTAAGACACTTGCTTACAACAGCGAAAGCATGTATTCCAGCTCTCTGGAAAAATACTAGCTCTCCAACGAGAGCACAATGGATTGCTAAAATAACAGAAGAAATGGAAAACCTTACTATGTGCATAAGGGAGCAGGAGGATAAATATCTGCAAATTTGGGCTCCCTATGTTACATATAGGGAGCGGACGGGGTGAGGAGCGAAGGGGGTGGACGGGGGAGAGAGTGGAACGACTCCTTCCTTTCTTTTTTTTTGCTTTCTCTTTGTGGTTGTTTTTTCACTATACTGTTTCTTTCTATCTTTCTTGATCTTTTTACTGTTCTGCCCAAAGCCTGGAATCAGTGGCGGCTGGTGCTCAAAGTTTTTGGGGCGCAAACCAACGGAAAAAAAACATCAATTGTAGCCTCACTGTGCCCATCAAACACAGCTACTGTGCCCATCAATTGCCACCACTGTGCCCATCAAATGCAGCCATTGTGCCCATCAATTGCCGCCACTGTGCCCATCAAACGCAGCCACTGTGACCATCAATTGTCACCACTGTGCCCATCAATTGTCACAACTGTGCCCATCAATTGTCGCCAATGTGCCATCAAATGCAGCCACTGTGCCCATCAATTGTCGCCACTGTGCCAGCAAATGTCGCCACTGTGCCATGCCATCAATTGTCACCACTGTGCCATGCCATCAATTGTCGCCACTGTGCCATGCAATCAATTGTCGCCACTGTGCCATTAAACGCAGCCACTGTGTCATGCCATCAAACACAGCCACTGTGCCGTGCAATCAATTGTCGCCACTGTGCCCATCAATTGTCACCACTGTGCCCATCAATTGTCGCCACTGTGCCCATCAATTGCCGCCAATTTGCCCCCTCAAAAACCGCCAGCTTGCCCCACCCGCCTTACCTTTCTTGGGTCAGCCATCCTCCCTCCACGCTCCCTCAATGTCTTCTCCCGAGTCCCGCCCTCAAAGTCGCTTCAGCCAATCAGGTTACCGGTAACCAGACCCAGTGAACCTGATTGGCTGATACGGGTGTCAGTGTTAACCAGGGAAAGCACACCCCCTGCGTCCCCTGGTTAACTATTTGGAAGCCGATTAGAGCCAACAGGCTGTAATCTGAAAGCCTATCAGAGCTGCTGGCTCTGATAGACACTTCCAAAAACCAACAAACTGCTGTTATTCAGATGGCCGGCGCTCACCAAGGGGGGGGGGGGGCCATCTTAAAAAAGTGGGTGGCAGGGGCGCCGGCGACAATACATAGATTCATGCAATGCACGAATCTATGTATTGTAGACTTGAGTGACGGTGCAGGGGAGAGAAGGGGCAGCGCTCCTGCGCCTACTATGGACGCACCGCCACTGCCTGGAATCTTTAGGGCATTTCTCTTGTGGAAAGGGGGATAATCAGGGCGGGTGCCATGGTTAATGAAAATATAACAAAGATATGATATTAGAGGTGACCAGTACGAAATAATGATTAATACGATAAATGAGGAGACAGAGGAAAGAGAACTCATAGGGCCAGATTCACAGTGGAGATACGACGGCGTATCTGCTGATACGCTGTCGTATCTCTGTTTCTAACTATGCGACTGATTCATAGAATCAGTTACGCATAGATAGCCAGAAGATCCGACAGGTGTAATTGTTTTACACTGTCGGATCTTAGGATGCAATACCGCGGCCGCCGCTGGGGGGAGTTTGCGTCGTAAACCAGCGTCGGGTATGCAAATTAGGAGTTATGGCGATTTGCGCCGGATTTTCGCGTTCGCTACGTCGCCGCTAGTCTAGTTTCCCGTCGCAAAGTTAGCCGTCGTTTTAGGTGCCCTAACTTTAGTCAGCAAGCTTATTGCTGTCTAAAGTATGGCCGTCGTTCCCGCGTCGAAATGTAAAAATCAACGACGTTTGCGTAAGCCGTCTGGGAATACGGAATTACGATACGCGCGTCGCCGTTCGAAAAAATGACGTCACGGCGCGCAATGCACGACGGGGTTCGGAAACGGAGCATGCACGGTAGGTCCGGCGCGGGAGCGCGCCTAATTTAAATGGCACACGCCCATTTAAATTGGCCCGCCTTGCGCCGGAGGCCGCCGGCGTAGGTTTTCATCGCAAGTGCTTGATGAATCAGGCACTTGCGATGAAAAATTGCGGCGGTGTAACGTATCTACGATACGTTACGCCGCCGCTCTCCTATGTGAATCTGGCCCATAATTACTAGTTTTTCTTTTTAGTGTTTAATTTTTTTTTTTTTTATATTGTTTCTTCTCTCTCCCTTATCATGATTTACAAAGTGTAATGAATGTAATGGTAAAGACGATGTTGCGGGAGATCAGAAATGTTGTATTATTTGAAATATTGTATTACTATCTTTGTGAAAGAAACATTTAAATAAATAATTTATAAAAAAAAAAATTAAAAATCCTGAAAGCCATAAGACAAAAGCAACAGAAAGATGTTTGTCTTTTGTATTCAATTATTTTTCTTCAAAAAATATATAGTCTTTTTTTTTTACGATAAGACTTTTTCATTTACACAAAATATGTTTACACACCAAATAAAAACTCTAAACTGGATTAGCGGTTTTTTGAAATTCAGTTTAAGTTTAGTCTTGCTCTTTATCCAAATTTGTTTCATAAATTGCATGATTTGATGCCGTCCATATGTTATAAAACAGACCCAAATTTCTCACTGACATTTTTACACAGAAAATTCCTAGGTGGAAAGAATGAATACATTGGCTCATTTGAAAGGCAAAAAAATAAAAATAAAAAAAATGAAAAGGCAATGCTAAATTGCGGCCAACAATGGCACGAGCTATATTATGCATAACAAAAAATGTTGAATGCAAGAAACTTTTATTTTTTTATTTTTTATTCATTTCCTGATACATCTGGAGTGATGGTGGTGTCCAAGAATTTAGCTGGGTTTTAATTTCATCCATACCTGGACTGTACATTAAGAATTGCTCTGGGTAATTCAAGCCCTATTCTGAAGCTGCTCATTGGCAATTGAACAGAGGGAGGGTGTGTTCCTCTTAGGAGATTAGATCTCAGTCTTACCTGAGGCAGGAAGAGAAGAATCCTTAAGGTGGCAACCAGTGCTGGGATTCTATCCTGCTCGTTCCAGGTGCATAATCCCGTTACAGAATGCATCCACACACATTGACAAAAAAACAAAATCAGCGTTTCCCCTTTTGTCCAATGTATTAACAAAATAACACATGCAGCAATTTAGGTAGGTTAAAGGGGAACTTAATAAATAGGAACACCTGTCGGAAAGTATGCCAAAGTGGTAAAAGATTATTTTAGGCTAACGTTTGGGTTTGCAGCTTCCTTTCCGAAAATTGAAAACAGCTCTCATCATCATACAGTATATCTAAAGCCCATTTTTTACATTTGGATAGAGTAGGCAATGGTTAAAACCCTTGTTAGGATTTATATGCCATCTGTGCCACTTCCCTTTTCTTCCTGTCCTGTAGATTTACCCAGAAGTGAGGAGGGAACTCTACAGAGGTCCCCATTTCCAACTGAGGGTTGTGTTTGCCCATACCACACCGGCAGTCAGGGAAGGGCTGGCAGGGGGGGCAGGGTGGAAATCTCCCCCCGGGCTGGTGACACTATGCACAGCTTGGCCGCCACTACCAAATGCTGTTTTTGCAGAGCAGGAATATGCCTGCTGGAGCTCTGTTAACACAGCTGTGTCAGCTCCGAGGTAGATGGCTGCTGAGCTATGTGTCGTCTCACACATAGCTCAGCCTCAGTGCACACCAGTGACTATTTACACAATAGTCCACAGCATGCACCCTTAAATCAAGTTTTCCAGAACACCCCTTACATGAGATATGATGTATATGGGGTCTGTGCGGACTCTGATGTAAGGGGAGGCTCTGTGCGGACTCTGATGTATATGGGGTCTGTGCAGACTCTGATGTAAGGGGGGGCCTCTGTGCGGACTCTGATGTAAGGGGGGTCTCTGTGCAGACTCTGATGTAAGGGGGGTCTCTGTTCGGACTCTGATGTAAGGGGGGCCTCTGTGCGGACTCTGATGTGATCTTGTGATCATAAAAAATCTTAGACTGTTTTCCTCGATCCATCACTTTTCCACGCTCTATGGGCCACTTGACTGGACTTGCCCCCCAGGCCTAAGGCTGCCAGCCCTCCCCTGCCGGCAGTAGTGTATTTAGGTTTTGTGCTGCCCTAGGCCTGACTAAACTCGTGCACCCGCTATTTTAAATATGACACACCCCTTCCTGTCAGGGACACACCCCTTGCTGTTTAAGACCCACCCTGAACTTTTCGAGTGGGGACACTAGTTCTGAGGGCTTGAGGTGGGGCAATGAATTCCCCTAATTTTCCTCTCACTTCCTGTTTGGCTATGGGGCAGGAAGTGAAGGGAAATCTCTACAATTGGACAGGGAGGGTAAAAAATAAATTGAAAGGGGCTATAACCCTCCCTTACTCTATCCAAAATGAAAAAAAAAAGTGTTGTCTATAGTTCTACTTTAACCACTTCATTACTGGGCACTTAAACCCCCTTCGTGCCCAGACCAATTTTCAGCTTTCAGCGCTGATGCATTTTGCATGACAATTGCGCGGTCATACAACACTGTACCCAAATTATATTTTTATAATTTTTTTCCCACAAATAGAGCTTTCTTTTGGTGGTATTTGATCATCTCTGCGATTTTTATTTTTTGCGCTATAAACAAAAAAAGACAGAACATTTGGAAAAAAAAACACAATATTTTTTACTTTTTGTTATAATAATATCCCAATTTTTTTTTTTTTTTTTTTAATTTCCCTCGGTTTAGCCCGATACGTATTCTTCTACATATTTTTGTTAAAAAAAAAGCGCAATAAGTGTATTTGATCGGTTTGCGCAAAAGTTATAGCACCTACAAAATAGGGTATAGATTTATGATTTATTTTTTTATTTTTTTATTTTTTATTAGTAATGGCGGTGATCTGCGATTTTTTTTGTCAGGCCTGCGATATTGCGACGGACATATCGGACACTTTTGACACAAGTTTGGGACCATTCACATTTATAAATGTGACTGGCAGGGGAGGGGTTAACACTAGGGGTTGAGGAAGGGGTTAAATGTATTCCCTGGGTGTGTTCTTACTGTGTGGGGGGAGGTGACTGACTGGGGGAGGTGACTGATGCTGTGTCCCTATGTACAAGGGACACAGATCGGTCTCCTCTCTCCCTGACAGGACGTGGAGCTCTGTGTTTTACACAGAGCTCCACGTCCCTGCTGTCACCGCCGATAGCGTGTACCCGGCAGACATCGAGGCCGCCAGGTACACGTATCGGCTTCCCAGCGATGCGCCGGCACAGTGTTTACCCGCTGCGCGCCCCCCAGTGGCACGCGCGGGTAATGCACAGAAAAAGACGTCCACTCGGCACTTGAGAGCCGCGCTGTGGACGTCTTTTGTCTATAGCGCGGATCTCAAGTGGTTAAGCACAAATTTCTGATAATTTTATGGAGAGGACTAAGAAGATATAACCATGCCAATGGTGCAGCAGAAAACATATGGCACAGTGAGGAAGGTTTGTGGTCCAGTATGATAGGACAGTCAAAATCAGAAGCAGCGCCCCCCCCCCCCCCACACACACACACACACAGTTGCGGAATGCCGGCCTTCCGCATACTGGAAGCAGTGCGGCCGCTTTATGGGGGCGCTAGACTAATTTGCCTCTCAGCCCAGTCTGCCCCATAAGACTGGTGCTACACTAACACTGTAGAGCAAGCCGGCAGGGACTCTTCCCGTGCTGACCCCCCCTGCAAAGGGGGGCAGCCTAGGCCAGGATACAGTGTTGCAAACCAGGTCTCTTTTTTTTGTGACATAGAAATGCCTACAGGATGGATGCAGGGCGTATCAGTACAGTATCTCCCTCCTGGGTATGAGCATGTTACATCACATTTATCCCCCTGGATCAAGGAGCCTCTACGAACAGGACCTACTGAGAGGAGATATGATAGTGATATACAAACACCTCAACAATGATTCTAGCATATGAAAAAAAAAAAAAACCTGTTTCATGAGCTTAAAGTGGTTGTAAACCCTTACACACCACTTTTACCTACAGGTAAGACTATACTAAGGCTTACCTGTAGGTACTGGAAATATCTCCTAAAACTGTACGGTTTAGGAGATATAACCATATATGCTTGTGGCGACACCATCAGCGCATGCACAATAAAGAAATGGCTCAATCGTGCCATTTCTATGGTGCCCGTGCAGTCGGGAGTGACGTCACACGACTCCGGACAGTAACAGAGGCGGAGTCCACAGCCCCGGGAGGAAGATGGACGCAGCCAACAGAGAGGACCTCTGGGACATCGCAGCCTTTGTTTGCAGGTAAGTGTGACTGTGCACAGACTATTGCATTAGGGTGTGCACCCCAGAGCACAAACACACATGCGTGTATATCAGCAGAGCAGGGGACGGTGTCAGTAGAGAAAAGATTGTTGTCAGTAGGGTAGTGGGCGGTGTCAGTGTTTTTTTTTATTATTTTTTACAATTTTATTTTTCTATACTATCAAGGGTTTAAACTGACCCCTGATGTCTCACTTTTGAGACAAAGTAAGAAACTGAAAACTGAGGACAGAGATTCCCCAATCCCTTTATCTGAAGCCTGCAGTAAACACAATTTACTATGCTTTAGTTAAGAATGAAGACAGGAGCAATCGGTACAGATCGTTCAGAAAAGGAAGGGGCCAGTTAATTAAATACTTACCAGCCCCTTCCCTGCTCCTGAGAGGAGAGAAGCTGCCAGCACTGCAGAGAAGAGAAAGAAAGCAGGGGGAATCAGCACTGCACAGGATCTTTAGGGTGCGCCCAGGCACGCCTGGCACACCCTGTGCACACGCCTATGACTGGTGTCTTTATTCAACCTTACCAACTATACTTAGGGGTGAAATTTCCTTGGTACACACCTAACTATAGGCATACATACAACATTATTTTGGTGCCCAGCTGGGGCAGGGATATAAATATTGTCGCTTGTGATTTTAGAAAAGCTTATGGCTTCAGGCTGGACATGATAGATAAGCCCTTGCTTATAGCGCACATCCTGACGAAACAATTATTAATTGCAAAATGCATTGATCTGAAGCGTGGTGCACTCAAGGATTCTAATTAGCCTTCTTAGTTCTTCTTATCTTAACTACATAATTAGTACCGATATTGTAGAGAATAAGCTGGGGTGGGTGGAGTATGAGTAGTTTAGCAAAAGACAACATAGCAGGGCTGACACCATTCATTTCACATGGCGAATCGTGCAGGAAAGCCAACCTGTCGCCGTATAATGACGGCAGCTGGTGGGCAACTAGTTAACCCCCTTCTGTCGAGCCCTGGCATCCTTTTAAGTGGGTCTTTACGCCTGGAAGACAGGATGGACTTCTTGATCACATAGCCACTTTGATTGGTTGTCACAGTGGTCACATGATTGGGATTCCCAATGACTAGAGACCGAGTGCCCGGTCACTGTGCTGGGCTGGGCTTTGGTCATCCATGGACACATATGTGTGAGCAAGGTGCAGCACGGTGTGGCAGGCAGTAAACACACAAAATCCAAAGTCAAAAATGGGCTTTAGATACAGGTATATGATGATGATAATGATGTTTTATTTATAATTAAAGCTGAGATAGGTGAGGCCTTCTGAAGAATTGTACGGTCTCCTGGTGTGGTGGTCTGATCATTCACATCAGGAGACTCCACCTATGCCCCCTGTGTAGGGAGGCTACATGGGGTAGTAATCAGAAACTCTCAGACGTCTGCCAACACGGGAATAACGCCCTCGGGTTCTAGACTCCCTACCGTGTCTCAGTGCAGTATCTGGGCCTCACCCAATATAGAAGTGGTTGCCTCCCAACACCCTAGATAGGTGTGCCACTGAAACTCCTCAAATGGTTTCTAAAAGGAGTCTCTTTCCCATAACTGGATAGAATTTTTGTGACATTGGAGTGTAAAGCCCAACTGAAGTCACAAAAACATATTCAGTCATGCCGCGTACACACGATCATTTTTCAGCATGAAAAAAAACGACGTTTTTAAAAACGTCATTTAAAATGATGGTGTGTGGGCTTCACATCGTTTTTCGGCTTCTGAAAAACAACAAAAAAAAATCGAACATGCTGTATTTTTTAACGTTGTTTTAAAAAATGTAGTTTTTCGGGTTGTAAAAAATGGTCGTGTGTGGGCTAAAACGACGTAAAAAACCTGCGCACGCTCAGAAGCAAGTTATGAGATGGGAGCGCTCGTTCTGGTAAAACTACCGTTCATAATGGAGTAAGCACATTCATCACGCTGTAACAGACAGAAAAGCGCGAATTGTCTTTTACTAACACGGAATCAGCTAAAGCAGCCCAAAGGCGACTAGAACTTCCCCTTTAGAATGCCGCCGTACGTGTTGTACGTCACCGCGATTTGTTCATCATTTTTTAAAAACGATGGTGTGTGGCAACGACGTTTTTAATGATGAAGTTGGAAAAACGTTTTTTTTTTTTGACATGCTAAAAAACAAAGTTTTTTTTCATGCCGAAAACGACCGTGTGTACGCGGCATCAGATAGACATTAAACTAACAACCCAATATTTTCATTGTCTTTCCTCCACTTTCCTCTTCTGGCAATTGCACTGGGGGTCCAAATATGATTGTGCAGTCCAACAGACACCAATTGCATAATATAACAGACCTAGTCAGACACGCACCCTCTACAGTGCCTTGAAAAAGTATTCATACCCCTTGAAATTGTTACAACCAAAAAAGTAAATGTATTTCATTGATATTTTATGTGATAGACCAACACAAAGTGGCACATAATTGTGAAGTGAAAGGAAAATGATAAATGGTTTTAATTTTTTTTTTTACAAATAAATATGTGACTCTCTGAGTCAATACTTTGTAGAACCGCCTTTCACTGCAATTACAGCTGCAAGTCTTTTTGGGGATGTCGCTACCAGCTTTGCACATCTAGGGCACAGGGGTAGGGCACAAGTGTCAAACACAAGGCCTGCGGGCTAAATCCGGCCCTACAGGCCATTTCATGTGGCCCTCGCACCTCTCCTGCAGCTGCAGGAGAGCTCCAGCCCTCCTCTGGCCGTGGGAGGTGCGCTGGGGGTATAGCGGCGCTATTTTTTGCACCGCTATACCGTCATTTTTGCCACAATATTCGGCCGCTAGCTGTGCGGTTTTAACCCCCGCTAGCGCCCGAGAAAGGGTTAAAACTGCCCGCAATGCGCTGCTGAAGCGGCACTGTCCCATTGATTTCAATGGGCAGCAGCGGTAAAGGAGCAGTAAACACACCGCTCCTTCACCACTCCAAAGATGCGGCTAGCAGCACTGTTGGAGCGGTCCTGCTAGCACACTGCTTCAGTGTGAGAGCCTTCGGGCTTTCACACTGAAGACTGTAGGGCAGAATTTTTTCAGGGGTTATTTAGGCGCTATTTTTAGCGCTAAACGACTGGAAAACTCCTTGGGCCGTATTCAGATAGGAGATACGACGGCGTATCTCCTGATACGCTGTCGTATCTCTGAGTCCGGCCGTCGTATCTATGCGCCTGATTCAGAGAATCAGTTACGCATAGATATCCCTAAGATCCGACTGGTGTAAGTGTCTTAGGCTGAATTTTCAGGCTGGCCGCTAGGTGGCGCTTCCGTATGTTTACGCGAGGAATATGCTAATTAGGTAGATACGGCGATTCAGAAACGTACGTTCGGCCGGCGCACTTATTTACATAGTTTACATTAGGCTTTTTTCGGCGTATAGTTACCCCTGCTATATGAGGCATAGCTAATGTTAAGTATGGCCGTCGTTCCCACGCTGAGTTTTGAAATGCCGTTTTTTGCCGTTCAAAAAAAACTTAAAATACGCGGGGTCAACTCAAATTTCAATAAAACACGCCCCCAACCTCCCCATTTGAATTAGGCGGGCTTACGCCGCCACACATACGTTACGCTGCCGTAACTAAGGGCGCAAGTTCTTTCTGAATACAGAACTTGCGCCCAAAGTTACAGCGGCGTAACGTATCTTAGATACGTTACGCCGGGCGGACAGATAGACCATTCTATCTGAATCTGGCCCCTTGTGTGTGAAAGGGGCCTTACTTTTTGCTTTCAAGCAATGCATTCAGCTTCTTCCCAGCAGCAGCATAAGAAAAGGGGGGTACTCTGTGGTGTAAGGGAGAGTGGGAGAGTAGGGGGACTCAACTTCTGACGGTTGGGTGGCTCTTTACATGTAATGTAATCTTACAGATGCAACCAGCCCTTTTGAGGGCAATCGTAATGCTGATGTGGCCCACAATGAAATTGAGTTTGACACCCCTGATCTAGAGAGGGACAATTTTGCCCATTCTTCTTTACAATAGCTCAAGTTCTGTCAGATCGGTGACTGTGCTGGGATGCCCTGGCTTTGGCCATTCATGGACACATATGTGTGAGCAAGGTGCAGCGTGATGTGGCAGCCAGTTAAAACATAAAGTCCAAGCCAGGTAATAAAGTTATATTGTAGAAAGGTTCAATACAACTTATTCAGACCCGCCCGGTATGCACACCCAGCCGGAACCACTTAGGGACTGTGACAGTGATCTAAAGACTTAAAGCGTCTGCAACAAGGAGCTAAATGATCGGTCCACACCCAAAGGGGAGGCTTCCTACTCTTCTGGAACCGTTCCCTACCTCTAAGCACTAGACATGTGAACTGCCGAAAAAATTATTATTATTTTTTTCTGTTTTTGTTTTATTCATTTATTTATTTTTTTTATTTTTTTTGATTCATTATGATCAAAGGGCCAGATTCTCGTACATTTGCGGCGGCGCAACGTAACCCGTTTACGTTACACTGCCGCAAGTTTTCAGTGTAAGTGCCTGATCCACAAAGCACTTACCTGTAAACTTGCGGAGGTGTATCGTAAACACGTCCGGCGCAAGCCCACCCAATTCAAATGGGGCGTCTACCATTTAAATTAGGCGCGCTCCCGCGCCGGACGTACTGTGCATGCTCTGTTTAGAAATTCCCGCCGTGCTTTGCGCTATGTGACGTCATTTTTTAGAACGGCGACGTGCGTAGTGTCCATTCGTATTCTCGGACGTCTTACGCCAAAACAAAAATAATTTGAAATTCGACCCGGGAACGACGGCCATACTTTAACATGGCTCGACTAAAGTTAAGCCATGTTAAAGCAGGTGTAACCTTGTGACGGGAAAAAATTACTAGCGAAGACGTTGTTGATCGCCGTAAATGCTCATTAGCATACCCGACGCTGGAAAACGAAGCGAACTCCACCCAGCGGCGGCCGAAGTATTGCATCCTAAGATCCTACACTGTAAGTCAATTACACATGTCAGATCTTAGGGCTATCTATGCGGAACTGATTCTATGAATCAGCCGCATGGATACGACAAGAGATACGACGGTGTATCAGGAGATACGCCGTCATATCTGTTCTGTGAATCTGGCCCAAAATTATTTTTTTTCTAATAAATTCATAAATTCGAAAAATTTTGAATTCAGTAAGTTCCATTCATATAGATGCGCTATTCGTCATTTCAGTAATTCGCAAATTCAGAAATATTTTAATTTGGTACATTCCATTTGTATAGATGCGGTAGTCATTATTTTGAAAATTCATAAAATGGGATAAATTCGTATTTATTACGTTCACTAAATGGCAGCCAAATTTGAAAGGAAATTCCAATACCTATAATTTTAATAGTTTATAATAATTATTATTTTAGTTGTTATTATTATTATTATTATTATTATTATTATTATTAATAATAATAAATAATAATAATAGTAGAAAAAACTATAATAATGGTTAACCACATCAGCTCCGGAGGATTTGGCTGCCAAATGAGCGGGCCCTTTTTTTTTCGATTCCGCACTGCGTCGCTTTAACTGACAATTGCGCTGTCGTGCGACGTTGCACCCAAACAAAATTGACGGCCTTTTTTTCCCACAAATAAAGCTTTATTTTGGTGGTATTTGATCACCTCTGCGGTTTTTATCTTTTGCGCTATAAACAAAAAAAGAGGGACAATTTTGAAATAAAAGCAATATTTTTTACTTTTTGCTATAATAAATATCCCCAAAAAATATATAAAAGAAAACATGTTTAGGCCGATACGTAGTCATCTTCTACATATTATTGATATAAGAGGTTAAAGGGGTCAAACATGGTGAAATGCCCAGGTATTGCAAAGATGTTTTGTTTACTTTCTTTTTTACCCTGATATACCGCATTTATCGGCGTATACCGCGCACTTTTTTCCCCTTAAAATAAGGGGAAAATCGTGGGTGCGTGATATACGCCGATACCCGCTTCCCACGTTCAGTTTGAATGCCTGCGCCGACATATACCGAGTGCAGTACACTCGGCTACATTCAGCCAGGCTCGGCTTCGCTCGTGCTCACGCATAAACGTCACAGAGCGTGAGCACGAGCGAAGCCGAGCCTGGCCGAATGTAGCCGAGTGTACTGCACTCGGTATATGTCGGCCCAGGCATTCAAACTGAGCGCGGGAAGCAGCGATTCGACGGGGAGACAGCGTGGGAGAAGCCGGGAGGACACCACCGAAGCCGCAGACGGACGCCGGCGACCCGACGAGGCCGCCGATGGATGCCGCGCAAGACACCAAAACTGTAAGTACTCATTTTTTTTTTACAGGAATTGCGGGTCCACATAAGGGGTGCGCGCTATACGTCGGAGCGCACAATACACCGATAAATACACAGTACATTTTAAAGGGGTTGCAAAGGTTTTTTCACCTTAATGCATTCTAAGGTTCTATTCTAAGGTGAAAAAACATCTGATGTTTTCCAGCCCCCCCCCCCCCCCCCCCCCGGTCTACTTACCTGAGCCCTCGAAAGTCCAGCGTCGTGAACGATCAGGATATTCGGCTCTTCTTGGCACATTCATCGTTGGATGATTGAAAGTAGCGCAGCCATTGGATCCCGCTGCTGTCAATCAAACCAATGATGCGGCGTGCTGGGGGGGGCGGGCAGAGTGATACAGTCGGCAGCTATAGCCTCCGGCTGTATCACAGGAGCGCGCCTGCAAGCTAACCCCCTTGGGAGAGAGCTTCCCTTGAAGGGGGTTATTTGATGCCGGGAGGAGCCGAGGCAGCCGCCGAGGGGACCCCAGAAGACCAGGATCGGGGCAACTCTGTGCAAAACGAACTGCACAGTAGTTTTTTTTTTTTATAGTTGAACCTTTACAACCCCTTTAAGCTGCTCCATTTTCCCTCAGCCTGGCAAAATAAAAATGGCTGCTCACGCACGTGTCAACAAGTGCAATTTTCCATAGCAATAAAGTTCTCAGTTTCAAAAAAAAAACAGCAGGCTCTACCAAAATGAGCAAATTTTCTCTAAATTGCTTGCGGTTGTATACCATAACAATATCTGTTCCAACAGTCACTCTACAGACATCATGAAACATCCGTATAAACAGACTGTAACGTTTTTATTGAGCTAAACGATAACAGGAAACGACAGAAAGCAAAAAAAAAAAAAGATTATTTGCCAAGAGAATTAGTCGAGTGCGGTTGAAGAACACAGACACCAGCCGTCAATTCGAAGCTATTTTTTTGTACATGAAAGGAGCGCGCTTTATTGATCGGTGACACACGGCTTTTTTCTGATCATGTTTCAGGACAATTGATTGTGATCATTAGGATTACTGGAGTCTTGAGTAATCTGTACAGGAAGAGCTCCTCGGAGCCTTGGGCAATTGAGAATAATGGGTGGAATAGGTGTGCAGCTTTGGCAAGGTTGAATGTCAATCTTCCTGACAAAGTGAGGGAATTCCGCAACTATTTTCAGCCCACTTCAAGTGACTTAAAATTACTTTGATGTCTGCTGAAGCATCACCAAATTGGACTCAGGTTGGAAAATGACATAGTCTGGCCAACATCCAGAAAAAAAAAAGCCTTAAATCTCTTGTCATTTTACCACTACGGGTGTGAACGCTTGGGAAAAGCTACGCCCATTGCTCAAAACGCTTATATAAACCCTTTACTCTCAAAATAGACTGGGAACATCTTTGCTGGTTTTCTAAAAGCAGATATAAACTCTTATGCCCTGTACACACGATCGGAATTTCCGATGGGTTAAAATCCGATGGAATTTTCCGTCGGAATTCCGTTCAAGCTGCTTGCATACACACTGTCAGACCAAATTCCGACCGTCCAAAACACGGTGACGTAAAACACTACGTCGAGCCGAGAAAAACGTTCAATGCTTCCGAGTATGCGTTGACTTGATTCTGAAGCTTGCGTGTTTTTTTCTCTGTCGGAGTTCCACACAGAGGATCGGAATTTCCGTCGGAAAAAAACAAAACATGTTCTATTTCTAAACTCAGACCGAAAAAAGTCAGATGGGGCCCACACACGGTCGGAATATCCGATGAAAAAATTCCGTCTGACTTTTTTCATCGGAAATTCCAATCGTGTGTACAAGGCATAAGTAAACAAGCCTGAAGCCGCGTACACACAATCGGGCCATCCGATGAGAACGGACCGACGGACCGTTTTCATCAGTTAACCGATGAAGCTGACTGATGGTCCGTCGCGCCTACACACCATCGGTTTAAAAACCGATCGTGTCAGAACGCGGTGACGTAAAACACAACGACGTGCTGAAAAAAGCGAAGTTCAATGCTTCCAAGCATGCTTCAACTTGATTCTGAGCATGCGTGTATTTTTAACCCATTGTCATGCCTACTAACGATGGGTTTTGACCTATCGATTAGGAATCCATCGGTTAAATTTAAAGCAAGTTGGCTTTTTTTTAACCGATGGTTAAATAACCTGTGGGGCCCACACACGATCGGTTTTGACCGATGAAAATGGTCCATCAGACCGTTGTCCTCTGTTTAACCTATCGTGTGTACGAGGCCTTAGTTTGCTAAAGTGCTTTGTGTTATGAATAACTGCCATTTGTTATTAACCATTTGCCGACCGGCTTACACCAATATACGTCGGCAAAATGTGCGCGCGTGCACCCGCCGCGTGCTTCGTGATGTCCGCCGTTGTTTCCCACAATCGTGTCACGGAGCTGCAGAACAGGGAGATGCCTATGTAAACAAGGCATTTCCCTGTTCTGCCTAGTGACAGGACAGAGATCTACTGCTCATTGTCATCGGGAGCAGTGATCGCTGTCATGTCATTGTAGCCCATCGCCCCCACAGTTAGAATAACTCCCTAGGACACGCTTAACCCCTTCATCGCCCCCTAGTGTTTAACCCCATCCCTGCCAGTCTACACAGTAATCAGTGCTTTTTTATAGTGGTAGCACTGGAATTTATTAGGATTGGATTCAACACCCATTTTTTCAATGATTATGATTATTTCATTGTAGCTTCGATTTTACCCATTATTACCACTTTTTCCACCCTTCACATCTCAGTTGTGGATGTTACCAAGGGCCTTCAAGAGTGGAACACGTTTATTGATTAATATTGTTTAGTATTTATACGTCACTGTGCGTTGTCCTTTGCACTTTATCATTTATTAACTTCTCATTAGCAAGCGCCATTACACCCCCTGTCTTACATAGCACTGATCGCTGTATAAATGTCACTGGTCCCAAAATAGTGTCAAAAGTGTCCAATGTGTCCGCCATAATGTCGCCATAATGTGGCAGTCGCGATAAAAATTGCAGATCGCCACCATTACTAATAAAAAACAATATTAATAAAAATGCCATAAATATATCCCCTATTTTGTAGACGCTATAACTTTTGCGCAAACCAATCAATATTGGATTGTAGAAGAATACATATCGGCCTAAACTGAGAAAGAAATAGTTTTTTTATATATATTTTTTGGGGGGTAACCACAGCAAAAAGTATTAAAAAAAAGTTTTAATTTTTTTTACAATTGTCGCTCTTTTTTTCTTTATAGCACAAAAAATAAAAACCACAGAGGTGATCAAATACCACCAAAAGAAAGCTCTATTTGTGGTGAAAAAAGAATGTCACTTTTGTTTGGGGACAACGTCGCACGACTGCGCAATTGTCAGTTAAAGCAACGCAGTGCCGAATAGACATGTGCACACTGAAATATTTCGTTTCGTAATTTCGTATTTTTCAGGCGCTATAACGCTAAAAATAGCACCTGCAAAGCGCCCTGAAAGAGCCCTGAAAGAGCCGCTGCTGTCTCTCCAGTGTGAAAGCCCCAAAAGGCTTTCACACTGGAGCGGTGCGCTAGCAGGACGGTAAAAAAAAGTCTTGCTGGCAGCATCTTTGGAGCGGTGAAGGAGTGGCGTGTATATCGCTCCTCCACCGCTCCTGCCCATTGAAATCAATGGGCACCGCGGGTATACCGCCGGCAAAGCGTTTTTAACCATTTTTCGGCAGCTAGCGGGTTTGCCACAAAGTTTGTGTCAGGAACCATGAATCAGACTGAGGCCTCGTACAAACGACCGAGGAACTCGACGGGCGAAACACATCGTTTTCCTCGTCGAGTTCCTTGTTAGGCTGTCGAAGAACTCGACAAGGCAAGTTTCTCCATTCCCAACGAGGAAAAAGAAGACATGCTCTCTTTTTGGCTCGACGCGATCCTCGACAGTTTTCTCGTCGAAAAATGTACACACGACTGGTTTCCTCGGCAAAAAAAAAATCCCAGCAAGTTTCTTGCTGGTTTTTGCAGAGAAACCCGGTCGTGTGTACGAGGCCTGAGACAGAAGTGCAGTAAAAATCACACTTTATAATAAAATGGTAAAATGGTACAAACAGAGCAAACGTAGCCAAAGTATAGCCAGGGCTCAGTACCGGGTAGTCGGAACAACCACTGCTTGTAATAGCAATCCAGCAGCTAGTTAGCCGCTAGGATTGCTTTTACAAGAGAGCCGCTTCTAAAAAACGGTAGCAGGCATCATCCTAGTATAACCACCCGAAGTCCAGTGATGAAGAAGTGGCTATACAATAAAAAGTCATTATACATTAGTTAGATCTGATGACTTTCTTTTGCTCTACAGTCCTGCAGTCTACTTTTCTGTTATATCGCCTTCTGGTTTAGCCATCAGCATCACACAGCAGATTCTGCAGCCTGGACTCAAATTATGAACCGTCTTGTTGAAAGGAGAGATTTATTCATCCATCATATTATTTGTTCAGTGTGGTATCCTCATCTCTATTCCTCGCAATAATGTCTAGATAGCTCTACCTGCTCCTTTTCCTTTGTTATGTCTGTGGGCCGCTCTGACATAATTAGACTTGATTACTCCCAGAAGCCTTCCACTTTGATGACTGTCAGCAAAATATCTTCTATCATTTATCCCTCCGTCCCTCTTACGCCTCTTTGCTCGGCTTTCGGCGTGCTTGCAAGTTTGTATTTGTTAGTTCAGAAAGGTAACAAGCGATGTGTATTGTATCTTACTCCTTTATGCACTGGGGGCTGAATTAATTTAAAAAGCTACTTCAGGAAAGAACTGAAACTAGGCAGTCCGGACATCAAAGTGAGAGTAAACCCAAGCACCAAAATCTCATAGAAGCGTCAAAGTGTTACTAAACCCAGCACCCTGCATTCACCATATCTGGTCTCCCACAGTACACAGAACATGGAAATACAATTATTTTAGTAAATATAAACTGTTAACCACTTGCTTACTGGGCACATAAACCCCCTTCGTGCCCAGGCGAAATTTCAGCTTCCGGCACTGCGTCGCTTTAACTGACAATTGCGCGGTCGTGCGACGTGGCTCCCAAACAAAATTGACGTCCTTTTTTCCCCACAAATAGAGCTTTATTTTGGTGGTATTTGATCACCTCTGTGTTTTTTTTTTTTTTTGCGCTATAAACAAAAAAACAGCGACAATTTAAAAAAAATATATATATTTTTTACTTGTTGCTGTAATAAATATCCCAATTTTTTTTTAAAAAAAACTATTTTTTTTCTCAGTTAAGGCCGATACGTATTTCGACGTATTTTTGAAAAAAAAAAAAAAATCGCAATAAGCGACTGGTTTGCGCAAAAGTTATAGCGCCTACAAAATTGGGAACAGAATTATGATTTGTTTTTAATGATTTTTTTTTACTAGTAATGGCGGCGATCTGCGATTTTTATTGGGACTGCGATATTGCGGCGGACATATCGGACACTTTTGACATAAATTTGGGACCATTCACATTTATACAGCGATCAGTGCTATAAAAATGCACTAATTACTGTATAAATGTGACTGGCAGGGAAGGGGTTAACACTAGGGGGTGAGGAAGGGGTTAAATGTGTATCCTGGGTGTGTTCTAACTGTGTGGGGGGAGGGGGGTGACTGGGGGAGGAGACCGATGCTGTGTCCCTATGTACAAGGGACACAGATCGGTCTCCTCTCCTCTGACAGCACGTGGAGCTCTGTGTTTACACACAGAGCTCCATGTCCCTGCTGTGTTCCCGCCGATCGTGTGTACCCGGCGGACATCGCGGCCACCAGGTACATGCATCGGCTCTTCAGCGATGCGCCGGGACAGTGTTTACCCGCTGCGCGCCCCCCAGTGGCGCGCGCGGGTAATGCACTTTAAATGACGTCCAAAGACGTCCACTTGGCACTTGAGAGCCGCGCTGTGGACGTCTTTTGTCTATAGCGCGGGTCTCAAGTGGTTAAATACCCTTTCTCATCAGCAGTATATAGCAGTCTTGTGACTTCTATCAGTGTCTGGTTAAAGCTTGTAGGAGGAGTTTTTATTCTCCTCTGACTGTCCTATGGGGCTGAAGGACCCCTGACCCTCTGTCTGGACAGTGCTGATTGGCCCTGTGCTGATCACATGCACTCTCCCAAGAAAAAAATAAAAACGTTCTAGCAATACACACCAAACTGAGCATGTGCAGAGTGACTCCAAAGGTTATGTTCTATCCAGGGATGAATTGGGGATGATTCAAGAAGGGGAGGATCAGAGAAGACAGCCTTTTTACACAGTGCAGAGGATTAGCCCCTTTAGGGCTCTTTCACACGAGGCGGATCAGTGATGATCCACCCCGTGAACCTCCGCTTGCTCAGCGGGGATCGCTACATTGATCCCCGCAGAGCGGGCGGATGACAGGGCACACTGTGCAGGGACCGCCCTGTCTTTTCTCCGCTCTCCTCTATGGGGGGATCGGGTGAACACGGACCGTCTGTCCGTGTTCACCCGATCCGATTCCGGAGACGGATGGAAAAATAGGGTTTTCCTCCGTCTGCAGAATCGGAGGATTGCGGCACCCGGCGAGATCGGGTGTCAGTGGATGTTCATCTGCTGACACCCGCAATCTCATAGGGACCAATGTATGTCCCTTTTTCATCCGCACACGGATGGATGAAAAAGCGGGCATACGGTCCGCATGTGTGAAAGAGTCCTTACTGTATATACAGACTGATTTTATTATTGAGGATTTAGTAACACTTTAAGGGGGTTGTAAACCCTTGCGGTTTTTGACCTCAATCAGAAGGTGACCTCAATTAGAATGAAACCTCTTGTAGTGAACCAGCCCCCCAGAGCCCCCCTTTTTACTTACTTGAGCCTGATTGTTAATGCACCGGGGATGAGCACACCGGCTAGGCACTCGGCTAGGCTCGGCTCCGCCCGCAGGACCGCGAGAGAAGTCGAGAGCACAGGAAATCCGGCTCTGTACAGCTCGGCTGAGGCGCCAAACTCAAAAATACACGCCGGGCAAGACAGCAGACGGACACCTCCAAGCAAGTCCGCAGACGGACGCCAGACAAGGCCGCCGAGAGGAGCCGGGCAAGCCGCAGATGGACAGCCACAAGGCTGGATGGACTCTGCGCAAGTCCGCAGACAGACGCCGGGCAAGTCCGCAGACGAACACCGACAAGGCCGCACCGATGAGCATTCAAAATGTAAGTTTTTGTTTCCTTAAAACTTCCCTTAAGCTTGGGGTGCGCGTTATACGCCGACGCGCGGTATACGCAGATAAATACGGTACTTCTTTCTACTTATTTAAACCGGGGGTTCACCCAAAAAAAATTTTTTTTAAATTGCATCTAGCAGAACCAGCATACTAAGGACATTACATTTCGGCAGTTTTTTTTCTCGGTACATACCTTTATATCCTGATGTTGTCCAGGGCTTCCGGGTTTCCGATGACTGCGGGACTGGGCGTTCCTATCCTTCCGTTCGATGATTGATGTCTTGTGAAACAGGTGACCTGTCGCACAACGCGCATCACCAGACGTCGGGAAAGAGCCGAGCTGCGAGTCGGCACTATACGGCGCCTGCGCAGTCAGCTCTACACGGCGGGCGCAGGCGCCGTATAGTGCCGACTCTTAGCTCGGGTATTTCCGGAAATCTGGTGACGCGCGTTGTGCGACAGGTCACCTGTTTCACAAGACGTCAATCATCGGACGGAAGGATAGGAACGCCCAGTCCCGCAGTCATCGGAACCCTGAGGCTGGGATAGGAACGCCCAGTCCCGGAGTCGTCAGAACGCGGAAAGCCCTGGACAAAATCCGGATATAAAGGTAAGTACAGAGCAAAAAAAAAAAAAACCTGCCAAAATTAAATGTCCTTACTATTGTACTTTTAATGTAAAAAAAAACGTTTTTAGGGTGAACCTCCGCTTTAAGGGATATAACAACATACTTTCAATGGTATAGTTAACCACTTGCCGACCGCTGCATGTATATGTACGTCCACAGAATGGCACGTACAGGCAAATGGGCGTACAGGTACGTCCTTGCCTTTCCGCGGGTCGGGGGTCCGATCGGGACCCCCCCCCCGCTACATGCGGCGGTCGGATTCCCGTGGGGAGCGATCCGGGACGACGGCGCGGCTATTCGTTTATAGCCGCTCCGTCGCGATCGCTCCCCGGAGCTGAGGAACGGGGAGAGCCGTATGTAAACACGGCTTCCCCGTGCTTCACTGTGGCGGCTGCATCGATCGAGTGATCCCTTTTATAGGGAGACTCGATCGATGACGTCAGTCCTACAGCCACACCCCCCTACAGTTGTAAACACACACTAGGTGAACCCTAACTCCTACAGCGCCCCCTGTGGTTAACTCCCAAACTGCAACTGTCATTTTCACAATAAAGAATGCAATTTAAATGCATTTTTTGCTGTGAAAATTACAATGGTCCCAAAAATGTGTCAAAAGTGTCTGAAGTGTCCGCCATAATGCCGCAGTCACGAAAAAAATCGCTGATTGCCGCCATTAGTAGTAAAAAAAAAATAATAATAAAACTATCCCCTATTTTGTAAACGCTATAAATTTTGCGCAAACCAATCGATAAACGCTTATTGTGATTTTTTTTTACCAAAAATAGGTAGAAGAATACGTATCGGCCTAAACTGAGAAAAATTTTTTTTTTTATATATATATGTTTTTGGGGGATATTTATTATAGCAAAAAGTAAAAAATATTGAATTTTTTTCAAAACTGTCGCTCTATTTTTGTTTATAGCGCAAAAAATAAAAACCGCAGAGGTGATCAAATACCACCAAAAGAAAGCTCTATTTGTGGGGAAAAAATTACGTCAATTTTGTTTGGGAGCCACGTCGCACGACCGCGCAATTGTCTGTTAAAGTGACGCAGTGCCGAATTGTAAAAACGCCTTTGGGCATTTAGCAGCATATTGGTCCGGGGCTTAAGTGGTTAACAGGGTAAATAGGGAGAAGTTCATTGCTAGGGTTAAAATCCACTTTAAAGTAAATGACATCTACAAGACGGTGCCTTACCCACAGTGCAGTAAATTCTAATTCCAGAAAGGACCTCAAAAATTCCCAGGAAGACTTTGGGATATCCTGAATATAAAATGCGGATCAAGTAGGATCTGTGGTTGGTGAGCACACGAGAAAGCAGAGCCGGTGGGCCAAGTAATTTGAATCTGCCATTTAACACCGGGTAATAAGTGCGTCTTGATATTTTTATCCCAGCTCCTCGCAGAAATACACTGACAGCCGTGCGGGAGGTTGTCATGTGCAGCTAAATAGACAATGTGGAAAAATTCTGATTATGGTATAATAAGCCGTGAATAAAAGCATGAGATCCAGATATACTTCTCCTTCCACTTTCATACAGCTATTTAACATGGGTGGCTGGAGAGGCATGGACATAAGTAGGAAATAAACCAAAATGAAGGGAGCGACACGCAATCAAATGTGTTAAGTAGGAATTGTAGTCAGTTAAAGGGGGTGTTCAGGAAAGGTATATGAATTATAATTCCTTCCCTCAGTACAGAAAAATGAAGTTCAGCACACTCCAGACTTTTAGAATGCCGTCCTTTTCTGGAGCCTTAGGACTCATTGTGCACAAGAGCGTCCAAAGTGTTCAGATGTGTAATTGTTTTTTTGGACCCATTCACACCGTATTGGCCTGCAGAATAAAGCTGCGTAAAGAAAGAATAAGAGAATCTGTGTAGCACCCCCTAGCTGTTTTGCTACAGTGCTAGGATTTTTGTTTGTTAGTATAGATACATTTCAGGTTTGTCTGTGTTTTTTTCCTGGGTTGGGCAGAGATCCAGGGAGAGCTGGATGACTCGCAGGCAGCATCACTGAGACCTCCCCCCTATTTCTTGAATGTGCTGGAACTTTCTATAAGAATGGGAGGGGATGTAAGGTGGAGCTGGCTGGAGTGTTCTGAGGGCCCTGACCAATCCCCAAAAAGGGTTGGCAGGGGGGCAGGTTCCCTCAAATACTCAGGGTCAGCACAGGAGTCAGGGTCAGCCTAGCTCCACCCTACTTCCCCTCCCAAGCTGGATGACTCGCAGGCAGCATCAATGAGAACTCCCCCTACTTCTAGAATGTACTGGAACTTTCTATAAGAAAGTGCTTGCAGGACTTTTCGGAGCGGCCCGCAAGCGCACCGCCCCAGTGTAAAAAATCACAGTTGAATGAATGGGAGGCAGTTTTCAGGCGCTTAACATAGGTTATTTCCAGCACTAAAACGCCTAAAAACTGCCCCAGTGTGAAAGGGGTCTAAGTAATTTGTATGGAACTTGTTAATGATAACAAGAACAGCAGTAAAATAGATCCCCTGTAGCGAGCAGCAATAGCTCACCCCAGCAACAATAGACCCCCCACAACAAAATACTTCCCTAGCAACAATAGACACCCTGGCAGCAACAACAGGTCTCCCTGCAGCCAGCATCAATAGACCCTTCTAACCAGAAACAATAGATCCATCCAGCAACCATGGACCACCTACAACAAAATACCTTCCTCAGCAAAAATAGACCCCTTTGCAACAACAACAGATCCCCTTGGAGCCTACAGCTAGCATCAATAGACCCCCCAAAAGCCAGCAACAATAGACCCCTCCCTCAAAAGTAGATCCCTCCCAGCAACATAACACCCACCCCCCAGCAACAATAGACCACCCACAACAAAATACTTCCCTAGCAACAATAGACTCCCGGCAGCAACAGCAGATCTCCCTGCAGCCAGTTTCAATAGACCTTTCTCCCCTGCAACAATGGACCACCTACAACAAAATACATTCCTCAGCAAAAATAGACCCCTTGCAACAACAACGGATCTCCTTGCAGCCTACAACCAGACCCTCCAACAACCAGCAACAATAGACCCCTCCCTCAACAGTAGATCCCTCCCAGCAACATAATACCCACCCCCCAGCAACAATAGATCTCCCACCAGCAACAGCATATATACCCAGCAACAACAGACCCGCTTGCTGCAAAAATAGATCCCCTCCAGTGACAATAGATCTCCCAGCAGCCAGCATCAACAGAACCTGCAGCACACCCCAGCACCCCTTTCCATTACATACATTCAGTGCTAGAGGTGCCGGAACTGTGTTCTCTGATGTTCCCGCTGAAAAAAAGCACTGCCAACCACTATGTAGTGTGAGGGACTCTCTGATTGGATTTGTAAATTGAATGGGTTCTTACGGTAGGTACTTGCACGACATACATAATGATAAGTGTGAAGGGTATTGTAAAAGGATTGCACAATAATAATATAAGATGTATGGCCAGCTAATATGTTAACAACTGTCTTGTTGAAATCTATGCAGCTTTTCAGACAATGCCTGAATGTGGGCAGGTTTTTTTATTTATCAGCCCGGTCTTCCCAGAGAATCACGAGGCGTGTCTGTCTGTCATTCACTAGAGATGTCAGCCTGTCACAGAGCATTGATCTTTGCCCTCTATCCCCCTAAATAGTTCAGGTATTGCTCATCAGTATTACAGGATGGACAACATACTCCAACATTTCTTTGTCTGCACAAGCGCCACAGACGTTCTTCTGGTTCTAATAATCTTCATTTCATCCTTCCAGAGAGATCAGCGAAATGGCGTTACAAGATCAGCCAGAGAAGACCATTGAAATGTCCAAATGCAAGATCAGTAAAATGATAGGAGAGAATCAAAGAAGAAAACAACTTATTTATGTAAAACGAATAAATCATAAATTAAATTAAATAAAATAAGAATATCTATTTATAGATCAGTAGATAGATATTATTGTTAGACTTGACAAACATTTTACTTTTGACTTATGGTTCCCATTATACAGTAAAATAAAAAAAAAGCCTTATAAATAGATAGACAGACAGACAGACAGACAGACAGACAGACAGATAGATAGATAGATAGATAGATAGATAGATAGATAGATAGATAGATAGATAGATAGATAGATAGATAGATAGATAGAAATATAGATAGAAAGATAGATAGATAGATAGATAGATAGATAGATAGATAGATAGATAGATAGATAGACAGACAGACAGAGAGAGAGAGACAGGCAGACAGACAGACAGACAGATAGATAGATAGATAGATAGATAGATAGATAGATAGATAGATAGATAGATAGACAGATACAGACAGATAGATAGATAGATAGATAGATAGATAGATAGATAGATAGATAGATAGGCAGACATACAGATAGATAGACACAGACAGACAGAAAGATAGATAGATAGATAGATAGATAGATAGATAGATAGATAGATAGACAGACAGACAGACAGATAGATAGATAGATAGACAGACAGATAGATAGATAGATAGATAGATAGATAGATAGATAGATAGATAGATAGATAGATAGATAGACAGACAGACAAATACAGACAGACAGACAGACAGATAGATAGATAGATAGATAGATAGATAGATAGATAGATAGATAGATAGATAGATAGAAAGATAAATAGATATCTACAAACAGAGAGAGAGAAATTGTATATTAGTTATAAGTAGGGTTGAGCGAACCCGAACTGTAAAGTTCGGGTTCGGTAAGGACTTTGGGGTTTTCCCGAACCCGGACCCAAACCCGAATAATTGGAAAAAGTTTGGGTCCGGGATCGGAGTTCGGGAAAAAAAATTGCGGAGGTCCCCGCAAATTCAATAACCAGACCCTTTAGGTCTGGTATGGATATTAAGGGGAACCCTGCCGTCAATTTAAAAAAAAAAGACGTGCGGTTCCCCCTAAATATCCATAACCAGACCCGTTATCCGAGCACGTTGACCTGGCCGGCCGCAGAAAAGAGGGGGGGGACAGAGTGCGGCCCCCTCCTCTCCTGAACCGCACCAGGCCACATGCCCTCAACATGTCCTTTATTTTTTTAAATTGACGACGGGGCTCCCTTTAATATCCATACCAGACCTAAAGGGTCTGGTTATTGAATTTGCGGGGACCTCCGCGCATTTTTTTTTTCTAAAAGTCTGTGTCCCATTGACTACAATGGGGTTCGGAGTTCGATATAGATAGATAGATAGATAGATAGATAGAAAGATACATAGATATCTACAAACAGAGAGAGAGAAAGAGAGAGAAATTGTATATTAGTTATAAGTGATTAATTATATATATATATATATATATATATATATATATATATATATATATATATATATATATATATATATATATATATATATATATATATTTATGTGTTTTACTCTTCACTATCAAAGCATGATTCTATTGTATTTGGTTATTTGAAGTGTCAAATTTTGCTGACCCATGATAGTTCCTTGCACCATCTTAATTTTTTTTTTGATATACAGCCCATATACTCACATAACACTGTCACAATGTCAAATTTCTTATTTACTTCAAATGTTTATTTTTAACTATTTGTAGCATTTTCTGTAAATTAAATGTCGGATCAAAATTGCATTTAAGATTTTTTTTTTTTTTGTAATAATTAAAAAAAAAAAAATGTGTAGTCTTAAAACAATCTAAATTTGATAGTTAATTTGATATTATGCCTAAATATGAAAGTTACATGGTTAATATATAATATTTTACATGTGGTTACTTATAGGTTATGATAACCGCTTTAATTATAATATTAGCAAATTCTAGAATCCCTAGAAAGTTTATTTTTTACCCGTAAATAACTTAAAGAAATGATAAGTTCTAGATTTCTTAAACTAATTTAGGCTATAAAAACAGTACAATTAAAACGTAAGGCACTGGAATCAGCAAAACTTTTACTTTACTTATTTTTTTTCTCTTTTACTTTTACTGTGTAATGGGAACCATACGTCAAAAGTAAAATGTTTGTCAAGTTTAACAACAAACAACCTATAAGTGGCCATCACCTATACAATTAAGATTATTAAGTTGTTAGTTGTTTTAGAAAGTAATTTATAAACTGACTTAGCGTCACATGTAAATACAAATTGATAAAGCATTTGCTTGTTGTGGTTTTCCCCAAATATCAGCTTTGTACAAACAGATTAAGCTTGTTGTCCAGGTTGTTCCTAAATAGCCTGGGAACTAGAAATTAGCTGCCGTAACAACCCATCCCCTTAATAGCCAACACACCCCTCCCGAAAATCCCAACACCTGTTGTTAAAAATACACCACACAATGGCCTTTAGCATGGATGCCAGCAGATGTGAGGATGCCCAGAGGTCTCTCAGATGTTTGTGCTCCCGGGTCACGTGGGGGCACCAGGAGGAACAAGGAAAATTATTCTGGAATTTCAAAGGTCACTTGTGGACAAAAATAGTGAAAATTGGCCACTTGTCAAGAAAAACAAAAATGTGTGGATGGTTTAGGAACCTTGGGATCTCAATGGACAAATAAAGATCAAGACTACATTACAACCTAGAGGATTTTCACCAAATAAAACATAAATAAAAAATTACAATAAATAATTATTAGTTTTTAAATGTAATTAATTAAACTGAATAAAAAAAAAACACACAATACGTAATCAATACCCTGAAAATAATGTCAGCAAAAACATTAATAGCAATCTTAAATAAAGAAATAATATATACATAAACAAATAAAATATAGATATGACAATTCAGAAACATAATAAGCATAGCATTATTTACATAAAATAATTTATATTTAACAAAAAGATTGAACTGGTTAAATATCTAACCCTAGCATTTTTACCTTGGGATCTCAATGGAAAAATAAAAATCAAGACTGCATACAACCTAGAGGATTTTCACCAAATAATAATAATAATAAAATACAATAAATAATTATTAGTTAATAAATGTAATTAAATAAACTGAATAAAAAAACACAATAACTAATCAATATCCTAAATATAATTACAGCAAAAAACATTAATAGCAATCTTAAAAAAAGAAAACATATATACATAAACAATTAAAATATAAAAATGACAATTCAGAAACATAATAAGCATAGGATTATTTACATAAAATAATCTAATGTATATTGAATAAAGAAAAAATATATACAAATAAAATATAAATATGACAATTCCAAAACATAATAAGCATAGCATTATTTATACAATAAATACTTATTAGTTATTAAATGTAATTAATTAAATGAATCTGAATAAAAAAACACAATAACCAAGCAATACCCTGAAAATAATGTCAGCAAAAACATTAATAGCAACCTTAAATAAATAAATAATATATACATAAACAAATAAAATATAAATATGACAATTCAGAAACATAATAAGCATAGCATTATTTACATAAAATAATTTATATTTAACAAAAAGATTGAACTGGTTAAATATCTAAACCTAGCATTTTTACCTTGGGATCTCAATGGAAAAATAAAAATCAAGACTGCATACAACCTAGAGGATTTTCACCAAATAATAATAATAATAATAATAATAATAATAATAATAATAATAAAATACAATAAATGATTATTAGTTAATACATTTAATTAAATAAACTGAATAAAGAAAAAAATATATACAAATAAAATATAAATATGACAATTCCAAAACATAATAAGCATAGCATTATTTACATAAAATAATTTATATTTAACAAAAATATTGAACTGGTTAAATGTTTAACTCTAGCATTTTCACCTTGGGATCTCAATGGAAAAATAAAGATCACAAAGACTTACGCCGACTTATCTACTGATACGCTGCGTAAGTCCACGGATGCGCCGTCGTATCTATGCGCCGTATTCAGCAAACAAGATACGCCGGAATTTTGGCTTCCTACGACCGACGTAAGTCTCCTAAGCCGGCGTATCTTGGGTGCATATTTACGCTGACCGCTAGGGGCGCTTCCATTGATTTACGCGTCGAATATGTAAATGAGCAAGATACGCCGATTCACAAACGTACTTACGCCCTACTAATCAATACCCTAAAAATAATGACAGTAAAAATATTAATAGCACTCTTAAATAAAGACAAAATATATACATAAACAAACAAAATATAAATATGACAATTCAGAAACATAATAAGCATAGCGTTATTTTTACAATAAATAATTATTGGTTCTTAAATGTAATTAATTAAATTAAACTGAATAAAAAAACACAATAAATAATCAATACTCTAAAAATAATGACAGTAAAAATATTAATAGCACTCTTAAATAAAGAAAAAATATATATACATAGACAAATAAAATATAAATATGACAATTCAGAAACATAATAAGCATAGCATTATGTACATAAAAGAATCTAATGTATGTTTAACAAAAAGATTGAACTGGTGAAACATCTAACCCTACCTGGTTGACATTTAATTTGTTAAAACATTGTGTTTCATAAACATTTGCCTTTTTTTTTTCATATAAAACATTGTTTTCATCTTTTTTTTATTTAATTTTTTTTTTTTGTCTTAGTGCTGATGTTTCAAGATCCATTGCACATCATTAGATTGGCTTCCTGATGATAATGCCTGGAGCCTAGCGGTGTAATGCATGTCATCAGGCCGCTTGTAGTTTCCTCTGGGGTTGTCACTCTGTAACAGGAAGAGCCTAAAAAAAACAATTTTAATGGATATTTAATTAAAAACTGCAGGTTTTAAAACAATGAAACTTTATAAAATACATTAACATTTTAAAGCTTGGATTCAAATTTCGTAAATGGCTTGTTATCTACTTTAAGAGTCATAATATAAACTTTAAAAAAAACAATAAAATGCTTAATTCTAATATAAATGTAATTTTAATTTAATCAAATGGAATAATTTGAAAATGTAATCATTGCATTTATTCTGTGTGAGCTAAATTTAAATGAATACACATTTTTTTTAAAACATAAATATTTTTTAATTCCTATTATTTTATATGTGAGCTGAGTGTTTCCATAATTTGAATTAAAATTTTAATAATAATTTTAATTAATTATTTTTTATAATTAGGTATATAATTATAAAAAAAAAAATAATAATAATATGGAAACACCTGAATGACGGATATGGTTCATAAACAAGTCAGTCAGAAAATATATTTTAGTTTAAAGAAACCAGACAGTGTCTGTGGGGAGGAACGATCTTGTTACCTTTGGGAGCAGACATCCCAGCTCACAGATGGAGATCATCCATATGTTTGTACAACAATTATATGGTTATCTGCTTGTGATTTGGCTTTACGAAAAATGAGCTTATTTCTTCATGTTTTATTTCACAAGACTAAAATAACAATAATGATAATGTGCATTTTTTATATATTTTTTTCTTAAGTCTTAAAAAATATTTACATCGTTATATTTATTATATCGTTTATATACTGTATAAGATGTATTATATACATTATTTTATAAATTATACTTAAACGGTAGGGATGAGCTTCGTATTCGAGTCAAACTCACGTTGACTCGAACATCGTATGTTCGATCGTTCGTCAAATTACGAAAGTTTTGGGCCGTTCGCGCCAAATTCGAGTGACGTGTCACGGCCCATAATTCACTGTGGCATTGCAGTGCATTGCTGGCTGATGATTGGCCAAGCATGCTTGGCCAATCACAGCTTGCAAAAAACGGAGAGCCATAATTGGCCGAAGCCAGGGTGGCTTTGGCCAATTATGGCTCAGGGGGTTTAATACTCGCCCCCCACACTATATAATGTTGCCTAGTGTGTTGGTGGTTTACAGAGAGAGACAGAGAGAGAGTGTCATTTTTTGGAGTTAGATCAGAGCAGGCAGGCTAGTCAGTTAGAGTTACAGGGCCGGATTCAGGTACATTGCAGTACCTGCCGGCGCGGCGTAACGTATGTCAGATACGGTACGCCGCTGTAACTTAGGGCGCAAGTTCCGTATGCAGAAAGAACTTGCACCCTTAGTTACAGCGGGCGTAACGTATTTGTGGCGGCGTAAGCCCGCCTAATTTAAATGGGGATGATGTGGGCGTGTTTTATGTAAATTCACTATGACCCCACGCATTTGACGTATTTTACGAACGGCGCATGCGCCGTTCGTGAAAAGATCCCAGTGCGCATGCTCGAAATTACGCCGCAAGTCGTCATTGCTTTAGACATGAACGTAACTTACGTACAGCCCTATTCGTGAACGACTTACGCAAACGACGTAAAATTTTCAAAACTCGGCGCGGGAACGACGTCCATACTTAACATTAGCTACACCTCATATAGCAGGGGTAACTTTACGCCGGAAAAAGCCTAACGTAAACGACATAAAAATGCGCCGGCCGGACGTACGTTTCTGAATCGGCGTAAATACCTAATTAGCATATTCCTTGCGTAACTATACGGAAGCGCCACCTAGCGGCCAGTGTAAATATGCAGCCTAAGATACGACGGTGTAAGACACTTACGCCAGTCGGATCTTAGGGAAATCTATGCGTAACTGATTCTCTGAATCAGTCGCATAGATACGACGGCCCGCACTCAGAGATACGACGGCGTATCCGGAGATACGCCGTTGTATCTCGTTTCTGAATCCGGGCCACAGTGTGTAGAGGATATATATACATCCTAGGTGTTGTATATATATTTATACACTGTATTGAGTTTAGATAGATCCGCTCTTCCTAATTTACTGACAGGCAGGCAAGTCATTGTGCTAGCTGCAGTATTTTCACACGTGGTGTACTGTCTGTGTCTCTGTACAGTGTGCACCTAAAGCTACGTCAATAGATTTGCTGGTGTTTCTCATATTAATTCCTAAAGGCAGTAGAGCTGCACGATTCTGGGAAAAATGAGAATCACGATTCTTTTGCTTAGAATGATGATCACGATTCTCTCACGATTCTCAAAAAAATGCATGGTGCTTTTGTTAGCATGCATTTTTGTGTGTTTTTTTTTTTTTTACACACACATTATATATATATATTTTTTATTTTATTTTTTAATGACGCTGCATCAATGATTTTTTTTTTATTTCACATTATATATATAATATGTGAAATAAAAAAAAAATAATAAAAATAAAAATGCATGCTAACAAAAGCACCTTGCATTTTGATGCAGCGTCATTAAAAAATAAAATAAAAAAAAGGCACTTTGGTACTATTGAGAGGTGGCAGGCAGTTCATTCTCAAATTAATAGGCTGTTCTGCAGCAACGCACATACTCTGATGCATCGCATAGATGTGAAGTTGAACCTTTAAAACACAGTCAGGAGGCCGAGGGGCACCAAAAAAAACAACATTTTCAAAAAATCATTTGTCATTGGGACAGAAAGTGAGGTGCAATCTTCTGAACAGATGCGCACAGACAGCAAAACAAATGTTACAGGGGTGATAACCCTTCTCTATGTTTTCAGAAAAGCTTAAAAAATAGATTTTTTGGCTGGAGCTACACTTTAAAAAAGTACCAGTTCAAAATTACAAACAGATTCTACTTAACAACAAACCTACAGTCCCTGTCTTGTTTGCACCACCTGTATACTGCTGTTCAAAATATATAGGGCCAAAGGGTCTGGTAATGACCTGGGGGAGGGGGGCGGGGAAACCCATGCTATTTTTCTCAATGATTTTCATCCATATTGCAGACATTACATTAAAGCCGCAAGCAGTTTTAAATGACTTTTATCTTATAGTAACACCCAGCAGGTATGATACTTAAAGGAATTTTTAATTTTTTTTTTCACTTTAAGCATCATTAAAACCGCTGCTCCAGAAAAAACGACGTTTTTTAAAACTTTTGATACATGTTACCTGGGGCAATAACTTGCATATTAGCCTTTAAAATTAGTACTTTTGAATTCGAATGTTCGAGTCCCATAGACTTCAATGGTGTTCTAAAAGTTCTAAAAGTTTGCGCGAACGTTCGGTCCGTTCGAAGGTTCTGGTGCAAACCGAACGGGGGGGGGGGGGTGTTGGGCTCATCCCTATTAAACAGCTATGTCCTGATTGGGATTCCGCTTGAAAATATCTGCAGTTTGCAACAATATATCCATGTTTTTAACCACTTAACCCCCGGATCATATTGCTGGTCAAAGACCAGAGCACTTTTTGCGATTCGGCATTGCATCGCTTTAACTGACAATTGCGCGGTCGTGCGACGTGGCTCCCAAACAAAATTGGCGTCCTTTTTTTCCCACAAATAGAGCTTTCTTTTGGTGGTATTTGATCACCTCTGCGGTTTTTAGTTTTTGCACTATAAACAAAAACAGAGCAACAATTTTGAAAAAAATGAATATTGTTTACTTTTTGCTATAATAAATATCCCCCAAAAATATATAAAAAAACATTTTTTTTCCTCAGTTTAGGCCGATACGTATTCTTCTACATATTTTTCGTTAAAAAAAATCGCAATAAACATTTATTGATTGGTTTGCGCAAAAGTTATAGCGTTTACAAAATAGGGAGTAGTTTTATGGCATTTTTATAAATATTTTTTTTTTACTAGTAATGGCGGCGATCAGTGATTTTTTTTCGGTACTGCAACATTATGGCGGACACTTCGGACACTTTTGACACATTTTTAGGACCATTGGCATTTTTATAGCGATCAGTGCTATAAAAATGCATTGGATTACTATAAAAATGCCACTGGCAGGGAAGGGGTTAACACTAGGGGTTAAGTATGTTCCCTAGGTGTGTTCCTACTGTAGGGGGATGGCCTCACTAGGGGAAATGACTGATCGCTGTTCATACATTGTATGAACAGACGGTCAGGCATTTCTCTCCTAACAGGACCAGGAGTTTACACACGCAGCTCCCGGTCCTCACTTTGTAACGAGCAATCGCGGGTGCCGGCGGCGATCGCATCCACCGGGCACGCGCACGGGAGTCAGGGACGAGCAGGGGGCGGGCCTCCGGCGGCGCGCACGTGCTCCTAGTAGCTGCTTAGAGAGCCAACGTTATACTACGGGCTCTCGCACAGGGGAGCCGACCTGCTGCCGTAGAACTGCGGCGGTTGATCGGAAAGTAGTTAATTGTTAATGTTGCCAAAGGAATTGATGTAAAGAAAAAGTAGAACATCTAGGAATAATTCAATAAATGATTTAGGTTGTAGATCTTTTATTGTTGCTGTTTACTACTGAGTGCTTTACCTGGCAAATGAGATTGTCCTTGCCTCAAAGACACTAATAAGGATAATTAAAGGGTCAGTCCATCCAAATAAGCTATTACACTTTTGGGAAGATCCTAACCAGCTGAAACACCCATCAACTTCTCAGAGACTTGAGAGAGTTCCTTGGTTGTCCGGCTGTCAAAAGGAAGTTTCACACTCTCCCCTGGATTGTATTCTTTTTTTTTTTTAATAGCATTAAAAAGCACAAATGGAGAATCAAGATGGTGTGATGAATTCCGCATTGGCTGACTTTGAACTTGATAAAACACAATGGACCAACACCAGTAGATGGCATGACCCCCCCAAATAGGGTTGCCATGTGTCTGGGATTCACCCAAACAGTTTAGCCTTGTACACACGCTCGGTTTACTCGGCAAGAACCAGCAAGAAAACTGCTGGCAGAGCTTTCTTGCCGAGTATACCGAGCGTGTGTACGAGGCTTTCAGGTTTCTCGACAAGAAAACATGTTTTGTGTAATTTCCTAACTTCATAAGTTGTTTGCGATATTTAAAAAATCTGCAGCTTTCACAGAAGGAATATCTGGTGATCTTGCCATGAAGGCCTTTCTCGGGCATTTCCTGTTTGGTCATTGTCAGTTGTGCCCCTGTTGTCACCAGGGCTTTTTTTCAGCCGAAACGTGCCGGAACACAGTTACGGTGTTCTGCCGAGCTGGTTCCTCCTATCGAGATGGTTCTCTCTTGACTGCGCAGGCACAATCCGAGCCAACGGAAAATCTCCAAGCTTTAACAGCTGTTTGGCAGCTGTAGACACGCTCGCTCCCGATGCTTAGTTATACACGCCACTTAATTCTTCAGGCCGCTCTATAACAACAAGGGGCGGATCAGATGTGATTTTGAGCAGTGCTTTTTTGTTTGAATTGAATTGAATTGTGCCCTTGATTTGTTTAAACACGCCCCGCAGACGTGTATTTTATTGTTAAAACCATCCCCCAAAAAAGCACTGCTCAATATCAGATGAGACTCCGCCCCTTTTCCGCCCCTTGTGGTATGTCCTATAGCGCGGCGTGTCAAGATCACATGAGTCGGGAGCGAGCGCGTCTACAGCTGATGATCAGCTGTTGAAGCTCGGAGATTTCCATGGCCTCCTACTGCGCCGCGCCTGTGCAGTCGAGGCTGGAACCATATCGATAGGGGAACCAGCTAGACAAGACACCGGCACCTCAGGCAGCTCTGTACTCTAAAGTCTGTCACTTAACACAGAAGCTGGTGGAGGAAACCACAGCTCACTTTCTCTACCGGCTTCTATGTACTAATGCTGGAGACCCAGGGCTTGCTCGTGCCCTTCAGTGGTTGGTGAGCCACTTGGGTCTAGGCGCCACAACTACAGTTGTGCTGGTTGCTCCTCCTCTTCTCGAGTGCCCCGTCGGAGAAGCACTTTCCTTCGTGCGGGCGCTCTCCCGTGTCCTGCTGCTGCATCTATTGACACAGGCAGCATGACTCGGCCCCATTCCCCTGGCGCCCGCGTCATTGGATTTGATTGACAGCAGCGGGAGCCAATGGCTGTGCTGCTATCAATCTATCCAATCAGGACACAAGACACCAGCCATAGCTGGTGTGCTCATCCCCGGGGGGAGGAAGATATGGCTCAGGTAAGTAAAACGGGGGGTCTGGGGGGCTCCGGCAGCATGACAGAAGGTTTTTCACCTTAATGCATAGAATGCATTAAAAACCACAAGGGTTTACAACCCCTTTAAGTATGAATCCATTAATTCAGATGTAGTGGAAATTTGTTACTTTACCTAATTAATGACTTGCTTCATTGCCAGGCGCTGACAGATCCCATTTATAGGCCAAGTAACACCCTTTTGCTAATGATACCATCATTTATTCAGGATGGCCCCACAGTTTTCATATATTGACGCCATTTGTTCAGGCCGTTGAAGGATTGGATTTTCAGGAGTCCACAGCTCTAGATCTTATCATACAATTAATAAGGCAGCTCCACGTAACAGTGGACGGTAACATGGTGTACGGAACAACAGACAGTCAAAGGATCTGAATCTGAACTTGGTGGGTTGCAGTCTAGCCTAGGATTGACCCAGACGCACATGGTTAGGTCAGCCATATTGGTGACACGGCTTGCAGAAAGGTCACATGTTGAGAACATGTCTTCTAACTTCCCCGTTCTATCTCCAGTATAAATCTGGGTCTTTGTTATTCCACCCGGGCTTGGCATATCTCAGGCTTATTTAGAACATCAACACCATCAATCACTCCATACAGGGCCCCTAGCAGCTGGACTGAAGCTCAGCTGTCATGTGCATGGCGATTTGTCATTTGCACATGTCCGCTCGCCTTGTAAGACTCGCTCAGCCCGAGAACAATTTTCCCCTCTCTGAAAATATTCCCTCTGATTCAGGAAACAAATGATTAATACAGGACGGGCGTTTAAAGATGGAGGTCAAGAATGAAAGTCTTAAGAAAACAAGTGAAGGGCCCAGAGATGTCTGTCCCCACTTGTGAAATTAGCCCCTTTCGCAGAAGTTTCAGAAAGTCACACAGTCACCACTGGCAACTTTGTATTTGTATGGATTTAGGAAGAACATTTGGGCGGTTGGGGGCGGTATGTGACGGGATGGGGAACTACTGCGCAAGTTACAAAACGCTAAAATGGCCTGCAACTAGTTGAACTTTGTTTATTGCTGAACTCTGGGCAAAATACTAATGCCGCGTACACACGATCGGTTCGTCTGATGAAAACGGTATGATGGACCGTTTTCATCAGACGAACCGATCGTGTGTGGGCCCCACACTAGAAACTTGTTTTAAAATTATCTGATGGTTAAAAAACCGATAGAAAAAAACGATCGTCTGTGGGCACGTCCATCGGTTAAAAATCCACGCATGCTCAGATTCAATTTGAAGCATGCTTGGAAGCATTGAACTTCATTTTTCTCTGCACGTCGTTGTGTTTTACGTCACCGCGTTCCGACACGATCGTTTTTTTAACTGATGGTGTGTAGGTACGACTGATGAAAGTCAGCTTCATCGGATATCTGATGAAAAAATCCATCAGTCTGTTTTCATCGGATGAACCGATCGTGTGTACAGGGCATAAGACATGGAGGAAAATACAGATACTGAAGATGGTTTCGCCTCCTGAGGATTTGTATTTCTGTCCACCAGTGGCGTCTGGTGTTCAAAATGTTTGGGGGGGGCAGAAAAAATCTGAAAAGAAAAAAGCATCAATTGCAGCCACTGTGCCCATCAAACGCAGGTACTGTGCCAAATGCAGGTACTGTGCCATCAAACGCAGCCACTGTACCCATAAATTGCCGCCACTGTGCCATCAAACGCAGCCACTGTACCCATCAACTGCTGATTCTGTGGCCATCAATTGCCGCCAGTGTGCCCATCAAACGCAGCTACTGTGCCAAACGCAGCTACTGTGCTATCAAACACAGATACTGTACCCATAAATTGCCGCCACTGTGCCATCAAACGTAGCCACTGTACCCATAAATTGCCGCCACTGCGCCATCAAACGCAGCCATTGTACCCATCAATTGCTGACACTGTGCCCATCAATTGTCGCCAGTGTGCCCATCAATTGCTGATACTGTGCCCATCAATTGCCACCAGTGTGCCCATCAAACGCAGCTACTGTGCCAAACACAGCTACTGTGCCATCAAACGCAGCCACTGTACCCATAAATTGCCACCACTGTGCCATCAAACGCAGCCACTGTACCCATCAATTGCTGATACTGTGGCCATCAATTGCCACCAGTGTGCCCATCAAATGCAGCTACTGTGCCAAATGCAGCTACTGTGCCATCAAACGCAGCCACTGTACCCATAAATTGCTGCCACTGTGCCATCAAACGCTGCCACTGTACCCATCAATTGCTGACACTGTGCCCATCAAATGTTGCCAGTGTGCCAATCAATTGCCGCTACTGTGCCCCATCAAATGCTGCCAGTGTGCCAATCAATTGCTGCTACTGTGCCCCATCAGATGCTGCCAGTGTGCACATCAATTGTCGCTACTGTGCCCCATCAAATGCTACCAGTGTGCGGATCAATTGTCGCTACTGTGCCCCATCAAATGCTGCCATGTGCCAATCAATTGCCGCTACTGTGCCCCATCAGATGCTGCCAGTGTGCCCATCAATTGCCGCTACTGTGCCCCATCAGATGCTGCCTGGCACTTACCTGTGTGTCGGAGCTACATGCGGTGGTCGGATTCCCACGGGGAGCGATCCGGGACGACGGCGCGGCTATTCGCGATCGCTCCCCGGAGCTGAAGAACGGGGAGAGCCGTATGTAAACAGCCACACCCCCCTACAGTTGTAAACACACACTAGGTGAACCCTAACTCCTACAGCGCCCCCTGTGGTTAACTCCCAAACTGCAACTGTCATTTTCACAATAAACAATGCAATTTAAATGCATTTTTTGCTGTGAAAATGACAATGGTCCCAAAAATGTGTCAAAATTGTCCGAAGTGTCCGTCATAATGTCGCAGTCACGAAAAAAATCGCTGATCGCCGCCATTAGTAGTAAAAAAAAAAAAAAAAAATTATAAAAATGCAATAAAACTATCCCCTATTTTGTAAACGCTATAAATTTTGCGCAAACCAACCGATAAACGCTTATTGCGATTTTTTTTACCAAAAATAGGTAGAAGAATACGTATCGGCCTAAACTGAGGAAAAAAAAAATGTTATATATGTTTTTGGGGGATATTTATTATAGCAAAAAGTAAAAAATATTGAATTTTTTTCAAAATTGTCGCTCTATTTTTGTTTATAGCGCAAAAAATAAAACCCGTAGAGGTGATCAAATACCACCAAAAGAAAGCTCTATTTGTGGGGGGAAAAGGACGCCAATTTTGTTTGGGAGTCACGTCGCAGGAGCGCGCAATTGTCTGTTAAAGCGACGCAGTGCCGAATTGTAAAAACGCCTTTGGGCATTTAGCAGCATATTGGTCCGGGGATAAGTGGTTAATTTTCATTTTTCTACAACACAGTGAACCCTTGTTGTTTTTTTTTTGTCTGACTCTCACATATGTTTGTTGCGAAAAAGTTTTTAATGACATAATCCATTTCCGGGAAGGTTTCATGTCTATTTCTAGTTATGTAACTGTACAGTATGTAAGTATTTGATGTTTTTCTGTCCCCATCCAGTGTAGAAATATCATAGATTCAGGTAGCATTACTGAAAGACAACTGTCACAGGCTGGTGCACCTGTACTTAGGAAGCATGATGGCTTGAGGCTATTGCCTCTGATAATTGGAGCGTTTCTTTAGTAAGCCAGAAGAGTCAGAGGCAAACTTCAGGAATGTATTGCCTCCCGCTGACAAAGGAATAGAACCAATTTAGCTGTGCGCTCACTTTCCTTCCTGTCTTCCAAGTAGCTGGTTATGTGTAGGCATTATAGGGTAGAGTAAAAAACATAGATTGGCTTAGCTCAGAGGAAAACGATTATTGCAAATTGTGAAAATAAAAGAATACTTTACATTTACTTTCAGAAGATGGGATGAATTTAAGAACTCCATTAAGAAAAAAAAGTTTTCTAGCTAGAAACTCTGCTACGTTTTTGTTATGTCTGCTTTTTTGGCTTTGAGATCATTTTGGCAGAATTAAAGGGTTAGTTCACCCTCTTACAAAAAAAATAAAAATGCATTGGTCTGGTTCATGATGCATGTACCTTATAGGGTTGATCAGTGGCGGCTGGTGCTCAAACTTTTTGGGGGGGCGCAAACGAAAAAAAAACAATTGCAGCCTCACTGTGCCCATCAAATGCAGCCACTGTGCCATCAATTGTCACCACTGTGTCATCCCATCAAACGCAGTTGCTTTGCCATGCCATCAAACGCAACCACTGTGCCATGCCATCAAATTCAGTCACTGTGCCATGCCATCAAACGCAGCCACTGTGCCATGCCATCAAACGCAGCCACTGTGCCATGCCATCAAACGCAGCCACTGTGCCATCAATTGTCACCACTGTGCCATGCCATCAAACGCAGCCACTGTGCCGTGCCATCAAACGCAGCCACTGTGCCATCAATTGTCACCACTGTGCCATGCCATCAAACGCAGCCACTGTGCCATCAATTGTCACCACTGTGCCATGCCATCAAACACAGCCACTGTGCCATCAATTGTCACCACTATGCCATGCCATCAATTATCACCACTGTGCCATCAATTGTCACCACTGTGCCCATCAATTGTCGCCACTGTGCCATCAATTGTTACCACTGTGCCCATCAATTGTTACCACTGTGCCATCAATTGTTACCACTGTGCTATCAATTGTTACCACTGTGCCATCAATTGTTACCACTGTGCCATGATTGCCATCAATTGTTACCACTGTCACTGTGCCCATCAATTGTAGCCACTGTGCCCCGCAATTGTCGTCACTGTGCCCAGTGAAATGCTGCCACTGTGACCTGTATGTGTCATCAATTATTACCACTGTGCCCAGCAGGCCAGCAATTGTAGCCACTGTGCCCCGCAATTGTCGCCACTGTGCCCAGTTAAATGCTGCCGCTGCCACTGTGACCTGTAAAATGCCCCCACCTGGCACTTACCTTTCTCGGGTCAGCCATCCTCCTTCCACGTCCCTCGATGTCTTCTCCCGCCCTCGATGATGCTTCCCAATCAGGTTACCGATAACCAGAACCGGTGAACCTGATTGGCTGAGACGCCTGTCAGTCTTATCCAAGGAACGCACCGCCGGAACGTCCCGAGGATAAGCATAAGCTGGCTCTGATAGGCACTTCCACACAGCCAACCAGCTGCCGTTATTCAGATGGATGGCGCTCAGCATCCGGCCATCTGAATAGTGGGCGGCAGCGGCGAAAATACATAGATTCATGCAATGCATGAATCTATGAATTTCAGTGGCTGTAGAGGGACGAACCGCCACTGGGGTTGATTTACTAATGGCAAATAGACTGTGCACTTTGAAAAGTGTAGTTGCACTCTGCAAGTGCAGTTGCTCCAGAGCTTAGTAAATGAGCAGAAGCTCTGCTGACATCCATCATCCAATTATGTGCAAGCAAAAATGCTGTTTTTTACATTTTCCTTGTACGTGATTGGGTATTCTTTACCAAGTGAAGCCAAAGGGGTTGTAAAGGTTCAGTTATTTTCTAAATAGGTTCCTTTAAGCTAGTGCATTGTTGGTTCACTTACCTTTTCCTTCGATTTCCCTTCTAAATATTTTTTTTTCTTTGTTTTCTTTGTCTGAATTTATCACTTCCTGTTCGTCCTCAGTAAGGTGTTCTAAATGACTTTCCACCGCTCGGATGATGGTGGAAAGCTCACTGAGGAGAAACAGGAAGTGAGAAATTAAATTTCGAAGCAAGATCGAAATATAAGCCATACCCCGAAAATAAGACGTAGTGATGGGCGTGACTATGCGTAGCAGAGCGGAGCGGGAAACAAGACGTGATAGGCGTATGTACCGTAGTGTACTGGTGCAGAGTTGTAAAGAAGTCGTGCAGCCCTTCTTATCTGCTCCATCGTGACAGCTGCTACAGTGACCGGAGAGGTGTCGGCAGCACCATCAATAAGGTCAGCTCCCCCTGTCAGGTCCCGGTCTGTGAAAGGGAAAGTAAAAAGTCTCCTCAGTGAAGTGAGGAGCTGGATGCTCTGTCCTCAGGGGAAGAAGTAAAGCTGCTCCCCAGCACTGACCAGCAACAGTCTCTCACCCCACACAAACAAATGTAGATTGTTGTACCATACTTGATGGTAATACAAATAAGACATCACCCGAAAATAAGCCATAGCATGCTAAGAAACATGTCCGCTGGAAGCCTGTCCTTCGGACATGTTCGGTCGTCTGTACAGACTCACCGGACATGTCCGCTCGGCCGAAAGCCCTCGCATGCGTCGAAGTGATTTGACGCATGCGTGGAAGCATTGACCTACGTCACCGCGTATCGTGTCCGTGCGGATTTTGGTTTGATGGTGTGTACAACCATCAGACCAAAATCCGTCAGCGGACATGTCCGATGAAAACGGTCCGGCGGACCGTTTTCATCGGACAGTCCGTCCGTGTGTACGAGGCATGATAAGAAAGATTGGTCACGTCAGAGGAGTGACAATAGCACTGCTTCAGTAAACAACAAGACTTATCAACAGTTCTTGTGTATGTTTGGCTATCTGTTTTTATATGACAATGGGCCCCTCTGCTGACCACCAATAAGCATTTTTTAGACCTCTTTTGAAATCACTGATTTCGAAAGAGGAGATTCTCATTGGTCAGTGTGGTCACGTTGTACTGTATGTGCTACAGTATGGTGATAAGTGAATCGAGTAACCAATCTGCTGCTTCTCCTTTCACTGACCAGTCACAGGCTGTGGGAGGTACAAGACCAGGTTGAGCATTACTTGATGGATGGACAGAAATACAAATCCTTTGATAAAACAAATCTCTTATATGTATTTCATCCCTGTAGTTAGCTGTTTGCCTGGAGTTCAGCTTTAACATGTAGCCAAGAACAGACAATTGGCTCCAGATGCTTTTTTTCTTTTTTCAAAACGCAATAAAGGCTCCTCGGAGAATTTTATGGACACAACAAGCTCCTTTGAGTTCAAAGTTGATTAGAAAGGCTTCTTTATGAAGGCAATGCTGCACTGTAGAACCCGAGGATCAAAGGTTAGGAAATGCTATGTCATGCCTGACCAACACTTAGGTATGGACCAGGGAGTGACTACTGTATGTCGGTGGTGCTCTCTATGTCCATTACATCATAAATGCCATTACAAAGTACAGCCTTATCCTGCAGATCAAAGCCATGCCTTTCTCAGACTTCTGTCTAGGCTTGGGTTAACCATAAAATTAGTAGGTTCAGATGGAGTAAGTAAAATATCCTGCGAAGTGCACACTTTCTAAAATTCCTTTTTATGGTAGAAGGTCAGACTCAATATTGGTTATATCACAGCTGCCCACCGGCATCCTATCACACCCTAACTTTACCCGAAAAAAAACATTTCTATATAGAAGTATACAAGGAAATAATGTCTACTATTATTCAGGAGGACACACTGCATCAAACATTCAAAGGTCAGACTCATTTGAAAATGTTTCACAAAGATTAGAAATCGTTTAGGAGATTTAGAGAAGTTTTTTGCAACTGAAATTATAGCGGACTGAACTTTTCAAAAGTTACCCAAAATGCTCAGATGTAAAGGTTAATTTCAGGTCAGGCTAAATACTTTATGATTAGACGGCTTTTTTTTTCTTTCAATCTAATGACTGAATTTTTTATATTGTTTTAAATAAAGAGAGGTATGGCTACAGTTTTTTTGGCCAAACTTCTCTTGTTGGTCACAGAAGTGCACTTACTTTTGCTCTCCTGTGATCCAGAGTCAGCTTATAGTGGGCTATTTCCTACGGCCAGCTGACATCACAGAGCCGCTCCAGGCTCTGGAAGGATCCCGACCATAGTGTTGGGATCAGTGGCGGTGCATCCATAGAGGGCGCAGGAGTGCCGCCCCCTCTCTCCGGCACCGCTCTATTACCAATAGATAGATTCATGCATTGCATGAATAGGGCAAACTGGCAGCACACTGGCGGCATTTGATGGGGCAAACTGGCAGCACGCTGGCGGCAATTGATGGGGCACACTGGCAGTAATTGATGGGCACACACTGGCAGCAATTGATGGGGCACACTGGCAGTAATTGATGGGCACACACTGGCAGCAATTGATGGGGCACACTGGCAATGCTGGCACCAATTGATGGTTACAGTAGCTGCGTTTGATGGCACGGTGGTGGCAATTTATGGGCACATTGGCTATGTTTAATGGGCACAGTGGCTGCATTTGATGTTTGTTTTTTTTTCAGTTTGTTTGTGCCCCCCCCCCCAAACATTTTTGAGCACCAGCCGCCACTGGTTGGGATCCACTCAGCTGCCTGATTGACATCTGGCTACGGCTCTCAGTGCATGGCTGAGAGCCCAAACCAGCTGCTCCCATCCATCTCCAATGAGAGCTGGAGGGGCAGAAGGAAGAGCGGTGACTGACCGTCTGGACTTGTCATCGGTACAGAGATGGAGAAAGTTTTATAGTCTTTCCAAACACCCTAATCCTGGGCTCCACAACCTGTCAATCACAATCTACCTGTCAATAACGGGCAGGTGATGGGTAGACCGTGAATTTATCTCACGGGAAAAAAAAAAAATATTGTAAAAAATAATAAAAAAATAATAATAAGTAAAAAACTACTGACACCATCCACTGCCCTACTGTCATTGTTATCTGCCCTACTGACTCCGTCCACTGTGCTACTGACATGTCCACTGCTCTACTGACTGACACCATCCAATGTCCTATTGACACCAACCTCTGCCCTACTGACACATCCATTGCTCTGCTGACACCATCCGTCACCCTAATGACACCGAGTACATTCACACACGCATGTATGCTTGAGCATTGGGGTGTACACCCTAATGCAATGGGCTGCGCACACCTATGTGCATCAGGTTGTCACATGATTAGAAGCAGAGAACGATTAAAAGGAAATGGAGATAGAGAATAAGCCAGTTAAAAAAGGTTCAGGACCCCATTGGTGTAAGCCTATAATGGACCAATAACCAGCCTTGAGGGGCATTTTATGATTCTGGCTATTTACTGACTTTTGTTATGTTTGGAGTAAGCAGGTTTCCCCAATCTGGACCTCTCACCAGCAGGGTGCCCGGGAAAGGAAGGGCGTTTCTTAGTCTTTCCAAAAAAAAATTGAAACTCTGCTTCATGTTGTCACATAATTAGAAACAGAGCATTGCTATGAGGAAATTGAGATGGAAGACTTCCTCAACAAAGAAGAAGTCAGGATCCCCACTGGTCTAAGGTATGGCCATTACCAGATCATAATGGCCTGTAACCAACCATAGGGGGCATTTTGACAGCCTATTTACTGACTTCTGTTATTTTTTGGAGTAAGCAAGTTTTCACATTTTGGACCTCTCAGCAACAAGGTGCCCAGGAAAGTTTTATAGTCTTTACAGACATTCCTTGTGACTCTGCATCATGTATTTAGAGCTCCGCTAAGAGGAAATAAAGATGGAAGACCTCCTCAATGAACCCAGTTAAAAAAAGGTCAGGGTCCCCACTGGTAGGTATGACCAATGCCAGTGCATAATAAGCCAGTAACCAGGTTCAAGAGGGTTTTAACCAGTCTGGCCAGTAAAATATCATCCGTTTTTTAACACTAGGTAGGAGTCAGTGCTCAGGCTGCTCACCACATTCAGCAAATCAGAATGTAATGGTTTCTTGCAGAGGTGTTATAGGAGTTCTTACCTTGACATATTAGGGTTGCAACCAGTGGCGTCACTAGGGTTGGTGTCACCTGGTGCGGTAAAATATGATGTCAACCCCCCCCCCCCCCCCACCACCAAATAAAATTTTTCAAATATTTTTTACCCTACTGTTTGCTCTCTGTTCTCCTTTCTTCCCCTTTTCTCTCTCTCCCTATCCATCTTTCTTGTTCCTTCTATCCCTTCTTCTTTCTCTCCATTTTTCTTTGTCCCCTCCCCCACCTCTCTTTCTCCAGAACCGGAATTCACATCTCAGGAGCCTAACTTGCAACTTCTGAACACAAAGAGAAAATTCTTGAAAGTGTATGGAGGTGTGCAGGATATAAAAGTAATCTCACTTTAAAGTACAACTAAAGGCAATTTTTAGTTTTGAATAGAATGGAGAGGAATTAGAACACCTGCCAGTTGTTATTGCTGTCTGTGCCCCCGTTAGGGAGATTCACCTTCTCTATTTGTCCTGTTTACCATTATTATTGAAAGTGAAAGAAAATCCCACATTTGGGTTGTCCCCAGAAAAGTAATAGAGGGGCAATCTTCCAATGGGGACACAAGTTCTAGTGACCTGGGGATCATCAAGGGAATTATCTTAATTTGCAGGGATTTCCTCTCACTTCCTGTTTTGGCCATGGGACAAGAAGTGAAGGAAAATCTCCCCAATGGGACACAGATGGCAACAAATAAACTGGCAGGGGTTATGACCAGTGGTGGCTGGTGCTGGGGGATTCTAGGGGAGTGCAGACGGGCCCCTCCAGGTCCGCACTCATCTTACGGGTGGAAACCTCCATGGCTCCCCTGGTGCCCAGCGCTGCGGCTTCTGTGTTGATCCGGTCTTCTTTCAGGGTTCTGGGTCTTCAGCCTCCTGTCCTGATTGGCCAGGGCAGGAAGCCGATGGCGAGTGTTGATTGCATACTGGGAGGGTTGCAGTGCACAGGCCAATTGGGGCCTCAAGCTCAGGTCTCGTGCTTGTGAGGGGGTGACGGATCCGGGGGAGACCTTTTGGTCCAGCTTTCGGCACAACGAACAGCCACACAGATGGAGTGATTGATTTTTGGATGAATAATGGTAGGGGGAGAATTGTGTGGTCTGGGGGGGGGCGCATCTTGTGGACCGGCCAGCACTACATATGACCCTCCCTTACACTTTTAAAAAATGTTTTTTAATTGCCTAAAGTTCAAACATTTAATGGTTAAGAGCATCAGATACAGCCAATGCATTTCAGGGGAAAAAATCTCCCTTCATTAGGGCTTGCACAATTTTTCTGGTCTTGGGGGGCTTAATGGCCCACAATATCAAACATATTGTATTCTGGTAACTGTATATTATTATTAATACCAGTATTGATGGTATTCATTGTAAAAAAAAGTTTTTTTTCACATACCTAGTCCATCTAACCCCCCCCCCCCCCACCTTTCAATGCAGCTGCAAAATGTCAATGCAGCATTGTCCCCCTATTACAAGAAATGAAAAACAACAATCTACTGGCAGAATCAACAGGTAAAATAGCATTGTTACAGGAACCATATATCTTTCATCATTTCTGTGGTACTCATATTTTTCATGTTGTATGTTTTCATTAAATTGAATGCTCAAAAAATGTTTTGTCTCACTCTCATTTCTTCTTGTTGCATGTTGAAGCTCTACTTGGAACCTTGTTAAGATCCAACAATGTAAAATATGACTTTTTGCCATTTTTCCAGGTGGTCTTAAACTTTTGATCAGGACTGTATTTCTCCAGAACTGTCATTTACAGGTGAGCAGTTGTCGAGATCGAATTGTGTCGGAGGTCAGCAGGTTTTTTTTTTTTTGGTAAGTCATCATGGATCATTCATCATGATTGACATGGATATGTATTGCTGAATGATGTGATTTTAGTTTTTTAAATAAAGGACTGCGCATGTTATTTTATTTACTTTTCACATTTATGTTATGTACCCCTTACTTATTCACACAGGTGGGACCGGTATCTGGGTGCCCTCTTAATGTTAACGGAGGCTTCTAGATTCTGAGAGGAACCCCGGCCCCAGACCCCCACAACCACCATACCAGGGTTGTTGGTAAGAGGCCCCTTGTCCTCAGCATTATAAATGCCCCTGTCTGGCATGTTGAGGGCAGATGGCCTTTTATGATTCAGGGAGAGGGCAGCACATTCGTTCAGATAAAAGTGGTGGGAATTCGTGGGAGGGACCCCACACTTTTTTCCCCTTTGGGGAATTATTGAAGAAGCCCCATGCTGTTTTTTTGTATAGGGTCTCCAATTAACATCTATACCAGATGAAGAGATTGCAAGTGGGAGTACCGTGATCTCTCAGAGAGATAATAAATAGCTGGAAGTGTTACACTTACACATCACTTGGTAACACATGGTTCACACTAGCATGGCTTCAAGGTTGCGCGACTTTGAAGCCCACATCCCTTTGTGACCTCATCGCGGCTTACATACAACTTCTTTAACAGAAGTCAATACAAGTTTTGTTGAAGTCGCCTCAAAGTAGTGCAGGAACCTGTTTTCTAAGTCAGAGCAACTTGAGTTGCACCGATTAGAATGGTTTCATTGCCGTAAATGAGGCGCGACTCGTCATGCAACTTTGAACTCTCACGTCGCATGACACGTCGTGGCAGTGAGAACTGGGGCTTAGAAGGCATGGCCTTTTTTTTTAGGAAAAATTGTAGTTGATATAGGTCCACTTTAACCGTTTCTAAACAAAAGTGTTTATATTGTTTGTATGTGCACTTTGACCATTAGATTGCAACCTCTTCTAAGTGCCGGTTCACACAGGGGCAACCCGACTTACAGCGCGACTTTGCAAGGCAACTTCAGCGCGACTTCAGCACGACTTGGAGCAACTTACAACGCAACTTAAAGTTGCCTCCAGGACAGGCGACTTTGGCTGTGGCCAATCACAGAATAATCAGCTCTGTGGGAGGGAGGGGTTTGCTGAGTAAACAATTTTCTCTTCCTGTAAAGTTGCTTGAGGCCGCGTACACACGTCCGAGAAACTCGACGAGCAAAACACATAGTTTTTCTCGTCGAGTTTCTCGTTCGGCCGTCAAAAAACTCGTCGAGCCAAATTTCCCCATTGCCCAACGAGGAAATAGAGAACATGCTCTCTATTTGGCTCGACGAGTTTCCCGACGGGTTTCTCGGCAAAAAGTGTACACACGACCGTTTTTCTCGGCAGAATACGTCTCCCATCGAGTTTCTTGCTGGATTCTGCCGAGAAAACCGGTCGTGTGTACGGGGCCTAAGTTAAGACGGAGATCCGACTTGGGGGCAACTTCCATTGAAATCTATGGGCCAGATTCTCAAAAGAGATACAACGGCGTATCTCCAGATACACCGTCGTATCTCTGAGTTGCGCCGTTGTATCTATGCGCCTGATTCTTAGAATCAGTTACGCATAGATTTCCCTTAGATCCGACAGGCGTAAGTCTCTTACGCCGTCGGATCGTAACTGCATATTTACGTTGGCCGCTAGGGGCGTGTACGCTGATTAACGCGTCAAAATATCTAAATCAGCTAGATACGCAAATTCACGAATGTACGCCCGGCCGACGCAGTACAGTTACGCCGTTTACGTTAGGCTTTTCCCGGCGTAAAGTTACCCCTGCTATATGGTTGCGTAAGTGCGGCGTACCAATGTTAAGTATGGCCATCGTTCCCGCGTCGAAATTTGAAAATTTTACGTCGTTTGCGTAACTCGTCCGTGAATGGGGCTGGACCTAATTTACGTTCACGTAAAAACCAATACGTCCTTGCGGCGTATTAGGAGCAATGCACACTGGGAGATTTCCACGAACGGCGCATGCGCCATTCGTGAAAAATGTCAATCACGTCGGGTCACAGAACATTAACATAAAACACGCCCCCCTGTCCCACATTTGAATTAGGCGGGCTTACGCCGGCCGATTTACGCTACGCCGCCGCAACTTACGGAGTAAGTGCTTTGAGAATACAGCACTTGCCCGTCTAAGTTGCAGAGGCGTAACGTAAATCGGATACGATATGCCCACGCAAAGATACGCGGATGTACGAGAATCTGGCCCTATGTGTACAAGTTGCCTAGACGTCACCTTGAAGTAGTACAGGAACCTTTTCTTAAGTCGGAGCAACTTCAGTAGTGTACATTAAGACAGCTTCAATTGAATTTCTCAAGTCGCATGACTTGGGGTGACTTGTGGTAGTGTGAACCGGCACTAAATGAGGACTTATATAAACAGTTCACAGTTCTCTGCATTATATAGGATAAACTCTTCTATCAATGTATTTTTAAGTTCTCAGTTTACTTAGATAATCAAACACCAGTATGTACATATTATAGAGTTAAAAAGTCAATTCTGATAACTGAGCAGGTCTGCTAAATGTACATATCGGTTTGCTCCTTTGGATTAAATGAAGTGCAAACAGGCAATAGCTTGCTTGAGTGCACACAATAGATAACAAATATTAGTGTTGTGCTGCTCTGCTGACTTTGATTGGACAGCAAAGAGGCAGATTAACATCGAGGATAATGGAGGTCAGGCTGATGTATAGCACACCGTGTGCGGGCACAATGCAAACATATGAACTATCTGAAACATGGTAATGATGTTAGGAGATCTGGAGTCTAGGACGATGCACACAACCACCTTCATGAAATTAACCTGACATCAGAAGTCCCCCTTCACATTGGAGGTCCCCCCATTACATCAGAGACCCTCTTCATATCAGAGTCCCCCCTTTATTTAAGATTTCCCCTATACATGAAGGCCCCCATCATTTTGGAGTACCCCATGACCGAGTCCCCCATCATACCAGGGTCTCCCCAACACGTCAGAGTATCCATTACCACAATCCTTTTTCCTTTATATTGCACAAGTGCTTTAATTCAGAGTCAATGGCTTGGTATTTTGGACAGCTATTTTATCTAGAAGAGAAATTCCCAAAACATGGCCTGTTGGGGATACTTTCTTGAGGACAGAGTTGAAAACCACTGCTGCAGGGGACTTGTGCGGCTTCCTTGTATACCTGGATAGGAGGGGCGTTGGGGTGGCATATAGAGGAACCGGTCCCCTCCATTTTCCTTCTGCAGCCACTGAAAGCCTGCTTCTCCTCCTCTCCCTCATGCAGGGGGATGTGTCAGGACAGTGGCGACTGCTGTTTTTTTTGTGGGGGGCGGAAAACAACTCCCCCCCAGGCTGCCGGTGGAGAGGCAGTAACACAACTACCCCTACTCCCCCGGGGAGCGGCACTAACACCCCAGCAAACCCCCCCGCTGTCTGCCAGTCAGTCCTTACCTTGGATGCGGGTGGTGTTGCAACACACCTGGGTAGGTTCACAATGCTCTGAGCCCTCGCTGTTCCTACTTACTAGGAACAAACAACATGTCTCTCCTCTGACAGCACAGGGATGTGTGCGTTTACACACACACAATTCCCCGTGCTGTCGCTCGTGCATGCAATCGTGTGTGGCCGGCAGCAATCGTGAACGCCGCCCACGCGCATCAGGTCGCCAGCCGTGCGCGCCCCTCAGGTGGCACGCACTGCCCTTTAGCAGCTCTTAAAGGAAACCCGGTACGGGTACAAGGTTATGGCAGGGGTGCCATTGTGTCCCCTGTAAATAGATGTGAGCGGGAACCGGTTAAATAGATTTTGCATCTGTGTATAACTGTTTTGTATATGGATATCCATATAGGCTAATTTCTTCAGAATATTTGGGAAGCGCTGCGCTACTTTTTGTATTTTTTGATTACAAGATATGGCATAGATATAGTGCCTTGAAAAAGTATTCATACCCCTTGAAATTTTCCACAAAATTCCTTTTTTTCCTTCAGAAATGACATTTTGTGCAGGGACAATTCTAAGCACGGGAAACATGCGTTACTTTACATGCATACTTTAGACACCCCCCAAGTACGAAATTTAAAGGAATATTTCACTTTTATTGTTTCACTTTAAGCATTAATAAAATCACTGCTTCCGAAAAAACTTCTGTTTTTAAAACTTATTTTTGCATTGATACATGTCCCCTGGGGAAGGACCCAGGTCCCCAAACACTTTTTAGGACAATAACTTGCATAGTAGCCTTCAAAATTCGCACTTTTCGAGTCAAATTGTCTTTAACGGTGTTCGAATGTTCGCGTGAACTTTTGGTCTGTTCGCATGTTCTGGTTACGAACCGAACCGTGGGGGGGGGGGGGGGTGTTCAGCTCATCCCTAGTCTCTACCAGCTTTGCACATCTAGAGATAGAGAGGGACATTTCTGCCCATTCTTCTTTGCAAAATAACTCAAGCTCTGTCAGATTGGATGGAGAGCGTCTGTGAACAGCAATTTTCAAGTCTTGCCACAGATTCTCAATTGGATTTAGGTCTGGACTTAGACTGGGCCATTCTAACACACGAATATGCTTTGATGTAAACCATTCCATTGTAGCTCTGGCTGTATGCTTAGGTCCTGCTGGAAGGTGAACCTCCACCCCATTCTCAAGTCTTTTGCAGACTAACAGGTTTTCTTCTAAGATTGCCCTGTGTTTGGCTCCATCCATCTTCCTATCAACCAGCTTCCCTGTCCCTGCTGAAGAAAAGCATCCCTACAACATGATGCTGTCACCACCATGTTTCACGGTGGGGATGGTGTGTTCAGGGTTATGACCCTATGATTAAGTGGTGTGAGTTACCACGTAACGCGTGAGGAACAGCTGAGCCGTCGGTGACGTCATCTCCGCTCTCGGCCGGGAACGGGGACATCTACTTGTTCGTTTGATGTGCCTGAATTGGAACTTTTAAATATGAGTTTACTGCGTGTAATAAAATACTTGCTGTTGCGATATCACACTATTGTGAGTGTTTCCTCCTTTATATGCATCGCATGAGAGCCATTGGTTTGAGGATATAAGGAATATTGGCTAAACTCTGCTGCCTGGTGTGGAACTGCAAGCAACCTGCATAGGAAATAGGGAAGAGAAGCTGCGGCCATTGTGATCATTATAAGGCTTATTATAAGCCTCCTAGAGGTGAGAGGCTAGTACTACAGGTCACTTTTGAGTGGAGCACGTTGTTTTTGTATTTATCTTTCCTGAGCACAGCACCTTGGAAATGTCGTGTGGATATTAACCATCTGTGGGCTGCATGTTTGGAACTTTGCCCCGGATTTTTATTGCACGTTTGCATGAGAGACTTTCTTTCTTTATTGTATTATGGACACTATCGAATATATCCATTTAGTAATTTAAGCACATTATTTGATGCACTTTGATCAGCACATAATTATTGATGCACTTTAATTTATTTGCTGCAATTTTAGATTGTGTGAATTATTTATTGCTTATCTATGTTGATGATAGCACTTATATTTAATGAGCACAATTTCACTTTATTGATTAATTAGTTATTTATTTATAATTATACAATTGTATTATATTTGTACACATTTTTTTTATTGGTGAGCGCCCCAACACCTCCCATCCTTCATATATTACCAATGTGCTAACATTACCCAGTTGTGGCAGCTGCCTAGGTTATTTTAACCCCTTATTTACTACATCAAAAAAAAATTGATGCAGTTTTAATTTAATTTATTAGCTATTCTCATTATAGTGTGGTTTGCGCATTAGTTCCCCCCATTGTTAATAACAAAATGTGAAACATTTCAAAGGGTATGAATACTTTTCAAGGTACTGTAGACAGATAGATAGATAGATAGATAGATAGATAGATAGATAGATAGATAGATAGATAGATAGATAGATAGATAGATAGATAGATACAGGGCTTTTTTTCAGGGGGAACTTGGTGGAACTCAGTTCCACCAACTTTGGCTCAGACCCTTTGGTGCCTGCTCACCACAATCATTTGTAAACACAGAAGTCTGATTTCTGTGTTAACAAGTGAAAGCTCTGCACTCTGTGTGTAACCCCCCTGAACTCTGCACTCTGTATGTAAAGCAATCCTGGTATTTAATGCCCCTTTAAGACCCTTCTACTGTTTGTGAAATCTGAACAGGGTTGTGGTTGAGTTCCTGCACCTATTTTCTGAGAAAAAAAGCTCTGGATAGATAGATAGATAGATAGATAGATAGATAGATAGATAGATAGATAGATAGATAGATAGATAGATAGATAGATAGATAGATACCAAACCGAAATATCAAATCTCGCTCACCAGACTCCACTTATAGCACACATTTTTGGAAGGACTGACCCCTTAATTATACAAACTGATTCCAAACAACAGTTCACTTTCTGGCATCTTTAAAACGTTAAGCAACTAAAGTTTATGAACTGCCGCAAACTTTTATACTTTCAAAGGAGGCCTTGCTCACTGGCTGTCTTCTACTTGTCTTCCCCACTCAGTAAAGGGACATTATAGCACATTTCTCCTTTATCTGCAAGCAATCCACATTCGTGACATGAAAGTCTGCATGTTATGATGTTGGCCGGATCATTAGATGTGTAGGAATCCTTTCTGCTCCTTTTTGTCCTCCTTCTCTGCTATTATGCAATCTGCTTAATTAGAAAAGCATGCTTATGGATTTTACAGGGCCTAATAGCTCATGTTTTAGTCTACTTAGGTAAAATAATTGGAGCCATACCTTTTATTTATGTTTTTTTTTTTTTTTTAAACTTGGCTGAAAAAGATTTTTTGGTTTGTGCACGTCTACAGAAAGACTAAAAGAGCATTGCCAAGAAGCAGAATATGGGCAGAGGACTGAGATAAACGTAAAGGCCGGGATTCAGAAAGGACTTACGCCGACGTATCTATTGATACGCCGCGTAAGTCCACGGATGCGCCGTCGTATCTATGCGCCGTATTCTTGACACAAGATACGCCTGAATTCTGGCTCCATCCGACCGACGTAAGTCTCCTACGCCGTCGTATCTTGGCCGCATATTTACGCTGGCCGCAAGGGGCGCTTCCATTGATTTATGTGTCAAAAATGTGGATGGGGTTCTCCTGATGGGCGTGAAGGTCTCTAAGGTTCCAGGGAAAATGGAAGCCTCATCAAAGTAGAGGCATTCGTCTAGATGGAGATCCACCGTCTCCTCCTCAACTACCTCTAGAGCAAAGGTGTGGGCACTCCCCTCCACCGATGGATCATGGGTTCCCAGGGGGTCAGGCTGAGGCAGATGTTCCAGGGATGGCGTAGGTCGGACACCGGCAGACGATGGCCCAGCTCCCTCCAGCACATCTGTGGATGACACAAAGCATTCACATGTTGGTGGACCCACACACTTGTCACATATTCCCTTCCACCCCCTCACATGCTACACACCGGACAGGGGATAAAACACACTTACCTGTCCTCAAGTCCTGATCACTGGAGTCAAAGCCCTCCAGGCCCTCCACCTGCTCCTGCTCCAGGCACATGGCAATGACCTCCTCATCCGGTGTCAACTTCACAGCAGAAGCTGGTCCGCCCCCCATGCCCCTGAGGTGACTTCTGATGCTGGCCAGTTTATCCCCGACACGCCGACGCATGTCGTTAATTTTCTTGGCAATGACCTTAGAGGTCCTGGATTCATGCCCAAGGGCATTGACCTCCAGGGTGATCTTCTCCAGGATCTCTTGCTTCCTGGCCCTGCTGGTCTTGGCACTCTGTGCGCCATGGACGTACACATCAAACTTAGAGATGGCTGAGGGGAGGATAGCCCTCTCATCTGCAGAGAATTTTTTTTGTCCTGTCCCTGTCAGTCTCAGCATCAGACATGGCTCCGCAAAAGTACTCTGCTCCAGGGGGAAGAGAAGAAAGCTGGTGTACTTTTGCGCTGGACGGGCGTATGGCTGGACGTATTTATGTGCTTGGCGTAAGCCGGTGGGCCGGCGTATCTAAGGAAGTTGCGCCGGCGAAGTTGTGAGCATGCGCATAGGGGTGCTGACCATACGTCCGCGTCCAACATTTGCATGGGGTCACACCCACTTCCACCTACACCGGTTTACGCCTACGAAATATACGCCACGCTGGTGCAACGTTGGGAGCATTGGCTTGCTGAATTCCATGCTTGCCTCTCTGCGCTGCGTCGGCGTAGCGTAAAGGAGATACGCTACGGCGGCATAAATATGCGCCACTGTATGTGAATCCGGGCCTATGAACGTTGAAGAGCTTCCTCATACTGGTAGTCAGTGAAAAAGTTACAACTTACACCCAGCACTGTTTGGTTCCTCGTAGTTCCCCAAGCTATGGCTGGGGTGAACCAAAAGAGAGTTGGCATTTATTTTCTTCTTCCTTTTTTTCATTGCATGTTGTAGATACCACTTGCTGACTTTAATCAACCTTAATTAGTCTACAATCCTCCAAGGGCGGATTTTTAAGATGTTATGCATTGTACATCGTGTACTCTTTTGAGATTCCCATTGTGTGGTCATTTTTGTTTTTCTGTTCTATATGCATATATCGGAATGTGGAAACAAAAAAGGATGGGAGTATAGGGGCAGTTGCTGAGGCCAGTACATATATACCCACCCCAGGGGGTTGTAAGGGACTATCTTGGTACTGATATACAACGTATTTTTATGTAAAATATACTGTTTAATACACATAAAATAACATACAAGAGATCAATAAAATATCAACCACAAACAACTACTGATGGGTTTCCCCTCGTAGGGTATCTATTGAAGTGGAGTATAGACTGGTCTTTCCTCAACTAGTTTCCTCAGGAGGAGTTGTCTATGAAACAAATAGTACCGTAAGACATATAGTAGATGCAATATAATACAGCCAGTTCAAATATGATAATACAGCCAATATTGTAGTAAGAAGATAGGTGGGTATATATGTACGGTAAGCCTCAGCAACTGCCCCTATACTCCCATCCTTTTTTGTTTCCATATATCGGAATGTGATGGCATTTTTTTTTTACCCCAAAAAATACTTGAACAAGAAAAAGTTTGCCATTACATTAATTGCCAGGGAGAAAGTGCCCTCTTACAATGTTGGTCAGAGGAAATGTTTCTTCTTACAATGGTGGTCATTGGAAAAGTGCCCTCTTACAACTGTTGTCAGTGAAGAGCCTATTTAAAGTGGAGGTTCACCCGAAAACTTAATTTTTAACATTAGATTGAGGCTCATTTTGTCAAGGGGAATCGGGTAGTTTTTTTTAAATCGAAGCAGTACTTACCGTTTTAGAGAGCGATCTTCTCCGTCGCTTCCGGGTATGGGCTGCAGGACTGGGCAATCCTATTTGATTGACAGGCTTCCGACGGTCGCATACATCGCGTCACGATTTTCCGAAAGTAGCCGAACGTCGGTGCGCAGGCGCCGTATAGAGCCGCACCGACGTTCGACTTCTTTCGGCTACTCGTGACCCGATGTATGCGACCGTCGGAAGCCTGTCGGAAGCCTGTCAATCAAATAGGAACGCCCAGTCCCGAAGACCATAACCGGAAGCAGTGGAGAAGATCGCTCTCTAAAACTGTAAGTAGTGCTTCGATTTTAAAAAAAACTACCCGATTCCCCTTGACAAAATGAGCATCAATCTAATGTTAAAAAAAAAATTCGGATGAACTTCCCCTTTAAGCCAGTTGTCAGTGTAGTGCTTTTTTAGATTAGTAGACAGTGTAGTAGCTCCTTATCTGGGTGGTCAGTAGAGACATGAAACCTTATATTGATGGTCAGTCAGAAAAGCCCCTCCCCCATGTACATCAGTGGTTAGTGGGAGAATTCTCATCTTGCATAGGTGGCTAGTAGAGACATGCCCCCTTAGACTGGTGGTCAATGGAGGATCCTCTTACATCAGTGGTCAGTGGGAGGAAGCCCCCTCACATTGTTGGTCAGTGGGAGAAGGCCCCCTTACATTAGTGGTCAGTGAGAGGAGGCTTCTTCAGATTTGTGGTCAGTAGGAAAAGGTCCTCCTTACATTGACAGTCAGTGGGAGAAGTCCTCCATTACAGTGGTGATCAGTAGAGACATGCTCCCTTAGATTGGTGGTCAGTGGGGAAAGACTCCCTTTACATTGGGGGTGACTAGGAGATTCCCCCCACTGCTTTCTTAGACGGGCAGTCAGTGGGAGAGGGGATCTCTAACATTGGTGGTCAGTGAGAGAAAGCCCTGTAGGTCAGCTACATCACCAACCTCATCTAAAGATATCGCCCAAATCGTCCTCACAGGACCTCCTGCTCTCTAGCTTCCTTGTTACCTCCTCCCATGCTCACCTCCAGGACTTCTTCAGAGCCTTACCCATCCTCTGGATGTCCCTGCCTCAGTAAACTCACTTATTCAGGGAAGCCTACCTCACCTCCACCTAAGAACTGCATACTTGAGTCACCTCCATCAGATCATCCCCTGCGGATATTACATTTTGTAGCACCTCCCCTCTTCCTTTAGATTGTAAGCTCCATAAGCAGGACACTCCTATTCCTTCTGTATTGAACTGTATTATGGAGGCTTCCATTTGTAGATCGACATTTTATGATTATACAACTTATCACATTGCTATAATCTTTTTATATGGACTATAAACTGAAGGACTTATGAATAAATGGTTGTGGAACGAATCATCCGAGTTTCCATTATTTCTTATGGGGAAATTTGCTTTGATATACAAGTGCTTTGGATTACAAGCATGTTTCTGGAACAAATTATACTCACAATGCAAGGTTTTACTGTATATATATATATATATATATATATATATATATTAGGGCTGTGGAAATTAACTATTAATTCCTTGATTAATCGATTAATTTTTTGGATCGATCAACATTCTTTTGATCGGTACTCACCTCTCCGCCGGCTTCCGGGTCTTCAGGGAGTTCTGTCGGAAATCCGGTGACGTCACGGACATTATTTTTTTTATTAAGAAGCAGGGCCAGGGCCTATGACTGCAGCCTGTATACACACACCCTTTGCTGGAAAGATAGATTGATTTATTAGCTGTAGTAGTACTTTAAATATTGTATTCATCAATCCAAACAAGCAATCATCCGTTAGCTATGTCATTGCATTGCATAAAACATCATTTGTAATCCCGATCAATCACATTCCTCAGCTGTACGTATCACTCATGCGCATTTTTATTTTTGATAACTGTTTTGCTCCATATCTTTACACTCAGGAATTTTTTTAACATAAAGTATTAATTCCGTTTTTTTTTTTTCTCCAATAATGAACAGTTTTGCTCAGAAAATAGCAATTATCTCTTTTTTATTATTGTTAAATTGACTGTATTCACAGATAAAGGTATATATGTCTGTGTAATTAATGCCTCCAATTCTGTCTTCCTCATTTTCTTCAATTCCTATGGTCTTATACTCTGCTTAGTGTGTCATTGTCTGCTGCTCTGTTCTGATTTTATTGCTGTTGGTAAGATTCTAAATCGTTCACAGAATGAAACAATGATTTAAAAAAAAAAAAAAAGGATAACAAATGTGTGCTCACCAAGAATGGATTCACTTGGCTAAATGGCTTTGAGGTCCAGACTGGACGGAAACATCTCTACATTTTATTGATTTTATATTGCTACCATTGCCCGGTTCTTACCTGCCTATCGCCACCAAAGCCTTTTGTTGCTCGTGTATGGTCACCAATACCTGTTTGCTGCCCACATTTGTTGCATATCTGCTGTGACAACAGCCAGTATGTACAGTAGCTGATGTTTGTTGCCTATATACGTGAATAACTGTGTGTTGCCCATTTATTGCCTGCATGTTACTTGCATATTATCATCATGTATTACCTTAGTCCAGGTGAGGACTTGGAACCTTTGTCTTGGCAATAGGAACGGAAGGGGCATACACAACCAAGTAGCCCTTTCATGGTAGGCACAGATTCATTTAGGATAAAGAAAGTGTACCACGGAAAGGTGGTAGGCATGGTGAAAGCTGGGTGTTTATAAAGAACATAGTTTACTGTGACCCTTTCACATTGTAGGGATGTGTTCCCTAGTAGCCTTGCTGTACTTTGCTTTGCTTGTGCTGTCTCGGCTTAGCCCCTCTTTGCTAAACTGAAAGGTCCTTGCTCCAGCATGCCACAAGTCCATATAAATGATGTCAATCCTCAGGTAAGTTTATTCAGGACATGCACATCCACAGTTCCCAGCTTTAGTCATGCCTCTCAGATGCTCTTCATCTGGATTAGGCTTAATTGCAAAGCCCATCTCCACGATTAAGCCCAATCCAAGTGAAACGCATCAGAAGGGCATGGCTACAGATGAGTACTGTTACGTACCTCATGGTAGAGTCTGACTTATAGGAGGAGACCTCTCTTACAGCTCTGGTTCAGGAGCCACTGGAGTGGGGGCAGTGGTCTCGTGAGCACAGTGAGGTAGGAGTGCCTGTGGAGTCTGTGGTAGTTGGCACTAAGGTTGGATGATGACCCACCGGGTGTCAGGTCACCTGTGGCCAGGTGACAAGTGCACCCTGTAGGGGTCAGGGATGCACCACAGGGAAGTGAACCCTATAGCCGACTACTGCTGGCAGGGAGGAAGCGTAACCCAAGATCACCCAGGGCGCGGAGTCTAAGACCCAGTTTTGTATTCACCAGAGCCCTTGGTGGTAGGGATGGTCTTGGCCGCAACTGGGTCCAGGTCGCGTTCCCGGGATTCCTCAAGTCACACTCCGCAGGGAGAAGGGGGAAGCAGCCAGCAGGACAAACAGTGGTGATGGACAGGCCGAGGTCAGGGCAACAGGCAGACAAGGATAACCGTGGAACATGCAAATAGTCAGGGGCACAGGCAGACAGGGAAGTCGGGGACAAGCCAAAACGGTACACGGAAGATGATCGTAGCACTCTGCAACCAGGAACTAGCAATACACTGCAGACAGGAACTGAGCATAGGAACACTGTTGAACAGCACTGCAGACCTGTAGAGCAAAGGTTAATATAGGCTTCCTGGGATGGACTAGGGTGGAGCCATACAGGAAGAGGAAGTGATAAGAAGGGAAACCAGAACAGGATCTGCCTCTAATGAACACATGGAGATCAGGTAGGCAGACAGACATGATGCATATTCATGACAGTACCCTCCCTCTTACGAGGCCTCCCCCTTCCCTGCCTGGGTCCGGGTTTAGAGGGAAACTTCAGATGAAAATTCTTCAATAGACGAGGTGCAAAGACCTCTGATGCAGGAACCCAAGACCTCTCCTCAGGACCAAAGCCTTTCCAATGAACAAGGTACTGAAGAGCGCCTCTACAGAGTCGGGAATCCAGTACTTGACTGACCTCATATTCCTGATTCTCCTCAGAGACTGGTGCCATGGTGGGGAGAGGACGAGAGAACCTATTAAGGACTAAAGGCTTCAGAAGGGAAACATGGAAGGAGTTAGAGATTTTGAGGTTTTTGGGAATCTGAAGCTTGAAACAAACTGGATTCAGCTTAGCCATTATGGTGTATGGACCAATGAATCTTGGAGCAAACTTCAGAGAAGGAACTCGGAGCTTGATGTTTCTGGTGGAGAGCCAGACTTTGTCCCCTGGTTGAAGAGAAGGCGGTTTACGCCTGCGGCGGTCAGCAAAGCCTATGAATTTGTCGGCAGCTGCCCGGAGGGAATCATGGACGTCGCTCCAGATGGAATTGAATGACTCTTGAGCTGAAGCCAAAGCTGGGATATCCAGAGAACAGGTCATGGGAAGTGGAAGTTGAGGATGTCTTCCATAAACTGAGAAAAAGGGTGTTCTCTGCGAACTGGTATTCACATGATTGTTATGGGAAAATTCCGCCCATGGAAGTAGAGAGGACCAATCGTCATGATGAGCGGAGACTAAGGTACGAAGAAAAACCTCTAACTCCTGATTAACCCTCTCCGTCTGCCCATTGGATTGAGGATGGTAAGAAGAGGAAAAATCCAAAGCAATATTGAGGGATTTGCAAAAGGCTCTCCAAAAACGAGACGTAAATTGAACACCCCTGTCCGAAACAATATGAGAAGGAACCCCATGAAGACGGAAAATCTCTCGAACAAAAATGGGGACCAAAGCAGGAGCAGAAGGCAGACCAGGAAGGGGAACAAAATGTGCCATTTTGGAGAACCGATCGACTACCACCCAAATGACCGTATTACCGTCAGACAGTGGAAGATCGGTGATAAAATCCATGGCAATGTGAGCCCAGGGCTCCTTGGGAATGGGCAAGGGCATGAGGAGACCAGCAGGAGCTTGTGTGGAGGATTTGAACTGAGCACAGACATGACAAGCCTTGACATAGTCTTTAACCTCTGAACGGAGATTTGGCCACCAATAGTGACGACTAATGAGTAGGAAGGACCGGAGGAAACCAGCATGGCCCACCACCTTGGAATCATGTCCCCAACGAAGGATCTTGGCTCTTAGCTCAGTGGGGACAAAGGTCTTACCAGGAGGAATTTTTGAGTCCAGGGTGGTAGAATGGGCAACAATGCATGAAGTTGGAATGATCGGCTCAGGTTCAAGAGTGAGATCTTCGTCCAAGGTGTCAAAGGATCTAGAAAGCGCATCAGCCCGACCGTTGCAGGAACCAGGTTTGTATGTAATCGTGAAACTGAAACGGGAAAAGAAGAGACTCCACCTGGCCTGTCTGGGATTCAGACGTTTAGCATTCTGTAAGTACTGTAGATTCTTGTGATCGGTGAAGATCGTTATGGAGTGAGGAGAACCCTCCAAAAGATGACGCCACTCTTCTAGCGCCAATTTAATTGCGAGAAGTTCCCGGTCACCGATGGCATAATTTCTCTCTGCCTGAGAAAATTTTTTGGAAAAGAACGCACATGGTTGACGTCTCTTCTCAAAAAGTTGAAGAAGCACCGCTCCCACTCCCACTGAAGAAGCGTCCACTTCAATAAAGAATGCCTCCTCAGGGTTTGGTCTCCTCAAAAGAGGTCCAGAGACGAAGGCCTGTTTCAGATCGTGAAACGCAGAGACAGCTTCGGGAGGCCAGTCTTTGGCATTAGCACCCTTCTTGGTCAAAGCGATAATAGGCGCGGCAATGGAAGAATAATTCCTGATGAACTGCCTATAATAATTTGTGAAACCAAGAAAGCGCTGTGTGGCCTTGAGGCTAGCAGGAAGAGGCCAATTGGTAATGGCTAAGACCTTCCCAGGATCCATACGAAGGCCCAAGCTTGAAACAAAGCATCCTAGAAACAGGACCTCAGAACATTCAAAGGAGCATTTCTCCAGTTTGGCATAGAGATTATTCTCTCTGAGGCGCTGGAGTACAGTGCGAACATGGTTCCTGTGGACATGCAGATTTTCCGAAAAGATTAGAATGTCATCCAGATAGATGACAACAAACTGGTACAGCAGGTCCCTGAAGATTTCGTTGAAAAAGTTTTGAAACACGGCTGGGGCATTACATAACCCGAAAGGCATGACCAGATACTCATAATGGCCGTCTCGAGTGTTAAACGCAGTCTTCCACTCATCACCTTCTCGTATTCGAATGAGGTTGTACGCCCCCCTGAGATCCAACTTAGTAAAAATGGAGGCACCCCTCAACCTATCGAACAATTCAGATATCAAGGGTAAGGGGTAACGATTCTTAATAGTAACAGCGTTTAATCCTCGATAATCAATACAGGGTCTCAAGGTACCATCCTTCTTGGCAACAAAAAAGAACCCTGCTCCTGCAGGCGATGACGATTTCCGAATGAAACCTCTGTCAAGGTTTTCTGCGACATACTCAGACATGGCCTGGGTCTCTGGGATGGACAAAGGGTATGTGCGACCCCTGGGCAGAACTGCTCCAGGAACAAGGTCAATGGCACAGTCAAAAGATCTGTGGGGAGGAAGCACCTCGGCTGATTTCTTACAGAACACATCCCGGTAATCGCTGTAAGCAGTGGGAAGATCCGAAGATACTGATGTGGTAGCAACCGGAAGTTCCCCCTTAGGAGTCACCTTGGAAAGACATGACGAGAAACATGAAGGACCCCAAGCCAGAATCTGCCCAGAAGCCCAGTCCACATGGGGAGAGTGGAGCTGTAGCCAAGGAAGGCCCAATACAATGGGAGTGGAGGGTTTAGGTAGGATGAGAAAGGATATCCACTCCTGGTGGAGAATCCCTATCGACATCCTAATGGGTAGTGTCTGGAAGCGAATAGGACCCCCTGGGAGAATAGTGCCATCAATTGCCGAGACTACCAGCGGCGTAGTGAGGGGTGAAAGGGTAAGCTTCATAGAAGAAGCAGTTCTCCAGTCCATAAAGTTGCCGGCAGCCCCGGAATCCAGATATGCAGAGATCGATAGGGGAGAAGTGCCTACATGAAGGGACACCGGAAGGAGCAGACGGGAAGGTGATGTTTCTGGGTCCAATACTCCACCTTCTAAATGTATTAGACCTGAGCGTTTCCCGGGCGAAGCGGGCAGGAGGCACGAAGATGGCCCTTGCCTCCACAATAGAGGCACAAGCCCAGAGTTCTGCGTCTAGCACGTTCTTCGGGTGTTAGTCTGGTCCGGCCCAACTGCATAGGTTCCTCAGCAGGCAGGGGATGGTCTACGGGACGAAGTGAGGGAAGCACAGACTGACTACGACCTAGGGAGTGCTGGTGTCTTTTCTCAATGGACCTCTCCTGAAAACGAATATCGATCTGATTGCACAGGGAAATGACATCGTCCAGACCGACGGGGATGGTTCTTCCCGCTAATTCGTCCTTCACTCGGTCAGAGAGGCCATGTAAAAAGGTAGCGACCAGGGCCTCATTGTTCCAGCTCAATTCAGCTGAGAGTATACGGAACTGAAGAGCATATTGACCCACTGAACGAGATTCTTGGCGGAGGCGTAGCAGAGCACTGGCTGCTGAAGAGGCCCGAGCCGGCTCTTCAAAGATGTTCCGAAAGAGCTTTAGGAAGTTGAACAGGCTGGAAACTACCGGATCATTCCTCTCCCACATAGGGGCAGCCCAGGCTAAAGCTTCACCGGAAAGGAGGGAAATAATATAGGCTACCTTTGCCCGATCAGACAAGAAGTTTTGAGGCTGTAGTTCAAAATGGATGGTGCACTGGCTAAGAAACCCCCTGCAGGCCTTGGAGTCTCCAGAAAAACGGACTGGAGGTGGTAGCTTCAGCGAATGCGACTCTGCGACTGGTGCGACGGGCGCAGCCGCTGCCGCTGGTTGTACTTGGGGTTGTAGATTCGGGGCTCCCAACGAGGTCTGAAGCTGATCAAAGCGGGAAGCCAGATCCTGAAGGAAACGCATCACCTGAGCCTGATTAGCTTCATGCGTCTCGAGTCTGTGAACAACGCCCTGTAATGGGTCATCTGCAGGAAGCGGCACGTCGGCCAGGTTCATGGCTGTTCAAACTGTCAGGTCACCTGTGGCCAGGTGACAAGTGCACCCTGTAGGGGTCAGGGATGCACCACAGGGAAGTGAACCCTATAGCCGACTACTGCTGGCAGGGAGGAAGCGTAACCCAAGATCACCCAGGGCGCGGAGTCTAAGACCCAGTTTTGTATTCACCAGAGCCCTTGGTGGTAGGGATGGTCTTGGCCGCAACTGGGTCCAGGTCGCGTTCCCGGGATTCCTCAAGTCACACTCCGCAGGGAGAAGGGGGAAGCAGCCAGCAGGACAAACAGTGGTGATGGACAGGCAGAGGTCAGGGCAACAGGCAGACAAGGATAACCGTGGAACATGCAAATAGTCAGGGGCACAGGCAGACAGGGAAGTCGGGGACAAGCCAAAACGGTACACGGAAGATGATCGTAGCACTCTGCAACCAGGAACTAGCAATACACTGCAGACAGGAACTGAGCATAGGAACACTGTTGAACAGCACTGCAGACCTGTAGAGCAAAGGTTAATATAGGCTTCCTGGGATGGACTAGGGTGGAGCCATACAGGAAGAGGAAGTGATAAGAAGGGAAACCAGAACAGGATCTGCCTCTAATGAACACATGGAGATCAGGTAGGCAGACAGACATGATGCATATTCATGACACCGGGTATGACTGGAACTGCAGATGACAGCAGAGACAGATGCAGGTCAGTGACCCGGTGAGCTGGTTAATGCAGGATCAGCAGCAAGCTGGAGCAGGGTGAGACGAGTCGGGTCAGCACAGGAAATACACAGAGCAAGGCAGCAGGCAGGAGCAGGGTCAGACGAGCCGGGTCGGAGCAGGTAGTCAGGCAGGGTAATGCAGCAGGCTGAAGCAGGATCAGATAAACAGGCAATGGTCAACAACAGGATATCAAGCAAGAGGTATAAGCATGGTCAAAGGCAAGCCAAGGTCAGGATTGGAGATAACGGATAAGTCAACAGAGCCGGGTCGTTACAGGTTATCAGCTGGCAGATACAGGTTACAAGACATAGGAGCTAGAGATCAAACAGCACTGCACAAGTGCAGCTGCCGTCCTTTTAAAGGCCTATTGGCGCCAAGCAGCGTTTAGCGTGCACGCATGCATGCAAGGTGCGCATACACCTGCCGCTGTCTGGTCAGCCTAGTAACGCACGTTCCTCTGTCCTGTTGTGGCAAGTCCCTGACAGGTACACTCAGTGTGTTCTAAAAAAACTTTCTTGAGAACTGATGTTATTAGTGTGAGGTTGCTTATGTATGGATTTTGTAGCAGAGCATTGCACTCGGGAATATTCTGCATTACAATTAATTGAGACGCCTCCAGAGTCCTATGTCAGGGGTAGGTATCGGGAACCTTGTCTGCTCTGTCAGCTGGACAACTCTTGGTGAACTCGTCTTCAGAAGGTTGGGCCTAACTTTGACAAAACAGGAAGTTGATGTTCTGGAGGCGTTCTGTTTCCCTTCCTTGAGGAATAGAGGCATCCCTAGTTACCCCTCCCCCCACGGGAAGAAAGGTGTCCTTCCTGAAGTGGAGTTTCCCCTTGGAGAAGACCCCTTGTGTGTCTGAATTAGGGCCCCAGGGTTGGAGTTCAGGCCACAGGGTATATCATCTCTGTCTGAGCAAGCTGTGTACCAGGAGGCCATGTGAGCCTACAAGATCTGCTGTTTTTACTGGAAAAGAGAGCTATAGAAACCTACAATTTTGTGGCTGATACACTCCAGAGGAACCTTTTAGATGCTTCAGGATATAGAGACTCATCTAGTGTCTATAACAGTGATGGCGAACCTTGGCACCCCAGATGTTTTGGAACTACATTTCCCATAATGCTCACGCACTCTGCAGTATACGTGAGCATCATGGGAAATGTAGTTCCAAAACATGTGGGGTGCCAAGGTTCACCATCACTGGTCTAAAAGATAAGGATTTGGAGCCCCTCTAATATTTTGGGTTGTCCGTCTCTGTCTATTATTCATACCAAATCTTCAGTAAAGCATTAAAACCACCTTCAAGTGTGGACTACTTTTCTTTGAAAGCAAGTAATGCTAAAGTAAGAACTGCCATGACAGCTTTTGGCCAGGAAAACTGGCCGCGTGTATGCTCCATGGCAGTCTTCCCGACAGGAAAACCGTCAGGAAAAATGAGAACATGTTCTCTATTTTCCTGCCACGACTCCCGGCGTTTTTTTTTCCCGGCAGTTTTCCTATGCTTCCGGTGGAGCATACACAAGGCTGGGTTTCCCGGCCAAAGCTCTCATGGTAGTTGTCCTGCCAGGAAAACCGGACGTGTGTAGGGGGAAAAAGCTGCCGAGCAGGTTCTCGGTTTTCCCGGCGGACATTTTACCACTGGGAAAACCGATTGTGTGTACAAGGCATATGTGTTAAATCCTACAGACTAGGAATTTCCTAAGGGGGGGTCACTCTTGTATCCACAAGCCCCTTTAGATGAGACTCTAAAATGCTAAGAACTTCAGCACCCTTACTACAAGATTTCCACTTAGGACAGACTCAAGATCCCCTGTTACCCAGAATGTACAGCATTGGGTTCCAATGGCTGCAAGGTGAGGGTCATCTTGCGTAACCTTGCACCCCATCCCTTAAAACACCTGTACAACATCTTCCAGCAAAAGCTTACTTTATATTTCTCAGCATTTGGTCACATGAAATCTCAGAGCCCTCTTTCCTCTGCCAGATACTGTGATTGCTGGTCTGAACAGAGTGCAGATAGCTATATAAGCCCATCAGGCGTCACTGGCTGTGGATCCTGCTCTGTTTGAGGTCAGAATGGGGAAGTATCTCTACTCGTGGCAACCAGCTGAACATATCTTTTTGGTACTGGCCTGGATGGCAAATACCCTTCACCTAGTCATCTCTTGCATGGTGCCATCTGTGTCAACATGCTTGTTTTGAAGACATTGGGGTAGATTCACATACAAATAGATCGGCGCAGCGTATGTGAGATACGCTACGCCGCTGTAACTTACATTAGGCCGGTTCGAATCCCCAAAGAATTTGCGCCGTAAGTTTCGGCGGTGTAGTGTATCTCAAGCGGCGTAACAGCGCGGAATTCAAATCGGCGATTAGGGGGCGTGTTTCATTTAAATGAAGCGCGTCCCCGCGCCGAATGAACTGCGCATGCGCTGTCCCTAAATTTCCCGCCGTGCATTGCGCGAAATGACGTCGCAAGGACGTAATTTTTTAAACTTAGACGTGACTTACGTCCATCCCGATTCACGGACGACTTACGCAAAAAAAATTTAAATTTAAATTTCGACGCGGGAACGACGACCATACTTAACATGGCAAATCGAAGGCCTCGTACACAGGACCGTTTGCATCGGACTGTCCGCTCGTCTGTACGGGGCCTAACTATATGCCGGAAAAAGCCGACTAGAGACGAAGTAAGAGAATGCGACGGCCACGCGTATGTTCGTGGATCGTCTGAAATAGCTAATTTGCATACCCGACGCGGAAAACGACGTGAACGCCACCCAGCGGACACCGAAGTATTGCATCTTAGATCCGAAAGCGTACGAAGATGTACACCTGTCGGATCTAACCCAGAAGCCATCGTATCTTGTTTTGAGGATTCAAAACAACGATACGACGCGGGAAAATTTGAAAGTATGCCGGCGTATCAGTAGATACACCGGCGTACTCGCTCTGTGGTTCTGGCCCATTATTTCTATAATTGAACCTACCGCAAAGGCTTGTTACATCAAAACATGCCCCTAAAATTATATTTTGTGCATGCAGCTAATTCCACATCGTTTTCTAAATACAGAGCTGTCATAGGTAATGGAAATTTTGGAAGACGTCCAATTAATCAGGGTATTTTCCCAGTCTTCCAGCAGCTGTAGCACATCTCCTGTAGTCTCTTCCAAAGGCTAATGATACTTGCTTTTTGTCACCTGTTTCCTGGACAGGAAAAAGTCTACAGAGTAGGAATGGATACCCGCTGATGCAGTAATCCCCCTCCCAATAGTGCCTGCATAGGTACGGAGTCAACTTGGCATTGCTTTCAGCGGTATTCTCCTGTCCGGTGTGTCAAAATATAGGCATTTTGCATGTCATTTGGGCCTGATCCCATGCTTCCTCCATGCCAAGTCATGCCTTCACTTGCTTAAAGGGTAAATACATTTGGTTCAGCTTGTCATTTCTCAAAGCCAAGGTCCTCCATGTCCCGTATTAATTTAGTTGGCAAGGGGAAGTTTTGAGGACATCAAGGGAAAGACAAGTGCACAAGCACCAAAGCCTCCTGCATGAGGGGAAAGAAGAGGTACTGGACAACAATTTCTAACATGTCCAATCAATCTCTGCAATCAGAAATATGGGAACAGCTGGTGCTCTTCACTAGTGAGCAACACCCAAAGGTCAAACTGCCCGACTTCTAATCTGGTCTTGATTTTCAAAAGCCATGCTTAAAATCCTAGCAATAGATATATTATTTAAGTAGTGTGTAAATGTAGCACTTCCAGGTATTATTACTTCTCGCAGAGATCGCAGTAGTACTCCTCCTAACAATGCCTTCATCTGCTTTTCTCTCCAGAAGGATGTAACCATGTTTTATTGTTCAATATTTTTATTGATTCTCATAAGATAATTTTAACTGGTTACAAAAATCCAAAAAGATACAGTTTTTATGTGCAGATCATAACAATCCTGAGATGCAATGTTGCTTACGATGGAAAACACAAAAAGAAAACAACGGTTCTCATAGAATGAATACAATTAGAAGCAGTGGGTATAGATTAAAATTGGGAGCAAGAGGTCGGGGGATGGAGCTGTTGTCAGTGTAGCACACCCCATGTAGGAGCTGAAAATAAACTTGTTTCCCCCACTCCTGCACAGCTAGGCACATCAAACCTCCAAAGGCACACAGAGTCAGGGAACAGTCCATCAGTGGCGGCTGGTGCTCAAAATTTTTGGGGGGGCGCAAACGGAAAAAAAAATTGCAGCCTCACTGTGCCCATCAAATGCAGCCACTGTGCTATCAATTGTCACCACTGTGCCATGCCATCAAACGCAGCCACTGTGCCATTAATTGTCACCACTGTGCCATGCCATCAAACGCAGCCACTGTGCCATCAATTGTCACCACTGTGCCATGCCATCAAACGCAGCCACTGTGCCATTAATTGTCACCACTGTGCCATGCCATCAAACGCAGCCACTGTGCCATCAATTGTCACCACTGTGCCATGCCATCAAACGCAGCCACTGTGCCATCAATTGTCACCACTGTGCCATGCCATCAAACGCAGCCACTGTGCCATTAATTGTCACCACTGTGCCATGCCATCAAACGCAGCCACTGTGCCATCAATTGTCACCACTGTGCCATGCCATCAAACGCAGCCACTGTGCCATTAATTGTCACCACTGTGCCATGCCATCAAACACAGCCACTGTGCCATCAATTGTCACCACTGTGCCATGCCATCAAACACAGCCACTGTGCCATCAATTCGCACCACTGTGCGCCGCTGTTTCCTTTAATTGTCCCCACTGTGCCTATTGTCGCCACTGTGCCCATTGATGTCGCCGATGTGCCCTGTAAAGTGCCCCTTTACCCCCCTGCCCGGCACTTACCTTTACTGGAGTCAGCCATCCACGTCCCTCGATGTCTTCTACCGCCCTCGATGACTGACAGGCGTCTCAGCCAATCAGGTTACCAGTAGCCAGAATCGGCCAACCTAATTGGCTGAGACGCCTGTCAGTCTTATCCAAGGAGCGCATCCCTAGTGCGTTACTTGTAAAAGCTTCCGGGACCCAAGGGCTGTACTCGGAAAAGCCTATCAGAGCCATTGGCTCTGATAGGCACTTCCGTACAGCCAACCAGCTGCCGTTATTCAGATGGCCGGACATGAGCGCGGACCATCTGAATAGAACAGCGGCAGCGGCGATAATAGCATAGATTCGTGCAATGCATGAATCTATGTTATTAGACTCAGTGGCGGTGAGAGCCAGAGGGGGTGGCGCTCCAGCGCCCTCTATGGACGAACCGCCACTGCAGTCCATAGCTTTATTTTTGTTGTTTTTGTTGTTTATTACAACTTGGATGGGGATGGGATGATATGTGATGCCCACTTGACTTCAGCTGGTTCACTCCTAGGGGAACTTGACAGATTCTTAGTAGACATGTGCACACTGAAATACTTTGTTTCGGAATTTCGTTTTCGTCCTAAAAATACGTTTATTTAGTTACTTCCGAAATCCGTATTTATTTATTTTGTTTCGTTAAAAAATGCATTCGTCCAAAAATCTGAATTAATTAATGTCGAATCTGTCATTGAAGGTTTATGGTGTCTGTCGGATGTTCTAAGAAGATTCGACGAAGCAGCTAAACTGTACGACGCTGCAATCGTACATTTCCGGTCAAATGCTCCGCCCACGAGCCATAGTAGAATCCTAATGTTGTATGACTAGTAATAATTATATTTATTAATTATTATTACTAGTCAACCAATATTAGAATTCTTCTATAACCTATGGGCGGAGCATTTGACCATAAATGTCCGCTCGTGGCGATCGTATGTTTTTAGCATGTCTCTAAAGTGTCAAATCTTTTCTCTCTGTGTCGAATCTTTTCTCTCTATGTCGAATAATCTCGTACTAACAGAGTTAGTTCCTTTATGGTCAATGATCCCAGCACCACCTCTTCAGGCAATAGCAGCCCACCTGGCTGCAGCTGCCTCTCTCTACACCAGTCTGCCCAACTGACTCTTCACCAGCCCACTCGGTGTAGCAGCAGGAACATGGGAAAGATGTCCCTTTTACCGGGTCTGTCATAAGAGAAGTGTTTATGCTCGTCTCTTTCACTGTGCAGGCAGGGAGATCAATGTGCCGGGGTCATATATATATGTAGACACATATATGTTTGAGCTTAACCACTTCCATAGTCATATGACGTCCACAGAGGGGATCTCCCATCCCGGGTGGACGTCATATGACATCCTGGGCTTTGTGAGGGGATATCTGAATAATGCCTGCAGCTAGAGGCATCATTCAGATTTCATTGTTTTACGGTGGCCATTCTGCGCACCATAAGAACAATCAAAGCGACGGTTCCGACATTTTCCTGCCCCAAGTCCTGGATGGAGAACTTTAACTGGACACACGTTCCGACAGCTTCTCCATGACCGTGTAAAGATGCAGCTCCCTCCCAGCTCTCCCAGGCTCCTCCGCTAGGCCTCGCACCCCCCTAGATGGGGGTGTGGCCCCTGCTGCTCCCTAGTGCTCCATCCTCCAAGTCTCCTGGCCGACAACTCCTCCCCAGTGAGTTGGTACCCAAGCTTATATGGGAGGCCTGCCCCCTGCCAATTCCAAGTGGGGATTCGTTAGGGCTCCTCACATGAGCTCCCTGTGACTCCAGTCCTGTGCCCTGCCCCTCTTCCAGAACATTCTCCCTGGAAGCAGGTGGTCACATCCACTGATACACTAACCACTCCCTGCCCCCAGATCAAAACAGGCCTAGCCTGAAGCACAGGCCTGCCTAAATTTACCTGCACTGACATTTCTACTTACAAAAATCCTACTCTAGCTCCTTCCTACGGTAAAGGGTGCTACATACTGTAGCTGTATTTAAAGATGGCATTCTGATCCCCAAGTTAGGGAAGCCTTCTTCCTACTGACCACCAAAGTAAATGCCATATTGTTCACTGAACCCCAATGATTGGTTGTGGATTGGTTGGTTGTGGCACGGGTTCTTCAAGACCTGAAAATTATTTTAAGGGTAAAAAGGCTGATCTATGCTATTGCAATAGATTATGACATTCAAGGACTTTACCCATATAGACATACAAAGTTACTCAGAGATCCACTTTAAGACTCAACAGTGTCCACCAAACTATCTTATCCTTTGTGAGCATCTTATCCAACTCTATTTCCCCTTTTCACACATTTCTCTAATTTATGTGTTTACAGCGGCCATAAATTCTCACCTATGGCTTGTCAATCAAGGCGTTTTGATTGCTTTTATATGTTTTCTGTCACTTCTCAATGTGCTCTGAGGCATTAGGTGCTACACAAAATCACACTACATAGGCATTTTCTTGTTATCTTGATCTTAAATAGTGGACAGGTGTGACAAGCCCTCAAGCTTTGTCTCTTTTATGGTGCTTGAGTGTAATCTGAATATGTAAATGTACGTGTGTGTGCGCACGCGGTGCAGGTGCCTGGTCCCTAGGGAGTCTCTGCTGGCTAGGGATGTGAATAAGATCTGTTTGTTTAGTTATTTTTAGGAAGATACCCAGAATAGAGCCAACGCTGCGAAAAAAAAAAAACACATCAAGCAGGTATAGCAGTGACAACACGCATTTTTATGTAAAGTAGCTCTGTCATTTACTTACACAGTGCCTTTTTAGTACGGAGATCAAAGTAGATTGAAACCCAATGACTAAATTCCCTTATATAATTTAAAAAATATGTTACTGTAGCTTCAAAAGTAATCGCTTCTAGGCCCTTTGGCTAAGATCAAGTGTAGTATCTGTTCCTATCAGTGATCCAGTGGGGGCGCTGTGCTATTATTGTTCTCACCTGACCCAGGTTGGGGCGGTGGCTATGAAAACCTGCTGGTGTGATAGGGGCTTGAAAGGGTAGTACTGGTGTTCTAACGAGCTGGTTCCTACCATTGATATGGTTCCGAGCCGACGAAAACTCCGAGCCGGAACAGCTGTTCGTCAGCTGTAGACACGCTCGCTCCCAATGGCTGATTATCCACTTGCTTACTGGGCACATAAACCCCCTTCGTTCCCAGGCGAAATTTCAGCTTCCGGCACTGCGTCGCTTTAACTGACATTTGCGCAGTCGTGCGACGTGGCTCCCAAACATAATTAGAGTCCTTTTTTCCCCACAAATAGAGCTTTATTTTGGTGTTATTTGATCACCTCTGCGTTTTTTATTTTTTGCGCTATAAACAAAAAAATAGCGACAATTTAAAAAATATATATATATATTTTTTACTTGTTGCTATATTAAATATCCCAATTTTTTTTTTTTTTTATTATTTTTTTTCTCAGTTAAGGCCGATACGTATTTTTCGACGTATTTTTGTAAAAAAAAAAAATCGCAATAAGCACCTGGTTTGCGCAAAAGTTATAGCGCCTACAAAATAGGGGACAGAATTATGTTTTTTTTTTATTATTTTTTTTTTTACTAGTAATGGCGGCGATCTGCGATTTTTATTGGGACTGCGATATTGCGACGGACGTATCGGACACTTTTGACACAAATTTGGGACCATTCACATTTATACAGCGAACAGTGCTAAAAAATTGAATTAATTACTGTATAAATGTGACTGGCAGTGAAGGGGTTAACACTAGGGGGTGAGGAAGGGGTTAAATGTGTATCCTGGGTGTGTTCTAACTGTGTGGGGGGAGGGGGTGACTGGGGGAGGTGACCGATGCTGTGTCCCTATGTACAAGAGACACAGATCGGTCTCCTCTTGTCAGAACCTGTACTCACCGAGACCGAGATGCTGAGGGCGGCTCACCTTTGCGACCCTGTGCAGACCACTCCCTGGAGTTGGGACAGAGGAGGGACGGCACAAGGAGGCACCGGCGCCGGGAGCTGGCAGGAAGACTTGGTGCAGTTGACAGAAGCAGGGCAGGTGCAGAAGACTGGAGACAAGCGTTGGTCAGGCAGGAACTGGTAGGTGAGTCTGGTAGGGTCCACAGGAGATGAGGGCAAATCCGAGTCACAAGCCGAGGGTCAAGGGCAGGAGAGTTCAGAGGGAGTCCATGAGAGCAAGCCAAGGTCAAGGGGCAGGAGACAACAGCAATCCAGGTAACGTTAGCCAAAGGGTCAGAGGTTCCAGGTGAGAGGAGAGTCGTCAGGAATTCCGGGTCAAAACAGGCAGGTACGGCAACAGGTAAACACATAGGAGCTGAAGACAAACCAGCAACCTGTTCAGGGAAGGCTGCTGGTTTAAATAGGAATGTCCGGCCTCTGATTGGCCCCAGGGTTGCCGCATACGTGCACGTGCGCGCTTCCACGCACACGGCGCGCTGCCGTACCGCGCATGCGTGCGCGCAAACCACGCACAGGCATGCGCCGAAATGTCATTCTACTGGGCATGTGCGGGAATCTGTCAGAGATGGAGCTAGTACCCTGACACCTCTCCTCTGACAGCACGTGGAGCTCTGTGTTTACACACACAGAGCTCCACGTCCCTGCTGTGTTACCGACAATCGCGTGTACCCGGCAGACATCGCGGCCGCCAGGTACACGCATCGGCTTCCCAGCGATGCGCCGGGACAGTGTTTACCCGCTGCAAGCCCCCCAGAGGCGCGGGCGGGTAATGCACTTCAAATGACGTCCAAAGACGTCCAGTTGGCACCTGAGAGCCGCGCTGTTGACGTCTTTTGTCAATAGCGCGGGTCTCAAGTGGTTAACAACTGAAAGTGAATTAATAGTGCATGTGAATAATCCATAAACATATAAAGAAAGTTGAAAAGAAAATAAATTAATATAAAAGTGTCCATAAATCACGCCAATCTTCAAGTGATTAAGCAGTGATTGATCAATGAATGGTATCTTTCTTGAAGAAATCTTGATACAAACTTTCCACCACACCTCATGTGCTTGTGAATCCACTCCCAAAGGAAAAAAACTCACCAAAACAATATGCCTCACATTCACATGTTCGGCACAATAGCTTGATAACCCACCCGGGTTAATAGACAATTCCAACGGTGATCACAAATCAATCAAATCCACATGAAAAAATAAATAAAATGCTTCCAATGGTGAAGTATGTATAACCAATTTATTAAAAAGTGCTCACAAATCCTCACTCATTGTACTCACACATTTTTTATTAAAGGGCTCAGAGGCTCAGAGCCCCCTTTTTATTTGTTTTTTTCAAATGTTTATTTTTTTATTTTTGTTTATATTTTTTTACTTTTATTTTTTATTAAAAGGGCCCAGAGGTTTCTTTTTTCTTTTTATTAAAGGGCCCAGAGCCCCCCCCCCCCCCGCATCTCAATTTCAGGCGGCAGACCCCCCCCCCCCCCCCCCGGTTCTCTGCTCCAGGGGGCCCATGCCTGAAGCTGTGTAAGGGGCCCCAAAATTCTCACATGTTATAAAATTCACACAGACACTTCAATCAAAAAAGTTCTCTAATAAAAGAGACTTGCAGTAAGAGGTTAGGTTATTGCGGTCACGGAGGACACAGAACGCCCATCAGATCTCACCCTCCACTTGCTCGCTCACTTCCCCAGCCGGAACAGCTACCTCCCTCGGCGGTGATTGTACATATAGGGATCACACGGCACAGCAAATTTTTGTCACTTGTTATGTGCTAATTTTTATGTGTTTATTTATGTTATTTTAACCACTTCCATACAGGGCACTTACGCACCTTCCCGCCCAAGCCAATTTTCAGCTTTCAGCACTGTCGCACTTTGAATGGCAATTGCGCGGTCATGCTACACTGTACCCAAACAAAATTGGCGTCCTTTTTCCCCCACAAATAGAGCTTTCTTTTGGTGGTATTTGATCACCTCTGCGATTTTTTTTTTTTGCGCAACAACTAAAAAAAGACCGAAAATTTCCAGGGAGAGAAAGTGTGAGGGTTAAAGGGTTGTTCAATGTTAAGATTAAATGTAGGGTTAGTACTGGGATTACAGGTAGAATTTGTTAAGGGGGTTACAGGGAGGGTTAGTGTGAGGATTAGTGAAACTTTTAAAGTGAAGGTTAAATGAAGGGTTAGTATTAGGGTTACCAGTAGGATTAGTGTTACAGGAATGGTTAGTGTGATGCTTACAGGAAGAGATAGTGTGAAGGTCACAGAAAGACTAATGCCCTGTACACACGAGCGGAATTTTGGATATTCTGTGTATGCCCCATCTGACTTTTTCTGTTGGAATTTCCGACGGACTTAGATAGAGAGCAGGTTCTCTATTTTCCCGACGGAAAAAGTTTCGTCTGTATGCAATTCCTACGCACTAAAAACCACGCATGCTCAGAATCAAGTCGATGCATGCTCGGAAGCATTGAACTTAGTTTTTCTCGGCTCGTCGTAGTGTTTTGTACGTCACTGCGCTCTTGACATAAGAGTTAGGTTCACAGGAGGATTAGTATGAGAACTAGTGTTTGGGTTACAGGGAGGGTTAGTGCTAGTGTAAGGGTTATGTTGTGGGGGGTTAGTGTGAGAATTGCAGGGTGGGTTAGTGTAATGGTTATACAGATTTATATGCCCTGTACACACGATCGAAATTTCCGATGGAAAAGTCCAACGGAAATTCTGACCGTGTGTATGCCCCATCTGAGTTTTTCCATCGGATATTCCGAGGAATTCCATCGGAGTTTAGATAGAGAACATGTTGTCTTTTACGCAGATGGAATTCCGTCGGAATTCCAATGTGAGTTTGGCCGGGCAAAAGCCTGATCGTGTGTACGGGGCATAAATGTAAGGGTTATAGGGAGGGTTAGTATTAGGTTTACAGGGAGGGTTAGCTTTAGACTTACAGGGATGGCTAGTGTAAGGGTTACAGGAAGGGCTAAAGTTAGGGCTAGTGTAAGGCAGGGATAGGCAACCTTGGCCCTCCGGCTGTTTTGAAACTACAAGTGCCATGAGACATTGCAAGACCCTGACAATCACAGGCATGACTCCTAGGCGGCGTACACACGGTCAAACATGTCCGCTGAAACTGGTCCGCGGACCAGTTTCCGCGGACATGTCCGACCGTGTGTACGGCCTAGCGGACAGGTTTCCAGCGGACAAAAGTTTCTTAGCAAGCTAAGAAACTTGTCCGCTGGAAACATGTCCGTCGGACATGTTCCGATGGTTAGTACACCTAATCGGACATGTCCGCTGGTTATGACGTGTAACCAGCGTCCCAAAATCCCGCGCATGAGTCGAATTGATTCGACGCATGCGTGGAAGCATTGCACTTCCGTGTTTGAGAACGTCGGTGTCTTCTACATCACCGCGTTCTCTGTCCGCGGGGATTTTGGTCTGATGGTGTGTACACACATCAGACCAAAATGCTCCCAGGAGACATGTCCGATGAAAACGGTCCGCGGACCGTTTTCATCGGACATATCTCCTCGTGTGTACGGGGCCCTAGAGGCAGAGGCATGATGGGATTTGTAGTTTACCACAGCAGGAGTGCCGAGCTTGCCTACCCCTGGTGTAAGGAATACAGGAAGGCTAAAGTTAGGGTTAGTGTAAGGGATACAGGAAGTGTTAGTGTTAGCATAAACGGGGGGGGGGCTAGTGTAGTGTAATGCCGCGAACACACAGTGGGAATTTCCGACAAGAAAAGTTTGATGTGAGCTTTTGGTCAGAAATTCCGACCGTGTAGACTCTATCCGACTTTTTCTGTCGTCACCGCATTCTTGACGGTCGGAATTTTGTGTGACCGTGTGTGCGCAACACAAGTTTGAACCAAAATTACATCTGAAAAAAATCCACGGTTTTCCTGTCGGAATTTTCGATTGTGTGTATTAGCTCCCCCTCCCCCCCTTCGGTGTACAACTGCTGATTTGGGGGAGCAAAGAGAAAGGGGCCTCTGCATAATGTAAGCATGTGACTCACTTTTCTGACTCCCATGTGAGGACACTGTAGTTTGATCATACCTCCCAACATTTAAAAAGTCCACTGTGGTTTTCGAGCGCCGGGGGGGGAATCGAAGTTGTTGAGCGAGGGGGGGGGTCGAAGTTGTTAAATGGGGGGGGTAGAAGTTGTTGAGCGGGGGGGCACGAATTTAAAATGATGACCGGGGGGAATGCCTCTCACCTGTGCACACAGAATGTCTCCTCCCTCAGCAGTCATCGACGCGGCGCTACGGTTCCTCCTCCAGGAGTACTGCCCATTCAGCTCCGCCCACCTCTCCTCCGACAAGACTGCCCATTTAGCTCCACCCACCTCCTCCAACAGGACTGCCCAATCAGCTCCGCTCGCCTCCTCCTACACTAGTACTGCCCAATCAGCTCCGCTCGCCTCCTCCTACACTAGTACTGCCCAATCAGCTCCTCTCGCCTACTCCTACACTAGTACTGCCCATTCAGCTACACTCGACTCGCTTGTTGAGCGGGGGGGGGGGGGGGTTTGCTTGCAGTTGTTGAGCTAGCTCGGATCCTCAGTGCGGGTAAATTTAACCCTTTCGCGGGACTGCGGGAATATGCAGTCAGTGCGGGAAAATCCCGCAGAATACGTGCTTGTTGGGAGGTATGGTTTGATGGTTGCCCATTCAGTCAGTTGGTGCTCACACATGAGGAGGGGTGGTGAGTCCTCATCCCTGTGTAAGCTTCAAGAGGTGACTTTGGGCTTCCACAGGGTTTCTTCTCTTGCCTTCTGGAGGCCAGATGGAGCATCACAGGGCGGCAAGCTGAGGAAAGTGGCAGTTAGGTGAACCTGTTGCTTTGGCCTACATGGGCAAAGCACATGTTCACTTTAAGAAGTCAGATATTTTATTCCTAGCAATTCTTCAAGTGTACTTCACGCCCCAGTGGCTCGCCAACTTCAACGGTTAACCATGTCCTACCCGTGCGCCGTAATCATACGATAGCAGGCTCACAGCGCTTGTGTTGCTGACAGGATGATGTCGCTCGTTGAGAGACGTCAATAAACGCTCTGGTTTTAGAAATGTCAGGTATGCGCTTTGAAAAATTCTGAGGGAAAAGGATGACTATTTTAATTATGTGAGACATGTGAAGTCAATTGTCCCTAATGATTTTCAAATGACAGATTATGAATGAATAGATATTAGGGCTTTCTGCTCGGCTGCACGCTGAAGAGTCTGTTGAGGGACAGGCACTTGCGTGTGTCACCTTGTGTCTTCGGGGAAAGACAAACATGAAAGGATGGGCTGCGAATCCGTCATTTCTCTCTGCCTTGTGCAGATTGGTGTTTAATTAAATGGAGGATGAGCAACTTTTTAAAGTTTATCTGTCATGGCAACAATTTCGTGGGCTGAGAAAGTCAAATGTGGTGTAGGAATTCAATGGCAACCAAAGACCTCGGCAAGGTATGAAGCACGCAGTGCTTTAACCACTTAAGGACTTGAACCCCCCGCCAGACTTTTAGCACGCCCTAAATCCCTTCCACTAGTACAGTAGTACTGACCAACTTGATTCCTACACTGACCTACCTGACCACTGCACTAACCTATCTGATTTCTACACTGACCTACCTGACCACTGCACTAACCTATCTGATTTCTACACTGACCTACCTGACCACTGCACTAACCTATCTGATTTCTACACTGCCCACTACACTAACCTACCTAATTCCTACACTGATCTACATGATTCCTATACTAACCACTACACTGACCTACCTGACCACTACACTGACCTACCTGATTCCTACACTGTCTACTACACTGACCTACCTGATTCCTACAATGTCCACTACACTAACCTACCTAATTCCTACACTGATCTACATGATTCCTATACTAACCACTACACTGACCTACCTGATCCATACACTCACCACTACACTGACCTACCTGATTCCTACACTGACCACTACACTGACCTACCTGATTCCTACACTGTCCACTACACTAACCTACCTAATTCCTATACTGATCTACATGATTCCTATACTAACCACTACACTGACCTACCTGATCCATACACTCACCACTACACTGACCTACCTGATTCCTACACTGTCCACTACACTAACCTACCTAATTCCTACACTGATCTACATGATTCCTATACTAACCACTACACTGACCTACCTGATCCATACACTCACCACTACACTGACCTATCTGATTCCTACACTGACCACTACACTGACCTACCTGATTCCTACACTGACCACTACACTGACCTACCTGATTTCTACACTGTCCACTACACTAACATACCTAATTCCTACACTGATCTACATGATTCCTATACTAACCACTACACTGACCTACCTGATTCCTACACTGTCCACTACACTAACCTACCTAATTCCTACACTGATCTACATGATTCCTATACTAACCACTACACTGACCTACCTGATTCCTACACTGTCCACTACACTAACCTACCTGATTCCTACACTGATCTACACGATTCCTATACTAACCACTACACTGACCTACCTGATCCCTACACTGACCACTACACTGACCTACCTGATTCCTACACTGACCACTACACTGACCTACCTGATTCCTACACTGACCACTACACTGACCTACCTGATTCCTACACTGACCACTACACTAACCTACCTAATTTCTACACTGATCTACATGATCCCTTTACTAACCACTACACTGATCTACCTGATTCCTACACTGTCCACTACACTAACCTACCTAATTCCTACACAGATCTACATGATTCCTATACTAACCACTACACTGACCTACCTGATCCCTACACTGGCCACTACGCTGACCTACCTGATTCCTACACTGTCCACTACACTAACCTACCTAATTCCTACACTGATCTACATGATTCTAATACTAACCACTACACTGACCTACCTGATCCCTACACTGACCTACCTGATTCCTGCACTACTCACACCCCCCCTCCCCCCTATATGAACAGTGTAGATTGGTTGATTTTGCTGGCCTCCATGAAGTTCCCATCTGACTTTTTCTGTCGGGAATTCCGACCGTGTGTATGGGGCTTAAGGCTCCTTTTACACTTGTCCTACAACCAGGCCCGGACTGGCCATAGGGCATACCGGGCCGCCGACAGGCCGCATGTCACATCTCCCCCCAGTGTAACATACAGTGGGTCCAGAACTGTGAGGGGGGTGTCTGTGTAACAAACTGTGGGGGGCTGTGTAATGTAAAGGGGTCCAGAGGTGCAAGGTGCTGTGTAATGTAAAGGGGTCCAGAGGTGCAGGGTGCTGTGTAATGTAAAGGGGTCCAGAGGTGTAGGGTGCTGTGTAATGTAAAGGGGTCCAGAGGTGCAATGTGCTGTGTAATGTAAAGGGGTCCAGGGGTGCAGGGTGCTGTGTAATGTAAAGGGGCCCAGAGGTACATGGTGCTGTGTAATGTAAAAGGGTCCAGAGGTGCCGTGCTATGTAATGTAAAGGGGTCCAGGGTGCTGTGTAATGTAAAGGGGTCCAGAGGTGCAAGGTGCTGTGTAATGTAAAGGGGTCCCGAGGTGCAGGGTGCTGTGTAATGTAAAGGGGGCCAGAGGTGCAGGGTGATGTGTAATGTAAAGGGGTCCAGAGGTGCAGGGTGCTGTGTAATGTAAAGGGGCCCAGAGGTGCAGGGTGCTGTGTAATGTAAAAGGGTCCAGAGGTGCGGTGCTATGTAATGTAAAGGGTCCAGAGGTGCGGTGCTATGTAATGTAAAGGGTCCAGAGGTGCGGTGCTATGTAATGTAAAGGGTCCAGAGGTGCGGTGCTATGTAATGTAAAGGGGTCCAGGGTGCTGGAGTCCCGCGATCGGTCCCCGGACCTGAAGAACGGAGAGAGCCGTATGTAAACACAGCTTCCCCATTCTTCACTGTGGCGGTGTCATCAATCGTGTGATCCCTTTTATAGGGAGACTCAATCGATGACGTCACACCTACAGCCACACCCCCCTACAGTTGTAAACACACATGAGGTCACACATAACCCCATCAGCGCCCCCTGTGGTTAACTCCCAAACTGCAATTGTCATTTCCACAGTAAACAATGCATTTTTTGCTGTGAAAATGACAATGGTCCCAAAAATGTGTCAAAATTGTCCGAAGTGTCCGCCATAATGTCGCAGTCACGAAAAAAATCGCTGATCGCCGCCATAAGTAGTAAAAAAAAAAAAAATTATAAGAATGCAATAAAACTATCCCCTATTGTGTAAATGCTATACATTTTGTGCAAACCAACCGATAAACGCTTATTGCGATTTTTTTTTACCAAAAATAGGTAAAAGAATACGTATCAGCCTAAACTGAGGAAAACATTTTTTTTATATATTTTTGGGGGATATTTATTATAGCAAAAAGCGTTGCATTTTTTCCAAAATTGTCGCTCTATTTTTGTTTATAGCACAAAAAATAAAAACCGCAGCGGTGATCAAATACCACCAAAAGAAAGCTCTATTTGTGGGAAAAAAAGGACGGCAATTTTGTTTGGGAGCCACGTCGCACGACCGCGCAATTGTCAGTTAAAGCGACGCAGTGCCGATTTGCAAAAAGGGGTCTGGTCCTTTAGCTGCATTTTGGTCCGGGGCTTAAGTGGTTAAAAAATAGAGCATGTTCGAAACAAAAATTGCCCGTTTTTCAGAACCCGAAAAATGCTCTGAAGCCCGCACACGATCGTTTATAATGACCTTTAAAAAAAAACGTCATTTTTTAGAACCCTAAAAATGATCGTGTGTACGCAGCATAAGAGCTCTGTGGTGCTCCCTAAGCTTCAGATGGTGGTGAGACTTCAGTCTGCTCCTCGCACAAAGATTGCAGTAACTGCGCTGAACATCACGACAAGTCTGAGCGTTGTGAGAACACGCCGTGACAACCAGAGGCGGCTGTCTTCAATCACAGACCGCCTCTTTGATCACGTTTCTTATCTGATGCTTGTTTCTCCTAATACGAGAACGTCATTGCTAGAGAAGATAACATAAGATAAAAAGAAAAGGAAAATGTCATCTTTAAATCCATTTCCATCAAATTTTGGCAAAAAGTTAGAAGATTTCAGACACATGTTGCCATTTTTAGCAAAATGAATTGGAGTCAGCGACGAAGGTGAAATAAAGGTGTGCTTTGGTAGTATGTCAGAATACAAAGGCATTTAACCACTTCAATACCAGACACTTACCCTCCTTCCTGCCCAAGCCAATTTTCAGCTTTCAGCGTTTTTGCCAGTTAAATGACAATTGCGCCGTCATGCTACACTGTACCCAAACAGAATTTTTATCATTTTTTCCCCACAAACAGAGCTTTCTTTTGCTGGTATTTGATCACCTCTGTGTTTTTTGTTTTTTGCGCAATAAACAAAAAAGTCCGAAAATTTTGAACATAAAGGTTTTTCATTTGTTTCTGTTATAAAATCTTGGAAATAAGTACATTTTCTTCTTCACTGACGGGCACTGATAAGGCGGCACTGACAAGCACTGATAAGGTGGCACAGATGAGGCACTGATGGGCACTGAAGATGGGCACTAATAGGCTGCACTGATGGGCACTGGTAGGCGGCCCTGATGGGTGGCACTGATGTGTGGCACTGGTGGGCACTGATAGGCGACACTGATGGGCACTGAAAGGCTGCACTGATGGGTACTTATAAATGGCACTGATAAGCAGCACTGCTGGGCACTGATACGTAGCACTGATGGGCACTTGTATGCGGCACTGATAGATGGTACTGATAGGCATCACTGATGGCAATGGCACTGGCAGGCATTGGGGATGGGCACCGATTGGCATTTCCCTGGTGGTCTAGGGTGGCATACCTGGTGGTCCAGTGTGGTGGCCATCCCTGGTGGTCCTGGAGGCATCCTGATGGTCCTGGGTGGGCATCCGAGGGGGGGCTGCGCTGATAAACAATCAGCACAGGCCCCCCCCCTGTCAGGAGAGCAGCCGATCGTATCTCCTCTACTCGCGTCTACCAGACGCAAGTGGAGACAAGCCTATCAACAGCTCCTGTTTACTTCGTGATCAGCCATGATCAACAACTTTTTTTCAATCCACTTTATTTTAATTTTTTTTCTTATTTCTTATGCCTATTCGGCATCCCATTGATTTGCCCAGGTAGTGAATGAATGAATGAATGAATGACTTGTATAGCGCAACGCATGCAAACTGAATCGCCTCTGTAGTGGTACAATTAGATGTTTGTTGTTGAGGTATCGCAGAGAGCAGGGGGACTTATTTTTTCTTTACCAGTAATGGCAACAATCAGCGACTCTCTGCCCGTCGCCGCCCGCCTCACAGACTCTCAAGTCTTATGCCGCGTACACACGATTGTTTTTCGGCATGAAAAAAAATGTCATTTTTCAGCATGTCCAAAAAACAATGTTTTTCAAACTTCATCATTAAAAACGATGTTGCCCACACACCATCGTTTTTGAAAAATGATGAACAATGGACGGTGATGTACAACACGTACGACGGCACTCTAAAGGGGAAGTTCTATTCACCTTTGGGCTGCTTTTAGCTGATTCCTTGTTAGTAAAAGACGATTCGCGCTTTTTTGTCTGTTACAGCATGATGAATGTGCTTACTCCATTATGAATGGTAGTTTTACCAGAACGAGCGCTCCCGTCTCATAACTCGCTTCTGGGCATGCGCGGGTTTAAAACGTCGTTTTTGCCCACACACGATCATTTTCAGAAGCCGAAAAACGATGTGAACACACGATCATTTTAAATTACGTTTTAAAAAAAAATCGTTTTTTTCATGCCGAAAAATGATCGTGTGTACGCGACCTTACTCTTCGGGCCCCGGCTACTACTGGATGGGGAGCGGAGGAAGATCACTCCGCCAGGGAAGGCAAGGAGATAGGCCGGTGGCTGGCCAGGATTTGAGCCAAGGCAGAAGCGAGCGGAGCTGAATGGACATGCGACCGAAACTGAAGAAATATTCCCTCCGCTCCGACCAGCACATGATCATCAGAAAGGGGCACAGATAATGGAAAAAATACAATCCCCCTATGCTAGTAGGCACGGCAGAGGTGTGTAATTCAAATTTTTTTATTTTAATTTTGCACTGACTGGGCTGGATTCACGTAGATCGGCGCATCTTTGAGGCGACGTAGCGTATCGTATTTACGCTATGCCGCCGTAAGTCAGAGAGGCAAGTGCTGTATTCACAAAGCACTTGCCTCCTAAGTTACGGCGGCGTAGCGTAAATGGGGCCGGCGTAAGCGCGCCTAATTCAAATGAGGATGAGGGGCGTGTTTTATGTAAATGATTGGTGACCCGACGTGATTGACGTTTTTTACGAGCGGCGCATGCGCTGTCCGTGTACATATCCCAGTGTGCATTGCTCCAAAGTACGCCGCAAGGACGTATTGGTTTCGACGTGAACGTAAATTACGTCCAGCCCCATTCACGGACGACTTACGCAAACGATGTAAAATTTTCAAATTTCGACGCGGGAACGACGTCCATACTTAACATTGGCTACGCCACCTAGGGGGCAGCTTTATCTTTATGCGGCGTACCTCTTACGGAAACGGCGTATCTTTACTGCAACGGGCAAGCCTATGTTCGTGAATCGGCGTATCTAGTCATTTACATATTCTACGCCGAAATCAACGAAAGCGCCACTTAGCGGCCAGCGGAAAAGTTGCACCCTAAGATACGACGGCGCAGGCCGTCGTATCTTAGCTAGGTTTAAGTGTATCTCAGTTTGAGCATACACTTAAACTTACGATGGGCTTAGATTCCGAGTTACGTCGGCATATCTACTGATACGCCAGCGTAACTCTTTGTGAATCCAGCCCCTAGTCATTGAAATTGCACATGCCCCGTATTAAATCCAATCTGGGGACAAAACCAGGGACAGACATGGTCCGGGGACAGTGGCCCAGATTCTCGTATCTGGGCATAAAACTGTGCGGGCGTAACATATCTGGTTTACGCTACGCCGTCGCAAGTTTTACAGGCAAGTGCTTTATTCACAAAGAACTTGTCTGTAAAGTTGCCTGTAAATCACCCGGCGCAAGCCCGCCTAATTCAAATTAGACGGGTAGGGGGCGTATAGCATTTAAATTAGGCACGTTCCCGTGCCGAACGTAATGCGCATGCGCCGTCCCTAAAATTTCCCGATGTGCATGGCGTCCAGCCCCATTCACAGACGACTTAAGCAAACGACGTAAATTTTAAAATTTCGACGCGGGAACGACGGCCATACTTAACATTGGTTGCCCCTCATATAGCAGGGGCAACTTTACGCGTCGCAAATCTAACGTAAACATGGTAACTTCACTGCGTTGACCGCGCGTACGTTCGGGAATTTGCGTATTTTGCTAATTTGCATACTCGACGGGGAAAACGACGGAGGCGACACCTAGCGGCAAAAAAAAAATTGCATTTAAGATCCGACAGTGTAAGAGCCTTACGCCTGTCGGATCTAATGGTTATCTATGCGTAACTGATTCTAAGAATCAGTCGCATAGATACGACGGCCCAGATTAGGACTTACGACGGCGTACATTGCGTTGCGCCGTCTTAAGCCCTTTGAGAATCTGGGCCAGTGTCCTTAATCAGGGGACTGTCCCCTGAAACTGGGGATGTCTGGTCACCCTACTGTAACAGGAAGGGCAGAGGTGTCTTTGGCATTCCGGCTGCGACTGCATGCCTGGCTCCACCCTCTTTATTCTGTGCCGGGGCAAGATAGCATCATTCAATGGGGACAGAACTGGGGCCAGCAGAGTTTTTGTTCCCGGTTAGCTTGTTATAAGCCAAAGAGTTCATGTTTGGTCGACGATTCCTGCAAACATTATGAATGGAAAGGATTGAATAAGATTAGGAAGTACTAAAAGTTATTCTAGGCATTTCATTGTGTACATACTATGAAAACGTATCCAAATGAGGATTTAAACTTCAAAGCCCTTATAAAGGCCGCCTGGTTTATACCTTTAAATTTTACAGCTCGGGATTATTGCAAATGACAAACCTTTGTGGGGGGAAAAAAAATCAATTAATTTTATTTTCTAGGAAACACATGAAACCCCACATTATGCGGATCCCCTGTAATAGCAAACATGATCATTACAGTTATTACAAGGCGGAAATCCACAGATTACTGCTGGAAGCTGTAGGTGTCCAGCGCGATGTAGGCACTTCCAGCAAATGTAACCGTCTTCACAGCCAGACACCGGTTTTACATTTTAATCTTTTCCATAATCATCGGAAAATGAGAAATTCTCTGTCTGCTCTTCTTCTCTGGGAAAATCTAGATAGCTAAGAAATGACTTTCTCCTGTAATAAGGCATACAATCAGTTTAAGAAGAAAAAAAGAAGAAGCATTGACTGTTAACTACAATAAGCTAAACCAAGCGTACACTGGGTTCTACAGTGCCTTGAAAAAGTATTTATACCCCTTAAAATGTTCCACATTATGTCATATTACAACCAAAAAATTAAGCTGGTATTTTATGTGATAGACCAACACAAAGTGGCACATACCATATTTATCGGCGTATATCGCATACTTTTTTGCCCTGAAAATCGGGGCAAAATCGTGGGTGCGCGATATACGCCGATACCCACTTTCCCGCGCCGAGTTTGAATATTGCGCCGACATATACCGAGCGCAGTACACTCATGTATAGTTGGGCAGTCTCGGCTCCTCTCGCGCTGACGTCCTGGACGTACAGGACGTCAGCGCGAGAGTAGCCGAGCCTGCCCGACTATACACGAGTGTACTGCGCTCTGTATATGTCGGCGCAGTATTCAAACTCGGCGCGGGAAACGAGCGGGGGGGACACGAGGACGCCGCAGAAGGACGCCGGACCCGACGAAGAGGACACCCGAAGCCGCAAGTCTTTTTGGGGATGTCTCTACCAGCTTTGCACATCTAGAGAGGGACATTTTTGCCCATTCTTCTTTGCAAAATATCTCAAGCTCTGTCAGATTGGATGGAGAGCGTCTGTGAATGGCAATTTTCAAGTCTTGCCACAGATTCCCATTTCAATGTAGGTCTGGACTTTGACTGGGCCATTCTAACACATGAATATTCTTTGATCTAAAAGCCAAATGCAGCCCCCCTGTTGATTTAATATGGCCCCCCTGGGAATTTGGATATATATATTGTTTGTGGCCCCCAGGGCCACACAAGATATATACTGTATTTATTGGTGCTGCCTTGGAGGGGACAGGACGAGCGCCATCAGATTACATGAAGAGAATCTCCTGTTTACTCAGCAGCGTCTCAATTGGAAGTCCCGTCTCCTGGGATGCCATTGGACTGTTCTGTCTATCATAGGAGGCAGGACTTTGTATTAAAGAGGCTACAGGGTAAACAAGACATTCTCCTGTTTGTAATCTGTTGGTACTCGTCCCACCCCCTCCCTCTGCCCTCCGAGGCTGCAGATGGGCATCGTTCAGGCTGCACTGATGGCAATAGTAAGGCTGCATTTATGACACATGTGAGGCTGCATTGGTTGCAAAGGTGAGGTTGCAATGGTAAGGCTGCATTCATGGCAATGGTGAGGCTGCATTCATGGCAATGGTAAGCCTGTGTGGATTATACGCCGATAAATACGGTATATCCAAATAACACGCCCAAGCTCATCCTTAGTCCTAAGCAGCGCTCTGGGATTCGTTGGGGCCACAAATAAAATATATACAGTTTATCCAAATAACACGCCCAAGCTTATCTCTTCACACACAGCCACAAAGGCAAGAGAATTCTTGTTGGGCCGTGTATTAGTGCTCAGACAAACACACTTAGACAGAATTTTAATGGTTCAAAGAATGTCAGGCAAAATAGGCGGCCCTCACGCATGTTCACTTAATCAAATCTGGGCCTCTTTGAAAAAAATTTGGACACCCCTAATCTAAACCATTGCATTGTAGCTCTGGCTGTATGTTTAGGTTTTTTCTCCTGCTGGAAAGTGAACCACCGCCCCAAGTCTTTTGCAGGTTTTCTTCTAAGATTGCCCTGCATTTGTCTCCATCCATCTTCCCATCAACTCTGACCAGCTTCCCTGTCCCTGCTGAAGAAAAGCATCCCCACAACATGATGCTGCCACCACCATGTTTCACGGTGGGGATGGTGTGGTCAGAGTGATGTGCAGTGCTAGTTTTCCACCACCCATAGCGTTTTGCTTTTAGACCAAAAAGTAACATTTTGGTCTCCTCTGACCAGAGCACCTTCTTCCACATGTTTGCTGTGTCCCCCACATGGCTTCTCGCAAACTGCACACGGAACTTCTTATGGCTTTCTTTCAACAATGTCTTTCTTCTTGTCACTCTTCCATAAAGGGCAGATTTGTGGAGAGCACGACTAATAGTTGTCCTGTGGACAGATTCTCCCACCTGAGCTGTGGATCTCTGCAGCTCCTCCAGAGTTACCATGGGCCTCTTGGCTGCTTCTCTGATTAATGCTCTCCTTCCCCGGCCTATCAGTTTAGGTGGACGGCGATGTCTTGGTAGGTTTTCAGTTGTGCCATACTTTTTCCATTTTCCGATGATGAATTGAACAGAGCTCTGTGAGATGTTCAAAGCTTGGGATCATTTTTTCTAACTTTACCCTGCTTTAAACTTCTCCACAACGTTATCCCTGACCTGATTGTATATTATTTGGTCTTTGTGAAAGTTATAGAGTCTACAAGATAATAATAATTCTTCTTTGGGTCACAGGCATGCACTTCCTGTGACCCAGAATCAGCGGACAGCAGGCCTCAGCCACAGAGTTGGTCCAGGCTCTACAGGGATCCCGACAATAATGTAGGGATCTGCCCAGATGCCTGACCAGCAGCTGGCTAAGCCTTTCAGCATGCCCATGAGAGCCTGAGCTAGCCGCTCCTGCCCCCGCCACAGTCCAGGGGCAGAGCATGAGCACAATCACCACTTTGTGCTCAAAGCAGACCCCAGAATAACTGAGCGATCAGCAGTCTGTGATTGTTCAGTTCTCAGTCTAGAGACTGTGCTGGGGGACATCGGATTGATGCTGTAGTCCAGGGCCGTCTTTAATACAGGGCACAAGTGGCAGCTGCAGGACCTGGTCTGTGTCATATGAAGAGTATCCCTGATCCTGCAGGCTTCTGGGATACTTACATCACATCTTCCAGGAGGCTGCAGGATTCGATCAGGCACACATAGAGCGGCCAGAAGATGGGCCTGGTACATCATTGGTAACTTGCTGCCTAAACCTGGAAGTGGCAACCAGCATGAGAAGACCAAAATTATGGTGCAGGACCTGGTCTATGTCACCTAAAGAGTGTCCCTGATCCTGTAGGCTTCTGGGATACTTACATCACATTTCCCAGGTGGCTGCAGGATTAAACACAAAGAGCAGCTGGAGGTTGGGGCTAACACATCATCAGTAGCTGGCTGCCAAAACTCAAAAGAGGCAATCAGCTTGAGAGGACCAAGATTATAGTGCAGGACCTGGTCTATATCACCCGAAGAGTGTCCCAGATCCTGCAGGCTTGGGGGATACTTACATTACATCTTCCAGGAGGCTGCAGAATCAGGCACACAGAGCGGCCAGAAGATCGGCCTGGTACATCATTGGTAGCTGGCTGCCTAAACCTGGAAGAGGAAACCAGCTTGAGAGGACTGATATTATGGTCCAGGACCTCGTCAATATCACCTGAAGAATGTCCCTGAACCTGCAGGCTTCTGGGATACTTACATCACATCTTCCAGGAGGCTGCAAAATGAGGCACACAGAGCGGCCAGACGATGGGCCTGGCATATTATCGGTAACTTGCTGCCTAAACCCGGAAGAGACAACCAGCTTTAGAGGACCGAGATTATGGCGCAAGACCTAGTCTATGTTACCTGAAGAGTTTCCCTGATCCAACAGGCTTATGCGATACTTACATCACATCTCCCAGATGGCTGCAGGATCAGGCACACAGAGCGGGCAGAAGAACGGCCTGGCACATAATTGGTAACTTGCTGCTTGAACTTGGAAGAGGCAGCCAGCTTGAGAGGACCAAGATTATGGTGCAGGACCTGGTCTATGTCACTCGAAGAGTTTCTCTGATCGTGCAGGCTTCTGGGATACTTACATCACATCTCCCAGGTGGCTGCAAGATCAAACACATAGAGCAGCCGGAGGTTGGGGCTAGCACATCATCGGTAGCTGTCTGCCAAAATTTAAAAGCGGCAACCAGCTTGAGAAGACCAAGATTATAGTGCAGGACCTGGTCTATGTCATCTGAAGAGTGTCCCAGATCCTGCAGGCTTCTGGGATAATTATATCACATCTTCCAGGAGGCTGCAGAATCAGGCACACAGAGCGGCCAGAAGACGGGCCTGGTACATCATTGGTAACTTGCTGCCTGAACCTGGAAGAGCCAGCTTGAGAGGGCCAAGATGATGGGGCAGGACCTGGTCTTTGTCACCAGAGGAATTGAACGCAGCATTCCGTGCTGGATTTGCTGTGTGGTTGAGAATGTATTTTTCTTTTATAGAGAATGCAGCAATAAAGGTATGGGGGAAAACAAAAAAATGGTGATGGGGGGGTAAGTACCACTTTAAAGCGGGGGTTCACCCAAAAATAATTTTTTAACATTACATTCAGTCGAGTTGTTAGAATGACAATCGGCTGTTTTTTTTATTCTCCTTGCCGTACATACCGTTTTATATGTATATGTTCACCGCGGCTTCCGGGTATAATCTGCGGGACTGGGCATTCCTAATTGATTGACAGGCTTCCGACCGGCGCATACAGCGCGTCACGAGTTGCCGAAAAAAGCCCGGACTGCGAGTCGGCTCTATACGGCGCCTGCGCACCCACGTTCGGCTTCTTTCGGCAACTCGTGACGTGCTGTATGCGCCGGTCGGAAGCCTGTCAATCAATTAGGAACGCCCAGTCCCGCAGATTATACCCGGAAGCCGCGGTGAACATATACATATAAAACGGTATGTACGGCAAGGAGATTAAAAAAAACAGCCGATTGTCATTCTAACAACTCGGCTGAATGTAATGTAAATTTTTTTTGGGGTAAACCCCCGCTTTAAAGCGGGAGTTCAACCAATTCCTTTTTTTTTTTTCCTTAGCTTCCTGCTCGTTCGGTCTAGGGGAATCGGCTATTTGTATTAAAATATGATCCGTACTTACCCGTTTTCGAGATGCATCTTCTTCCGTCGCTTCCAGGTATGGGTCTTCGGGAGCGGGCGTTCCTTCTTGACTGACAGTCTTCCGAGAGGCTTCCGACGGTCGCATCCATCGCGTCAGTCGTAGCCGAAAGAAGCCGAACGTCGGTGCGGCTCTATACTGCGCCTGCGCACCGACGTTCGGCTTCTTTCGGAAAATCGTGACGCGATGGATGCGACCGTCGGAAGCCTCTCGGAAGACTGTCAATCAAGAAGGAACGCCCATTCCTGCAGCCCATACCCGGAAGTGGCGGAAGAAGATGCATCTCGAAAACGGGTAAGTACGGATCATATTTTAATACAAATAGCCGATTCCCCTAGACAAAACAAGCATAAAGCGAAGGGGAAAATGTGTAGGGTATGGGTGAACCTCCGCTTTAAGGACTTTATAAGGTGTTGTCATAGTAGGGTAACTGCTGCTGACTAATATGGTGAACCTAAGCAGCATTCCCTAAAACATTAATGCAGGTCCCAGAAAGGATAACCCTTTTTGTATAGAGCTGGGGGGGGGGGGGCAACATGACGAACGTTGGATTTAATCTGCTTCTTCTATATCACACAAAATCCCATACAAAATGGTGACTCTCGGAAATCAGAGACACAGCAACTGGATTTCATTTCTTTCCCGCTGATAGCATTCATCATCAATATCTTTATTTAAAAAAAATAATAACAACAAATATGCAAGTTAAGCCTGACATGGCTCAGCCGGCGAGGAAGGAAAAAAATGAGGGGATTATCCGCCGGTGTGAATATAACATAATATTGTCATTGTAGGCTGTATGGAGTTTTTGGCAGCCTGCTTGGTAAGCCGGAGATGACAGACCTTTTCACGACTGACAGATGAAAATATGGAACTTAAATTCCTCATGAAAGACAAATCTGCTGAATGAAAGCGGAGGGAAAGAGAAATCAATGAATGAACAAATATGACTGATGCCTGTATTTTAAAAGGGAGTTAGCTATGTGCCGTCAAGTTCTTTTATTTATATTCGTGTAGCTAGAGGTTCAAAATGGTCATCATCTATGAGCTTTTCAGGGTTCACATTGGTGGTGAAGGGGGGGGGGGGGGTAAAAAAAATAAAACAGCTAATTTTTATGTTTAAAACCCACTATGGACTTTTAAGGTGCCCCAGAAATAAGCCACACCAATAGAATATTAAAAATGCCTTGGATATACACTCCCCTTTACAACTTTATTAGCACAAAAAAATTAAAACAAGACATACACCAAAGTACAAAAAAAAAAAAAAAAAAGCCAATTTTAACCACTTCAGCCCCGGAAGAATTTACCCCTTTCCTGACCAGAGCACTTTTTGCGATTCGGCACTGCGTTGCTTTAACTGACAATTGCGCGGTCGTGCGACGTTATACCCAAAGTAAATTTACATCCATTCTTTCCCCCCACAAATAGAGCTTTCTTTCGGTGCCATTTGATCACCTCTGCGTGTTTCTTTTTTTTTGCGCTATAAGCAAAAGAATTGCGACAATTTTGAAAAAAAAACAATGGGCCAGATTCAGGTACATTTACGTTGCTCCGCGGAAGCGTAATGTATCTGATTTACGTTACACCACCGCAGGTTTACAGCGTAAGTGCCTGATTCACAAAGCTCTTACCTGTAAACTTGCGACGGTGTAACGTAAATCCGCCCGGCGCAAGCCCGCCTAATTCAAATGGGGTGGGCACCATTTAAATTAGGCGCGTTCCCGCGCCGAACGTACTGCGCATGCTCCGTCGGGAAAATTACCCGACGTGCCTTGCGCTAAATGACGTCGCACGGACGTCATTGGTTTGACGTTAACGTAAATGGCGTCCAGCGCCATTCACGGACGACTTACGCAAACAACATGATTTTTTTAATTTCGACGCGGGAACGACGGCCATACTTAACATTGCTTAGACCACCTAGGAGGCAGCCCTAACTTTACGACGCGTATCGCTACAGAAACAACGTAAATTTAGATCGACGGGCATCGCGGACGTTCGTGAATCGCCGTAACTAGTCATTTGCATATTCTACGCCGACCGCAATGGCCTCGCCATAAAGATGGTCTAGGCTATAAGAAGATTGCCATGACCCTGAAACTGAGCTGTAGCACAGTGGCCATGACCATACAGCGGTTTAACAGGACAAGTTCCTCTCAGAGCAGACCCGCCATGGTCGACCAAAGAAGTTGGGTGCATGTGCTCAGCGTCATATCCAGAGATTGTCTTTGGGAAATAGATGTATGAGTGCTGCCAGCATTGCTGCAGAGGTTGAAGGGGTTGGGGGGTCAGCCTGTCAGTGCTCAGACCATACGCCGCACACTGCATCAAATTGGTCTGCATGGCCGTCATCCCAGAAGGAAGCCTCTTCTAAAGATGATGCACAAGAAAGCCCACAAACAGTTTGCTGAAGACAAAAAGACTAAGGACATGGTATACTGGAACCTTGTCCTGTGGTCTGATGAGACCAAGATAAACGTATTTGGTTCAGATGGTGTCAGGCCTGTGTGGCGGTAACCAGGTGAGGAGTACAAAGACAAGTGTGTCTTGCCTACAGTCAAGCATGGTGGTGGGAGTGTCATGGTCTGGGGCTGCATGAATGCCGCCGGCACTGAGGAGCTACAGATCATTGAGGGAACCATGAATGCCAACATGTACTGTGACATACTGAAGCAGAGAATGATCCCCTCCCTTCAGAGACTGGGCCGCAGGGCAGTATTCCAATATGATAACGACCCCAAACACACCTCCAAGACAACCACTGCCTTGCTAAAGAAGCTGAGAGTAAAGGTGATGGACTGGCCAAGCATGTCTCCAGACCTAAACCCTATTGAGCATCTGTGGGACTCCTCAAAACGGAAGGTGGAGGAGCGCAAGGTCTCTAACATCCACCAGCTCTGTGATGTCGTCATGGAGGAGGGGAAGAGGACTCCAGTGGCAAACTATGAAGCTCTGGTGACCTCAATGCCAAGAGGGTTAAGGCAGTGCTGGAAAATAATGATGGCCACACAAAATATTGACACTTTGGGCCCAATTTGGACATTTTCACCTAGGGGTGTACTCACTTTTGTTGCCAGCGGTTTAGACATTAATGGCTGTGTGTTGAGTTATTTTGAGGGGACAGCAAATTTACACTGTTATACAAGCTGTACACTCACTACACAACATTGTAGCAAAGTGTTATTTCTTCAGTGTTGTCACATGAAAAGATATAATAAAATATTTACAAAAATGTGAGATTTTGTGAGATACTGTATATAATGTACAATGTTTGGGGGTTCTAAGTAATGTTATAAAGTGAAAAAAATTGGTAAAAATAAAGGGGCAGTGTAAAAATAAAAAGTAAAGTAAGTAAATTTAGAGCACGCCCATCCCTCCGTGCTCACGTAAGTCACGCACGCATATGTAAACGGTATTTGCACCACACGTGAGGAATCACCGCAAGTGTTTGAGTGGGAGCAAAAAGTGCGTTTATCGGCTCTCCTCGTCTCACACTAACATAGTGTGTGGCGAAGAGAGCAGATCAGCGCCATCTCCTCACAGGGGAGATACCTACAGGTAATCAGGTCATCAGTGCCTTGATTACAGTACAGCCCCAGCAGTGCCCATCAGTAACAGAAATCAGTGCCCATCAGTGACACCAATCAGTGCCCATTAGTGATGCCCATCAGTGATGCCTTTCAGTGCCCATCAGTGCCTGCTCATCAGTGCCGGCCATAAGTGCCACCTCATCAGCGCACATCAGTGAAGGAAAAAAAAAACGTATTTACAAAACTTACTGACAGAAAGTAAGAAAAACTTTTTGTTTTCAAATTTTTTGAACAAACAAAATTGACGTCCTTTTTTTCCCACACATAGAGCTTTCTTTTGGTGGTATTTGATCACCTCTGCGGTTTTTATTTTTTGCGCTATAAACAAAAATAGAGCAACAATTTTGAAAAAAAATCTATATTTTTTACTTTTTGCTATAATAAATATCCCCAAAAAATATATATATAAAAAAAAAAATCTCAGTTTAGGCCGATACGTATTCTTCTACATATTTTTGGTAAAAAAAAATCTCAATAAGTGTATATTGATTGGTTTGCACAAAAGTTATAGGGCCAGATTCAGAAAGGACTTACGACGGCGCAGCGTCATGTACGCCGTCGTAAGTCCTAATCTCGGCCGTCGCATCTATGCGACTGATTCTTAGAATCAGTTACGCATAGATATCCTTTAGATCCGACAGGCGTAAGTCTCTTACGCCGTCGGATCTAAACTGCAATTTTTTTTTCCCCGCTAGGTGGCGCTTCCGTCAATTTCCGCGTCGAATATGCAAATTAGCTAGATACGCGAATTCCCGAACGTACGCGCGTCCGACGCAGTAAAGTTACGATGTTTATGTTAGGCTTTTCCCGGCGTATAGTTGCCCCTGCTATATGAGGCGCAGCCAATGTTAAGTATGGCCGTCGTTCCCGCGTCGAAATTTTTAAAAGTTACGTAGTTTGCGTAAGTCGTCTGTGAATGGGGCTGGACGTCATTTACGTTCACGTCGAAACCATTTGCGACGTCATTTGGAGCAATACACACTGGTATATTTTAGGGACGGCACATGCGCAGTTCGTTCGGCGCGGGGACTCGCTTCATTTAAATGATACCAGCCCCCTACCCGCCGAATTTGAATTCCGCCGGGTGATTTACGCTACGCTATAATTTTTGGGGGGAGGGGGGTGGGGTTATAAATAATTTTCTAGCAAAAAAAGAAACAAACAAAAAGGGCCAGATCCACATAGATTTGGATAGGCGCAGCGTATCAGAGATACGCTACGCCGCCGTATCTTACCTGGCTTTAAGTCAAATCCAGGAAGATTTTGCGCCGTAAGTTACGGCGGCGTAGTGTATTTCTGGCGGCGGAATTCAAATCGGCGGGTAGGGGGCGTGATTCATTTAAATGAAGCGCGTCCCCGCGCCGATTGAACTGCGCTTACTCCGTTTCGAAATTTCCCGCTGTGCTTTGCGCGAAATGACGTCGCAACAACGTCATTTTTTTAACTTAGACGTGACTTACGTCCATCCCTATTCATGGACGACTTACGCAAAAAAAATTCAAATTTCGACGCGGGAACGACGGCCATACTTAACATGGCAAGTCTAACTATACGCGACGAAATAGCAGCTTTAACTATACGCCGGAAAAAGCCACTCGACGGCCGCTCGTACGTTCGTGGATCGTCAGAAATAGCTAATTTGCATACCCGACGCGGAAAACTACGTGAACGCCACCCAGCGGACGGCGAAGAATTGCATCTTAGATCCGAAGGCGTATGAAGACGTACACCTGTCGGATCTAACCCAGAAGCCGTCGTATCTTGTTTTGAGGATTCAAAACAACGATACGACGTGGGAAATTTGAAAGTACGCCGGCGTATCAGTAGATACACCGGCGTACTCACTCTGTGGATCTACCCCATAATGTTTGGGGGGAGGGGGTGGAGTTATAAATAATTTTCTAGCAAAAAAATACTGATTGCTACCTGTAAACAAAAAGTGTCAAAAAATGCCTGGTCTGGAAGTGGTTATGAACAAATAAGAAGTAAAACATTGCTAAAAAGTTAAAAAGATGGAGCAAATGTGTTCAGCTTTTTTGGCTGGCGTTCGAATGTAACATCCTGTGAGGTTTAGCGATAGCGATCTGCCTACTTTCCCTTGCTCCTGTGATAGCGATACATGGTTTAGTTAATCTTATACGAGATAGCAGCTATGACAGATAAAAGCGTTGACAATTCATTTCTCGAGCCGAGCCCCCAGGCCTGAAGCTTGTGCGATTATCACACAGGTAGACTGAAATTCCAGACTCCGGCACAGAGAAGCCTGTGATCTCGCCTCTTCCTGGAGAAAGGTGAGGGCTCTGCCTTCAATAGCAAACGGAAAAGATTTGCAAGGAGGGGAATTTGTTGAATGGGTGGGAAAAAAAAGGGTGAAGGCACCCTGTCTGGAGTCAATGAGGCGCCACCGTGAAACAGCTGCCTCAGGTCTACAATTCCAGTCCCAGCTCGTCTGGCCTTCCCAGCATTGCCAAACGCCGCGCGCTCTTTGGAGCGGCTACAGGACGGGAGAAGAGGACGAGGGGAACCAGGCGAGGGAGTCGGGACCTGAGACTGAGAAGAAGCAGGTCGTGTGGGATGTTGAGTAGATGGAGCGATGTGTTAGCTTTGTGCAGATCCGGCCTGGGATGGATAGTAAACACTTCAACATGTGTGTGTCGTAAAACCGCGCAGCATCGCATACCGCTACACAAAGGGAAAACTAAAATAAAATAATTCCATAAAATGGGAAGAAGTGACCGCTGAGATTTAAGAGCTAGAGAGGAACGTTCGGAAAAAAAAATCACATTTGCAATTTTTTTTTTGTTGGACCTGTGTTAGGCTGCATTCACACTATAGCGTACTGAATCACGGCGTTTTGTCCCGCGAATTGCGGCAGCAAATAGCGGCGTTTTGTACCGCGATTGTGAATGCAGCCTGTGACCCCCTCTATGGAGATGGTTCACATCTCCTAGCCGAACGCCGAAAGACGCCTGATAGACGTCAGGCGTCCTTCGGCGTGGAGATGTGAACCATCTCCATAGAGGGCAATGCTAAAGCATCCCTCTGGCGTGTCGGGGCGGCAGCGGCGTTCACACTACAGGCGTATATACGCCTAGGTGTGAACGGGGCCTTAGGGTTACAGCAATGTAAGGTAATGGGAGGATTAGTATTGGGGTGACAGGGAGAGTTCTGTAAGTGAGAGGGTCATGGAAGGGTTAAAGGGGTTGTAAAGGTAAAAAAAAAAAAAATCCCAAAATAGCTTCCTTTACCTTAGTGCAGTCCTCCTTCACTTACCTCATCCTTCCATTTTGCATTTAAATGTCCTTATTTCTTCTGAGAAATCCTCACTTCCTGTTCTTCTGTCTGTAACTCCATACAGTAATGTGAGGCTTTCTTCCTGGTGTGGAGAAAGCCTCTTGAGGGGGGAGGGGACGAGCAGGAGTGTCAGGACGCCCACTAACACACAGCTCCTTTCTCTATCTGCAAAGTAGAGAGTGTCCTGACTTGCCTGCTCGACACCAGTCATCTAATTGACCGTCGGAGGCCCGGGCGCGACATTATGACATCACGCCCGGGTACCCGGAAGTAAACAAAGCTGCGATTGCGGCTGTCAGCATGAGATCAGTGAATTTTTTTTCACAAGCTCATGCTTTCCAGCCTGGAGGAGAGATGTGGGGTCTTATTGACCCGGCATCTCTCCATAAAGAGTACCTGTCACAAACCATTTCTATTACAAGGGATGTTTACAAAAAAAATATTTAAACGCCCCTGTCCCCAATAGCTGGCGCTCAGAAGCAAACACACACATAGTCCCGCCCACATATGTAAACATCTTTTAAACCACACATGTGAGGTATCACCGCATGCATTAGAGCGTGTGCAACAATTATAGCACTAGACCTCCTATGTAACTCTACACTGGCAACCTGTAAAAAAAATTAACACGTCGCCTATGGAGATTTTTAAGTACCGAAGTTTGGCACCATTCCATGAGTGTGCGCAATTTTAAAGCGTGACATGTTAGGTATCTGTTTACTCGCCGTAACATCATCTTTCACATTATACAAAAAAATTGGGCTAACTTTACTGTTTTGTTATTTTTTAATTCATGAAACCGTTTTTTTCCCAAAAAAAGGCGTTTAAAAAATTACTGCGCAAATACCGTGCGAGATAAAAAGTTGTAATGAACGCCACTTTATTCCCTAGGGTGTCTGCTAAAAAAAACATATATAATGTTTGGGGGTTCTGAGTAATTTTCTAGCAAAAAAAATAGGGCTGTGCAAATTAACTTTTAATTCATTGATTAATCTTTAATTTTTTTGATCAATCAAAATCTTTTTAATCGATTAAAATTCTTTTGATTGGTACTCACCTCTCCGCCGGCTTCTGGGCCTTCAGGGAGTTCCGTCGGAGATCCGGTGACGTCACGGACACTGGCGGGGCTTGCCGTGTCCATCTGAAGGGCTCCTTTGCTGTGCCTTCATATCTGCATGCCGGCGGGACCTCACTATCTGCCCCACGCAAGGGCTGTTACACTTCCCTCTATCACTTCCCTCTATCAACCTGGGATTCTACAACCATCCACTGGGAGTTGTGATAGTTCCCTTCACGGGACATCTACATGCCGACGGACTGATGTTACCCTCTCCTCATCTGGATTCAGCAGTGGTATCGTTGTACACATTTTTATACCAGTATCATACTTAGCTACATGTTTTTATGACTGCTTTTGGTACCGTTTGGTATTACTCGCACCATTTTTACAGTTTTTGTAGCTACATCGATTTTATCTCCAGTGCAATATTTATTTTGTTACCTACTTGAAGACTATAAAAGTTTTAATGCTATTCCCATCGAGCGCTGCCTTTGTGTTTTTTGTATCCTGCTATCCATTTTTCCAGTGGTTGGTAGCTGCACTGGGAATTAGCCTGCAAGGAGATCAGCTAAAAGTAGTCGGATCTGTATGTGCGTTATAATTAATCGAAATTAGTCGATTAATCGATAAAAAAAAAAACGATTAATCGAACAGAAATTTTTTGATCAGTAACAGCCCTAAAAAAAATTATGATTTTTACATGAAGGAGAGAAGTGCCAGAATAGGCCCGGTATGGAAGTTGTTAAGGAGGTGTGGCAGAGGGCGTGTCCTATGGCAACATACATTTGCTAGTAAGTGTCCCTCATTCCCATCTCAAAAATGTTGGGAGGTATGCCAATTCTAAACTAACCTTAACTCTAACCCCTTGCCCTCATGGAAAAAAAATGAATAATAATAATAATATTAAAAAAAGAAATAAGCTAATGGAAAAGCTAACTGAAGAGCTAATTGAAAAGCTAAAAAAAAGCTGAAATTCCTAGCAACAAATGATACAACAGATAATAGTTCTCTATTGGCAAAAAAATAAATAAATAACGCTGTAAAAAATACACAAATCACACATAAAAACGTGCCAAAATCACACATAAAAACAAGCAAAAGAAAAAACGCTGGAAAAACCCTCTAAAACACTATGCTGAGGTATGAATGCAACCTTAGAGTTAGATTCATTAGTAAATTGTAGTCTTATTGTGGGGGGGGGGGGGGGGGGGTTCTAGGAAATAAATGACATATATAGAGAGTGTGTGTGTGTGTGTCAGACTGCTCCTAGAACTGACCTCTTTCCAATCACATGTAATTACTAATTCCATAATTTGGGGTTTCCTGGGCCATGGGAAAGGGGAGAATTCACTATACAGGACTTCTTCTAAGCAGCTCATTTGGCCATTAATGTAAATAAGCTGCATGTGTATGTGGAGTGACAGAGCTTGGCAAGTTTCCCGGCAGAGCCGAGTCGTGTACAAGAGAGCGGCCTTCAGAGCGCCCCCCCGATTCCTAGCATTCCGCTCTGTTTATGTACATTCAGGATTTTTCTCGGTGGAAGATGTCGTGTTATGTAAATAAACTGTAACAGCGCAAGATAATTATTTTCCAAGGCAAAGTCATCATTGACAGATCGGAGGGGCAGATAAGTAAGCCAGAAAAACACAAGAGCTCACACTTTTATAGGGCGGGATGCAATAAATATCACACTTCTAATCCTCTCTCGGAAGCCTGGAGGTGCCACCTGCTACTAATATTGGGAGGGTGTGCGATACAGAGAGGAATAGAGCTACAGCAAGGGTTAATGGAAGGTTGGTGTTAAGGTTACAGGGAGAATTTGTATCAGGGTTACCAAGAGGAAGGGCCAGGACAAGTGGTGGGCAGGAGGGACAGCTGCCCTGGGTGCAATAGGGCAAGGGGGCAGAGAATGAATGTAGGGCGATACACCCATTCTACAACATGCATTAGTAGTGAAGGAGGGCGCACTTCCACATCCTTGCCCTGGGCGTTGGATGTATCTGTCCTGGGACTGCCAAGGGGATTAGTGTAAGGCCGCGTAAACACGGTCTTTCCAAACCGATGAGAATGGACCGAAGTTCAGTTTCATCGGTCCAAACCGACCGTGTGTATGGCCCATCGGTCTGTTGTCCTTCGGTCCAAAATTGTAAAACATGCTTTAAAATCGAACCGATGGACCACTGACCGATCGGTCCAAAACGATGATTAGCACAGAAAAGCATCGGTTCAAAATCCACGCATGCTCAGAATCAAGTCGACGCATGCTTGGAAGCATTGAACTTCGTTTTTTTCAGCACGTCGTGTGTTTTACGTCACCGCGTTCTGACCCGATCGGTTTTTGGAATGATGGTGTGTACGCACATCAGACCGGCAGGCCACTTCAGCGGTGAACCAATGGAAACGGCCCGTCGGACCATTCTCATCGGTTTGGATCGACCGTGTGTACGCGGCCTTAGAGTTACCAGGGGATTAGTGTTAGGGGTACCAGTTGGGGTAGTAATAGGGTTACACAGAGTTGTAGAGTTAAGGTGCAGGAAAGGTTAGTGTTAGGGTTACAGAGACGGGTAATGTTAGGGTTACAGGGAGGGTTAGTGTTAAGGTTACATGGAGAGTTAGTGCTAGAGTTAGAGGAAGGGTTAGTGTTAGGGTTACAGGGAGAATTGGTTTTAGGGTTACTGGAGGAGGATTAGTGTTGCCGGGGTGTAGTATTATTATTACAGGGAGGGTTAGTGTGAGAGCTAAAGGGAGGATTAGTGTTAGGGTCACAGAGAGAGGTCGTTTTAAGGAAGGTTAGGGTTACATGGAGGGTTAGGTTACAGGGAGAATTGGTCTCAGGGTTACCAAGGGGATTTGTGTTAGAGGTACCAGGAGGGGTAATAATAGGGTTACAGGGAGGGCTAGTGTTAAGGTTACATGATGAGTTAGTGCTAAGGTTAAAGGAAGGGTTAGGGTTAAGGTTACAGGGAGAATTGGTATCAGGGTTACCAAGGGGATTAGAGTTAGAGGTACTGGGGGTCAGTGTTAGGGTTACCAGGAGGGGTACTAATAGGGTTACAGGGAGGGTTAGTGTTATGGTTACGTGGCGAGGTAATGCTAGGGTTAGAGGAAGGGTTAGGGTTAAGGTTACAGGTAGAATTAGTGCAGGTTACAGGAAGAATTGGCTGCAGGGTTACTGAAAGAGGATTAGTGTTAGGGTTGCTTGGGGTAGTATTAGGGTTACAGGGAGGGATAGTGTCAGAGCTGCAAGGGAGATTAGTGTTAGGGTTAAAGAGAGAGGTAGTGGTAAAGTTACATAGGGCCAGATTCACAGCTGAGATGCGAAGGAGTATCTCAGATACTCCATCGTATCTCTCAGAGTATCTATGCGACTGATTCATAGAATCAGTTACGCATAGATAGCCCTTAGATCCGACAGGTGTAATTGTTTTACACTGTCGGATCTTAGGATGCAATACCGCGGCCACCGCTGGGGGGAGTTTGCGTCGTAAACCAGCGTCGGGTATGCAAATTAGGAGTTACGGCGATCCACGACGGATTTTCGCGTTCGCTACGTCGCCGCTAGTCTAGTTTCCCGTCGCAAAGTTAGTCGTTATTTTACCTGCCCTAACTTTACACAGCAATCGTATTGCTGTATAAAGTATGGCCGTCGTTCCCGCGTCAAAATTTAAAAATGAACGTCGTTTGCGTAAGCCGTCCGGGAATACGGAATTACGCTACGCGCGTCGCCGTTCAAAAAAATGACGTCACGGCGTGCAAAGCACGACGGGAATTGCGACACTGAGCATGCGCAGTAGGTCCGGCGCGGGAGCGCGCCTAATTTAAATGGCACACGCCCATTTGAATTGGCCCGCCTTGCGCCGGCGTAGGTTTTCATCGCAAGTGCTTGGTGAATCAGGCACATGCGATGAAAACTTGCGGCGGTGTAACGTATCTACGATACTTTACGCTGCCGCTGACCTACGTGAATCTGGCCCATAGTAGGTAAGGCTGAAAAAAAGACAATGGCCCAGATTCACATACCTGGGCGCATAGTTATGCCGGCGTAGCGTATGGAATATACGCTACGCCGACGTAGTGTAGAGCGGCGAGCACAGTATTCTCAAAATACTTGCTCCCAACGTTGCGCCGGCGTAACTTAAATCCGTTGGCGTAAGCCCGCCTAATTCAAAGTAGGCGTATCTTGCATTAAGAGTCCGGCGCATAGATACGACGGCGCTTCTGTGCACTTACGCGGCGTATATAAAGATACGTCGGCGTAAGTGCTTTGAGAATCCGGGCCAATAGTCCATCCAGTTCAACCTGTGAAGTTACAAGAAAGGATAGTTTTAGGGTTACAGGGAAGGTAGAGTTACATGGAGGGTTGGTATTAGGGTTACAGAGAGGGTTAGGGTTAGACCCCTTTCACACTGAGGAGTTTTTCAGGAGGTTTAGCGCTAAAAATAGCGCCTAAATACCGCCTGAAAAACTCTTGCCCTGCAGTCTCAGTGTGTGAAAGCTCGAATGCTGGCGGGACCGCTCCAAAAGTCCTGCTAGCAGCATCTTTGGAGCGGTGAGAGGAGTGGTGTGTTTACCGCTCCTCCACCGCTCCTTTCCATTGAAAACAATAGGACACCGCGGCTGCAGAGGTATAGATTCACTAAAAATAGCGGCACTATACCGCCACCGTACCTCCCGCCCCAGTGTGAAAGGGGTCTTAAGATTAGAGGGAGAATTAATGTCAGGGTTACCAAAAAGATCAGTGTTAGCGTTACCGGGGGATTAGTGTTAGGGTTACCAGGAGGGTACTAATAGGGAGGGTTAGTGTTGGGGTTACAGAGAGTGGTAAAGTTAGAATTACAGGGCAAGTTAGTGTTAAGGTATGAGGGAAGGTTAGGGTTAAGATTACAGGAAATTGGCTTCAGGGTTACTGGAGGAGGATTAGTGTTAGGGTTACAAGAAGAGGTAGTATTAGGGTTACAGGGATGGTTGTGTAAGAACTACAAGGAAGAGTGATGTTTGGGTTACAGAGAGAGGTAGTGTTAGCGTTACAAGAAAGTTAGTGTTAGGGTTACAGAGAAATTTAGTATTAGCATTACAGGGAGGGTTTGTGTTAGGGTTACAGGGAGGGTTAATGTGAGGGTTACAGGGGGGGTTAGTGTGGGGGTTACAGGGAGGGTTAGTGTTAGGGTTACAGGGAGGGTTAGTGTTAGGGTTACAGGGAGTGTAAGTGTTAGGGTTACAGGGAGGGTTAGTGTTAGGGTTACAGGGAGTGTAAGTGTTAGGGTTACAGGGAGGGTTAGTGTGGGGGTTACAGTGAGGGTTAGTGTTATGCCGCGTACACACGGTCGTTTTTTGTGATGAAAAAAAACAACATTTTTAAAAACGTCATTTAAAATGACCGTGTGTGGGGAAAACTTTGTTTTATGTCTTCTGAAAAACGTTGTTTTTTGTGTCATTTAAAATGATAGTGTGTGGGTAAAACGACGTTTAAAACCCGCGCATGTTCAGAAGCAAGTTAAGACACGAGCTTCAATGGAACAGAGTGCCGTTGTACGTGGTGAACGTAACCGCGCTTTACTAGAGCATTTTGAAAAAACAATGGTGTGTAGGCTACGTCGTTTTTTAAAATGAAGTTTGAAAAACGTTGTTTTGTTTCATGATAAAAAACGTTGTTTTGTTTCATGATAAAAAACGTTGTTTTATTTCATCACAAAAAAACGACCGTGTGTACGCGGCATTAGGGTTGCAGGTAGGGTTAGTGTTGGGGTTACAGTAGGGTTAGTGTTAGGGTTACAGGGAGGGATAGTGTGGGGTTACAGGGAGGGGTAGTGTTAGGGTTACAGGGAGGGTTAGTGTTAGTGTTAGGGTTACAGGGAGGGTTAGTGTTAGTGTTAGGGTTACAGGGAGGGTTAGTGTTAGTGTTAGGGTTACAGGGAGGGTTAGTGTTAGTGTTAGGGTTACAGGGAGGGTTAGTGTTAGTGTTAGGGTTACAGGGAGGGTTAGTGTTAGTGTTAGGGTTACAGGGAGGGTTAGTGTTAGTGTTAGGGTTACAGGGAGGGTTAGTGTTAGCGTTACAAGAAAGTTAGTGTTAGGGTTACAGGGAAATTTAGTATTAGCATTACAGGGAGGGTTTGTGTTAGGGTTACAGGGAGGGTTAATGTGAGGGTTACAGGGGGGGTTAGTGTGGGGGTTACAGGGAGGGTTAGTGTTAGGGTTACAGGGAGGGTTAGTGTTAGGGTTACAGGGAGTGTAAGTGTTAGGGTTACAGGGAGGGTTAGTGTTAGGGTTACAGGGAGGGTTAGTGTTAGGGTTACAGGGAGGGTTAGTGTTAGGGTTACAAGGAGTGTAAGTGTTAGGGTTACAGGGAGGGTTAGTGTTAGGGTTACAGGGAGTGTAAGTGTTAGGGTTACAGGGAGGGTTAGTGTGGGGGTTACAGTGAGGGTTAGTGTTATGCCGCGTACACACGGTCGTTTTTTGTGATGGAAAAAAACGACATTTTTAAAAACGTCATTTAAAATGACCGTGTGTGGGGAAAACTTTGTTTTATGTCTTCTGAAAAACGACAAAAAAAAAATTCAAACATGCTTCAATTTTTTATGTCGTTTTTCAAAACGTTGTTTTTTGTATCATTTAAAATGATAGTGTGTGGGTAAAACGACGTTTAAAACAACGTTTTTAAACCCGCGCATGTTCAGAAGCAAGTTAAGACACGAGCTTGAATGGAACAGAGTGCCGTTGTACGTGGTGAACGTAACCGCGCTTTGCTAGAGCATTTTGAAAAAACGATGGTGTGTAAGCTACGTCGTTTTTTAAAATGAAGTTTGAAAAACGTCGTTTTGTTTCATGATAAAAAACGTCGTTTTGTTTCATGATAAAAAACGTCGTTTTATTTCATCACAAAAAAACGACCGTGTGTACGCGGCATTAGGGTTGCAGGTAGGGTTAGTGTTAGGGTTACAGTAGGGTTAGTGTTAGGGTTACAGGGAGGGATAGTGTGGGGTTACAGGGAGGGTTAGTGTTAGTGTTAGGGTTACAGGGAGGGTTAGTGTTAGGGTTACAGGGAGGGTTAGTGTTAGTGTTAGGGTTACAGGGAGGGTTAGTGTTAGTGTTAGGGTTACAGGGAGTTAGAGTTGAGGTTACAGGAAGAATTAATACCAGGGTTACCGGGGCTGTTAGCGTTACCAGGCAAGGTAGTAATAGGGTTACACAGTAGTGTTAGGATTACAGGAAGGATATTGTGATTATCAGGGAAGATTGGTGTTAGGATTACAGAAAGTGATAAATGGTTAAATCAGGTAGTGGGAAAGCCGCATATCGCCTTCTCCCCACCTGTCAAACAGCTCTGAAAAACAATCTGAGCATAAATCACTTTTCAAAGATGCAGCAGTCCCTGCTGCACATGTGAACAAGCCCAAAACATCCTCTAAATGAGCCAAGAAGAAGGTATGGCCTACACCTTCTTCTTGTCTATTGGGTAGTCACCAGAACAGAAATAGAGGGGAAATCTTCCAATGGGGACACTAGTTCTGGTGACAACCAGGGATTCCCTGACTTTGGAGGGATTTCTTCTCACTTCCTGTTTTGACTATGGGACAGGAAGTGAAGGGAATATCTCCCTTACTCTATCCAAAGTAAAAAAAAGTGTTACCTTCATTTCTAGTTTAACCTTTACAGCTTTTGTAATTGCTATTATATATGAGAATACTTGTATGTTGAGTAGAACATTTCTTTATACTCGCTGGAACAGAACGCACAAACAGGCATATTTATCCCCCCGCCGCTAAGGGGAAGAACACGAAACACAAACATTACAATGTCTTTAATCAGGAGCAGATGTCTGTCACACCTTACGTCAGGAACTTCGCACTTCTAGAATGTCACACGAAGCATTTAGCCGAGCTACCTCCAGAAATGAAACATGAAAGAGCGCTGCGGCAAAATGGCCTTTCAGCGAAATTACCTCATATATATTTGCTAATGTATCTGATTTAAAAGTCATAAAATACTATGTTAAAAGTGCATTAGGAGATGTGTTATATTTATAAGTATTTGTCACCTTGGCAACTAAGTCTGTGCCGCGCACCTCGCACCAGCGTTTTGCGGGGACGAGACCTTTCAAAATTGGTAAATAGTTCTTTGTAAAGCGAGCGTTCGCCTTTCAGGTACCAAATGGGAGGTTTAGAAAACAGCTTGTCAGATACGCTTAACCCTTTGCTAATCCTCCGCAAAGCGCACGATAAATACAACCATTTATGGCTTTTCCCTAAAGAGCGCTCCTTACAGCGTCCTCCATTCTTAATGTGTGATTTTGTTTTATCCTTATTAAAAGGATGGTTCACCTTTACAAAATAAAAACTGCCTGTGCCGGTAAGAGATGTTTGTAGAATAAAACAAACTGAGCAGCTCTGACTAAACATGAATAATACCCTTGCTATAGGTGTAGCGTAGGCCATTTTTACATCTTATGAAGCCTGACTGGAATACTCCCAGGATGTTGTTATGTGAGGCCTAGTCATCACTGCCTACCTCCACCATCACAGGAGTGAGCTCTTTCTCTGATTCAAACCCCCTCAACAAACTTTTTCTCTCCCCTGACAGAGTAGCTCTGAGCTCAGCTCACTCCTGTGATGGTGGAGGTGGGCAGTGATGACTAGGCCTCATTTTGCAATGTCCTGAGAGTATTCCAGTCAGGTTTCATAAGATATGTAAATGGCCTACACTAGGGTTGTCCCGATACCTTTTTTAGGACCGAGTACAAGTACCGATACTTTTTTTCATGTACTCGCCGATACCGATACTTTTTTTTAAATGTGTCCCCAAATGCAGGCGTATCCCCAAATGCAGGCGTGTCCCCAAATGCAGCCATGTCCCCACAAATGCAGTTATGTCCCCACAAATGCAGCCATGTCCCCACAAATGCAGCAATGTCCCCACAAATGCAGCCATGTCCCCACAAATGCAGCCATGTCCCCACAAATGCAGCAATGTCCCCACAAATGCAGCCATGTCCCCACAAATGCAACAATGTCCACCACAAATGCAGCCATGTCCCCCACAAATGCAGCAATGTCCCCACAAGTGCAGAAATGTCCACCACAAATGCAGCCATGTCCCCCACAAATGCAGCCATGTCCCCCACAAATGCAGCCATGTCCCCACAAGTGCAGAAATGTCCACCACAAATGCAGCCATGTCCCCACAAGTGCAGAAATGTCCACCACAAATGCAGCCATGTCCCCCACAAATGCAGCCATGTCCCCCACAAATGCAGCCATGTCCCCCACAAAGGCAGCCATGTCCCCCACAAATGCAGCCATGTCCCCACAAATGCAGCCATGTCCCCACAAATGCAACAATGTCCCCACAAATGCAGCCATGTCCCCACAAATGCAGCAATGTCCCCACAAATGCAGCCATGTCCCCACAAATGCAACAATGTCCCCACAAATGCAGCAATGTCCCCACAAATGCAGCAATGTCCCCACAAATGCAGCCATGTCCCCACAAATGCAACAATGTCCCCACAAATGCAGCAATGTCCCCACAAATGCAGCAATGTCCCCACAAATGCAGCCATGTCCCCACAAATGCAGCCATGTCCCCACAAATGCAGCAATGTCCACCACAAATGCAGCAATGTCCACCACAAATGCAGCCATGTCCCCCACAAATGCAGCAATGTCCCCACAAGTGCATAAATGTCCACCACAAATGCAGCCATGTCCCCCACAAATGCAGCCATGTCCCCCACAAATGCAGCCATGTCCCCACAAATGCAGCAATGTCCACCACAAATGCAGCAATGTCCACCACAAATGCAGCCATGTCCCCCACAAATGCAGCAATGTCCCCACAAGTGCAGAAATGTCCACCACAAATGCAGCCATGTCCCCCACAAATGCAGCCATGTCCCCAAGAGAAAGCCAAGTTCCCCCCCCCCCCCGCCGCTGTCACCTAGTTGATCAGCGCGGGGAACAATACAGCTTTCATTTGAATAGCTGTGTGTTCCCCCGCCGCACCTCGTCATATATAGCCCCTCCCCCTTGTCCGGGCACTTTGATAGAGAGATCACCCATCCAATCCTGGGACGGGTGATCTGTCTATCAAAGTGCCCGGACAAGGAGGAGGGGCTATATATGACGAGGCACGGCGGGGGAACACACAGCTATTCAAATGAAAGCTGTATTGTTCCCCGCGCTTATCAACTAGACGGCGGCGGGGGGAGGTCTTGGCTTTCTCTTTGAGGACTGCACTGCTCCGCTCTCCGCCCCCTCTCCACCTGCTCTCGCTCTGAAAAAAAGAATGGCACATTTCACACCAGTGCTTGCAGTTCCAGTGTGTTCCAGAAAAAAATAATTTACGTGCTGCATTTTTCCTGCATTGGACTGTACTCGAACGCTGTAAAATGCATAAAAAACGCACCTAAATGCACCAAAAACGCACTGGAACACACATGTCCTTATTTAGCCCAGGTTCACACTACTGCGATCACAGACACTGAATCTGAGAAAAAGCTCACTCCTGTGATGGTGGAGGTGGGCAGTGGCAACTAGGCTTCACTTAGCAACGTCCTGGGAGTATTCAAGTCAGGCTTCTCAACCACTTCAGCCCCAGAAGATTTGGCCCCTTAATGACCAGGCCATGTTTTGCGATACGGCACTGCGTCTTTTTAACTGACAATTGCGCGATGTTGTACAAAAACAAAATTGACGTCCTTTTTTCCCCACAAATAGAGCTTTCTTTTGGTGATATTTGATCACCTCTGCAATGATTTTTTTTCTTTTGCGGTATTAAACAAAAAAAAGAGCGTAATTAAAAAAAAAAAAAAACATTTTTTTACTTTTTGCTATAATAAATATCCCCCCAAAATATTTTTCTTCATCGGTTTTGCCAAATTGCAAAAAATGTCCTGGTCGTTAAGGGTTACGTGGTTAGACCACTTTCACACTGATGCAGTTTTTAGGCGTTTTAGTGTTAGAAGCAGCTCTTGTGAAGCGCTTTAAAACTGCCTCCCATGCTGCCCGAGTGTGAAAGCCCGAGTGCTTTCACACTGGAGAGGTGCGCTTATGGGACGTTAGAAAAAGTCCTGCAAGCTGCACCTTTGGGGCAGTGTAGGTGCGGTGTATAAAGTGCTCCTCCACCGCCCCTGCCTATTGCAATGAATGGGCACCGTTTCCGAAGCGCCTAGCAAAAAGTAAAGAATATTGTATTTTTTTCAAAATTGTCGCTCTTTTTTTGTTTATAGCGCAAAAAATAAAAACCACAGAGGTGATCAAATACCACCAAAAGAAAACTCTATTTGTGGGAAAAGAGGACGTCAATTTTGTTTGTGTACAACATCGCACGACCGCGCAATTGTCAGTTAAAGCGACGCAGTGCCACGTCGCAAAAAATGGCCTGTTCAGCCCCGGAAGGGGGTAAATCCTTCCGGGGCTGAAGTGGTTAAGGGTGTTTTTGAGTGCAGACACCTAAATAAGCAGTGCAAGGAGCAAAGTCCAGTAACCTCAGTAACCAATCCAAATTCACTCTGCAGAAGCTGGATTCTAATTGGATGCTATGAGTACAGCACGTAGCGGCTTCCCCTGATTCATTGTATAAGACCTTATATGTGCGCATCTATTCAATCAATATCTAATTATTCCATTTTTAATGGCTTTGTGACTTTTTGGCTTGATTGGTTTGAAATCATTCTTTTAGGTTATTATTTGGTTTGAGTGTTATTTCGTTTCATTGATTTTTGTGAATAAAATATTTTTCTTTTTTTTTTTTCTTACCGTTTCACTGAATGGCTCTTAGAAAAACGCTTAAAGTAAACCGGTCATGTACTGCATGACAGGTGGTGAACCTAATTACATGGTAGTTAACAGGAGGTATCTAGAGTTACCTGCAACTGTCACTGTATTTTCCAATAGCCCCAAACCCGGGTCCCACAATATGCAAATATTGCCTTCAGCAGAAAAATCAAACCTATAGGTGTGCCAAGCATGAATGCATTTCTGCGACTTTTGTTGCACGCTTTCGTGCGTCACATGTAGGTAGGAGAAATGTAGAACAGTGTTGCATTTTTTTTGGAAGAATCATGGACTTCTTTGCTGCGTTTCTCATGCTTAGGAGCATTCGGATTTTTCCGGCGTATAGTTACCCCTGCTATGTGAGGCGTATCCTATGTTAAGTATGGCCGTCGTTCCCGTGCCGAGTTTTGAATTTTTATGTTGTTTGCGTACGCCGATTCAGAAAAGAGCTGGACGCAAGTTACGCTCACGCCGAAACCAATGAAGTCCTAGCGACGTCATTTGGAGCAATGCACGCTGGGAAAATTCGCGGACGGCGCATGCGCTGTTCGATCGGCGCGGGGACGCGACTGATTTAAATTGTAGACGCCCCCTAGCCGCGGAATTTGAATTACGTCGGGGGAATTAACGATACGCCGCCGCAAGTTTTGAGGTAAGTGCTTTCTGAATTAAGCACTTGCCTCAAAAACTTGCGCCGGCGGATCGTAAATCAGATAGGTTACGCGGATCTAAAGATCCGCTAACCTATCTGAATCCAGCCCACTGTGTCTATGTGCATGCCTCACTGTGCCCATGCCTCACTGTGTCCATGCCTCACTGTGCCCATGCCTCACTGTGCCCATGCCTCACTGTGTCCATGCCTCACTGTGCCCATGCCTCACTGTGCCCATGCCTCACTGTGCCTCACTGTGTCCATGACTAGACTTACGTTTAACATGGGAGTATATAGAAGGGATGCCCCGGCTTTGAAAAATCTGTGCTCCCCGGCCGAAGGTCCCCCAGACACCAAACTTTGCACAATTGTAGAGGAGGGAGGTGGGGCTATATGTGTGCCAAGTTTGGGGTCCAGGGGTCCTACGACCGGCCAGTACCGGGTCCCCAAAATCCTGGAGATCAGGCACAAAAAGGTGACTTGAGTACTGTATAAGCCGAGGGGGGCATTTTCAGCACAAAAAAAATGTGCTGAAAAACTCGGCTTATACTCGAGTATATACGGTAATTTAGTTGACAGAAATATTTTAGTCCACAAAATAAACACTGGTAGATAGATGTTTTTTTCTTGGAAAGAGAGCATGTGATCAGCACAGGGCCAATCAGCACTGTCCAGGCAGAGGGTCAGGGGTCCTGCAGCTTCATAGGACAGTCAGGCCGGGTACTCACGACCAAACATGTATGGTGAAAGCGGTCCGTCGGACCGTTTTCACCATACATGTCTGCCAGAGGGCTTCTGTACGATGGTTGTACACACCATCGTACAGAAGTCCGCGCGTAAACAATACGCGGGGCGTGTCCGCGGTGTCGCCGCGTCGATGACGCGGTGTCGCCGCGACAATGACGCGGCGACGTGGGCGGCCCGCCTTTAAAATGCTTCCACGCATGCGTCGAAGTCATTCGACGCATGCGAGGGACGGCGGGCGCCTGGACATGTACGGTAGGTCTGTACTGACGACCGTACATGTCCGAGCGGGCAGAATTCCAGCGGACTGTTTTAAAACAAGTCCAGGAATATTTGTCTGCTGGGAAAAGGCCCGGCGGGCAAATGTTTGCTGGAATTCGGCCCGCTCGCGCCCACACACGACCAAACATGTCTGCTGAAACTGGCCTGCGGGCCAGTTTCAGCAGACATGTTTGCTCGTGAGTATGGGGCCTTAGAGTAGAATGAAATGCCTCCTACAAGCTTTAACCAGACACTGATAGAAGTCACAAGACTGTTATATACTGCTGACGTGAAAAGGTATTTAGCAGTTTATATTTACTAAAATAATTGCATTTCCATGTTCTGTGTACTGTGGGGAGACCAGATATTGTAAATGCAGAGTCCTGGGTTTAGTAACACTTTAACCACTTCTACACCGAAGACGTCCGTCCTCGACTTTGTGCGGTGATATCTGAATGATGCCTGCAGCTACATGCATCATTCAGATATCATTGTTTGCAGCCGGCGATTCTGCACACTATAAGAATGATTATAGCGGCAGTTCCGCCGCTTGATCGTTTTTATAAGCGGCGGGAGTCCAGGCTCTCCCGTGCCATCGGGGGCCCCGAAGAGCGAATCGTCCGGCGCCGGCTCACGACAATAGAGATTTCCAGACAGAAATTGCAGCTCCAGGCAGGTCTTGTTTGGTTGTGAACTTTCTCTCAGGAACCGAGGGTGCTGGCAATGCACATGGCAATTAAGAACAAAAGATGATTAGGACAGCCGCACTCCAATCCAACGTAGCTTTATTGTGAAAAGAATGGAAACAGGCACTACAAGTCACAGCAACGGAACCTAGGACAGCTGATGTGTTTCACACTAACTCTAGTGTTTACTCATAGCTGATTTTCATAAAATGAACCTCTAATACATATATCAATCCTATCCAGACATGTGATATATTGTTTCTGTGGATCTAATATTGCTAAGGGGGGGGGGGGTCTCCAAGTAGCCAGCATTAATAGACCTTCCAGCAGCCAGCAATAATAGACCCCTCCTTTAACAGTGGATTGCCTCCAGCAACAATTCACCCCCCCCCCCCCCACTAGCAATATAAGATTCCCAGAAACAATATATCCCTCCCTAAGCAATAGTCCCCCTCAGCAACAATAGATCCCCACCTGTCAGCCTTAACAGACCCTTCAGCAACCAGCAACAGTAGACCTCAGCAGTAGATCCCTCCCATCAACAATTGACGCCCCCCTCAGCAACAATAGACCCATCCCTCAACAATAGATTCCCCCACGGAGCAACATTAGATCCCTCAGCAGCCAACATCAATTGATCCAATCAGCACACCCCAGCACCCCTTGCCATTACCTACTGTACATTTAGTGCTGAAACTGCGTTCCCCCATGTTCCCACTGGGGGGAAAAAAACGATAATACTAATACTAGTACATTTAACCACTTGAGATCTGCGCTGTAGACGAAAGACGTCCACAGCGCGGCTCTCAAGTGCCGGGTGGACGTCCCTGAACGTCCTGCTTGTTTACATTCCCCGCGCGCGCCGCTGGGGGCGCGCAGCGGGGAAACACTGTGCCTGGCACGTCGCTGGGAAGCCGATGCGCGTGCCTAAACACAGAGCTCCACGTGCTGTCAGAGGAGAGGAGACCGATGCTGTGTCCCTTGTACATAGGGACACAGCATCGTTCACCTCCCCCAGTCAGTCCCCTCCCCCCACACAGTTAGGCTCCATTCGCACCTAGGCGTTTTTATGCCCGACGCCCGACGTTATTGCAGCCTGATTTAACATTGTCGGCTATGGAGATGGTTCACATCTCCACGCCGAACGCCGAAACGCCGTACGCCTGAAGCTCAAAACAAGTCCCGGACCCTTTTTTTCAGGCGGCTTCGGTGTTCGGCATAGCCGACAATGTTTAATCACCCCTCCGGCGTATTTTAGGCTAAAAAACGACGCGTTTTGTTGTGGCAAATCGCGGGACAAAACGCCGCGTTCAGGTGTGAATGCAGCCTTAGAACACACCCAGGGAATACATTTAACCCCTTCCTCACCCCCTAGAGTTAACCCCTTCCCTGCCAGTCACATTTATACAGTAACTAGTGCATTTTTATAGCACTGATCGCTGTATAAATGTGAATGGTCCCAAAATTGTGTCAAAAGTGTCCGATACGTCCGCCGCAATATCGCAGACCTGACAAAAAAAAATCGCAGATCGCCGCCATTACTAGTAAAAAAAATAAAAAATAAAAATCATAAATCTATCCCCTATTTTGTAGGCGCTATAACTTGTGCGCAAACCAATCAATATACGCTTATTGCGATTTTTTTTTTACAAAAATATGTAAAAGAATACGTATCGGCCTAAACCGAGGGAATTTTTTATTTTTTATTTTTTTAAATTGGGATATTATTATAACAAAAAGTTAAAAATATTGTGTTTTTTTTCAAAATGTTCTGACTTTCTTTGTTTATAGTGCAAAAAATTAAAATCGCAGAGATGATCAAATACCACCAAAAGAAAGCTCTATTTGTGGGAAAAAAATGCTAAAAATATAATTTGGGTACAGTGTTGTATGACCGCGCAATTGTCATTCAAAATGCGTCAGGCTGAAAATTGGTCTGGGCACGAAGAGGGTTTAAGTGCCCAGTAATGAAGTGGTTAATAATAATATAATAATAGTAATAACAACCATAACATAAATAATAATAATAATAATAATAAATCTAAAAATATATACTCCCATGCATCACATACATTTGCATTTTTTATACAGCAAAAAAAGATCAGATTAGTTAGATTTAACTCTAATTATGGTTTATGAATATGTTGGTATATTATTGGGATTTGTTTAATTACTGCATATTTGGTTGGCAGTTATTTGTCCAAATTACAAAAACCTAGGGCCAGATTCACGTAGCGCAGCGGATCTATAGATCCGCTCGTTCTACGTGAATTAAGATCCGCTCCCGCAAGTTTAGGAGGCAAGTGGCTAATTCACAAACAACTTACCTCCAAACTTGCGACGGCGGATCCTAAATCCCCCGGCGGAATTCAAATTCCGCGGCTAGGGGAGTGTACTATTTAAATCAGGCGCGTTCCCGCGCCGATTTAAATGCGCAGGCGCCGTCCGCGAAATTTCCCGGCGTGCATTGCTCCGACTGACGTCGCTAGGACGTCAGTGGTTGCGACGCTTACGTAAACGACGTCCGTCCGTATTCGAGAACGACTTACGCAAACGACGTTAAAAAATTTAAATTCGACGCGGGAACGTTGGCTATACTTAACATTGGCTGCGCCTGATAAAAGCAGGGGTAAGTATACGACGGGTACGCCGCTACGGAAACTTCGTAAGAAGACTGCGTCGGGTCTGCGTACGTTCGTGAATTTGCGTATCTCGCTGATTTACATATTATTTATCGTAAATCAGCGGGAACGCCCCCGGCGCCATTTTTAAATTGAAAAAAAGATCCGACAGTGTAACACATTGTAACACTGTCGGATCTAGCCCTATCTATGCGTAACTGATTCTATGAATCAGGCGCATAGATAGGACCAGTTTACGTCAGAGATACGATGGTGTATCTGTAGATACACCGTCGTATCTCTTTGTGAATCTGGCCCCTAGAATATACATATAGGGCCAGATTCACAAAGAGATACGACGGTGTATCTACAGATACACCATCGTATCTCTGACTTACACTGGTCCTATCTATGCGCCTGATTCATAGAATCAGTTACGCATAGATAGGGCTTAGATCCGACAGTGTTACAATGTGTTACACTGTCGGATCTTATTTTCGATTTAAAAATGGCGCCGGGGGCGTTCCCGCTGATTTACGATGAATAATATGTAAATCAGCGAGATACGCAAATTCACGAACGTACGCGGACCCGACGCAGTCTTCTTACGACGTTTCCGTAGCGGCGTACCCGTCGTATACTTACCCCTGCTTTTATCAGGCGCAGCCAATGTTAAGTATAGCCGGCGTTCCAGCGTCGAAAGTGAATTTTCTAACGTTTTTTGCGTACGCCGATTCACAAACACGCGCGTCGCAAGTCACGCTCACGTCGAAACCACTGACGTCCTAGTGAAGTCAGTGGGAGCAATGCACGCCGGGAAATTCCCCGGACAGCGCATGCGCATTTAAATCGGCGCGGGAACGCGCCTGATTTAAATAGTACACTCCCCCTAGCCGCGGAATTTGAATTCCGCAGGGGGGATTTAGGATCCGCCGCCGCAAGTTTGGAGGTAAGTGGTTTGTGAATTAGCCACTTGCCTCTCAAACTTGCGGGAGCGGATCTTAAATCACGTAGATCGAGCGGATCTATAGATCCGCTGATCTACGTGAATCTGGCCCCTAATGCTCACTATAAAATAATAGAAACATGACTGCAGAACAAAGTGGTCCATCAAGTCCACCTCCTTTTTTTTTTTATCTTTTTTTTTATATGTATACGTGTTTTTGTATTTTCTTTTTCATTGTTAAGTCAGCAATTAGTAGAAACAGAAAGAGAATTTCCTGGATTTAGAGACAGTGGCCAGTGCTATACTGGAAATGATCCCTCTAAGCTTTTACATAACACGTCGTATTTACTGTTAAACAGGCTCCTCCCTTATCTCGCAGACCGATCAGAAAAACGCCTGTTTTTCTTTCACACACCTACAAACATTACCGACGGGTTTTATTCCTCATTTTACTTGTCAATATTATTTGTTCAACTTCATATAAACATATTGAAGATGCCGGCTAAACTCTATTTGCATTTAAATGAGCCACATAACATATTATCAATGTTATTTCACAAAAACATCAATTCCTTCGTGACAAAGACATGTCGGATCTGATTCTTTAACCGCTTCAGCTTGCAAATACAGTGCATTGAAAAAGTTTTCATACCCCTGGAAATTTTCCACATTTTGCCATGTTACAACCAAAAACGTAAATGTGTTTTATTGGGATTTTATGTGATAGACCAACACAAAGTGGCACATAATTGTGAAGTGGAAGGAAAATGATAAATGGTTTTCCAAATGTTTTACAAATAAATATGTGAAAAGTGTGGGGTGCATTTATATTCAGCCCCCTTTACTCTGATACCCCTAACTAAAATCTAGAGGAACCAATTGCCTTCAGAAGTCACCCAATTAGTAAATAGAGTCCACCTGTGTGCCATTTAATCCCAGTATAAATACAGCTGTTCTGTAAAGCCCTCAGAGGTTTGTTAGAGAACCTTAGTGAACAAACAGCATCATGAAGGCCAAGGAACACACCAGACAGGTCAGGGATAAAGTTGTGGAGAAGTTTAAACCGGGGTTAGGTTATAAAAAGATATCCTAAGCTTTGAGCATCTCACGGAGCACTGTTCAAGCCATCATTAGTTAGTTAAACCCACAAGGGTTTTTTTTACCACTACTATTCCTTTCTTTTGGCTTTTGAAATTTACAAATGCAGCAATTTAGAAATCGGATGAAAGGTTTAGCGCTGGGAAACACTTTTTGAAAGATAAAAAGTACATTTTATATCCAACTATATAGATTAGACCAAAATGAGGGACAAATGAGGAGGATAGAGGGACAGAGGGACATTGCTCCAAATCAGGGACAGTCCCTCGAAATCAGGGACAGTTGGGAGCTGTGCCCATTACAGGTCCCAGAAGACTGCAGGACCATTCACAAAGTGCAGCACAATGGACAGCTGGCTGAGATGCCAACTGAAGCGCTGGATCCCTGGACAGGTAAGTGTCCTTATATTAAGAGATGGCAGCTACAGTATTTTTTTTGGGGGGGGGGCACAAGCTTCTCATTAAGAGGTTGCCGAGAGGCGACGTTAAGGAGTTAAAAATGAATTTAATGATTTAATAAGAGTTCAGCTTTAACTATAGTTCTCACACTCTAATACCATAATCCACCATCTGATTCCTAATGTACAGGAGTTATTAGAGAATCCACAAGAGCTCAGCTATAGTCTCTTGGGGGGGGGTGCTGCTATCTTTCAGCGGAATCATTGCAGGACATCACACAAAGCACATGGGGAAGGAAGTGACCTTGATTTTATCAGACTAATGAGATCTTCCAGGCACTTTGTACCCTCCATACAGGGCAATAAATCACTCTGAGTGTATTACACAATTCTCACAGCTGCTATCTGTGGGATCTCAAGTGCAAAAGACAAACATGGATATTAATTACACAATAAAGTCTATTATGTCATAAAGTGTCACCGAGAGGACTTCAGGTAATAGAACAGAAGTGGATGGAAGGAATCAGGTTCTTCACGTCTAAAGAAAACAGCCGCTGTGGAAGGATGGGGAATTGGAGAGAAGAACAATGGGAAACAAGCATTACTGTCTAAACAAATCATTCACTATAGTTGAGAAGCTCGGAGAGCTACTAATATACAAATCCTAAAGAAGACACATTGAAAAAAAAATGAAAAAAAATGGACCGAAAAAAAACCTCTCACTACTGATCTTCTAATAATGCTAGTTGCCTGGCTATAATTGGCTTGGAGACATCAATGACCCAGAACAAGCATCCTGATTAGAAAATTCCCATTGCACCTACTTGGTTCTCCTTCAGTGTTACCTACAACTCTGTCTCCTCCTCTCCATTGCCCCTTTTTTGTGGGGGTCCCCCAAGGTTCTGTTCTTGGACCCCTTCTCTTCTCTATCTACACCTCCTCCCTTGGTCACTTGATAACCGATCCACGGCTTCCAATACCACTTATATGCCGATCACACCCCAATCTATATGTCTACTCCTCACCTTACTCCTTCAAGGGGTTGTAAAAGTTCATGTTTTTTCACCTTAATGCATCCTATGCATTAAAGGGGTTGTAAAGGAAAAAAAAAAATTCATAATAAGCATCCTTTACCTGCAGACATTCCTCTTTTCACTTCCTCATTGTTAGTTTTTTGCTCAGAAGTTGCTCTATTTCTTCTCTGTTCTGTTCACTTTCCGCTTGTCTGATTTTACTCACCACCGTGATGGGAGGCTTTACTGCGGTGGTCAGTAACGTGCTCGCCCCCTCCTGGGAACTACATCTGTGTGGCAGGACGCTCTCTACATGTTAGAGACTTCAAGGAGGTGTGAATTACTGGGCGTGCCGCAATGCATACTGGGAAATGTAGTTCTTACATGAGTGAATGAGAGAACAGAAATTAGAATGCCGGAGGTGATATAGATGAAGGAATTTAATAGGTATTTACTCGTTTTTTAACAGAATCATTACACTATTCTGTCTGTCTACCTTGCAGACATTAATTTTAGGCAACATTTTTTTTTTCCTTTAGTGACCCTTTAAGGTGAAAAACACCTGGCAATGACAGTCCCCCCGTTTTACTTACCTGAGCCAATTCACCTGCTCTGCGCGTCCCCGGCGTCCTCTTCTCCATGGAGTCTTGGCGTTGATTGGATATATTGATTGCAGCACAGCCATTGGCTCCCGCTTTCAATCAAATCCAATGACTCAGCTTCTGGGGTGGGGCCAAGTCATACACTCGGCAGCTATGGACGCCAAGTGTATGACACAGGAGCACGCCCGCAAGGCAACCCCCTCAGGAGAGAGCTATTGCAAGTAGGAGCCACCGTGGGACCCCAGAAAAGGAGGATCGGGCCACTCTGTGCAAAACAAACTGCACAGTGGAGGTAAGTAAGTAGGTAATGTATGTGAGTGAGTGAGTGAGTGAGTGAGTGAGTGAGTGAGTGCGTGAGTGAGTGAGTTACATAGTTACATAGTTAGTCAGGTTGAAAAAATACACAAGTCCATCAAGTTCAACCATAAGAAATAAAATAATATTAATATCATACAATCACATATACCCAATTCTATACCCACGGTTGATCCAGAGGAAGGCAAAAAACCCCAGCAAAGCATAATCCAATTTGCTACAGCAGGGGAAAAAATTCCTTCCTGATCCCCCGAGAGACAATCGGATATTCCCCGGATCAACTTTACCTATAAATGTTAGTACCCAGTTATATTATGTACATTTAGGAAAGTATCCAGACCTTTCTTAAAGCACTTTACTGAGTTGGCCAGAAGTGAGTGAGTTTTCACTACAAAGCACTTTTTTCACTATAGCACTACAAATGCGAACTAAATCACCTCAAGACGCTTTGCTTCCAGTGTCGTCCTGATCCTTCAGAAGAGGTGGGTCTTAAGTTTTTTCCTGAAGGCCCAATGGTTTTCTTCCATGCGGATGTTCGTTGGGTAGAGCGTTCCATAGCCGTGGTCCTTGGACTGCAAATCTTCATTCTCCTTTATATTTGTAGCGGGTCTTGGGGATGTGGAGGAGGTTTTGGTTAGTTGACTGGAAGGGCGCGACTAGGGTTGTAGTTTTTTATTTTCTCGCATAGGTATTGAGGAGCGTTTCCTTGTGCGCATTTGTGAGTGAGGCAGAGGGTTTTGAATGTAACCCGATCCTTTACGGCCAGCCAATGCAGGGACCTTAGGGACGGGGTGATTGATTCCCAAGGTTTTTTTCCCGTTACAAGTTCTGGCTAGTATGTTCTTGACGACTTGTAGACACAAAATCTGGTATTTGGGTAGTCCGAGGTAGAGGGAGTTTGCGTATTCGAGTTGGAAATTAATGATTGATTCAACTACTACTACTGTGTCCTCTTCCAGGATGAAGGGGATGAGTCTACGTAGCAGGCGGAGAAGATGGTGAGATCCATTGACTACTGATCCTATTTGTGCGTCCATAGTCATGTCTGAGTCAAAGATGACTCCAAGGCTTTTGACTTTGGTGCTGGGGGTGATGGTTTGTCCAAAGATGGTGGGTGGTGTGCCTGTTGTCCTAGAGTTTTTCTTTCGGTTTGCGTGGAGAAAGAGAAGTTCTGTGTTATTTAAAAAAACAAAACTGAACCTTTACAGCCACTTTCAGTCTCCTCTCGCATTACTAACTTACTAACAGACATATCGGCATGGATGTTGTGCCACTTCCTTAAACGAAATCTCTCTAAAACTGAGCTATTAATATCCCCGCCCGTGCCACCTTCCATGACTTCTCCATCAACAATGCAACCATCAGTCCCTCCCCTCATGCCAGGGTACTGGGTATAATCCTAGACTCTGACCTGTCCTTTCAGCCTCCAAACCCCCAAGCTCCTCATTCACTCCCTTGTTATCTCTCGCCTTGACTATTGCAACTCCCTTCTCATTGGCCTGCCTCTCCAATAGAAAAATAGAATCATCTTCCAGAATTTGAATTTTAAATAGAATACGTTTGGGGGCAGATCCACAGAGCGAGTACGCCGACGTACGCCGGCGTACTTTCAAATTACCCACGTCGTATCTTTGTTTTGAATCCTCAAAACAAGATACGACGTCTTTTGGGTTAGATCCGACAGGCGTACGTCTTCGTACGCCTTTAGATCTAAGATGCAATACTTCGGCGTCCGCTGGGTGGCGTTCACGTCGTTTTCCGCGTTGAGTGTGCAAATTAGCTATTTCCGACGATCCACGGACGTACGAGCGGCCGTCGTATTTTTTTACGTCGTCTGTAGTCGGCTTTTTCTGGCGTATAGTTAAAGCTGCTTTTTCGTCGCATATAGTTACACCTTCCATGTTAAGTATGGCCATCGTTCCCGCGTTTAATTTGAATTTTTTATTTTTTTTTGCGTAAGTCGTCCGTGAATCAGGATGGACGTGATTCACGTCTAAGTTAAAAAAAATTACGTCCTTGCGACGTCATTTAGCGCAATGCGCAGTTCATTTTGTGCGAGGACGCGCTTCATTTAAATGAAACACGCCCCCTAATCGCCGATTTGAATTACGCGCCGTTACGCCGCCAGAGATAGACTATGCCGCCGTAACTTACGACGCAAAATCTTTATGTATTCGATTTAAAGCCAGGTAAGGTACGGCGGCGTAGCGTATCTCTGATACGCTGCGCGGGTGCAGATCTATGTGGATCTGCCCCTTGAATTCCAATAGAATAGATAAGTAAATTAAATAATAGAAAATAATAGAATAGAAAAAAACAATAGAATAGAATAGAAAGAATATAACCTTTTTCTGAAATTCGAATTACGCGTAGAATAAACTTTGATTTCAAATGGATTTCGAATGGAATACAAATAAATTTAGAATGGAATTTGAATTGATTTGAATCTTCCTAATTTGGTGAAATTAAGTTTGAAATAATGAAATGAATTTCAAAAACAAATGAAATTAATTTAACGAAACAAATTAAAATAACTGATTACAGTCTGGCACTACGCCTAAGTAGCTCGCCACCTACAGACACCAGGGGCCAAATTCTCAAAAAGTCTGCGTAACTTAAATTTCAGCAGTTAAGTTACACTGACTTAAAATTTCTACCTAAGTGCCCGATCGTCCAAGCACTTAGGTAGAAATTTCAGGCCGTGTAACTTAAGTGCCGCCGTCGTAAGGCGGTCCTCCTCTCCTGGGGGCGTTTAAAATTTAAATGAGGCGCGCTCCCGCGCCGGCCGTACTGCGCATGCGTGTGACGTCATTTTCCCGACGTGCAGCGCGCGAACGTAATTAACGCCGGGCGGCTTTGAGAATTTCGACGGGACACTAAAGTTGCGACGGGTGAAAAAAAAAAGACGCGCCGGGGAAAACAAATGATTTTTAAAAAAAATGACAGCGTCGCTCAGCATGCATTCCTGAGAGGGTGAACTCCATGCCAATTTTCAAAGAAAAAAACGGCATGGGTTCCCCCCCCAGGAGCATACCAGGCCCTTAGGTCTGGTATGGGTTGTAAGGAGACCCCCCACGCCGAAAAATTGACGTAGGGGGTCCCCCTACAATCCATACCAGACCCGTATCCAAAGCACGCTACCCGGCCGGTCAGGAATGGGAGTGGGGACGAGCGAGCGTCCCCCCCCCTCCTGAGCCGTGCCAGGCCGCATGCCCTCAACATGGGGGGGTTGGGTGCTCTGGGGCAGGGGGGCGCACTGCGGGCCCCCCCACCCCAGAGCACCCTGTCCCCATGTCGATGAGGACAGGACCTCTTCCCGACAACCCTTGCCATTGGTTGTCGGGGTCTGCGGGCGGAGGCTTATCGGAATCTGGGAGTCCCCTTTAATAAGGGGGCCCCCAGATACCGGCCCCCCACCCTAAGTGAATGGATATGGGGTACATCGTACCCCTATCCATTCACCTGTAGGCAAAAAGTAAGTTAGTAAACACACAACACAAGGGTTTTTAAAATAATTTATTATTCTGCTCCGGATGCCCCCCCTGTCTTCGTTATTAGCTCAATTACCAGGGGGGGCTTCTTCTTCCACTCTCCGGGGGTCTTCTTCCACTCTCCGGGGGTCTTCTCCGCTCTCCGGGGGGGGGTTTCTTCTTCCGCTCTCCGGGGGGGGCTTCTGCGGACTCCGGGGGGCTTCTTCCATCTTCTCCCCTCTTCCGCTGTTGACTCGGCGAACCCCGGTTCTTCTGCAGCTCTCCGGTGCCTTCTTCTTCAGCGCTGGCTGCCTGCTATGTTTGTGTGTTAGCTCGATTTCAAACAGGCAGCCGGCACGGTCTTCTGTGACGTCATCTTCTTCTCTTCTCTTCTCCCTTCTTCCGATGTTGACTCGTCGCCTGTTGTCGCTGTAATGATGGAAGCGCGCCTTGCATCACATTTATATAGGCATCACCGTCCCATCATGCTCCGGTAGGTACCCACGTGGTGGGTGCACGTGGGTAGGCACCCACCACGTGGGTACCTGCCGGAGCATGATGGGACCCTTGAGTCCGGAGAAGCCCCCCCCGGAGAGCGGAAGAAGAAACCCCCCCCGGAGAGCGGAGAAGACCCCCGGAGAGTGGAAGAAGACCCCCGGAGAGTGGAAGAAGAAGCCCCCCCTGGTAATTGAGCTAATAACGAAGGCATCCGGAGCAGAATAATAAATTATTTTAAAAACCCTTGTGTTGTGTGTTTACTAACTTACTTTTTGCCTACAGGTGAATGGATAGGGGTACGATGTACCCCATATCCATTCACTTAGGGTGGGGGGCCGGTATCTGGGGGCCCCCATATTAAAGGGGACTCCCAGATTCCGATAAGCCCCCGCCCGCAGACCCCGACAACCAATGGCAAGGGTTGTCGGGAAGAGGTCCTGTCCTCATCGACATGGGGACAGGGTGCTCTGGGGTGGGGGGGCCCGCAGTGCGCCCCCCTGCCCCAGAGCACCCAACCCCCCCATGTTGAGGGCATGCGGCCTGGCACGGCTCAGGAGGGGGGGGGCGCTCTCTCGTCCCCACTCCCATTCCTGACCGGCCGGGTAGTGTGCTTTGAATACGGGTCTAGTATGGATTGTAGGGGGACCCCCTACGTCGAATTTTCGGCGGAGGGGGGTCTCCTTACAACCCATACCAGACCTAAGGGCCTGGTATGCTCCTGGGGGGGAACCCATGGCGGTTTTGAATTTAAAAATTGCCGTGGAGTTCTCCCTCGGGAATGCATACCAAATGCCGTCGCTGGAATGGGCCTTTACAATGTGTGACTAACTTTCCACATTATAAAACCAGCCCTAGTTTTGCGCAGGCAAATTCGGAACTTACGCAGAAATCAAAGTGCTGAAATGCTTTGAAAATCTGCTTAAGTCCTCATTTGCATACGCAAAGCTGCATTTCAATGAGAAATGCCCCCAGTGGCGGATGCGGTACTGCATCCTAAAATCTGACCGTGTAAGTGTCTTACACCTGTCAGATTTTCTGCCTAACTTTGGAAAAAGCCTTTTGAGAATCGTTTCCAAAGTTAGGCACAGGGATACGCAGGCTGAACAGCAGTTAAGTCTGCGTATCTCTTTTGAGAATCAGGCCCCAGATAACCTAATTTTCTGATTGGCCCTTCACCCAAGCCTATACAAAAGGCTCACATTTTGGGTGGAGGACTTTTTCATATGCACTTCATTATTATTTGTACACAAATGTCACAGTCTACAAACTCACAGCTTGTTTTACTTTTATTATGTCAAATTCCCATATAACCTAATAATAAATCATAAGCTGTTTTCTTTCTGTTAAATAGCCATGTCAGCTAATGTAATGTGACAGCAACTTGAAACTTTTATGATTTATAGTAAGGCAGCAAACAAGGTTAATAACTGAGAAGACACGTCATCAGACTTCACATGCTGAGATTTTTCTTCACCATTGAGGACTATTCCCATTATCCAACCACACCATCCATGACATATGGTGCCCATTCATGCTCCATTCTCCGGAGGATAAACTTTGAAATATATTCATTCATTGTTTACACCAGGTTTTCACAGGCAGTACAAACTCATTATTCCTTCCTGGAATATTGTTACCCTCGTTCTTGGCTCGTGAAAGTCTACTGGACTTACAGGTAATCCCTATAGGACTTTGTCATTCAAGAGACCCTGTCACAGTTATGATTTTTTTTTATGAAATCCTTTTTTTTTGCTAAAGGAAAAATAATTTATACTTGTGTCTGTATATACAGAGGTTTTTTTTACTCTGTTCTCATCAACCTGTCACTGATAAACACAGAAGCCAGTAGAGGAAGTTTTCTGCACTACTCACTTCCTCTACCAGCTTCTGTGTTTACTTGTGACAGCCCACTTCTTTGAGGGGCACAGATGAGCTGAACCCAACAAGCCTTCTCCTGCAAACTTCTCCATGGCACTCTCAGGTAAATGGTGGGAGAGCTCTGTGCTGTGGGGGGGTTCTTTACTGTGTATATGCGGTTTGCATAAGTCGTACGTCCGGCGTAAAGTTATTCCCCATATAGGAGGCGCAACCCATGCAAAGGTATTGACCAGGGAACACAAGCCGTCGTATCTTTTGTCGTTTACGTTGTACGTGAATATGACTAGGCGCAGGTTACGTTCACGTCGTAGGCAGTGATTCGACGTATCTTAGGCAGTTGTTTTGACGTGATTCTGAGCATGCGCACTGAGATGCGCCCACGGGACGGCGCATGCGCCGTTCATTATAAGTACTTCTATGGCGCTTGGCCCATCATTTGCATGGGGTCACGCTTTATTAGCATGGCTCACGCCCACTTCCACCTACGATGGCTTACGCCGAGGAAACCCAGCGTATCTTTAACAGCGAGTGGGAGCGAGTGCTTTGTGAATCCAGTGCTTGCCTCTGTGCGCTGCGCCGGCGTAGCGTAAAAGAGATACGCTACGGCGGCATAAATATGCGCCGATGTATGTGAATCCGGGCCTTGGTGTTCATATAACAGTCCAATTCAAAATAAGATAAAATCCAACTACAGTAACTCATATTAGGACTGATAAGATGCAATATATTCAATTTTTTGTTCTTGGGTTTAGATCAATTTTAAGCCATAATGGTTTTCTTTGCCAAGTTTTACAGAGCACTGGTTGCCCTCCCATGTTAAGTCATCATTTATGCACCACATAGTCTAAGTGACTTTATTTATGTCATGAAATGTACATGTAATAGGCTCAGCATGTCCGTGATTATAAACAACATTTATTACAAGGACTTTGGCTTGTTTATTGACTTTTATTTCCTTAACATTCACCACAATTTGACTGAATTGCAGTTAGGAGGTGACCGACATAAAAACCATTTAGCACTTAGCTGAATTATATTGGACACAGTTAAATATAGGTGTGCCAAACTACTGGAGTGCTAAGCCAATGTGACATTCTGAATACTAAACTAATGGGTACAGAAAATTCCAATTTCTGTAAGATCCTGAAATATAGAGAATTATGGGCATCAGTTATGTATCTTGAAGCCCACCTGAACTTTAATTTTAACATCTGAACACCGGCTATACGTATACATTTGGTGGTATCTTGGCATTAAATAGAAGAAATTGTAATAAAGATATGGGGGCAGATTCACGTACCTCGGCGCATATCTTCGCCGGGCGCAGCGTATCTAAGATACACTACGCCGCCGTAACTTATTTTATTTTTTTCGAATCCTCAAAGAATTTGCGCCGTAAGTTAAGGCGGCGTAGTGTATCTTTGGCGGCGTAAGGGCGCGGAATTCAAATGGATGTGATGGGGGCGTGTTTTATGTAAATACGTCGTGACCCGACGTAAACTACGGTTGTTTTGAACGGCGCATGCGCCGTCCGTGGGGGTATCCCAGTGCGCATGCTCGAAATTAAACCGGAACAAGCCAATGCTTACGACGATGACGTCATTCTACGCAAATCCCTATTCGCGAACGACTTACGCAAACGACGTAAAAAATTCAAAAGGCGACGCGGGAACGACTGCCATACTTAACATTGAGTACGCCTCATAATAGCAGGGGTAACTATATGCCGGAAAAAGCCGAACGCAAACGACGTAAAAAAATGCGCCGGCCGGACGTACGTTCGTGGCACGCCGTAACAAGCTAATCTGCATACTCGACGCGGAATTCGACGGAAACGCCACCTAGCGGCCGCCGAAAAAATGCACCCAAGATCCGACAGCGTACTAAGACGTACACCTGTCGGATCGATCCGAGATGCAGTCGTATCTTTGATTTGAAATTACGCGGCGTATCAAGAGGTATCAAGAGATACGCCGGCATAATTCTTTTGTGGATCTGCTCCTGCGACTTTATAGGCACACGCATATATTTAGTACAAAATGTAAGTATTTAATTGGATAAAGTTAAAATCATTGTATACAAACACATTAAAAACCATAAAGTTGAGTGACTTTAAGGACTCTCATAACACCTCCCAGGCCGCGTACACACGATCGGTCATAACCGATGAAAACGGACTGAAGGACCGTTGTCATCGGTTAACCGATGAAGCTGACTGATGGTCTGATGGTTAAAAAACGGATCGTGTCAAAACGCGGTGACGTAAAACACACGACGTGCTGAAAAAAATGAAGTTCAATGCTTCCAAGCATGCGTCGACTTGATTCTGAGCATGTGCGGCCTTTTGACCGATGCTTTTGCATACTAACGATCGGTTTTGACCTATCGGTTAGGCGTCCATCAGTTCAATTTTAAAGCAAGTTCTCTTTTTTTTGACCGAACGAATACTGACCGATGGGGCCCACACACGATCGGTTTGGTCCGATGTAACGGTCCTTCGGTCCGTTTTCATCGGTTTTGACTGTACATGGCCTAATACATATACATATATCACATGTAATGAGCGCAAAGATTTGAAGCACGTAGAATGGTTGTTTGGATTCGTGAAGAGGTTGAGTCATATTCGTAGGTCGCTCATCGATTTTTATCGGGAATGCATTAAGATTAAAGAAAACCTTCTGACTTTACAACCCCTTTAAAGACTCATGGAATAATTACAGGTGTTTTGAGTTAATTAGCTGATTAGAGTGTGACACCATGGGCCAGATTCACAGAAAAAGTACAACGGAGTATCTGCTGATACTCCGGCGTACTTTCAAATTTGCCGCGTTGTATCTTAATTTGTGATTGACAAACAAGATACGACGGCATTTGGCTAAGATCCGACAGGCTTACGCCTTCGTACGTCTTCGGATCTTAGGATGCAATACTTCGGCCGCCTCTGGGTGGAGTTTGCGTCGTTTTCCAGCGTCGGGTATGCAAATTAGCTTTAACGACGATCCACGAAGGTACGCGCGTTCGTTACGTCGTCGCTAGTCTGTTTTTCCCGTCGCAAAGTTACCGCTGCTATTGAGGTGGTGTAACAATAGACAGCCCATGTTAAAGTATGGCCGTCGTTCCCGCGTCGAATTTCAAATTTATTTTTTTTGCGTAAGACGTCCGGGAATAAGAAACGACGTAACGCACGTCGCCGTTCAAAACGTTACGTCGGGGAGACGTCATTTCGCACAAAGCACGGCGGGAAATTTTCACACGGAGCATGCGCAAAACGTTCGGCGCGGGAGGGCGCCTAATTTAAATGGTACACGCCCCATTTGAATTAGGCGGGCTTGCGCCGGACGGCTTTACGTTATACCGCCGTAAGTTTACACACAAGTGCTTTGTGAATCAGGCACTTGTGCTGAAAACTTGCGGTGGTGTAACGTAAAGACGATACGTTACGCCGCCCCAGTTCTTTATGAATCTGGCCCCATGAGTCTACAATATATACTTTTTCAATTTTAATCTATTTTAATTTTCTGAGATACTGAATGTTGGATTTTTACTAGATGTAATCCATAATCATCAAAATTAAAAGAAAGAAATGCTTGAAATATATCACCTGGTGTGTAATTTACTGTAATCTATATAATATATGAGTTTCACTTTTTGGAATTTAATTACTGAAAATTTTGATGATATTCTAATTTTTTTCGATGCACCTGTACAGTATATGGTACCTCCATACATGTCAATGATAGGATAATTAATTGTGTGTTTTTTTGTTGTTTTTGTGATAGATCATAAAAAAGGCATAAAATATACAGCTAATTTTTTTTAAAAAGTTTAAGTTAAAAAAAAAAAAAAATTCTATTGTGATCCAATTTTTATCTTAATAATAAAAACACTATCCGGAGATATCCAATATTATTTACTACCAAGTGAAAGCCCAATATGTCCTGAAAAAACAGAGTATAATTCACCCGGGGTTCCCCAAGGTTTTGCATACTTTTAAAGGATGCTGTGAGTGAACAAAGGTTGGGAAACATTGTTCTAGAACTTTGATGAATGGCTCCTTCTATCTCTTTTCACGTCTGTAACGCAATTCCTTGGCGTAAAGATTATGCAGGCAGTCCCGGAGATTATCCATGTGCTATTTGATCTGCAGAGGTGCTTACCATGAGTCATTTGCTTGCAGATAATGTTGCTGGTAGTTCCTTGGAAGTATCCTCCGATAATTACACCGCAGTAACTCCACTTCCTCTTCCAAATTTTTTCTACCTCTGTCGTTCATCAACTCAGCAGCTGGATGTTGAACTGAAAAGTTAAATAGCCATATGTACTTTCATCAGTAATGAAGCCCAAAATTCAAAGGAATACAAATCCAGAGACAATGACCTACTAATTGGATCAGGACTTTCTCCGGGATGTTTATTATCAGGTGTCCGGCTTTCTCCTTTATACAAGAAAACTATTTTTCAGCAGGTTTGAATGTTTTGTTCTTCTTTTTTTTATTTTCCAAGAGCTTACTCCTAGATGAACCAGCAGTAATGCGGTACAGGCGATCTGTAGCATATTAGAAAACATATGCAGCTTGTCATAGTTTATTAGATATATTTGATTTCCAAGTACAAATTTTTTCCAGTGCGGGAAAAGCATAATTGTACATATAATTGATTGGCCAATGTAGAAAATAAAGTCTGATTGGTCTATGAAGGTAGTAAATTTTGGAGGCTGTATCTAATAAAACTTTTGGCTTCTCACCCGCGACTTTTCCAAAATTCATTTGTGGTACAGTTTTTAGAACATGGTAATTGGAAGCACCGTGGACGGCTGTTTTTACAGTTGTTTGGTGGTCTTGAGTGTTGTAGAATTTGGCTTGTCGAAGGTTTCTACTTGGGGATTTTTCAACACTTGTCAAATGGAACAAGCTAAACTTGGCTTCCAAATGTGTCAATTTATATTTTTGGTTCATAATTATCCTGTCACATTTTAACAGATGTAGATCACTATACGAGTATATCTCTAGATCTGCCTTTCTCAACAATTTCAACACAAAGGAACCCTTGAAATAACTTTCTGGTCTCAGGGAACCCCTGATATGAATTATTTTATCTACAACTCATGATACATTAGTGTGATGGTCAGTGGGAAGAATGCTCCTTATACATATGGTCGTTGGGAAGAATTACCCCCTTAGGCCCTGTACAGACGAGCGGATATCCGATGAAAACGGTCCGCCGGACCGTTTCCATCGGACATTTCTCCTCCGGATTTTGATCTGATGGCTGTACACACCATCAGATCAAAATCCCCGCGGAAAACATCCGCTGTGACGTGGCCGCGCCGTCACCGCGACGATGACGCAGCGACGTGCGCGACCCTGGAAGGTAAATACTTCCACACATGCGTCGAATAATTTCGACGCATGCGAGGGATGGGGATTGGACGGACTTATGCGGTGAGTCTGTACAGACAACCGGATAAGTCCGAAGGACAGGTTTCCAGCGCATAGATTTCTTAGCTGAGAAATGCTAAGAAATTTTTATCCGCTGGAAAACCGTCGGCTGGACAAATGTCCGCTGGAAAATGTCCGCTAGGCCGTACACACGACCGGATCTATCTGCTGGAACTGATCTGCGGATAAATCCCAGCGGACAGATCCGGTCGTGTGTACGGGGCCTTAAAGGTAGCTAAAAAGATCAATGGTGTCAGTGGGAACTTAGATGAGAGGCAGGAATTGCACATTGCTCAATGACTCCCTAGAAACCTTATGGAGGAACCCTAAGGTTCCCTGCTCTAGACTCCTAATATGCACCGAATAGTTCACTGTCTGGTGGATGCTAAAGACTAGGGGTGAGCTGGTTTTGTCCAAACTCAGTCCAGACCAAGTTTGGAGCACCCATGGGAAGCTGTCACGCATCTGCATCCCTGCTGGCCCAATCAGCTGTTGGGCAGGGACTGCATGTACCCAAAGGGGCAAGCATGCTCATGCCATCATTGATCTAATAGCAGGGATGATCTGGGTTTGGTCTGAATCTGGTCTTAGTTCAGCAGAACGATGGGAAGCTTTCTTATGACCGATTCCCTGCCTGCCTAATCTATTGTAAAGCCTTGTACACGCGATCCGATTGTTGACAGGGGGTTGTCTGCTAGGCATGTGCATTTCGTTTCGTTCCGAATCGAAATTCGGACCAATTTTTCATTATTCGGACATTCGGATGCATACGAATTCCCGAATTTTAATATTAACGAATTTAACTGAATCCGAACGAACGCTTTTGAATCGAAAACCCGCGGACGAAATTCGAATCGAATTCGAAAACAAATTCTATTCGAATCGAATTCGAAAACAAATTCTATTCGAATCGAATTCGAAAACAATTCGATTCGAAAACGAATTCAAATGAAAATTGAAAGCAAATTTGAATCAAAATCTAAAAAATATAAATCGATTTCTAAAAAAGAATACAATAAAATAGAATATAAAATAATAAAACAATAGAATGAAAATCAAAGAATAGTAAAGAACAGAATGGAATTTAATAGAATGTAATCAAATACAATACAATAGAATATGACCTGGCTTCTTCTATCTATCTTCTATCTATCTTCAATTTTCTGAAATTCGAAATTTATATAGAATGAACTCAAAATTCGAATAGAAAAATATTAGAAGAGTAGAATAATAATATATATATATCTAAATATATTTTATTCTACTCTATTCTAATATTTTTCTATTCGAATTTGAATTCATTCTATATGAATTTCGAATTTCAGAAGATGGTTATATATATAAATGTAATTGATAAATTAAGTACATTTATTATTTAAAGTCATTTTTAAATTGTCAGACTGTATAACTCAATTCTTTTATGTGAAAAATTTGGCAGACAGCCAGACACATTTAACAGGAAAAATCGCTGATGCCTGATGGTTGAAATATTATCAAATTCGGTTGAAATAATTTCAAATTCAGTTGAAATAATTTCCAATCCGGTTGAAATAATTTCCAATCCGGTTGAAAATGGTTGAAATATTAACGATAGCGGATGAAATACATGTAACGAATCTAACTTAACAAAATTAATTAAATAACGAATTAAAACGAAACAAAACAAATTTTTCCCTTTTGCACATGCCTATTGTCTGCTGACAGACTGTTGTACTAAAGTCAGACCTTTAGTACGCTCCTTCGGACAATTGTTGTCCAACTTTCCACCAACAAATGTTGGATGACATGCTAGTAAATTTTCGGCAGACAACGCTCTGTTGTCAGATTTTCTGATGGTCAGTACACATATGCATCACACAAAAGTCAAAAGTACAAAGACGCATGCTCGGAATCAATGTTCACCAAACACAAAATTAGCTGAAATTCCTTGTGGTACGTCACTACGTTCATGTTTGTTGACCGACAATTTGTGTAACGTTAGTATGCAAGACAAGATCCAGGCACAAGCCCTTTGGAAAAAAATCAGACGCTCTGCTGCCAACAATCGGATGGTGTGTACGAGGCTTTAGACTGGGACATTTCCCGCTTCTCAGCTGCACATGCACAAAGGAGCAGGGATGCTCATGACATCGTTGTCTCTGTATGGCCACATGGCCATACTAGGTCAATGGCATGGCCATATCAGGGTAATGACATCATGGACCTAATAACAGGGATGATCTGGGTTTGTTCTGAATCTAGTCTCAGTCTAGGGGTTTTGGTTTTTGGTGTTTATTTTAGGAACAATGGGCCAGATTCACAGTAGAAATACGCCAGCGTATCTACTGATACTCCGGCGTACTTTCAAATTTGCTGCGTCGTATCTTTAGTTTAAATCCTCAAACCAAGATACGACAGCTTTTGGCTTCGATCCGACAGGCGTACGGCTTCGTACGCCTTCGGATCGTAGGTGTAATACTTTGGCGCCCGCTGGGTGGAGTTTGCGTTGTTTTCCGCGTCGGGTATGCTAATTAGCATTTTCCGTCGATCCACGAAGGTACGCGCGGCCGTCGCATTCTCTTACGTCGTCGCTAGTCGGCTTTTCCCGGCGTATAGTTAGAGCTGCCATTTTGTGGCCTATATTTAGACCTGCCATGTTAAAGTATGGCCGTCGTTCCCGCGTCAAATTATTATTTTTTTTGCGTAAGTTGTCCGTGAATAGGAAAGGACGTAACTCACGTCGACGTTCAAAAAATGGCGTCGGTGCGACGTCATTTTGCGCAAATCATGGCGGGAAATTTCAAAACGGACTATGCGCAGTACGTTTGGCGCGGTAACGCGCCTAATTTAAATTATCCATGCCCCCTACCCGGATCATTTGAATAAGGCGGGCTTGCGCCTGAGGGATTTACGCTACACCTCCGCAACTTTACAGGCAAGTGCTTTGTGAATGAAGCACTTGCCCGTAAAACTTGCAGCGGTGTAACGTAAATGCGATACGTTACGCCGCCGTAAATGTACCTGAATCTGGCCCAATGAACTTAAATGGGGAATAGGGGTGCATGGGATATCTCACGTTGAAGAAGCATTGTAGAACTATGTACAAACAGTTGAGGACCTGCTAAGTCTTTGGATGCTCTAATTCCGGATGAAAACTGTGTTGCACAGCTGTGGGAGTAGTAGTGCAGAACAAAAAAGGAATAAGAATTCCAAAAAGTTGTATTAAAACCTAGCTGCATTGCACGGCACCTGGCTGCTCTAGTCCCAAGGTTGGAGAATTAGCAGGCTCCTGGTGGTCTTGCACTGCACTTGAGCTACAATCTGTCCCAGACATGGTAGGTATTGCCAGGGCTGGACTGGGACGAAAATTTGGCCCTGGACTTCATCCAGACTGGCCCACTTTGACAGGTCTCTCCCATGGCAGCCGGACAACTCCCGCACCCCCCCCCCCCCCCCCGGCCACCCAAGCCCCCTCTCCCCCTTCACTAGCCATTCTACTTTATTAGAGTAGAATGGCTGGTACTGGTACTCTTATAGGCAGAGGAGCGGACGGGGGGGCGGTCCGCTGTCACTTAAGCCGGCCCACTGAGCCATCGGCCCACCGGGAAACTCCCTGTTGTCCCAATGGCCAGTCCAACCCTGGGTATTGCACTACAGTACACTGTGTTCTCGCTCACTTAGGGTTGATGTCTGGTTTGTTACTTTCTTACTTTGCTCCCCAGCTCCTCTTCTTCTCTTTCTCATCAATTCTTCTCCTCTCTGTCCCATATCTACCGTAATTCGTACCAAGGTAAGTAAAGACAACGGGTAGGCATCACCACTCTTCCGAACTCTCATAAAGCTCGATAGATCTACATCCGAGGTATGCGATCATTCCATCACAGTAGCTTTCAAAGGGCTCAATGCCGTGTTCTATATTTGTTCTACAAGAAAGCTGTCTTGTGAAACACGTAAATATTATACCACCAAAAGCCAACATAATCTTCACTATGACAGTAGGCATTCCTATCTGAGCTGTTACCATTCAAGTCTCCATAATTACTGCAAGCACTTGAAATCAATAGATACTAAGTTGTCATAATTAGTAGGTAAGAACCAAAGGAAAGCTTGTCTCTGCCCACCTGCTGACCTAAAGTGCCCAGAATATAACCTCACAGGTAATACTATCTTATACTCAAAAGGATATCATCCAATAGCTTCTTCACCCATACAGCTGTTCCCGTTATATAAGCTGTTAGTAATAGAGAAGGTGTCCATATGTATAAAAGCTGGATGGAGAAAACTGCTTGACATAATGTCCTCATTAAATGGTAAAAAAAACAAGAAACACCACAATAGAATACACATAGGTGAGTGGGAACATCCCAAACTCACAGGCAGACAGGAACAAAGGGCCAGATCCACAAATAGCGGGCGTAACTTAACTTTTCCCATTTAAGTTACACTGCCGCAAATTGTCCAAGTTAGTGCCCGATCCACAAAGCACTTACCTGAAAATTTGCTGCGGTGTAACTTAAATCTGTCCGGCGCAAGGCGGGCCAAATAGAATGGGGCGAGTCCCATTTAAATTAGGCGCGCTCCCGCGCCAGACGTACTGCGCATGCTCCGTCGGATAAATTACTCGACGTGCATTGCGCTAACTGACGTCGCACCGACGTCATTTGCTTAGACGTTAACGTAAATGGTGTCCAGCGCCATTCACGGACGTCTTACGCAAATTACGTGGATGTTTAAATTTCGACGCGGGAACGACAGCCATACTTAACATGGCTTAGGAGAACTAGGGCTCAGCCCTAGTTTTACGCGGCGTAACCCGACGGAAACTACGTAGATTTAGATCGACGGGCCGTTCGGGACGTTCGGGGATCGCCGATCACCTAGCGGCCGGCCTAGAATTGCATCCTTAAGATCCGAGAGTGTAATTCAATTACACCTGCCGGATCTTAGGGCTAGCTATGCGTAACTGATTCTATGAATCAGTCGCATAGTTAGAAACAGAGATACGACGGCGTATCAGTAGATACGCCGTCGTATCTCGTTTGTGGATCTGGCCCAAAGTTGGGAATCAAGGAAGGGGTTTCACTACTGGAGTATCCAAAACATATAAGAAACCAGAAACGGCCCCAGCCCAAAAGGCTCCACCTACATATACATTTTGGGTGGACCGACCTTTTATTAAAACACCCTTTAGCCAAGTTATGCATTAATAAAAAAATACAAATATTTTTAAACACAGCTAGTAGAAATGAAAGTAAACCCCTTTACAGAATGGGTCATACTGGGAAGGGAAGGGAAGGAAGGGAGCTCCACTGTTCTTATTCTAATACTGTTATGCCCTGTACACACGATCGATCCATCCGATGAGAATGGTCTGAAGGACCGTTTTCATCAGTTAATCGATAAAGCTGACTGATGGTCAGTCGTGTCAGAACGCGGTGACGTAAAACACAACAACATGCTGAAAAAGATCTAAGATACACTATGCCGCCGTAACTTATTAAATTTTTTCCGAATTTGCGCCGTAAGTTACGGTGGCGTAGTGTATCTTTGGCGGCATAAGGGCGTGGAATTCAAATGGATGTGATGGGGGCGTGTTTTATGTAAATACGTCGTGACCCGACGTAAACGACGTTTGTTTTGAACGGCGCATGCGCCGTCCGTGGGGGTATCCCAGTGCGCATGATCGAAATTAAACCGGAACAAGCCAATGCTTACGACGGTGACGTCATTCTACGCAAATCCCTATTCGCGAACGACTTACGCAAACGACGTAAAAAATTCAAAAGGCGACGCGGGAACGACGGCTATACTTAACATTGAGTACGCCTCATAATAGCAGGGGTGACTATACGCCAGAAAAAGCCGAACGCAAACGACGTAAAAAAATGCGCCGGCCGGACGTACGTTCGTGGATCGCCGTAACAAGCTAATTTGCATACTCGACGCGGAAATGCACCTAAGATCCGACGGCGTACTAAGACGTACGCCTGTCGGATCGATCCGAGATGCAGTCGTATCTTGTTTTGTAGATACAAAACAAAGATACGACGCGCAAAATTTGAAATTACGCGGCGTATCAAGAGATACGCCAGCGTAATTCTTTTGTGGATCTGCCCCTGCGACTTTATAGGCACACGCATATATTTAGTACAACATTTAAGTATTTAATTGGATAAAGTTAAAATCATTGTATACAAACACATTAAAAACCATAAAGTTGAGTGACTTTAAGGACTCTCATAACACCTCTCAGGCCGCGTACACACGATCGGTCATAACCGATGAAAACGGACTGAAGGACCGTTGTTATCGGTTAACCGATGAAGCTGACTGATGGTCTGATGGTTAAAAAACGTATCGTGTCAAAACGCGGTGACGTGAAACACACGACGTGCAGAAAAAAATGAAGTTCAATGCTTCAAAGCATGCGTCGACTTGATTCTGAGCATGCATGGATTTTTAACCGATGGACGTGCCTACAAACGATCGTTTTTTTTTCTATCGGTTAGGTATCCATCGGTTAAATTTAAAACAAGATTTAATTTTTTTAACCGATGGATAAATAACCAATGGGGCCCACACACGATCGGTTTGGTCTGATGAAACCGGTCCATCAGACCGTTCTCATTGGTTTGACCGATCGTGTGTATGCGGCATAAGAGATACACAGGGTTTGTCCTATCAGTGTTCTGCTGTAACTTTATTGGCCTATCAGCAAATCGGGGGAGCAGTGATGACTAAGAAAGCTAAACCATTTTTTTCCTATAGACACCCATCAGATGATTGGGGAATACTATTACTATAAATTTAAGGGGGGAAATTCCTTCAACTAGAAAGTGGTTGTAAACCTCAGACATATAATATAATAATATGAACAAAGCATATGCCAATCATCTGGCAATGTAAACAAGGCAGATCGGCGCTCTGCCAGGAGGCAAGGCACGGATCCTTGTTCTTGGGTTTACACTTCAATGGAGGTATGCTTTATTCACTGCCCTGCATTGCATCATACATACTACAGTCTAATTCCGCATACACACGGTCAAAATTTCCGACAACAAATGTTCGATGTGAGCTTGCTGTCGGATTTTCCGACTAAAAATTTTTGAGAGCTGGTTCTCAATTTTTCCGACAACAAAAGTTCTTGTCGGAAATATTCTGATCGTCTGTAGCCAATTTCCGATGCACAAAAATCCTACGCATGCTCGGAGACATTGAACTACATTTTTTTCGGCTCATCATAGTGTTGTATGTGACCGCGTTCTTGACGTTCGAAATTTACGACAACATTTGTGTGACCGTGTGTATGCAAGACAAGTTTGAGCCAACAATCCGTCAGAAAAAAATCCACGGTTTTGATGTTGGAATGTCTGATCGTGTGTACGCGGCATTACATACTGTGTTCGGCCCGTGGGAATAAATGCCAATAGACAAAAGTGCACATTTGTGAGTATTTTTTAACTTAAAAGTACATTTAAACTTTTTTCAGGGTAAAGGAAAAACATATAAAAAAGTAAAATGCTGAAAAACATGCTTTGCCATAAAAAATGTTGTTTATGAGTTTATGCGCTATAAAATCATATAGGTGCACCCAAAGGAAAGCTGCCATGAGGGCATCACCATTGCTGACCATTCCTTCTAAAAATGCAACTTTTTAGTAGTCAGGGATTTTTGCCATTTGTGTCCCATTAGGGAGATTTCCCTTCACTTCCTTGTCTTGTAGACACAGCAGGAAGTGAGAGGAAATCTCTCCAAAATGAGAGAAATCCCTCACTGTAGAGGAAGATTTCTGCTTTATTCCTGTTTAATTTCCCATCACTTTTATTCCCGGCGACAATAGTTACCAGAAAAAATGGAGGGGGTGACTGTCATCATTGGAGGGGGGGGGGTAAGGATTTTTGCCCTCAAATAATATAAAGCAATACAAAATACATTGAAGCGAGAACTCTTCCATCTTCGAAATACGAGGGTTTTTCAAAACACTATTAAATAAATAAAAAAGTGGAAACTTTTGAAGGCCCCTCAAATAATATTTGTATGGGACTGAAAGGGGTTGTAAAGGTTCGTGTTTTTCACCTTTATGCATCCTGTGCAATCACGGGCCCCCCAGTCCCCAGTTTTACTTACCTGAACCTGTTCACCTGCTCGGCTTGTCCTCGCCTTCCTTTTCTCCACGAGTCTTGGCATTGATTGGATAGATTGATAGCAGTGCAGCCATTGGCTCCCGCTGCTGTCAATCAAATCCAATGATGCGGCCGCTGGGGGGCGAGACCGAGTCATACACTCTGGGGCAGATTTATCAATAGATACGCCGGCGGATCTCCTGATCCGCCGTCGTATCTGTGAGACCCGACGGTCGGATCTGTGAGATCCCACCGTCGGAGCTATGCGACTGATTAATAAGAATCAGTTCCGCATAGATCTCCCTTGGATCCGACTGGTGTAAGTGACTTACACCAGTCGAATCTTAGGCTGTAATCTCCCGCCGGCCGCTAGGTGTCGTCGCGATTTTTTACCCGTCGCATAAATCTCCAGTACCAGTGTTAATTTAGTCGCCGAAAATATTCTCTTCGACAAAATTAACATTGGTTAGAGAGACTGTTCTGGGACATAATATTACAGTGGAGAGTGTCCTCAATTCAGTATTCATGGAGTTTTCCACAGCTTCCTATGCCCTATCCAAGTTACTCAGCAAAAACATTAGGAACCAGAAGAGTGACTGTTGCTGTGTGCCTGGCTGCTATTGCCGATAAGGAACCTAGAACAAAACAGCGGCCCTTTCGGTGGTGAGCGCTACACTTTGAGGGGAACTAGTCTTCACCCCTTAGGTGCAAAATTAACAATAATTCATCACATATGGAATATTGGATTTTGGTAGATGCCTCGTAAAAGGTATCAAGAAGATACACTGTATGGCCCGGATTCACATACATTGGCACATAGTTATGCCGGCGTAGCGTATCTAATATACGCTACGCCGACGTCGCGCAGAGCGGTGAGCACAGTATTCACAAAGCACCTGCTCCCAAATCTACGCTGGGTTCCCTCGGCGTAACTCTTCTTAAGTGGCAGTGGGCGTGAGCCATGCTAATGAGGCGTGACCCCATGTAAATGAAGAAGCGACAATTTTGAAAAAGAAAGCAATTTTTTATTTTTTGCTATAATAAAAATCCCGCAAAAATATCTAAAAAAAACGAATTTCTTTCTTAGTTTAGGCCGATACGTATTCTTCTACCTATTTTTGGTAAAAATGATCGCAATAAGCATATATTGATTGGTTTGGGCAAAGGTTATAGCGTCTACAAAATAGGGGATAGATTTATGGCATTTTTATATATTTTTTTTTTAACCGGAAATGGTGGCGATCAGCGATTTTGACGCTATTTTGGGTCCATTGTCATTTATACAGCGAACAGTGCTATCAAAATGCACAGATTACTGTGTAAATGACACTGGCAGGGAAGGGGTTAAACACTAGGGGGCGAGGAAGGGGTTATGTGTGTCCTAGGGAGTGATTATAACAGTGGGGGGGGGGGGCTGGGCTACAAGTTACACGACATTGATCACTTCTCCTGTTGGCAGGGAGCAGTAGATCAGTGTACTGTCACTAGGCAGAACAGGGACATGCTTTGTTTACAAATGCATCTCCCCATTCTGCTATTCCATGACACGATTGTAGGACACTGCCGGACATAGAGTCCGCGGGTACCGCAGGCGCGGTCACGGAGGTCGCGGCGGTTTTTCAAAGCAACGTACAGGTATGTTGCTTTGCCCACAGGAGCTGTTCTGCTGACGTATAAGTGCGTGAAGCGGTCGGCAAGTGGTTAAAGTTCATGTGTGTAAAGGCAGGTGTCCCAATATTTTTGACAATATAGTGTAATTTCTCTGTAGCTATTAAGGAATACCGTATTTATTGGGGTAAAGCGCTCCCGCTTATAGCGTGCACCCCTAAAGTTGCCCCGAAATTCCTGTAAAAATATTTTAATGAAACTTATGCCTTGTACACACGATTGGGATTTCCGATGACTTTTTTCTGTCGGAGTTTAGAACTAGAACATGTTTTATTTTTTTCCGATGGAAAAAAATCCTATCAGAAATTCCGATTGTCTGTGAAAAAACACGCATGCTTAGAATCAAGTCGTTGCACGCTCGGAAGCTTAATTTTTCTCAGCTCGTCGTAGTGTTTTACGTCACCGCGTTTTGGAATTTGGTCTGACAGTGTGTATGCAAGACAGCTTGAACGGAATTCCGCCGAAAAATTCCATCGGATTTTATCCCATCGGAAATTCCGATCGTGTGTACAGGGCATAAGTATGTCTCGAGTTTAGCTTTAAGCATTTATGACTTTTGGGCCAGATTCACGAATAATTGTTTTCGTTGCAAGTGCCTGATTCACCAAGCACTGAAAACCTACGCCGGCGGCCTCCGGCGTAAGGCGGGCCAATTTAAATGGGCGTGTGGCATTTAAACTAGGCGCGCTCCCACGCCGGACCTACTGCGCATGCTCCGTTTCCGAATTTCCGCCGTGCTTTGCGCGCCTTGACGTCATTTTTTCGAACGGCGACGCGCGTAGCGTAATTCCGTATTCCCGGACGGCTTACGCAAACGACGTTGATTTTTAAATTTCGACGCGGGAACGACGGCCATTCTTTAGACAGCAATACACTTGCTGACTAAAGTTAAGGCACCAGAAAAAAAATTGTAACTTTGCGACGGGAAACTAGACTAGCGGCGACGTAGCGAACGCGAAAAACCGTTGTGAATCGCCGTAACTCCTAATTTGCATACCCGACGCTGGTTTATGACGCAAACTGCCCCCAGCGGCGGCTGCGGTATTGCATCTTAAGATCCGACAGTGTAAAACAATTACACCTGTCGGATCTTCTGCCTATCTATGCGTAACTGATTCTATGAATCAGTCGCATAGATAGAAACAGGAAAACGCCGTCGTATCCCTTTTGTGAATCTTGCCCTTAGTACCTCCACTTACAGACTCTTTTCCGAACACTCTCGCGTCCTTTTGGGATCGTTCACATAAACAGGGCAGACTATTTCAATGTCCAAAGCAGATCTCGAATTCGACATAATACGAATAATCCCGTATTTATTTTTCCGAGCACAACAACAAACAAGTTAAAAAACAAAGTAACAAGCGTTCTCTAAAGGAATGCAAAGAAATTCCCAATCCTATTCCCGAGATGGGAGTTCCTCATTTCACGACTATACCTTGTGAGCCTCACAATTTATGGCAGCCTTTTCATTGTCAGTTAGGGGATGATCTAATAATGTAACAATTATAGTACAATCAGACAGCATAATACAAAGCATGTTATAACCCAGGCCAATGCAATCATTCAGTGTGCAGCTTGCTCAACATCTGGAAGTGAACCATTAGCTATGTCACAATGATGAATAGAGTTTGGCTCTCCCCAGAAAGGTAAAGGAAAAGAGATTTTTTTTTCTTTATGTAAGCTTTAGATAAGAGGAAATCGGCAAGGAGATTTCTTATAGGAAAAGATTGGAACATATTAATCCTGAACTGGAATTACATGATTAAAGTCCTTGTTTCCTTTCTGGGGAACTTTATGTTGTATTGCAATAATAGTAAACTGGATAATGTACAGTTGCGTAGGATTCCGGGGCTGTTTACAACCTCCAATAACCTTAAAGTTGAACTTATATTTCTATCCATCCGGTCCTAAGATTTAAGGGCCAGATTCACGTAGACTAGCGGCGGCGTAACGTATCGTAGATACGTTACACCGCCGCAAGTTTTCATCGCAAGCACTTGCGTGAAAACTTACGCTGGCAGGCTCCGGCGTAAGCCCGGGTAATTCAAAGGGGCGTGTCCCATTTAAATTAGGCGCGCTCCCGCGCCGGACCTACTACGCATGCTCCGTTTCGAAATTCCCGCCGTGCTTTGCGCGAAGTGACAAAATTTTTTCGAACGGCGACAACGTGCGGCGTGCGTAGCGTACTTTCGTATTCCCAGACGTTTTACGCAAGAAGAAAACATTTTCAAATTTCGATGCGGGAACGACGGCCATACTTTAAACAGCACATACGTGTGCTGACTAAAGTTAGGGCACCTAAAACGCTGCACCCAATTGCACTTATTCTTGGACTTGAGTTATAGTTCACTATAGATTGGTTCACTGTTTTCCTTTGATATAGGTTGTTTTATGGATTGTTATCAGTTTGACTGATTTATTATTCACTTTTAGGCTTCATTCACACTTGGCGGACTCCGTCGCTACGGAGTCCGCCTGCTCCCGTCGGCTCAGCGGGAGATCAGTCCGCAGATCTCTGCTGAGCCGACGATGACAAGCTCCTCTCTGCTCACTGAGTGGGGAGGGGCTTGTCGGGCACCGCTGTGTCCCTATGGAGCGATCTGATGAAAACGGACAGCATGTCCGTTTTCATCAGATCTTACCCGATCTGATCCGCATGGACGGATGGGGACGTGGCCCCCATACGTCTGTTTTTAGCGGATCGGATCGGGTCGGATGTCAGAGGACATGTCTCCGCTGACATCCGACGCTCCATAGCGATGCATGGAGCGGCCGTTCAGGTCCGCCGACAGACGGACCCGAACGGCCAAGTGTGAATGAGGCCTTAGATTTTCCAATGTGCGCTCATCACCTTCACTTTTATACCTTTGTTTTTGTAGTTAGCACATATTAGATTTTTTTTTTTTTTTTTTTTTTTTTTTCGCCACTTCAGACTTCACCACAGCGAGAGACACGCTCATGATTTTATTCATAATTCCGTCTCTACATCTGGTTTAGCATCATTTGTGGTCTATTACTTATCATGTTTTATACTTGTTATTTTATTTATTTAGACCGTTCCCCTTTTTTTTTTTTTCCTTCATCGGGGACTATATCCAATGTACTAAGTACGGACCCGAACGGCCAAGTGTGAATGAGGCCTTAGATTTTTCAATGTGCGCTCATCACCTTCACTTTTATACCTTTGTTTTTGTCGTTAGCACATATTAGATTTGAGCTACATTTTGTTTATACCAGTCATTCATTCACTTTTCACTGTTGGCTAGCGCTGTAGTTTATCCTTTAGGTTACACGCTATGATAATCTTTTCTTTAATAATAAAAGATAACTTGAATATAATCATTTGAAGATCTAAAGAAAACCCTTATTAATTCAGTATTTTTGATTATTATAGAGATCTCTCTCTCATACATTTACATTGTGCAAGTGTATGTGGATGATGATTGGTATTTTTAAAAAAAATTGGGTTTTTGCACCATTTTGTTATTTTAAGGAGGACATGAGGTGTCAATATACACAGCTTTGACTGAGCTTTGTCTAATGACAGCTGGATGTTAAAAAAGGGTCAGTTAAAGTGGGATATAGATGCATTATGAATAAATGATGCAGTGTGATAGAGCCACAGTTGTGAATTAAAAAGTCACTTTTTCAGGCTTTTGGTTGACGAATGTATTTATTGGGGAGGAATATTGTGCTTTTATAAATGGATCCATATATTAGCACAGTGAAACTTCCTGTGTGTTTGTCTACACTGAAGAATGAACTAAGACTGCCATGTGTTTGTTTAACAGTCATAGTGTGACAGGGCATATGTGGTTCAGTCGATCATACTGTATGATTGGTTCTGAAAAATAGTGTAAATCAACATGAATAAGTTTCTTTCAGAAATAGAATATTTAGGAAAGCCCAATATAAATTAATGTTCTTTTTGCAAAATTAAAATGGTTATGATTGAAAGTATAGTAAGAAGAAAAATACAGTAATCTGGTAAGATTGTTGCTTGTTGCTTTTACAAAATGTAATTTAGTAATGGGATAAAGAGGGTTCAAATAAGAATGTAGATTGGATTAATTATATATACTATAACCAACAGAGGTTCGTTAACTAAACAGGGATGCACTCCAAAGTTTAGCTGAATAACTAGAGGCCACTTCACAAATGACTTTGTAAAATCGTATGGCCCTAGACAGGATTTTAGCTGACAAGGGGGGTGTATGTAAAATGTTACCTGGGGACAGTATTTTGGGTGACAACGCATTTGTACTCAGATGGGTATAGCAATTTTGTTTCTACTTATATTGGTTATGATAATGTTTTGTTGTATTCTGCCCTGCATAAAGAAGCTGTTAGGAAAAGCAGCTGAAGAGGTAACTCCTATTTTTTTTAATTTGGGTAATATTGGAGATCCGATGAAGGAGGAAGAAGAGGGACCGTATCCTCCATTACAGTCCTTACCTGTTAAAAACACATACAACATGAGGGAAGTGAGGGAAAGAATAGTGTTTGACTGCCTCCTGACGTTTCGTTGGTAAGGACTACTGATAAGCCCTGTCTGATCACTAGGCAAAACACAAAAAAGATCCTGATAGGGGGGCCAAACACAGGGACAAAATAAGCATAGGGACAGTACTGATAAAATAGTCATTTTAAGGGGGGACTGTGATGGAGATAATAAAATGATTATTTTGTGTTTATGTTATTTTTCTCCTAAACCACTCAAATATTGGTTTCCTTTCTTATATTGTTATATTTCTTTTATTTTTTTATCTATATATGTGTATATAAATATATATATATATATATATATATATATATATATATATATATATATATATATATATATATATATATATACTGTATATATTTTAACAGTGTTTAATATGACTTTAAGTTACTAATTTTCATCACAAAGGTAAGTTTAAAATGTAATAAATATCTGAATATTCTCTGAATAGCCCAAATTATTATTATTATTATTATTTTTATACAGGATTAATAAAGCATCAACAGTTTTGCGCAGCACTTTACATTAACCACTTGCCGACCAATCGCATCGGAACCCCCCGCTACATCACGGGGGTGCCGATGCTTGTGACTGGCGGTTGTGATGACCACAGGCCTCAAGTGATCGCGGGCACAAGAGGCAGAACAGGGAAGTGTGTGTGTAGTGTGTGTGTCTGTTCTGTTCAGTGAGGAAAGACAGATTGTGTTTGGAATAGTAGTTAGGAACCACGATCTATCATTTCCTCTAGGTCAGTCCCCTCCCCCTACAGTTAGAAACACACATTAGGGAACACAATTAACCCTTTGATCGCCCCTAGTGTTAACGCCTTCCCTGCCAGTGACATTTTTACAATAATCAGTGCATTTGTATAGCACTAATCGCTGTATAAATGACAATGGTTCCAAAAATGTCCTATGTGTCCGCCATAATGTTGCAGTCCCGAAAAAAAACGCAGATCGCCGACATTACTAGTAAAAAATAAATACAAATGCCATAAAACTATCCCCTATTTTGTAGATGCTATAACTTTTGTGCAAACCAATCAATATAGACTTATTGGCGATTTTTATTACCAAAAATATGTAGAAGAATACATATCGTCTAAAACTGAGAAAAAATTTGATTTTTTTTTTTTTAAATTGGGTATATTTATTATAGCAAAAAGTACAAAATATTGTGTTTTTTTCAAAATTGTCGCTCTATTTTTCGTTTATAGCGCAAAAAATAAAAACCGCAGAGGTGATCAAATACCACCAAAAGAAAGCTCTATTTGTGGGGAAAAAGGATGTCAATTTTGTTTGGGAGCCACGTTGCACGACCGCGCAATTGTCAGTTAAAGCGACGCAGTGCTGAATTGCAAAAAGTGGCCTGGTCAGGAAGGGGGTAAATTCTTCCAGGGCTGAAGTGGTTAATGGCATCCCAGTCTTAGTCGGTAGAGTTGAATATTGAGTTGGCCCCACCCTTTGCCGCTATAACAGCTTCAATTCTTCTGGGAAGGCCGTCCACAAGGTTTAGGAGCAGTGGCGCCTGGTGCCGTATCGCAAACAATGGCCCGGTCATTGGACAGCCAATTCTTCCGGGGCTGAAGTGGAGACAGTACAGTTACAATCAGTGGCGGTTCGTCCATAGAGGGCGCTGAAGCGCCGCCCCCTCTGGCTCTCACCGCCACTGAGTCTAATAACATAGATTCATGCATTGCACGAATCTATGTTATTATCGCTGCTGCCGCTGTTCTATTCAGATGGCCGGACATTGAGCGCCGACCATCTGAATAACGGCAGCTGGTTGGCTGTACGGAAGTGCCTATCAGAGCCAGCGGCTCTCATAGGCTTTCCGAGTACAACCCCCGGGTCCCCGGAAGCTTATCCTCGGAACGCACGGGGGGTGCGTTCCTTGGATAAGACTGACAGGCGTCTCAGCCAATCAGGTTGGTCGATTCTGGCTACCGGTAACCTGATTGGCTGAAGCGCCATCGAAGGGCAGGAGAAGACATCGAGGGTCGAGGACGTGGATGGCTGACTCCAGTAAAGGTAAATGCCGGGCGAGGGGGGGAGGGGCATTTTACAGGGCACAGCGGCGACGAAGGGCACAGTGACATCAATGGGCACAGTGACGACAATAGGCACAGTGGGGACAATGGGGACAATTGGCACAGTGGCATGAATGGGCACAGTGGCGACAATTAAAGCGCACAGTGTCATCAATGGGCACAGTGACGACAATAGGCACAGTGGGGACAATGGGGACAATTGGCACAGTGGCATGAATGGGCACAGTGGTGACAATTAAAGCGCACAGTGTCATCAATGGGCACAATGGTGACAATAGGCACAGTGGGGACAATGGGCACAGTGGGGACAATTGGCACAGCGGCATTAATGGGCACAGTGGCGACAATTAAAGCGCACAGTGTCATCAATGGGCACAGTGGCGACAATAGGCACAGTGGGAACAATGGGCACAGTGGGGACAATTGGCACAGCGGCATGAATGGGCACAGTGGCGACAATTAAAGCGCACAGCGTCATCAATGGGCACAATGGCGACAATAGGCACAGTGGGGACAATGGGCACAGTGGGGACAATTGGCACAGCGGCATGAATGGGCACAGTGGCGACAATTAAAGCACACAGTGTCATCAATGAGCACAGTGGCGACAATAGGCACAGTGGGGACAATGGGCACAGTGGGGACAATTGGCACAGCGGCATGAATGGGCACAGTGGCGACAATTAAAGCGCACAGTGTCATCAATGGGCACAGTGGCGACAATTAAAGGGCACAGAGGTGAGAAATGGCACAGTGGCGACAATTGATGGCACAGTGGCTGTGTTTGATGGCATGGCACAGTGGCTGCGTTTGATGGCATGGCACAGTGGTGACAATTGATGGCACAGTGGCTGCGTTTGATGGCATGGCACAGTGGCTGCGTTTAATGGCATGGCATAGTGGTGAGAATTAATGGCACAGTGGCTGCGTTTGATGGCATTGCATAGTGACTGCATTTGATGGCATGGCACAGTGGTGCTAATTGATGGCACAGTGGCTGCGTTTGATGGCATGGAACAGTGGTAACAATTGATGGCACAGTGGCTGCGTTTGATGGCATGGCACAGTGGTGACAATTGATGGCACAGTTGCTGCGTTTGATGGCATGGCACAGTGGCTGCGTTTAATGGCATGGCATAGTGGTGAGAATTAATGGCACAGTGGCTGCGTTTGATGGCATTGCATAGTGACTGCATTTGATGGCATGGCACAGTGGTGCTAATTGATGGCACAGTCGCTGCATTTGATGGCATGGCACAGTGGTGACAATTGATGGCACAGTGGCTGCGTTTGATGGCATGGAACAGTGGTGACAATTGATGGCACAGTGGCTGCGTTTGATGGCATGGCACAATGGTGACAATTGATGGCACAGTGGCTGCATTTGATGGGCACAGTGAGGATGCAATTTTTTTTTTCCGTTTGCGCCCCCCAAAAAATGTTGAGCACCAGCCTCCACTGGTTATAATACAATTCAATACAAGAGGATTAAGAAGGCCCTGACCACAAGAGCTTACAATCTAAAAGGGAAGGGCAATTGGAATAAAAGGTAATGTCTGTCAGTTGAAGCCACCAGAAAAGTTCTAGCTTTATAGCCGCCATGAAATAAACAGATCCTAAATGAAGTTTCTATTGAATACAGACTATGGAGCGCCCCCCCCCCCCCCCCCCTAACACACATATACATTTATTTCACATCTGATGTGTGATGTACAATAAAACAATAACAAGTCAGCTGCTCATTGTAAATAAACATTCCTAACACCGTAAACAAACCCACCCGTGTTTACAGCCATGTGCGGGGGACCACTGCCGCGAGATACTCCGCGCTTAATGGCCCATAAAGACACAAATGGGTTTTAGAATAAAAATGACATAATGGTGTTGGGGGGTGAGGGGGGAGGGGAAGGGGTGAAGGGGGGGAGGGGTGTTTAGTGTGGAGCACGGAATGATTTCTTGGCAGATACAATAAATGATTATAGCGGAGGCCAATACGGCAAAGTCTAAAGTAAAACAAGCAGAAATCTCCGTGTATAAAACGCACGCCGTATTTATCATCATTTCACCTTCTTGTGTGTTTTGTTTGGATACATTTATCATTTTGTTCTAAAAAAGCAAATCTGAGCGATTCCATAGAATCAGGAGGAGATGTGACCCAATCACCCAACTCTCATATCATCCTAAAGCGATATTAACCACTTCAGTACCGGGCACTTCCACCCCCTTCCTGCCCAGGACAATCTTCAGCTTTCAGCGACAATTGCGCCGTCATGCAACACTGTACTCAAAGGACTTTTTCTTTTTTTTTTTTTTGGAGACACATAAAGCTTTCTTTTGGTGCGATTTTAATCACCACTGAGTTTTTATTTTTTGCTAAACAAATAAATATTTAATTTTGCAAATAAGTCTTTTTTTCTTATTCACTGATGTGAATGATGGGCACTGAGAGGCTTATCACTGATGGGCACTGATAAGCTACACTGATGGGCACTGATAAGCTACACTGATGGGCACTGATATGCTACACTGATGGGCACTGATAAGCTACACTGATGGGTACTGATATGTTGCACTGATAAGCTACACTGATGGGCACTAATAGGCTACAATGATGGGCACTGATAGGCTAAATTATGGGTACTGATATGCTTCACTGATGGGCACTTATATGCTGCACTGATGGGCATGGATAAGCTACACTGATGGGCACTGATAGGCTACACTAACGGGTACGGATATGTTGCACTGATAGGCTACACTGATGGGCACTAATAGGCCACACTGTTGGGCACTGATAGGCTACACTGATGGGCACTGATAGGCTAAACCGATGGGTACTGATATGCTTCACTGATGGGCACTGATATGCTGCACTGATAGGCTACACTGATAAGCTACACTGATGGGCACTAATATGCTACACTGACGGGCACTGATAGGCTAAATTGATGGGTACTGATATGCTGCACTGATGGGCACCGATGGGCACTGATATGCTGCACTGATGGGCATGGATAAGCTACACTGATTGGCACTGATAGGCTACACTAATGGGTACTGATGTGTTGCACTGATAGGCTACACTGATGGGCACTAATAGGTCACACTGTTGGGCACTGATAGGCTACACTGTTGGGCACTGATAGGTTAAACCGATGGGTACTGATATGCTGCACTGATATGCTGCACTGATAGGCACTGATAAGCTACACTGATGGGCACTAATAGGCTACACTGACGGGCACTGATAGGCTAAATTGATGGGTACTGATATGCTGCACTGATGGGCATGGATAAGCTACACTGATGGGCACTGATAGGCTACACTAATGGGTACTGATATGTTGCACTGATAGGCTACACTGATGGGCACTAATAGGCCACACTGTTGGGCACTGATAGGCCACACTGTTGGGCACTGATATGCTGCACTGATGGGCACTGATAGGCTACACTAATGGGTACTGATATGTTGCACTGATAGGCTACACTGATGGGCACAAATAGGTCACACTGTTGGGCACTGATAGGCTACACTGTTGAGCACTGATAGGCTAAACCGATGGGTACTGATATGCTGCACTGATGGGCACTGATATGCTGCACTGATGGGCACTGATATGCTGCACTGATGGGCACTGATAAGCTACACTGATGGGCACTAATAAACCAAAAAACCTTAAATGAGTTGATCATAGAGGTCATAACAAGTGAATGGAATGAATTAATTAGAATTTATTGAAATTCCAAACACATGATCATAAATGAGCATGAAAACCTCACGAGGCATAAAGCTCACAGCCATAGACATGTTCAGCACAATACTGGAGATACGCGGCGGGCCTCATCACCTAACACAGCATAACAGCCATGCCACAAATACATATGTATCTTATGCCTCGGTTCGGTTCGGTACAGTTTAGAATGGTCCGGTCTATTCTGGTGAGCATTTCCACTGCAAGTCGGACCATCGGGGGCCATACAGGGTTTAGAAAAAATGCCTAGCGTGTCCACCAATCAGTGGAATGTATTTGTAGGTCCGCCCTAATTGAACCGTTCCATTCTCTATTCTCTATGGCCCCACATCTGAAGCAGGACCCAGAATGGTCCGGTACGGTTCTGTTTTATGGCATTGCTTTCATAATGGAAACACCCAAAATAGCGAACCGAACCGTACCGAACCGATCCGTACCGAACCGATCCGTACCGAACCGATCCGCTCAGTGGAAAGGAGGCACAAGTCTGGTGATAGTCGCCATGATGGTGATCTAGAAGTATAATAGTATATAGGTGTCTTCATAGTATCCATGGTGTAACCTCAGGTGGAACAAGAGCCCCATACAAGGTACACATACCGAGGATAGAAGTGAAAAATACAGCCAGTGTGAGAAAAAAGAGCAGAGAGCTGGAAAATGTGTTAGCTGATATGCTACACCGATGGGCACTAATAGGCTACACTGATTGGTACTGATAGGCTACACTGATGGGCACTGATAGGCTGCACTGATTGGTACTGATAGGCTACACTGATGGGCACCAATAGGCTACACTGATGGGTATTGATTGGCTACACTGATTGGTACTGATAGGCTACACTGATGGGCTATACTGATGGGCACTGATAGGCTACACTGATGGGTACTGCTAGGCTACACTGATGGGCACTAATAGGCTACACTGATGGGTATTGATAGGCTACACTGATTGGTACTGATAGGCTACACTGATGGGCACTGATAGGCTACACTTATAGACTATACTGATGGGTGCTGTTAGGCTACACTGATGGACCCTAATAGGCTACATTGATGGGTACTGATAGATTACACTGATGGGCACTGAATAGGCTACACTGATGGGCACTGATAGGCTACACGGTTGGGCACTGATAGGCTACACTGATGGGTACTGATATGTTGCACTAATAGGCTACACTGATGGGTATTGATAGGCTACACTGATTGGTACTGATAGAGTACACTGATGGCCACTGATAGGCTGCACTGATGGGTACTGGTATGCTGCACCGATGGGCACTAATAGGCTACACTGATGGGTACTGATAGGCTACAATGATGGGCAATGATAGGCTGCAATGATGGGTACTGATATGCTGCAATGATGGGTACTGATAAGCTACACTGATGGGTACTGATAGACTGCACTGATAGGCTATACTGATGGGTGCTGATAGGCTATAAAAATGGCTAATGATATGCTGCACTGATGGGTACTGATAGTAGGCTACACTGATGGGTACTGATGAGGCGGCACCGAAGGGCCCTGATAAGCTGCAGTGATGGGGCTGCTCTGTTAAAAAATGTGAAAAAAATGCAGTTATTGTACTTTGTACTCTATTTATAACTACACAAAATGGCAGTTCTTTTAAAATGTTCCTACTCTAATCAAAACAAAAAAAAATAGTTATTACTTTATCCTCGATTTATAACAAAAAAATGGCAGTTATTGTAAACTTTTCCTATTTAATCCAAAACGAAGAAAAAATCTTTTTTTTTTTTTTTTATACCTTCCCTACTTTATCCAAAAGTAAAAAAAAAAAATCAGGGATTTAATCCTTTCCTACTGTATCCAAACCAATAAAACACGTTTCCCCCAAACTCTAAACATACACATGTATTTTTATTATTCAGGTTGTGCAACTAACAACAAAGGAAAATAAGAATGTAGTGAAAGATTGGGCTCTCCATCCTGCTGATTGGTGATCACAGGGACACAACATGTGAACACGTGACCCCCTCCAATCCCCACGCGTGCGCACTTACTCCTCTTCCGCCAACCACCGCGCCGCTCTCCTCCTTCCGCCATCCACGCTCGCGCGTGAGCAGTGCGTTCCTCGCTCCTTCCGCCAAGCAAAGCACCGCTCGTGCGTTACAGAAGAGTCATTTCCGTTTCCGCTCTCGGTCCAGTCCGGTTATTTTGGTGTGTGTGTTGTGTGTGGAGGGTTCCCGGTGCTTTCGGTGTTCGGGATGACGGCAGAGAAGAAGCCGCAGGTGGACCTGGGTCTGCTGGAGGAGGATGACGAGTTCGAGGAGTTCCCGACAGAAGGTGAGAGGAGGATGGAGGGGGAAGGCCGCCATGACTCAGGAGTAGTGTATGGGGGGAGGGGGGAGATCTATGGCTGTGTGTGGAGAGATGAGTCCTTGTGTACAATGCAGTGCAGACCAGAGCTGCCATTTTATTCTAGGGACCAGTCACAAGCCGTATTGGAGTGTTTTGTTGCTGTCTGTGTCCCCATTGGGGAGATTTCTCTTCACTTCCTGTCTTTGTGACAACAGGAAGTGAGGGCAATATGACACCTCACTCTCAGGTCACATCGCACTTCCCTTCCTCCTTATGTTTTGGTGACGGCGAAAAATTCACCTTTTAGGCCTGAAGAGCCCCCCTGGGCCAAGAGCTGATATAGTTTCTGAAAGCAGAGACCCTGGAGAATACAATGGTGGGAGTTCTCATTTTTAAAGTGGAGTTCCGCCAAAAAAATATATAATTTAAAAGTCAGCAGCTACAAATACTGCAGCCGCTGACTTTTAATATTCGGACTCTTGCCTGTCCTGGTCGCCCGCGATGCCGAAGCCGATCTGTCCGTCGGCTCTTGGGTGCTGCAGCCGTCATCTTCGGCAAGGAAATCGGGAAGTGGAGCCTTGGGGCTTCACAGCCTGGTTCCCTACTGCGCATGCGCGATCCCTGCTGTCTTCTGGGAACTGTGTGTGTGTCTCCCAGAAGACGGGGGGGGGGGGCTTAGGAGGTGTTGGACGTGGTGTAGATGTCTGCGGTGATCAATGCCAGGAAGTGGCATTTCCCCCCTGAAAGGTGCCAAATGTGACACCAGAGGATTCCAAAAAGTGGAAGTTCCATTTTTGGGTGGAGCTCCAGTTTTTACCACTTAAGGACAGAAGGTGTTTTTCAGATTTGGCGTTTACAAGACGAAAACTGTTTTTTGCTAGAAAATTACTTAAAACCCCCAAACATTATATATATATATTTTCTAACACCCTAGAGAATAAAATGGCGGTCATTGCAATACTTTTTGTCACACCGTATTTGCGCAGCGGTCTTACAAGCGCACTTTTTTTTGGAAAAAAAAACACTTTTTTGAATTAAAAAATAAGACAACAATAAATTTGGCCCAATTTTTTTATATATTGTGAAAGATAATGTTACGCCGAGTAAAATGATAGCCAACATGTCACGCTTAAAAATTGCGCCCGCTCGTGGCATGGCATCAAACTTTTACCCTTAAAAATCTCGATAGGCGACGTTTAAAAAATTCTATAGGTTGCATTTTTTGAGCTACAGAGTAGGTCTAGGGCTAGAATTATTGCTCTCGCTCTAACGATCGCGGCGATACCTCACTTGTGTGGTTTGAACATCGTTTTCATATGCGGGCGCTACTCGCGTATGCGTTCGCTTCTGCGCGCGAGCTCGTCGGGACGGGACAATTTAAAACATTTTTTTTTTTGTTTTCTTATTTATTTTTATTGATTTTATAATTTTTTACACTGAAATAAAATAAAAAATGTATCATCCCTTGTAATAGAAAAAAGCATGACAGGTCCTCTTAAATATGAGATCTGGGGTCAAAAAGACGTCACATCTCATATTTAGACTTAAATGCAAAAAAAAAAAAATGGTAATTTTGTCATTTAAAAAAATGACAACAAAAAAATTGTCTCTTTAAGACACTGGGCGGGACTGACGTTTTGACATCACTTCCGCCCAGCAGAGCTATGAGGACGGGTGGGGGCCATCTTGCCCTCAGTCAAGTCCTCACCGATCAGGCAGCAGCACCCGATCGCTACCGACGGCTCCGGTAACGTCGATCTCACGGTGAATCCGCCGCGGAGACCGCCGTTATCGTTTACATGCCCGCCGAAGAGATGGGTATCTCGGTTGTGGCAGCAGCTGCTGCCGTTACCGAGATATTCATCTTTAAAAAGAGGACGTGTATATATACAGTGGGCGGGCTTTAAGTGGTTAATGACATCACAGCAAAGTCTTATCAAGCCCACATTTTCAGTAAAAACAAACAAATGGTAACCCATTCCTGCCTAATCCCTTTTCTGACACCTGTTGCTTAAAAGTTAAAATCCATATTATTTACTAGAAAATTACTTGGAACCTCCAAACATAATAATAAAAAAAAAAATATATATATATATATAATTGTATTCATCCGTTTTAGGCCGATTACATATTCTTCTACTTTTGGTAAAAAAAAAATGACAATGATGCCGCGTACACACAGTCGTTGCCCACACACCATCGTTTTTGAAAAATGATCTAGCAAAGCGCGGTGACGTACAACACGTACAACAGCACTCTAAAGGGGAAGTTCCATTCGCCTTTGGGCTGCTTTAGCTGATTCCTTGTTAGTAAAAGACGATTTGCACTTTTCTGTCTGTTACAGCGTGATGAATGTGCTTACTCCATTATGAATGGTAGTTTTACCAGAACGAGCGCTCCCGTCTCATAACTTGCTTCTGGGCATGTGCGGGTTTAAAACTTTGTTTTAGCCCACACACGATCATTTTTAACACGAAAAACTACATTTTAAAAAACGACGTGAAAAAAATGCAGCATGTTTGAATTTTTTTTTTTTTGTCGTTTTTCAGAAGCCGAAAAACGTCGTTTTAGCCCACACACAATCATTTTTAACACGAAAAACGACATATTTAAAAAAAACAACGTGTAAAAAATGCAGCATGTTCGAATTTTTTTGTCTTTTTTTTTCATGCCGAAAAACGACCGTGTGTACGTGGCATAAGCGTTTGATTTGTGCAAAAGTTATAGCGCCCACATAGATTTAGGGACTTTTTGTATTGTTTTTACTAGGGCTGCAACTAACAATTGTTTCCATAATCGATTAGTTGGCCGATTATTGTTTCGATTAATCGAATAATCGGATAATAGCCTTAAAAAAAAAAAGATTGCATTTTTAATTTTTTTGGGCCAATTTGTTGTTGGGCAGATTACAAAACACACATTACTGCAAAAACACATTACATGATTTTCTGCAGCTTCTCCATTGATTTATATTGAACCAAGCTCTCGCTCGAACAATCCCAGCGATACCTGACGTGTGCTGCGAACACCGTTTACATTTGCGGTTGCTTCTGTGCTCTAACTTTTTTATTTATTTTTTTATTTTTTTACTTTACTTTTGAAAAAAAAATTCTGATCACTTTTATTGCTGTCAGGTAAACATCCCTTGTGACAGGTACTCTTCCTTTTTTATTTATTTTTTATTTTTTAAGAGGTAGACCGATATTTGCCCATTTTTGATATATCGGCATTGGGCGATTATTATCGAAATTAGGCTGATATTTTACACTGACCGCCGTTTCTCCTCCCTTCTCCAAACTGAAACTGGCAAGTAACAGAGGAGAGAGAGAGGAGCTGTTGGCTCGATGTTGGGGGTGGGCGGGACCCCGGCTGGGTGTTTTGTACCCAGCAGCTATATTGCACCGGCCAATGGGATAGTATCTGGGCGGGCCGCTACATGTATGTTGCCCCGTTCCCTTTTTAAAGCAGCCCAATCATTGGCTGGTGTAATTTAGCTGCTGGGTCCCGCCCACCCCCGACATCAAGCTGACAGCTCCTCTCTCTCTTCTCTCTAGTTTCACAGAGACAGTTACACTCAGCTTAGTGTGAAACCTGCCAGTGCCACCACAAATTGGTGCCAACCACTGCCTGCCAGTGTCACCCGCCAGTGCTAATAGTGCCACCTACCAGTTCCAAACCAGTGCCATCTGTACTGAGGACATCAAGTGTGTGCTAGAGTGACAGGAGTAAGCAGGAAGGAGTGGAGTGGGTGAGGTTGGTTGGTTTTATTTTTGTTTTTTTTTAAATCTGCCTAAAATATCGGCATCATATATCTGCCATCGGCCTCCCCATTTTGTAAACGTCGACATCGGCCAGAGAAAAACCCAAATCGGTCTACCTCTGCTCTTTTTGCGAGGGGTCGGGGATTTCTACGACCCCAAATCCTACTTTGCACTTAAAAGTATTCAAAACGCCAAAATCAGCATTTTTGAATACGGATGGCTTTTTAAAATTTGGCACCTTTTTAGTCTTTTGTAAACCGGAAGTGATGTCATGACGTCGCTTCCGAGACCCAATCAAAGCCGATTCTGTCTTCGTTCGGGTCTCCGGCCAGCCGGTGGACATGCCCGCTGGTCGCTCGGGCCTCCCAGTGGGACAGGAGAGCCCCCCCCCCCCCCCCCCTGCTGCTTGGGATAAGGGCCAAGCGGCTTTTTAGCAACATCGGTTGTTATCACATGAAAGCCAATTGTTGGCTCTAAACGGTATCGCGGCGAAAAGTTATTATTGAAACAAGAAATGTATATATTTTTAATTTTTTATTTCTATTTGGCTGATCACATGTGTCCGATTTACTATTATTAATAAATAGCATTTAATTGAGCTCATGTAATTGGCCAAACAGAAATGAAGATTTAAAAAAATAAATGTTTTCAATAATATTTTTTATATATATATATATATATATATATAATCAACCTGTGAAGCTCTGGTGAACTCCATGCCCAAGAGGGTTAAAGGGGGTTGTAAAGGAATTCCCCCCCCTAAATAGCTTCCTTTACCTTAGTGCAGTCCTCCTTCACTTATCTCATCCTTCCATTTTGCTTTTAAATGTCCTTATTTCTTCTGAGAAATCCTCACTTCCTGTTCTTCTGTCTGTAACTCCACACAGTAATGCGAGGCTTTCTCCCTGGTGTGGAGAAAGCCTCTTGAGGGGGGAGGGGGCGAGCAGGCAAGTCAGGACACTCTACTTTGCAGATAGAGAAAGGAGCTGTGTGTTAGTGGGTGTCCTGACACTCCTGCTCGCCCCCTCAAGTGGCTTTCTCCACAACAGGGAGAAAGCCTGGCATTACTGTGTGGAGTTACAGACAGAAGAACAGGAAGTGAGGATTTCTCAGAAGAAATAAGGACATTTAAAAGCAAAATGGAAGGATGAGGTAAGTGAAGGAGGACTGCAGTAAGGTAAAGGAAGCTGTTTAGGGATTTTTTTTCCTTTACAACCTTTCTAAGGCAGTGCTGGGAAAATAATGGCGGCCACACAAAATATTGACACTTTGGGCCCAATTTAGACATTTTCACTTGGGGGGTGTACTCACTTTTGTTTCCAGCGGTTTATACATGAATGGCTGTGTGTTGAGTTGTTTTGAAGGGGTCAGAAAATGTATACAAATTATACACGCTGTACACTCACTACCTTACATTGTAGCAAAGTGTAATTTCTTCAGTGTTACATAGTAGGCTGAAAAAAGACCATCAAGTCCAACCTAATGTGTTGTCGCATAACAAAATCAAATATTTACAAAAATGTGAGGGGTGTACTCACGTGTGTGTGTGTGTGTGTGTGTGTGTGTGTGTGTGTGTATATATATATATATAAAAAAAATTATATATTATATACACACACCTCTTCCTCCGATCCCCTTTTCGGCTTCCATTATCGGCAATCAGATCTACTTTTCCATTACATTTGCCCAGTGTCTCTCTAGACAGAGAATACGATGGATCTGTGGCAACCGATGGAAAGGTGGTGCTGATGGTACCTTTTTTTTTGTTTCCCTTGTGTGGGCTGGGTGATTGTGGATATACATTTTATAAAATTAATTTTTATAAAATGTTTTTTTTTTTTTGGTATAATATTTGATTTGACACAAAGAGCTAAATCTTGTAATGCATTGGGCTGTTTTGTTTTCTTTCTGGTGGAAGTCGGTGTGAAGGTGAGATTTCCTGTTTATACACGTTAACAAATGGCTTTCCTCATTACATCTCTTTGAATGGATGATTACATCCTCCCCTGCCCAACACATCAGAAAATTGTGCCGCCAGACCCAAACCTGGGAGTGTGCGCTTCCCGGGGACTGTCATTGGTGGGTCATTGTCTTTTGTCTGACACACCCCAGAGCCGTGCCCTGAGTCCCCACTAATCCCCAAATATACACGTGGGAAACTTTCACTTTCAGTAACAGAATAGAAGATGCAATTTTATTACTTTTAAAGTGTATATACATACAACAAAACATAATTGCTCCAATTAAAGTGGAACTCTGTTTCAGTTACACTATGTTGCCAAAAGTATTGGGACACCAGCCTTTACACGCACGTGAACTTTAATGGCGTCTTAGTCCGTAGGGTTGAATATTGAGTTGGCCCCGCCCTTTACAGCTTCAACTCTTCTGGGAAGGCCGTCCACAAGGTTTAGGAGTGTGTCTATGGGAATGTTTCACCATTCTTCCAGAATCACATTTGTGAGATCAGGCACTGATGTTGGACGGGGAGGCCTGGCTCGCAGTCTCCACTCTCATTCATCCCAAAGGTGTTCTGGCGGGTTGAGGTCAGGACTCTGTGTAGGCCAGTCAAGTTTTTTCACTTTGATTTGTGGGGTGTCTTTGAATTCAGCCCTCTGTAGGTGGATAATTTCAATTTCCATCAAATGATGTGCCTTCATTTAATTCCTAACACATTACCCCGTCCATATCAGTATAGATATCCAGCATCTCATATGTTTTCAAAGTGTTCCTTTCATTTTTTTTTGAGCAGTGTACATGTAGGCAGGCGCAGGTTTGTCAGTCGGTGTAATTTCCCTTTCTTTTTTTTTCATGTGAGTAAAACAATAATTTTATTTTTGAATAGTATTCATCATTTGGTCCCTTGTAGGGCCGAAACAACTAATCGATTAATCGACAAATAATCTATTACAATTTTCATAATCGATTAATCGACAAATAATCTATTACAATTTTCATAATCGATTAATCGGCCAGAAACACAATGGGGTTAAAAAAACTAAAATTATCCCTTTATAGTACAAAAAAGCAAATCTCTACTGTAAATATTACTTTCACTGTCCCACAGTAAGAAAATGAACCCCTTTACAGTAGCGATTATTTGCTCTTTTTGTACTTATTTTTTTTTTTTTTTTTTAACCCCATCATGTTACTAAACATCTCAGGCCGGGTCACACCTCTGTTTTTTGGTGCTTTTTACAGAAACACACTACAGTGCATTTATATGTTTTCCTATGAGACACGTTCACATGCATGATTTTTTTTCAGCTGCTGCGTATTTGGAAAGGGCAAGGAGTTTTTAACACAACACCGTGCTATTTTGTTTTTTTTGGTTCAATATACTTCAATGGAGAAGCTGCAGAAAAGCATGTGATGTGTTTTTGTGGAAATTTGTGTTTTGTAATCTGCCCAACAACAAATTGGCTCAAAAAAATTGAAAAATGCAATTTTTTTTTAAGGCTATTATCTGAATAATCGATTATGAAAATAATCGTTAGTTGCAGCCCTAGTCCCTTGCATTTATATTATTATAAGCTAACCTAGATGAACCTACACAATAAGTCAGGACTCTGTGCAGGCCAGTAAAGTTCCTCCACCCCAAACTCGCTCATCCATGTCTTTATGGATCTTACTTTGTTTACTGGTGCGCAGTCATTTGGTGAAAAACACCATGTAGGGTTGTTTTTCAGGGGTTGGGATTGGCCCCTTGTCTTTATGGACCATGTGTTTTGTGTGGTTTATTTTTATATAATTTTATTTAATTTTTTTGTAGAAACGCACTAAAGTCCATTTAGCATGCATTTTTGGAAAGGGCCAGGAAATTTTGTAAATGGAAAACGATGTGTTTTTAGGTCTAATGGACTTCAGTGGAAAAGCTGCAGAAAAGTATGTAATTTGCCACGATTTTTTTTTTTTGCCAACTAATTTGGCAAAAAAAAAAGCATAAAAGCGTGTGCAAAAAAAGCAAAACGCACTGCAGAAAGGGATCAAAAGCAAACTGCGTAAATAGGAACCGAACCTCATTGCTGCTTCATGTGGGAGTCTTGCCATCAACCCCCCTCCTTCCCCCAAAGGGGTCATGATAACTTCATCCCCACCCCTGGTGTTCAGAATGACAAGGAGAGATGGCGCTCACGTGATTTCTATTATTGCATCAAAAATAAGGCGATTTTAATATATATATATTTTTTTAAATAAGTAATACATGGATATTTATTTAAAGCGGAGCTCCACCCTAAACTGGAACTCCCGCTGATCGGAACCCTCCCCCTCTCCGGTATCACATTTGACACTTTTCAGGGGGGAGGGGGGTGCAGATACCTGTCTAAAGACAGGTATTTGCACCCACTTCCGGCCACACAGTCTCGGGCAGACTGCGGGCATTACGTCACCTCCCGTCCCCCCCGTTGTTTGCTGGGAACACTGGGCTCCCAGTACACAGCGGGAGCCAATCAGCAGGTGCAGCGCAACTTGCGCATGCGCCGTAGGGAACCGGGCAGTGAAGCCTGAGCGCTTCACTTTCTGGTTCCCTCACCGAGAATGGCGGGGGGAGCAGCAGTGTTACGAGCGATCGCTCGTCCTCTGCTGCGGATGGCGCTGGACTCCAGGACAGGTAAGTGTCCTAATATTAAAAGTCAGCAGCTGCAGTATTTGTAGCTGCTGGCTTTTAATATATTTTTTTCAGCGGACATCCGCTTTAAGGAAGTTCTTTTGATGCTGCTGTTATATTGCCAGTGGCCTTGCTTTACAGCTGCTTTATTATTGGGAATTGGGTGTAAATGTTTTTGTATCTCACTTTCAGACTGGACAGGCTGTGACGAGGATGAAGATGCTCACGTCTGGGAGGATAATTGGGACGATGACAATGTAGAGGATGACTTCTCCAATCAGTTAAGGTAATAGAAGCTTTGTGTGACATTTGATTTATTATTTTCTGTGTATTACTGACTTGTATACTGCTGTTATAGTACAAATGTATGTACTTTTATTGAAAATAAACTTAAATTTGAATGAAAAAAAAAAAGAAGCTTTGTATGCCATTTTTCTTTTGCAGTCTGTAGAAGATGTACCAGTTTGCCTTAGAGTCCATTCACACCTGAGCGACAGGCGCGTTCGGCGGTAGCGGCGTATTTTGCCGCGATTATGAAACTTTCATTTTTTTTTTTTTCTTTCAAAAGTCTTCCCATTGCTGTCAATGGGAAAACGCCACTGTTGCCTGAAAAAAAGGGTCCGGGACTTTTTTTCAGGCGTTCGGCGTCTATGAGATGTGAACCATCTCCATAGATAGCAATGGGAATTCTCCCCTCTAGCGGCAGAAGCGTCCGGCGTCGGGTGTTTTGTCGCTCAGGTGTGAATGCAGCCTTAGAGGAGTGATTGAATTGTTTTTAAAGAATGAAATATAAAGTGATACAATTATAAAAAGAAAATGCATGGTAGAACCTTCTGCCTCTAAGCCCTCGTTCACATTTGGATTCAATGTGGACAAGGGGTAAAGGGATTAGAAGATGACTAAATGTATGAGGCCGCCCCTCTAAATGATTGAGTTTAGGTGTTTCCAATGTTACTACACCATACAAAGACATTTTAGGTAATTGTGTCGTTCCTCCCTTGTGGACGCACTTCTCTCCCCCCCCCCCCCCCTTCCAAAATGGGGGGTAATGTCTGTGCGTCTTATGGAGCGAATATTGACCAATACCATGCAGTGACCATCTTTTTTGAGCCCGGCTCAACAGCGCCGATGGTGTATAAGAAGCCAGCCCAGGAAGCTTTGCATTGCAGCAGGTGAGCAGGTCCATTGGGCGGAGGCGCGCGGCACGCCCATGCAGCGTTTTTTTACGTGTTGCTCCACACAGCCTGCTCACCTGCCGCTGCAAACCTAATGTGTACCCGCATAGGCCGTCACCTCGCTCCGAGTCCCTTGGCAAACCAACCTCCTTTTTTTTTATTGCAAATAAATTATTAAATTTGTAAAAAACAATGTTGGGGGGGGGGGGGTAGATAAAGCTGCTGTGCCACTTTTCTGGTGTAAACTCCTCGGGTTAATGTATGGCGCCACACTCCTGAAGCATTTGACTTTTTTTTTTTTTTTTTTTTTTCTGTACCATGTGATTTGCTGTAGCTAATCATGACAATACTCACTGAATGTAACTGATTCATTCAGGAAAAAAATGTTTGGCTATACCAATGAAATTCCTTGATGTAAGCCAGGGGTCTCCAAACATTCTAAACAAAGGGACTGTTTTTTGTCCTTCATACTCTTGGAGGGCCGGACTTTGGCCAGCGGGAGTAGAAATTTTCCTGGCATCATTGTTGGTAAACATCTGATCTGGTATTAGGGGGAGGAATAGTGCCCCATTGCTGGTATGATAGGGAGGAATAGTGCTCTATTAGTTGTGTTAATTGGAGAAATGGTGCTCCATTGTCGGTGTCAGATGGCAGAATAGTGTCTTGTATCAGTGGGAGGGATAGTGCCCCAAGGGCTAGATAAAGGCAAGCAAGCGTCCGGCCCTCGGGCCGCAGTTTGGAGACCACTGGTGTAAGCAATCAGAATGTGTATAAAAAAACAAATCCTGATCACCTCCCTAGAATAGTACAGTGTTAATATGGTAATGCTGTATTGCTTTGGTCACAGTGTGTGTGATAAAATAAATAAAATAAAAAATATATAAATATATAATTTTTTTAATATTTTCAACAGTCAGTGTCCCTGATCACCGCCACACCTGTTATGAGTACCGTATATACTCACGTATAAGCCAAGTTTTTCAGCACTTTTTTTTTTTTTTTTTTGTGTGTGTGTGCATAAAATGCCCCCCTCGGCTTATACAAGAGTCACCTTTTTTTCAAAGCTGGGCACCCCTTCCATAGACTCCCATGTTAAATGTCAGTCTAGTCATGGGCACAGTGAGGCATGCACATGGACACCCTAGGCCAGGGATCCTCAAACTACGGCCCTCCAGCTGTTGTAGAACTACACATCCCATGAGGCATTGTAACACACTGACATTTACAGACATGACTAGGCATGATGGGAATTGTAGTTCCTGAACAACTGGAGGGCTGTAGTTTGAAGACCCATGCCCTAGGCTTATACTCGAGTCAAAACGTTTTCCCAGTTTTTTTGTGGTAAAATTAGGTGCCGGTCGGCTTATATTCGGGTCAGCTTATACTCGAGTGTATACGGTAAGCTGTGCTGCACTAATGACAGTTGGGTAAAAAGAAAATTGTGGGAAAAAAATAAACATAAGTCTTCATTTAAAAATAAAATAGAATTCAGCTTAAAAAAACTCTCTATGCCTCTTATTTTGGCCTGTCTACTTTCCAAAACGGGGTCATTTGGGGGGGGGGGGGGGGTATTTGTACTGTCCTGGCGTTTTAGGGCCTCAAGAAATAAGATGAAGCTGTCAGTACATCAAGACTGATAAAAATTTAATTTGGGTACAATGCTATATGACCGTGGAATTGTCATTCAAAGTGTGACAGCGCTGAAAGTTGGCCTGGGCACGAGGGGGGGGGGGGTAGTGCCCGGTATTGAAGTGGTTAAATCGTCGCTGGTACAATTGGCCTTCTGGGAGAGTACCGGTGTGATTGGAATGTTAGGCCTGATTCACACCTAGGCATTTTTAGTGCTTTTTGCATTTTACAGATTTGCACTACATAACATGTTCCATAGGAAACCGTGGTAAATGGACTGTAGTACAAATCTGCAAAAAGCACAAAAACTGCATAGGTGTGAATCCAGCCTTAGGGGACAACCTTGCCAAGTAGATGTTATGAGACGGTTGGATTGTGCGCGTTCATCTGACCATTTGCTAGTATATGGCTGGTATTTATAATACAACCAATCCTGTACAAGCTTTCTCTCTGTGGCTTGTCACTTTGATTGTTCTCATTAATGAATAAACAAGACCCCCTGTGTTATGGAAACAATGTCTCTGCTCATTATACTTTGCACTGGATGACCCAGGTAAGATTTGTATCATCTTTGTGGAAGTCTTCAGGGGCTAATTATGGCATTAATACTGTGATATTTACGCATCCACTGAGATTGCAATGAAATAGAATAAATGTGATTTGTGGCAGCCTACCAATGTTTCTAATGACACCTTCCTGACCTAGGGTGACAACGCTCACTCATTGGACTGTATCAATGGAGGGGCAGCGTTGTCACCCAAGGACAAGAAGTGTGTTGGGACTTTAGTACACCTCCCCATCTCCCTAAGGCCCTTTTCACACGGGGATGTCTGTTTTGACGGCCTCCACTTGCTCAGCAGGGATCGATCAGTTAAAGGCTGCTCAGCCGGCGGATGACGGGTCCGTCTCTGCTTACTGTGCTGGGACAAACCTGCTCTCCTCTATGGGGGATCAGATGAAAACGGGCCACCTGTCTGTTGTCATCCGATCCACCAGATGGGAAAATAGGGTTTCCATCTGTCGGCATTTAGTGGATCGTAGGCCAGTAGACATGTAGCCGCTGACATCTGTCGCTTCATAGAGGTACATGGAGCGTCCTTTTAGGTCCCCCTAAAAAAGAGACAGGCATACCTGAATGGTCCGCATGTGTGAAAGAGCCCTAAGAGCTAGTTCACGCCATAGAAATTAGGGTTATCCCGATACCACTTTTTTAGGACCGAGTACAAGTACCGATACTTTTTTTTTTTTTTTTCATGTACTCGCCGATACTTAAAAAAAAAAAAAAAAATGTGTCCTCAATTGTGTCCCCAAATGCAGAAATGTGTAGGTCCCCAGTGCCCTACCTGTGTAGGCAAAGAGAGAGCGCCACTGCCGCAGCCGTCTGGTTCAGTGGGGAACATAACGGCTTTCATTTCAATAGCTGTGTGTTCCCCGCCATGCCTTGTCATAGCCCCTCCCCCTTGTCCGGGCACTTTGATAGACGGATTACCCATCCCAGGATTGGACGGGTGAACTGTCTATCAAAGTGCCCCGATAAGGGGGAGGGGCTATAGATGACGAGGCGTGGCGGGGAACACACAGCTATTGAAATAAAAGCCGTTATGTTCCCCGCACACTGATCAACTAGACAGCGGCAGCAGCAGCTCTCCTCTCTTACCCATTGACATTCTATTTTACTTACCCAAAGACTGCTCTGCTCTCCGCCCGCTCGTCACTTTGGGAGCATTTGCGCGAGTACAAGTCCTCGCGCATATGATCAGTATCAGTCCCGATACTATCGGTATCGGGACAACCCTAATAGAAATGCAGTCCGGATGTTTTTCTGCATGCGTGCTTTGATGCAGTCCAGTCCATTATCTTCCTTTTTTTATATTTTTCTTAACCAATGCATTCTGGTGCATTCCAGTTTGTTCTTGATGCGTTTTACAGTGTTCCAGTGTGGGAAAAATGCAAGATGTTTTACTGCAAGCACTGGTGTAAACTATGTGATTGAAAAATGATATAACCTACTTTCCATGTGTGCATGGGGGGGGGGGGGGTGAACTGGCCCTAAAGGGGAACTATACTCCTGTTCAGTCCAGCGATGCAACGTCCTGGTGCTCCACTTTCAGGTAGTGAGCACATCACTTTGCACAAGCCAATCAGGAGGTGCCGGCCAATGGATGACCGCCGACACATGCTGATCGGTGAGGAGAAAGACGGGACAGAGCTCTGCAATGTTTACATAGGCAGAGCCTGGTTCTGTCAGTGGGGATGTGCTAGATTTTGTTTCCCTGCAGGGAATAAAATCCACCACATCCCTTGGTAGAAGCATCTCACACAGGACACACAAACACTGGCTAGGTACACAGTTAACCATTTGATTGCCCCTAGATGTTTAACCCCTCCCCAGCCAGTGTCATTAGTACAGTGACAGTATATATTTGTAGCACTGATCACTGTATTCCTGTCGCTGGTTCCCACAAAGTGTCAGTGTATTCGCTGATCGCCACCATTACTACGGTAGTTAAAAAAAAAAAAAAAAATCCTAGTATATATCCCATAGTTTGTAGACATTAAAACATTTGTGCAAACCAATCAATATTCGCTTATTGGGATTTTTTTACCAAAAATATGTAGCAGAATACATATTGGCCTAAATTTATGAAGACATTTGGGTTTTTTTTTTTTTTTGTTTTTTTTGTAACAAAGTAAAACTTTTTTTTTTTTTTTTTTTTTCTTCTTCTTCTTTTAATTGTTAGTATTTTTTTTGTTTTAAAGTGCAAAAAATAAAAACCCAAAGGTGATCAAATGCCACCAAAAGAAAGCTCTATTTGTGGGAAATGAAGTGACATAAATTAAATTTCTGTACAACATTGCATGACTGCGCAATTGCCAGTTAAAGTAACACAGTGCTCTATAGCAAAAAAAATGACCTGGTCATGAAGGGGGGTAAATCTTCTGGAGGTTAAATAAAACAAACTCGCAGAATCAAGAATATCTCATTTGTGATTGGCTGACGTAATCAGGATTTTGAATTTACATTCTAAACTTCTTCTTTTTTTTTTTTGTCTTTCAGGGCAGAGCTAGAAAAACACGGATACAAGATGGAGACGGCGTAGCGGAGGAGAATTGCAACTCTTTGTTAGCCATGTATAATTTTTTTTTCTTTTGTGTTTTACAATAAATATTTTGTTGTTCTTCTGTAAAATGGTTTAGCAGTTCATTGCCACAAACTGCTCTGGTGTTGCCACAAAGATGTATTTATACTTTGTTTAATAAAGACTGAAGGATTGCTGCAATACGATTGGACATTCATGGGAAACTAAGCCACAAAATTAGTTTTTCGTATGAAAGTCAGCTTTAAAGTAGAACTAAAGGCAATTATTATTTTTTTTTTTTTTTTTTCATTTTGGGTAGAGCAAGGGAGGCTTGTAACCCGTCAAAGAATTTTTTTGCGAAGATTTCCCTTTGCGTTCTGTCCTATAGCCAAATAGCGGTTCTCTCTGTGATTACTGGGCCAGATCCACATACATTTAGATAGGCGCAGCATATGTGAGATACGCCGCTGTAACTTACTTTTGAATTCTTCGAATCCACAAAGAATTTGCGGCGTAGTGTATCTTTTGGCGCGTAATTCAAATTGGCGAGTAGGGGGCGTGTTTCATTTAAATGAAGCGCGTCCCCGCGCCGAATGAATTGCGCATGCACCGTCCCTAAATTTCCCGGCGTGCATTGCGCTAAATGACGTTGCAACGATGTCATTTTTTTAACTTGGACGTGAATTACGTCCATCCCTATTCACGGACGACTTGCGCAAAAAAAAAAAATTAAAATTTTGACGCGGGAACAATGGCCATACTTAACATGGCAAGTCTAACTATACGCCGCAAAATACCAGCTTTAACTATACGCCGGAAAAAGCAGACTAGAGACGATGTAAGAGAATGCGACGGCCGCGCGTATGTTCGTGGATCGTCGGAAAAAGCTAATTTGCATACCCAACGCGGAAAACTACGCGAACTCCACCCAGCGGACGTATTGCATCTACGATACAAAGCCGTACGCCTGTCGGATCTTACCCAGATGCCGTCGTATCTTGGTTTGAGGATTCAAACTAAAGATACGACGCAGGAAATTTCAAAGTACGCCGGCGTATCAGTAGATACGCCAGCGTACTCTCTCTCTCTGAATCTGGCCCACTGTGTCCTCGGGACACTGCTGATCACAGATCGGGGTAAAGAGACAATCGGCGGCTCTTTGCCACGTGATCAGCTGTGTCCAATCACAGCGGATCATGATGTAAACATAAGCTGGTTATCAGCATCTCTTTACTCACGCGGACAGCATGAGGAGAGCCGATAACCAGCTTGTGTGAAAGGGACATCTACACAGATAATCGGTGCAGTTCCAACCGTGCTGCAAATCGGTGATCATTAGTGCCCACCAGTGCAGCCTCATCAGTGGTCTTTTTTTATTTAGCAAAAAATAAAAACCCAATGGTGATTAAATACCACCAAAAAACTCTATCTTTGTGAAAAAAAAGCTAAAAATGTCATGGGTACAGTGTTGCATGACTGCGCAATTGCTATTCAAAGTGTGACAGTGCTGAAAGCACTGGCTTGGGCAGGAAGGGGGTGAAAGTGCCCGGTAGGCAAGTGGTTCAATTGAAGTTCAATTTTAAGTTATTTCTCCTTCACAAGAAGAGAATACAATATACAGTGCATCCAGAAAGTAATCACAAAGCTTCACTTATTCCACATTTTGTTCTGTTGCAGCCTTATTCCAAAATGGATTTAATTTTCCTCAATATTCTTCAAACAATATCCCATAATGACAATGTGAAAGAAGTTTGTTTTAAGTCTTTGCAAATGTATTAAAAATGAACAAAAATCCCATGTACATAAGTATTTACAGCCTTTGTTCAATACTTTGGTGAAGCTCCTTTGGCACCAATTACAGCCTCAAGTTTTTTTGAGTATGATGCTACAAGCTTGGCACATCTATTTTTGGGCCGTTTCTCCCATTCTTCTTTGCAGGACCTCTCAAGCTCCATCGTGTTGGGTGGGGAGTGTCGATGCTCAGACGTTTTCAGATATCTCCAGAGATGTTCAAGTCTAAGCTCTGTCTGGGCCACTCAAGGACATTCAGAGTTGTCCTGTAGCCACTCCTTTGTTGGCTGTGTGCTTAGGGTCGTTGTCCTGTTGGAAGAATGACCTTCACCCTAGTTGGAGGTCCAGAGCTCTCTGGAGCAGGTTTTCATCATGGATGTCTCTGTACATTGCTGCATTAATCTTCCCCTCGATCCTGACTTGTCTCCCAGTTCCTGCCGCTGAAAAACATCCCCACCCCATGATGCTGCCACCACCATGCTTCACTGTAGGGAAGGGATTGGCCAGGTGATGAGCGGTGCCTGGTTTTCTCCAGACATGACGCTTGCCGTTCAGGCCAAAGAGTTTAAATCTTTGTTTCATCAGACCAGAGGATTTTGTTTGAGTCCTTCAGGTGCCTTTTGGCAAACTCCAGGTGAGCTGTCATGTGCCTTTTACTGAGGAGTGGCTTCCGTCTGGCCACTCTACTATACGTTGTTGGAGTGCTGCAGATATGGTCGTTCTCTCTTTAGAGAAACACTGGAGCTCTGTCAGTGACCATCGGTTTCTTGGTCCCTTTCGTGGCTAAGGCCCTTCTCCCCCCGTCACTCAGTTTGGCTGGGCATCCCGCTCGATTCCTGGTGGTTCCAAACTTCTTCCATTTACAAATGATGGAGGACACTGTGCTCATTGGGACCTTCAATGCTGCAGAAATGTTTTTGTACCCTTCCTCAGATCTGCGCTTCCATACAATCCTGTCTCGGAGGTCTACAGACAATTCCTTGGCTTGGTTTGTGCTCTGACATGCACTGTTACCTGTGGGACCTTATATAGACAGGTGTGTGCCTTTCCAAATCATGTCCAACCAACTGAATTTACCACTGGTGGACTCCAAGTTGTAGCAACATCTCAAGGATCATCAGTGCAAACAGGATGCACCTGAGCTCAGCTTTGAGTGTCATGGCAAAGGCTGTGAATACTTATGTACATGGGATGTTTTTTTTTTTTTTTTTAATACATTTGCAAAGTTTTCCAACTTTCTTGTTGTCATTATGGGGTATTGTTTGTAGAACTTTGAGGAAAATAATGAATTTAATCCATTTTGGAATAAAGCTGTAACATAACAATGTGGAAAAAGTGAAGCACTGTGAATAGTTTCCAGATGCACTGTACAATACTTGTTGGTGTCATATTTTTTTTATAGGCTCACAAATGTCTTTTTTTAAAAAAAATTATTTGAATACTGTATCTGTACCTGACGATTGCAGTATTAAAAATTTCTATCCTCAGGTTGAAGTGCCATCTGCAGGCTGAGGCTGGCCATTTTTTTTTTATTCAACAAGCGGATTGAATGAAAGGAAAATGCCTCTATTCCCTTATCCACATATTTAATGGGAATGGGGGGATTTCTCCCGATGATTAGTTCTATTCTGACAGTGGGGAGACTTCCCTGTCCTCAGAATACATTGATCAGCACCACCTGCCTATAGACTTGATTGATTCGTGTACAACAGCTTTGCCCATACGTGGCTCCAACTTCGGCTGGTCCCTGCTAAACCTGCCGAATTTCAATCCATGTATGGTCGTCTGATCACTGATGCTGGCAATAGTGATCACGTGTTTTGAGAACAATTCTGATTGGTTCTTGATAGCCAGGGAGTTCTCAAGCCATGGCAGTCAGCATTGAGAGTAGGGCGAAACAACTAATCTATTACAATTTTCATAATGGATTAATCGGCCAGTAACATAATGGGGTTAAAAAAAAATAACATTTGCCTTTTATAGTACAAAAAAGCAAATTGCTACTGTAAATATTACTTTCACTGTCCCACAGTAAAAAAATGAACCCCTTACAGTAGCGATTATTTGTTCTAATTTTTTTATTTATTATTTTAACCCCATTATGTTACTAAACATCTCAGGCCGGGGGTCACACCTCTGTTTTTGGTGCTTTTTGCAGAAACACACTACAGTTCATTGTTATGGGACACGTTCACATCCATGATTTTTTTTCAGCTGCTGCGTATTTGGAAAGGGCAAAGACTTTTTAACACAAAACGGTGCTATTTTTTATTTATTTTTTGGTTCAATATACTTCAATGGAGAAGCTGCAGAAAAGCATGTCATGTGTTTTTGCAGCAATTTGTGTTTTGTAATCTGCCCAACAAATTGGCCCATGAACATCCGCTGATTGTAATCGTCCGCCTCCGCAAAGATCCGATTTTTGCAGACGGAAGAAAACCCTATTTTTTTCCTTCCGTCTGCGGATCGGATCGGATGAACATGGACATACAAGCCATTTTCATCCGATTCCCCCCCCATAGGGGAGAGCGGAGAAAAGACAGGGCGGTCCCTGCACAGTGTGCGGGGACCGCCCTGTCATCCGCCGGCTCATCGGGGATCAACGGAGTGATCCCCGCTGAGCAAGCAGAGCATACGAAGGCGGATCATTACTGATCCGCCCCGTGTGAAAGGGGCCTAAAGCCTCATACACACTATCTGACTTTTCCGTGGATTTCTGTCCGAAAACTTGGTATGCATACACACTGCAGGACTTTTTCCAGCCAACAAACACGAACGTAGTGACATAATAGACCAGGGATATGCAATTAGCGGACCTCCAGCTGTTGCAAAACTACAAGTCCCATCATGCCTCTGTCTCTGGGTGTCATGCTTGTGGCTGTCAGAGTCTTGCTATGCCTCATGGGACTTGTAGTTCTGTAACAGCTGGAGGTCCGCTAATTGCATATCCCTGTAATAGACCTACTGCATGTTTTTTTTCTTCTCTTTACCGCCACCCTTTGGGCAACTTCTGCTATTGTTGTCTGATGGTTAGCATTGGTTCTGAGCATGCGTGTTGGTTCATAAGAATTTAAATTTGTAAGCAATCAGGCAGGACCTTGCACTACATGGTTATGGTAAATCTAAAGATAAAAATCTGCATAAAATCTAATAGTGTGTATGGGGTCTTAGACTGGGATGGCATTAAAGTTCATGAGCGTGTAAAGGCAGGTGTCACAATACTTTTGATAATAAAGTGTATGTGCTTCTACCCTAAGCATGGTGCAGTAGCCCGGTGTCTTGCCGAAAAAGGCCCCCCCCCCCCTGTTCTGTGCAGGCGCGGTGTTTGCCTCCGAAAATTGCCAAAAATGTAGCTCTAGACAGCGCCTGCGCACACTTCTGACATCCAGGCTCATTCCTGACCATCCCCGTGGACATGGAGGATGTTAAAAAAAGAGGCAGGAGGACGTGAGGCTGACTGGCCACTTACAGCAAGGTCCACGCAGGCACCGCATGTTCGGCTATTTTCGGAGGCAAGCGCCGCGCCTGCGCAGTACGGAGGGGGTGGGCATAATCCGCCGGGGGGGACACTCATCGGCAGAACACCGGCATTCAACAGGTATTCCAGAATGGAAACTGTAAGATAATACTTTATTCTTTGTGGGCATTTCAATGTTAACTTTTTAATTTCTCCTGCAGCGTACCTTTAAGAACCAATATTTTGTTTTATCTTTTGAGCGTTTATCTAAATTACTTTGCCCATTTCTGATTCTTAGCACAGGAGAGAGAGAAAAAAAAAAAAGAAGTGTTACCTCATCATCCAGCGAGGCCTACGTGTTTCGACTGACAAGTTCACAGCAACAATTGTCACCTGAAATAGCATGCCAGGAAACTGAGTGTAACCTGGGGAGAAATAGATGGGTCGGAATTTTGCAATGAAATTATCTGCGGTGTTCTTGGGGACACATACCTCTATCTGCACTTCAATTACCCTCGTCTATAACCTCCATTAAGAGAGAAAGAAAAATGAAGGATATCAAGAAGCTCTCGATGGGGTCGTTTTGGCTGTAAATTCTTGACAGGCTCAGCCTATGGCGCGGCTCTGTATTCCATCCTTGTGGTCACGCTCGCTGATTGCTCTTTGCGATTCCTAAGGAGCGATCTTCGAAAAACTGGCTGGCTAATGAAAGCTGAATTGGTCCCACCGCCGTTTAGCTCAGCGGGTTAAAGTTGGAAAAAAAAAAATCTAATTTATCGGAGAACGGGGTGGAGGGATGAAGGTGTAAGGAAGATGATGAAACTACAAGAAAATAAGGGTGGAGGGGATCTTTATTGCAAGAAACAAGCGCATTTTGCGTTACCGTTTCTCCTTCATTAGACGCTTGCCCTGCTACTGCTGTGCTTAATTTTCCGTATTTATAAGCGCTATTATGATTACTGTGCGGTTAAACAACCGGCCGCACCGTAGGCCTATGGAAATATGCTCTGGTTTGTTTGTAATGTTAAAAATTATTCCGCAGATGGAAGGCTTTGATGAGACATTCAACCGCTTGTCGACTGCCATACGCCGATGTACGTTGGCAGAATGGCACGGCTGCGCAAATTGGCGTACAGGTACATCCCCTTTAATATGCGCAGCCATGGGTCGCGTGGGCGTACCGGGTCGGGTACTCTGTGACTGCGCCTGCGAGACCCGATCGCTGCCAGCATAGGCGTGCGCAACCTATTGCATTAGGGTGTGCACCTCAAACACACATGCGTGTATATATATATATATATATATATATATATATATATATATATATATACACACACACACACACACACACACACACACACACACACATATACACGCGCGCGTGCTTCCACATTTCTATTATAAGCCAAACCATCAGTGGGACACAGAGCCAGGGTGGTCTTAAAAGCATCATGGGATTCTGGGCAAATTGATACACCAGGGTCCCCTACCAGGGATATCGCAAAATAAAGTGTGTGTGGTAGGGTGAGGGGGATTAACTTTTTTTTGTACAGAGTGCAGGGCCCAGGAGTGCACTAGGTACAGTGTGCAGGGTTCAGAAGAATGCTACATACAGAGTTTACTGTTCAGGAAGGCGCCAGCACAGAGTGCAGACTTCAGGCGTGAGCTATGCACAAAGTACAGAGTTAAGATATGCACCATGTACAGAGTGCAGAGTTTAGGAGTAAGCTAGGTACAGGGTGCAGAGTTCAAGCGTGTGCTATGTACAAAGTTCCATGATTCAGAAGTGCGCTATGTAGAGTGAAGAGTTCAGGTGTGCGCTACACACAGAGTGCACAGTTCAGGAGTGAGCAGAGATCATACAGAGTTCAGACATGAGCTACGTGCAGGGTGCAGAGTATAAGAAGGCGCTATGTAAAGAGTTCTGATGGGAGCTATGTGCAAGCTGCTATTAGATCTATTGATCAGCGAACCCCCCCCCCCCATCAGTGTCCCCTGCCCCTAAAGACCCCTATTAGACTTACCGAGAGCTGTTTTGAGACAGAGTTTGGGGGCAGTGCGAAGCTGCTCTACTGTAGTGCCATTTTCCTTCCTTCCTTCTATTATGTGGGGGGGTTTGGGGAGAAGGCAAAGTAGAGACAGGTGCTGTATCGCTGTGCCCAGTGTGTGGGCAAGACACATGAATCAACTCACATTTGAACTTGTGCACTCACTCACAGGGCCGCTGTTAGAAATTATGGGGCCTTCACCCCCTGAGGGGGGAAAAGATGTGGGAGGGAGGTGAGAAAGGGTGAGAGATCAGGAGGTAAGGGGTGAGAGAAAGGGGGGAGGCAGGAGAGAGAGGGGAAGGGGGAGGGTGGCTGACAGGGGGGAGGGTGGCTGACAGGGGGGTAGCTGACAGAGGGAGGGTGGCTGACAGGGGGGTAGCTGACAGAGGGAGGGTGACTGACAGGGAGGGGGTAGCTGACAGGGAGGGGGGTAGCTGACAGAGGGAGGGTGGCTGACAGAGGGAGGGTGGCTGACAGGGGGGTAGCTGACAGAGGGAGGGTAGCTGACAGGGAGGGGGGTAGCTGACAGAGGGAGGGTGGCTGACAGGGAGGGGGGTAGCTGACAGGGAGGGTGGCTGACAGAGAGGGGGTGGCTGTCAGAGGTGGGTAGCTGTCAGAGGTGGGTAGCTGACAGGGGGGGGAGCTGACCATGGGTAGGTGGCTGACAGGGGTTAACTGACAGAGAGGGGTGGTTTACAGAGAGCAGCGGTCTGACAGAGGGGGTGAGGGGGAAGATGAGACATAGACCTCAGTGAGGAGACACACAGCGAGTAGACATGCCAGGCTGGGATGCAAGACTCCGGGCAGCCATCCACACTCCAGCTCCGCCTCCACATGTGACCAGGTCCGCCGGGCCAATCACAGACCCTCATGTCCGCCGCCCGAACGTGAGCCAATGACAGGGCGCCCACTGCCCATCGCTGAGCTCGGCTCAGAGGCACAGGCACTGGCAGACGGCAGTATGTATGAGCGTCACAGACCGGGCAACGTGCATGGGGAACGGGTTGCGCCGCTCTAGCCGGGGACACTTGAACTTGACTCAGCTTGCATCTCTCTGCTGGAACAGAGATCGGAGAGTTCCAGCGCTGGCCACCCAGAACTGCCGCTGTGCGTGTTGCGCTCGGGGGGATTAGGGTGTGCCCAGGCACACCCGGCACACCCCGTGCGCACGCCTATGGCTGCCAGTGTCCCGCGATCGGGTCACAGAGCTGAAGAACGGGGAGAGGTAAGTAAACAAACCTCTCCCCATGCTTCCTGGTCAGACTGTCATAGGGAACGAGATCAGTGATGTCACAAGCCACGCCCCCACACAGTAAGAATCACTCCCTTAGGTCACACTTAACCCCTACAGGTTAACCCCTTCACTGCCAGTGTCATTTCACAGTAATCAGTGCCTTTTTTTAGCACTCATCGCTGTAAAAATGACAATGGTCTCAAAATGGTGTCAGAAGTGTCCGATGTGCCCTTTAAATTTGCTGCCATGTGGGCGTGCGCCTGCCCCTGCCGCGAGCTCTGTGTCCTTGGACGCGGGACCCGCGGACTCGATGTCCACCGGTGTCCCTTGATCGTGTCACGGAGCTGCAGAACAGGGGGGGGGGGTTGTGCCTGTGTAAACAAGGCATTTCCCTGTTCTGCCTGGTGACAGGACACTGATCGTCTGCTCCCTGTAATCGGGAACAGTGATCACTATCGTGTCACTCGTAACCCAGCCCCCACAGTTAGAATCACTCCCTAGGACACATTTAACCTAGGTTGACCAGACATCCCTGGTTTCAGGGGACAGTCCCTGGATTGAGGACACTGTCCCCAGACAAAGTCTGTCCCCAGTTTTGTCCCCGGATTGGATTTGAACGAGGGCTAGGGCAATTTCAAAGACAGTCAGTGCACAATAAAAAAATAAAAAATCGGAATTAGACCCCCTCGCTCCCCGCGCCTAGTACCTTAGGGGTGTATTTTTTTCCCATTATCTGTGCCCCTTTCTGATGATCATGTGCTGGTCGGAGTGGAGGGAATATTTCTTCAGTTTCGGGCGCATGCCCATTCAGCTTCGCTTGCATGTTCTTCTGCCTTGGCTCACGTCCCGGCCAGCCGCCTTCCTGCCTATCTCCTTGCCTTCCCTGGCGGAGGGATCTTCCTCCGCTCCCCACCCAGTAGTAGCCGGGGCCCGGAGAGTAAGACTTGACAGGCTGTGAGGGGGGCAGTGGTGGGCAGAGAGTCGCTGATTGCCGCCATTACTAGTAAAAAAAAAATATGTCCCGTGATTTCATTTTATAAATATGGTCACCTTAATTTAACCCCTTCCTTGCCCCCCTAGTGGTTAACCCCTTCTCTGCCAGTGTCATTTACACAGTAATCGGTGCATTTTTATAGCACTGATCGCTGTATAAATGACAATGGTCCCAAAATAGCATCAAAAGTGTCCGATGTGTCCGCCATAATGTCGCAGTCAAGATAGAAATCGCTGATCGCCGCTATCACTAGTAAAAAAAAAAAAATATTAATAAAAATGCCATAAAACTTTCCCCTATTTTGTAGATGCTATAACTTTTGCGCAAACCAATCAATATACGCTTAGAGCCGGTTCACACAGGGGCGACCTGGGATCCAACTTTAAGTTGCCCCAAGTCGTGTGGTTGAGAAAATCAATGGAAGTGAATGGAGCCGTCTTAATACACACTACTGAAGTAGCTCCGACTTCAGAAAAGGTTCCTGTACTACTTCAATCCGACTTGTAGGCAACTTGTACCCATTGATCACTGTCTAAACTGAAGCAACAATACAGGAAGAGAACATACATTTCTCAGGCAAACCCCTCCCTCCCACAGAGCTGATTGTTGTTTGATTGGCCGCTGGAAAGCCTCCTGTCCTGGAGGCGACTTGAAGTTGCCTGATGATTCATACTCAAGTCGCGTCCAAGTTGCCTCCCAAAGTCGTGCTGGAAGTCGTGTTGCCCCTGTGTGAACTTGCTCTTATTGCGATTTTTTTTAACAAAAAATATGTAGAAGAATACATATCGGCCTAAACTCAGGGAAAAAAACATTTTTTTTATATATTTAATGGGGATAATAATTATAGCAAAAAGTTAAAAATATTGCTTTTTTTTTCAAAACTGTCTATTTTTGTTTATAGCACAAAAAATTAAAACCGCAGAGGTGACGCAGTGCCGAATCGCAAAAAGTAATTTGGCAGGCAAATCCTCCGGGGTTGAAGTGGTTAATGGCATTAGTCCGTAGGGTTCAATATTGAGTTGGCCCGCCCTTTACAGCTATAACAGCTTCAACTCTTCTGGGAAGGCCGTCCACAAGGTTTAGGAGTGTGTCTATGGGAATGTTTGACCATTCTTCCAGAAGAGCATTTGTGAGGTCAGGCACTGATGTTGGACAAGAAGGCCTGGCTCACAGTTTCCGCTCTAATTCACCCCAAGGGTGTTCTATCAGCTTGTGGTCAGCCAAGTTCCTCCACCCCAAACTCGCTCATCCATGTCTTTATGGACCTTGCTTTGTGCACTGGTCCAAATCATTTGGTGGAGGGGGGATTATGGTGTGGGGTTGTTTTTCAGGGGTTGGGCTTGGCCCCTTAGTTCCAGTGAAGAGAACCCTTAAGGAGTCAGCATACCAAGACAATTTGGACAATTTCATGCTCCCAACTTTGTGGGAACAGTTTGGGGATGACCCCTTCCTGTTCCAACATGACTGCGCACCAACGCACAAAGCAAGGTCCATTAAGACATGGATGAGTGAGTTTGGGGTGGAGGAACTTGATTGGCCTGCACAGAGTCCTGATTTATTGTGTAGGTTCATCTAGGTTCACCCCCCAGTGGCGACTGGTGCTCAAAATTTTGGGGGGGGGCGCAAACAAATGAAAAAAAAAAACATCAATTGCAGCCCCACTGTGCCCATCAAACGCAGCCACTGTGCCATCAATTGCCACCACTGTGCCCATCAAACGCAGCCACTGTGCCCATCAATTGTCACCACTGTGCCATCAAACGCAGCCACTGTGCCAGCAATTGTCACCATTGTGCTATCAATTGTCGCCACTGTGCCATCAGTTGTCGCCACTGTGCCATCAATTTTCGCCACGGTGCCATCAATTGTCGCCACTGTGCCATCAAACACAGCCACTGTGCCATGCCATCAAACGCAGCCACTGTGCCATCAATTGTCACCACTGTGCCCATCAATTGTCGCCACTGTGCCATCAATTGTCGCCACTGTGCCATCAAACGCAGCCACTGTGCCATGCCATCAAACGCAGCCACTGTGCCATCAATTTTCACCACTGTGCCCATGAATTGTCGCCATTGTGCCCATCAATTGCTGCCAGTTTGCCCCCTTAAAAACCGCTAGATTGCCGCTGGCTCTGATAGACACTTCCAAACACCAACAAACTGCTGTTATTCAGATGCCCGGCGCTCACCAGGGGGCCGGCCATCTGAATAGTGGGCACAGCGGCGACAATACATAGAGATTCGTGCAATGCATGAATCTCTATGTATTGTACACTTAAGTGACAGCACAGGGGAGAGGGGGCGGCGCTCCTGCGCCCACTATGGGCGCACCGCCGCTGCTCACCCCATAGCTTATAATAATATAAATGCAATGAACACAATAAGTGGCGGACCAAATGATGTATACTATTCAAAAATATTTTTTTTTTTTACTTACATTAAAAAAGAAAGGGAAATGACACCGACTGACAGAATCCTGCGCCTGCCTACATATATATGAGAGCTTAGGTCACAATTCAGCGTTTATTAACAACCACTTGCCGACTGCGCACGGTGGCTTTACTGCTATAGTGCGGGCCGACTGCACAGAATTACATATATATGTATACTTGATTCTGCTCTTCTGGGTAGGGGGCACTCCGCAGCACATGCCAATAGATGACTGCCGCCACCGGCTGATTGGCGAGGAGGATAACAGAACAGAGTTCTGTCCATGTAAACAATACCGAGCTCTGTCCTGTCAGCGGGGATGTGCTGGTTATTGTTTCCCTGGAAAGCACACCCCTTACTGAAAGCACCTCACAGTACACATAAACACTGGCTAGGGCTGGGGCTTCGATAAGGCTTTGGTGAAGCTTCGATGTGGCTTTGGAGGAGCTTTGATGGGGCTTCGATGAGGCTTTGGTGGGGCTTCGATGGGGTTTTGGTGGAGCTTTGATGGGGATTCGATGAGGCTTTGGTGAAGCTTCGATGGGGCTTTGGTGGAGCTTTGGTGGGGCTTTGGTGGAGCTTTGGTGGGGCTTTGGTGGAGCTTTGATGGGGCTTTGATGAGCCTTTGGTGGAGCTTCAATGGGGCTTCGATGAGGCTTTGATGAGCCTTTGGTGGGGCTTTGATGAGCCATTGGTGGGGCTTTGATGAGCCTTTGGTGGGGCTTTGATGGGACTTCGTGGGGCTTTGGTGAAGCTTCGATGGGGCTTCAGTGGGGATTTGGTGGAGCTTCAATGGGCCTTCAGTGGGGCTTTGGTGGAGCTTCCATGAGGCTTTGGTGGAGCTTCGGTGGGGCTTTGATTTGCCTTTGGTGGGGCTTCTGTGGGGCTTAAAGCGAGCTTTGCCATAGACTTCTATGGAGGCTTTGAAGATGCTTTGAAGCACCACTAAAGCAACATGGGGTCTAATTTGAGAAGTGAAGCCAAATTAAAGCAAAAGCAAGGTGTAAACAGGACTGTAAGCTAATCATTTTATTTAGTGACAGAGGCTTTGACTAGCATTCAGAGCTTTAGCAAAGCTTGTCTAAAACCTTTTTTTGAAGCAAGTGTAAACTAGCCATTAATATGTGTTGAAGCCAAAGCAAGTGTAAATGAGCCCTGATTGTCCGCTGCAATATCGCCGTCCCGCCATAGGTCGCAGATCGCCGCCATTGCTGGTATAAAATAAATAAATAAATAATTTTTTTTGAGTGTATATATATATATATATCAATCATCGTTTTTAGATCCTATAACTTTTGTGCCAACCAATCAATACACACTTATTGGGATTTTATTCACCAACAATTATGTAGCAGAATACATATTGGCCTAAATTTATGAAAAAAAAAACATTTTTAAATTCTTTTTTGCTGGATATGTTTTATAGCAGAAGGTAAAAAATATGTATGTATATATATATATATTTTTTTTAATTGTCAGTGCTTTTGTTTATAGTGCAAAAAATACAAAATTCAGTGGTGATCAAAAACCACCAAAATAAAGCTCTATTCTTGGAAAAAAAAAGAACATTTATTTAATTTAGGTACAGCGTTGCATGACGCAGTGCCATATAGCAGAAACTGGCCTAGTCATGAAGGGGGGTAAATCTTCCAGACGTCAAGTGGTTAATGCAGAAATCCTACATTTTTTAGAACGTTTTTTCTCACACCCTGAAAATAGACACATATTCAGACAGATGTCACCTTGTGGAAAAGCCTGGAGGTGTTCTAACATCACTGTCCTGGACTGGCTGCTGTCTCTAATGGATTGGAGTCTACCAGGTGCGGACTGACCATTGAGGCACTGCCCGAGGGCCCCATGCCACTAGGGGGCCCCATCAGGGTTGCCAGGCTCAGTAAAACCAGGGACAGTATGTAAAAATCTGTGTTTTTTTTTACATCTGTCTCTGATATGTCCGATACTGACATGCTTTTGATGTGAAAATCCCGAGATTTTAGCTGCCCCGCCTCTGCACTGCCTCCTGGCATGGTGGCCATCTGTAAGCCCGGGTGCCCCATAATCTTCTATTGCCCGGGGGCCCCATGAGTTGTCAGTCCGCTCCTGGAGTCTACAGACTTAGGGACAATTTTTTCTGGTGTGTTGCAGTATTTGTATCACATGCAGTTCCTATTTTTGTACTTTCCATTAAAAAGGAGTCACTGCAGAGGCCAACCTTACTTAGGTGGCAGCCTGAGCCGATGGTAGGGCAGTGCGGGAGCCACCCAGCTGGTTCTGTATTTAGTTACATGTCCCCTGGTTTTACTCAGCTTTCTCCTATTCACACCTCTCTGTTCTGCCATCTGTCATTACACCTGAAGCCCGGGATCGAAGATCAATTGTTCCTTCTCACCTGAGAAAAAGAAAACTCGGCGATGACATTTCCTGACAATATTAGGATATTCTCTGTAGTCAGAGTTGGGTTTTTGTATATTATTTTTTCATCCTTTCTAGTGTGAAGTTTTTGTGGGTTGCTGTTGCCTTTTGGTAGGCACCATCCCTAGGATCTTAAAGCTGCTGCACCAGTTTGGATCCACCAATGACCATCAGTGTCATTTCCCTTCCTTTTTTAATGTAAGTAAAAAAATATATATGTAAATATATTTTTTTTAATAGTACCATCATTTGGTCTGCCACTTATTGTGTCCCTTGCATTCATATTATTATAAGCTATGTGGTAAACCTACATAGGAAGTTCCTGGTCTCACCTGTTTGTTATCACTATACCTGAGATTTTACTTAAAGTGTCACTGAAGCCTCGTACACACAATCAGTCCATCCGATGAGAACGGTCTGAAGGACCGTTGTCATCGGTTAACCGATGAAGCTGACTGATGGTCCGTTGCGCCCACACACCATCGGTTAAATAACCGATCGTGTCAGAACGCGGTGACGTAAAACACAACGACGTGCTGAAAAAAAATAAGTTCAATGCTTCCAAGCATCCGTCTATTTGATTCTGAGCATGCGTGGATTTTTAACCGATGGTTGTGCGTACTAACGATCGGTTTTGACCTATCGGTTAGGAATCCATCGGTTAAATTTAAAGCAAGTTGGCTTTTTTTTTAAACCGATGGTTAAATAACCTATGGGGCCCACACACGATCGGTTTTGACCGATGAAAACGGTCCATCAGACCGTTGTCCTCTGGTTAACCTATCGTGTGTACGAGGCCTAAAGGTTCAGTTTTTTTTTTAAAATAACAAACATGTCATACTTCCCTCCACTGTGCAGTTAATTTTGCACAGTGTGGCCCCCGATCCTCCTCTTCTGTGGTCCCATAGAGGCTCTCGCGGCTCCTCTGGGAAGATCTCTCCTGAGGGGGTTACCTTGCGGGCGAGCTCCCGTGTCATACACTCGACGTCCATAGCCGCCGAGTGTATGCCCCACCCCCCCGGCGCCCGCGTCATTGGATTTGATTGACAGCAGCGGGAGCCAATGGCTGCACTGCTATTAATCCATTCAATGAAGAGCCGAGAAGCCGTGGAGAGAGCGACCCGGGATCGCGTCCATGGAAATTTGGGGCTCAGGTAAGTAAAACAGGGGGGGGGCTGGGGGGCCGGACAGCGCAAGGTGTTTTTTCACCTTAATGCATAGGATGCATTAACGTGAAAAAACACAAAGGTTTACAACCCCTTTAAAGTGTAAGTTCACCTTCACAGAAAATCTGTGAGGTGAACTTACACTGGACCCCCTCCCCATCACACCCGGTCCCACTAACCTGAGAGCGACAATCATCCGTTCTGACACATCGCATAGTCTCTTGACCATTCAGGGGATTTGAAATTCCCACGCCTTTCTAACCTCTTTGTCTGTGGTGACAGGTTCTGATTGGTCGACGCCGCCCATGTGACGGCGCCAACCAATTAGAATGCTCCTAAACGTACCTCCTGACGAGGTACGTTTTGGAGATTAACCTGAGGGAATTCTAAGGTATTCTAAGGTACACACGATCGGTTAAACCAATGAGAATGGTCTGATGGACCATTTTCATCGGTCAATACCGATCTTGTGTGGGCGCCATAGGTTATTTATCCATCGGTTAAAAAAAAAGCCAACTTGTTTTAAATGTAACCGATGGATTCCTAACCGATAGTTAAAAACCGATCGTTAGTAGGCACAACTATCGGTTAAAAATCCACGCATGCTCAGAATCAAGTCGACGCATGCTTGGAAGCATTGAACTTCGTTTTTTTCAGCATGTCGTTGTGTTTTACATCACCGCGTTCTGACACGATCGTTTTTTTAACCGATGGTGTGTAGGCACGACTGACCATCAGTCAGCTTCATCGGTTAACCGATGAAAACGGTCCATCGGTCCGTCCTCATCGGATGGACTGATCGTGTGTACGCGGCATAAGCCCCGCACCAGTGAAGCAGCTATACGATGTGTCAGAATGGGTGATCACTGCGCTCCAGGTCAGCGGGACCTGGGGGAGGGGGGATGAGAAGTTCACCGTACAGATTTTTCTGTAAAGGTGAACTTACCCTTTAAAGTGTTAATTAAACAACAACAGTAAAATCTGTCTGTACAGTATATGCAGTAAAGCATGCTTGTGATACTAAATGTGGAACCTAAGGGGTTAATCCTCCACATTGTGTAAAAAGGCTGATTGTAGGCGCTATAACGTTAACGCAAACCAATCAATAAACACTTTATTATGCCTCATACACATGACCAGTTTTCCAGTCGGGAAACCTGCCATGACAGCTCTTGGCTGGGAAAACTGCCAGTGTATATGCTCCATGGCAGTTTTCCCGACATGAAAACCACCAGGAATCGCGGTGGGAAGAATGAGAACAAATTGTCTGTATTTTTTTGTTTAGTTTGCAAAAATAAAATAAAAAATGCAGTTGTGAACCAATAACACCAAAAGAAAGCTCTATTTTTGCGAAAAAAAATGTAATACATTTTGTTTGGGTGCAGCATTGCATGGCCGCGCAATTACCAGTTAAATTAGCGCAGTGCCGAATAGCAAAAAATTGCCTGGTCATGAAGGGGTAAATTCTTCTGGATGACAGGTGAGATATCAGTGGTCCTATGTAAATTGACACTTGCAGATAGTTTGCAAGTGTCATTGAATAAATATGATGAATACAAATATTTTTTCTCTTATAGGTGGATTTAGAGACGTTTACGCCGGCGTATCAGTAGATATGCCGTCGTAACTCTGAATCTACGCCGTCGTAAATTTAAGCGTATTCTGGAAACTAGATACGCTTAAATTAGGCTAAGATACGAACGGCGTAAGTCACCTACGCCGTCGTATCTTAGGGTGCATATTTACGCTGGCCGCTTGGTGGCGCTTCCGTTGAGTTCGGCGTAGAATATGCAAATGACTAGATCCGCCGATTCAGAAACATACGTGCGCCCGTCGCAATTAGTTACGCCGTTTACGTTAGAGATACGCCGGCGTAAAGATAAAGCTGCTCCCTAGGTGGCACAGCCCATGCAAGGTATGGATGTCGGAACAGGCCTATCTTTTTACGTTGTTTACGTAAGTCGTACGTGAATCAGGCTGTGCGTAATTTTCGTTCACGTCAGAACGGCGTACTTTGGAGCAATGCACACTGGGATATGTCCACGGACGCGCCATTCGTAAAAAACGTCAATCACGTCGGGTCACGAGTAATTTACATAAAACACGCCCCCTCATCCTCATTTGAATTAGGCGCGCTTACGCCGGACCATTTATGCTACGCCGCTGTAACTTAGGAGGCAAGTGCTTTGTGAATACAGCACTTGCCTCTTTGACTTACGGCGGCGTATCGTAAATACGATACGCTACACCGCCTCAAAAGTGAGCCGCCCTACCTGAATCCAGCTATTAGTTACTTTTTATTCATATGTAGGTAAAAGTATGACTTTTGATCCACATATGATAGCAGTTAAAGCGGGGGTTCACCCAAAAAAAAAATTCTAACATTACATTGAGCCGAGTTGTGAGAATGACATTATGCTGTTTTTTTTTAATTCCTTCCCACCGGCATACAGCGCGTCACGAGTTGCCGAAAGAAGCCGGACTGCGAGTCGGCTCTATACGGCGCCTGCGCACCGACGTTCGTCTTCTTTCGGCAACTCGTGACGCGCTGTATGCGCCGGTGGGAAGCATGTCAATCAATTCGCATGTGAATAGGAACGCCCAGTCCTGCAGATTACATACCCGGAAGCCGCGGTGAAAATATAGATAAAACGGTATGTACGGCAAGGATTTTTAAAAAAACAGCATAATGTCATTCTCACAACTCGGCTCAATGTAATGTTAGAATTTTTCTTTTGGGTGAACCCCCACTTTAAAGAAACCTTACAAGTAAAAAGAAAAAAAAAATCTATTACAAAATGTATTCTTATTTAATGCCTTATAAATGCTTATTCAACTGTAATTAAACCTATTTAACTCCCCTATCCCTTTCCCCTTGGCTATTATTTTTCTCTTGATTTATTTATTTATTTTTGTTTCTATTTTTTTTAAATTAACTTTTAATTTGTTTTAATTTTCATTTGGTTCTGTTTGCTGCTTTTTCCAGTGTCAAGAAAATTAACAAAATAAAATAATTTTTTTTTTCATTTGCACACAACCTTGCTAAACTTTGTACTGGAAACATTTTTTTTTCCAGTGTAATAATGGAATAATCAGAATAAAATGTTTACTTTTTATATACGGTAAAACTTTTTTTGTTTTAAACTAAGGCTGGCCAATTAGAAAAATTACACATATTTTCATTTTGTTTTCAATCTTTCTTTATTAGTTTCTAAAAAAAAAAAAAAAAGAATTATACAAATACATATAAATACATATTATTCATATTTATAAATTGGATGTTGTCGGCAAAATATAACATTATCCCATGATAATTTCTACTTTCCAATTCTATATCTATCAGATAGTGTTACAACATTTGCTTATGATGCATTATTTCTTCTAACCTCCATTCATCACCAACATTTAACAACTTCAGCCCCGGAAGAATTTACCCCCTTCCTGACCAGAGCACTTTTTGCGATACGGCACTGCGTCGCTTTAACTGACAATTGCGCGGTCATGCGACGTTGCACCCAAACAAAATTGACATCCTTTTTTTCCGACAAATAGAGATTTCTTTTGGTGGTATTTGATCACCTTTGCAGTTTTTTATTTATTGCGCTATAAACAAAAAAAGAGCAACACTTTTGAAAAAAAAAGCAATATATTTTACTTTTTGCTATAATAAATATCCCCAAAAAATATATAAAAAACAAATTTCTTTTTCAGTTTAGGCCGATATGTATTCTTCTACATATTTTTGGTAGAATATGGTATATATGGTAAAAAATTGCAATAAGCGTATATTGATTGGTTTGCGCAAAAGTTATATCGTCTACAAAATAGGGGATACTTTTATGGCATTTTTTTTTTGTTTTATTAGTAATGGCGGTGATCTGTAATTTTTATTATGACTTCGACATTATGGCAGATACATCGGACACTTTTGACACTATTTTGGGACCATTGTCATTTATACAGCGATCAGTGCTATAAAAATGCACTGATTACTGTGTAAATGACACTGGCAGGGAAGGGATTAAACACTAGGGGGCGATCAAGGGGTCAAGTGTGTCCTAGGGAGTGATTCTAACTGTGAGGGGGCTGGGCTACCACTGACATGACAGCGATCACTGCTCCCGATGACAAGGAGCAGTAGATCCCTGTCATGTCACAAGGCAAAACAGGGAGATGCCTTGTTTACACAGGCAACTCCCTGTTCTGCTGCTCTGTGACACGATCTCGGGACCCCGGCAGACATTGAGTCTGCGGGACCCGCGGGCACGGTCACGCAGTGCGCGGCGCCGACTAAGCCGCGATTTAAAGGGGACGTACCCATACGCCCATCAGGGCCGGCCTTAGGTGTTCAGGCGCCCTGTGCAAGCTAATCCTGTGGCACCCCCCCCCCATCTTCACCCCTCGCCCCCTGGTCACCTAAACATGCACAAAGAGGATCCCTTTACATTACACAGCACCCTGCATCACTGGACCCCTTTACATTACACAGCACCCTGCAACACTGGACCCCTTTACATTACACAGCACTCTGGACCCCTTTACATTACACAGCACCCTGCATCACTGGATCTCTTTTCATTACACAGAACCCTGCAGCTATGGACCCCCTGCATGTTACACAGACCCCCCTTCAGTGCAGACCCCCCTTCAGTGTATCCACCCCTTCAATGCAGATCCCCCCGTTCAGAGTAGCCCCCCCTTGTTGCCAGTCTGACACCCCCCCAGTGTGTGGTACGCCCCCAAAGCCCCCTAGTACGCCTCTGGATGGCCGCACGGCGCCCCTGTTGCCCATGGTGCCCTGTGCGGCCGCACAGCTCGCACACCCCAAAGGCCGGCCCTGACGCCCATTTGCGCCGACATACATTGTTGTGCGCTGGTCGGCAAGCGGTTAGGCCAAAACTACACTAATACCCCAACTTACGATCCAAAGAAAAAGGAAAAAAGGAAATATATTTTGTTACATATTTTAGTCTATTAGAAAACAAAACTTTTTTGCAAAGTTTTTTTTATAAAAAACGATGCCCCACATCATTAGGTTATCCCCAATAAAACAGACCCATAGTGGAAATGTAAAAAAATACTCTGGTCCATAGAGGATGTAGAGATTCGAGAGCTGAACTGGTTAAACTTGCCAAACATTTGTGAAATGTTTGTGTTGTCCCCGAGGTGACTGCCATGTACCCTTCTCCTCTAAGGACTACATGCAGGTCCCGACTTTGAAGCCAAACTATAATAAATTCTTTACTGACCCATAAGGTCACCTGTATTGTCAGGTAAGAATAAATCTATTAACCTTGTGGAATGTGGACCGGCCACACTCCGGCCATTGTACGGGCCTTCTAAAGTGGTACATTCTACAAAGTCATCGGAGAGAGACAAAAGATGAAAGGCTTTGAGGACAACACTAAGACAGGTTCAAATGTTTAGCATTTCTGCCCCGAGGAGTCCTAAGTGTGGTCACAACACTGACATTTTTTCTGCTTAAGGCAAATGACAAAACATTTGAACTTTCCAGGCCCTGACTTACTTCTTTCCCGAGAAAAATAACTGCATTGCTGTGTACTCACTGACACTTGTCCTATATATACAGTCACCGGCAAATTTGTTAGGTACACCTGTTCAATTGTTTGGTAACATAATGTGCTAATCAGCCAATCACATGGCAGCAACTCAAGGCATTTAGGCATTTAGAGGTGGTGAAGACGACAAAAACCGAGCATTAGAATGGGGAATTTAAAGGGGTTGTAAACCTTCGTGTTTTTTCAAAAATATGAAGGAAACTTGGACAGCCGCACTCCAAAAATGTTCTTTTAATTAAAATCGATCACAAAGTAAACATGCCACACCAAAAAAATTGGAGCAAAAGCTAACGTTTCTCACTGTAGCTTCAGTGCTTAGTCTTAGCTAGTACTTCGTGTTTTTTCACCTTAATGCATCCCCTCATTTTACTTACCTGAGCCAGTTCACCTGCTCGGCGCATCCCCCGGCGTTTTCTTCTCCAAGGAGTCTTGGCGTTGATTGGATAGATTGATAGCAGCACAGCCATAGGCTGCTGCTTGCTGTCAATCAAATACAATGACGTGGACGGCGGGGGGCAGAGCCGAGTCATACACTCGCCGTCTATGGACGGCGAGTGTATGACTCGGGAGTGCGCCCGCAAGGTAACCCCCTCTGGGTTATCTAATGCGGGGAGGAGCTGTGAGAGCCGCTTAGGAACCCCAGAAGAGGAGGATCAGGGCTACTCTGTGCAAAAACAAGCTGCATAGTGGAGGTAAATATGACATGTTTGTTATTTAAAAAAAAATAAGGAAGTTAATTCATATTGTGGAAAGCTTCTTTTGGGGTTGTCCCTACAGTGATTTATATGTGCGTTTTTGTATTTAATGTTTAATGATAATAAAAAAATATATACAAAAAAACTGCTTTATAAAGTTGCCCCTTAAAGTAGAGCTTTAAGGGGCAAGTTCTGCTTTTCATCTTCCTCTCGACTCATCTGCCATATTTGAATGTAGTATTGGCTCTCGCTTTGAAGCCACAAGGATTTACAGCTGGCTGCCCACAGTTAACATGTCGTCACCGGGAACCCAAAGACCAGTGAAGAACTGGCCTGGATGAAGAGGACAGCAGCTACACTTTTTGTAGCTGCTGACTTATAATCAGGGCCGGTGCTACCACTAAGCAAATTAGGCAGCTGATGTTTTTACTCTCTTCTCTCTGCAGCAAGCAACTAAGTCTCAGCATCAGCAAACAGCTGCCGCTCCATTTGCACATAATGTCAGAGGCACAGCGGCGGCGGAGAACTGTGTCTGTGTCCCAACTCCTAAATGAATGGAAGCTAGCAAGCATTAATTGATGGGCACTGGTAGACTACATTGATGGGCACTGGTAGGCTGCATTTGATGGGCGCTGGTGAGGCTGCATTGATGGGCGCTGGTAGGTGGCATTGATGGGTGCTGGTAGGCTGCATTTGATGCATGCTGGTGAGGCTGCATCGATGGGCGCTGGTAGGCTGCATTGATGGGCGCTGGTAGGCTGCATTTGATGGGCGCTGATAGGCTGTATTGATGGGTGCTGATAGGCTGCATTTGATGCGTGCTGGTGAGGCTGCATCAATGTGCGCTGTTAAGCTGCATTGATGGGTGCTGGCGGGGCTGAATTTGATGGACGCTTCATTAAAAAGGTGGGGTTTACATGGGCAGGGAAAAGGGGGTGGGGTCAGGGGTGGAGCCAGGGGGGGCGGCAAAATGAGGTTTTGCCTAGGGTGTCAAAAATCCTTGCACCAGCTCTGTTTCTAATTTTTGGAAACCTGGCTGTACCTCCTACTTTAAAGAGGAACTTTAGTCCCCGTAATCCTGGCCCTGACACCCTTTTTGTCACCACCACCTTGAAAAATCCAGGTGCAATCACAGATTTGGCAAAGGGTTCTTTCTCACCTTCGGGACCTGCAAGGGACCTGTGACACATGGGCAGACAAAATGAGATCCTGGACTCCCATACCGGTGTCTAAAAGCATGTGCAGAGGAACCATGCATAGATAAGCTGCAAGGTCTCCGCCAGGTCTCAAAGCCCTGTGGCACGGCAGGAGTGCAATGTACAAGGAGAAGCACCCTGCTCCAGAAGGTAGATCACAGGTGCAGATCTTGGCTCACCACCGTGGAATACGAATAAAACAAGAAATTGGTCGCACACTGGAACTCCAAATTGTTCCAATATTGTCATGACATATTCAATTTCATCAATGTTATAAATTAATATATCCCATAAATCTGAAATATATCATATTTATTGGGGTATAGCGCGCTCCCGCGTATAGCGCGCACCCCTGTGGAAAAACGTTTTTTTGTACTTACAGTTTTGGTGTCTTGTGCGGCGTACATCGGTGGCCTCGTCGGGTCCGAGGTCCGTCTGCGGCTTCGGGTGTCCTCTTCGTCGGGTCCGGTGTCCTTCTGCGGCGTCCTCGCGTCCTCCCCGCTCGTTTTCCGCGCCGAGTTTGAATACTGCGCCAACATATACAGAGCGCAGTACACTCGTGTATTGTCGGGCAGGCTCGGCAACTCTCGCGCTGACGTCCTGTACGTCCAGGACGTGAGCGCGGAAGGAGCCGAGACTGCCCGACTATACCCGAGTGTACTGCGCTCGGTATATGTCGGCGCAGTATTCAAACTCGGCGCGGGAAAGCGGGTATCGGCGTATACCGCGCACCCACGATTTTGCCTTGATTTTCAGGGCAAAAAAGTGTGCGGTATACGCTGATAAATACGGTAATACATAAATCTTTTCTTAATTTTAAATATTTTAGTTTTAGGAACGTTCGATTTTCTAATGTTTAGTGGGGTCAAACTGACAATAGTTTTCAATCACAGTGACAAGAAAAATTGAAGGCGCAGAATGGAAATTTTTTCTTGAATGAACAAAACTCTAAACGAAAATATGGTTTCCATTTGGGAACAATTGTACATGTAATGCCCATGTTCTCGGCACAAAACGGAGCCTAATATGTCTGGAGATCCATTCAAGTAGCATGTCTGGATGAAATTTGAAGGGCTTTTGAACAAAATGAGTTGACTCAATGATGGAAAGATCAAATGCTCGGATTAAATGATTTTTTAGGATTTCCGTACGAACATTTGAACAAAATTGTCCTGATGTATGGCCAGTTGAACTGGTTGCTGTCATGCCTCGTACACAAGACCGGTTTTCCCGACGAGAAAACTGCCATTTTTTAGATTGGTCTGGAAAACCCGTCGTGTGTATGCTCCATAGCAGTTTTCCCAATGAGAAACCTGCCCGCAAAAAAATTAGAACCTGCTCTATTTTTCCCGTCGCGTTTCCAGTCAGTCTTTTTCTCATCGCGAAAACCGCTCGTGTGTATGCTTTTCCGAGGGGAAAAAAAGCGCATGCTCAGAATCAAGTATGAGACGGGAGCGCTCGTTCTGGTAAAACTAGCGTTTGTAATAGAGGTAGCACATTCGTTACACTGAAAAGCACAAGGCTGAACTTTTACTAACACGAGGATCAGCAAAAGCCACCCAAAGGGTGGCGCCATTTGAATGGAACGTCCCCTTTATAATGCCTGTGTGCGCTATAATCTGTTTTGTACTGTATTTGGTCTTATAGCGGCACCATCTTAGATGTATAGCATTTTTAGGGTGTGCCCCCCAAGTATCTTTTTGTATTTTGTATAGACCCTGACCAGGTCTCTTGGGCTGGAGCACCCCTCCCCCTCTTCATTACCTCACATTAGTGGCCACCAGTGTATAGGAAGAATCCCTTCAGTTCTCCCACATAGAGGAGTTTATCTCCCATGGTTGAGACCCAGGTTCTTTCATTCTATTACTAGGGTAGGACCCACTAATTCGGGGTACTTTGTCGCAGTAAGTGGGCTTAGCACTATATGACCATATAGTGCGACCAAACCCCCGTATTTTTGAATATGTTCAGGTGTTTTTAACTAGCCTTGCAGGACAAATGTCATTTTTTCATGTGTGCGCTATAATCTGTTTTGCCCTTTATAGTGCCGTCGTACGTGTTGGACGTCACCGCGCTTTGGTCGAGCGTTTTTTTTGACTGAACGTGTGTATGCAAGTCAGGCTTGAGAGGAATCACATTCGGAAAAACCTTTGGGTTTTGGCATGTCAGGAAAACCGGTCGTGTGTACAGGCCATTAGGGTATGTAACCACCTTATTTGTACCTTGTAGATGAGGAATGGATAGTAAGAGGCAATAGAAGGGCCGAGTTATCTGGTTGCCCCCTATAAGCACACACATGAATGGTAAAGCCTCAAATTCAGAATACATCTTGGATAACTGTATCTATATACAGAAGTAAAGAGTAAACACATGGGGAGAAGTACGGACACACCTGCCGCTTACTAAGAAGTCAAACTTCAGAGCCAAAGCCGTTTCACCCCCCCCCCCCCGAGCAGAGCATTAGGGGGTGGGGGGGCACGATCTGCCTATTCAAGGCTGAGAAATCCTTTCATCATTCTGCCTGATTCAGCCCTGGAGGTTAAAGCATCCCATTCAGCCCTGATTACAGCAGATGTTACCACACATCACTTAAGAGATTCACAGAAATTCCGTTTTCAGGCTGATGGTTCTGTTCTGGTAAAATGTACCCCATACAAGCTCTGCTCAATACAGCTAATAGGCCAACTCCAGCCAAAATATACAACATTTTAGGTTTTTCTTGGGACTCATTTAGACGAATGCATGAACAGAGGTGCATTTTCTTATAACGCTAGGGGGGTGTGCTGTCACATGTCAAGGTGTGCTTCATTTCAGCGTCGGCATTCATTATTGAACGCCCATTAGTTTCCTCACATAGCACTGATTTACTAACAGACATATCTGACTGGATGTAGCACCACTTCTTCAAACTCAATTAATCAATCCAAATCCGAGCTCCTAATATTTCCTCCCCCATGTGCCCCTCCCCCTGACTTCTCTGTCAAGATCAATGGCACACAGATCAGTCTGTCCCCACATGCCAGGGTGCCAGGCAGAGGCGGCTCTCTAATTAGTGCCTAATTAGTGCCTAACGCCTCGCACTTTCAGGGGCCTCGCGGCCACCTAATTTGCCTGATGTATGTAATAGAATGCGAGGGAATGTCCCTGGTCAGTGTCCCCAAGCTGCAGATGAATTGTAGAGGTGGAGGCGGAGCTGCCGGCCGCTGCTGAACCCGCCAGAAGGTAGGGGCAGACTGGGCCGGGGGGGGGGGCAGGGAGGTCTCTGATGCCTCGTAAAAATTGCATTCTTTTTTTTATAGCTAGAATTATTTTTCCCATCATGGGCGTGAGTGGGGCCTCATGTCTAAACTTTGCCTAAGGCCTCACAAAGCCTAGAGTCACCTCTGGTGCCAGGGGTAACCCTGGACTCTGAACTCTCCTTTCAGGCCCACATCAAATCTCTGTCCAAATCATGCCACCTCAACCTCCGCAACATCTCCAGAATACGCTCCTTTCTAACCAATGACACCACAAAGCTCCTAATTCACTATCTGGTTATCTCTCGCCTCGACTAATGTAACTTCCTCCTCATTGGATTACCTTTACATAGGCTATCCCCCCCCCCCCTTCAGTCCATCATGAATGCTGCTGCAAGACTCATCAACCTTACCAACCGTTCAGTGTCCTCAACCCCTCTCTGTCAGTCTCTCCACTGGCTTCCGCTCACCCAACAAATAAAATTCAAATTCAGAAAAAATTAAAAGATCATTAAAGTTAAATAAAAAATAACAAACATGTTATACTTACCTCCACTGTGCAGCTCGTTTTGCACAGAGTGGCCCCGAACCTGGTCTTCTGGGGTCCCTCGGCTGCTGTCTCGGCTTCCCCCCCCCCCCCCGCAAGGACTCAACACCTTCATGCGAGCGTGCTTACATGGTGTTGAGATCTTGCGGGCGCGCTTCCATGATACAGCCAGCGGCCATAGCCGCCGACTGTATCACTCGGCCCGCCCCCCACGCTGCATCATTGGATGTGATTGACAGCAGCGGGAGCCAATGGCTGCGCTGCTTTCAATCAACCAATGAATGACCCGGGAAGATGGCTATTTACACGTTTAGTTACTTATGAGCACAGTTTTATCTTGTTTTTTTTTTTGTTTTTTTAAAGTGTATTTTGTGTGTGTACTTGAGAGAGGAGCCGGACTGCAGGAGTTGGGAGTAGGCAGGCCTCCCCCAGAGGCAATCTGCCACCTTTCTCCATGCCCCGGGTGGCAATGGTGGGTGTGTGAGGGGGTCCTCCCACACAGCCCACCCTACCTGCTCCGCTTTGAAGCCCAACGGGGCAGAGGGACTCCCTATAAGGGAGTGAGAGGATCTAGCCCGCTCAACCAGCCCCGTTAGTCCTTCGCCTCTCTTTTTAGAGACCGCGTGGTCAAAGTGCGTGCATGATAACCTAATTTCGAGTGTGTGTAAGTGTGGTGGTTTTTGTGGGAGGGGGGTGGGCGTACTAGGCGCAGGCTTACCTCGCATAGCACACCCACCGATAGCCGGGCTGAGACCACCAAACTCAATTCACATGTAGCTGAGACCGGGATCCGAACCCCTAGCTGCAGAGGTGAATGGCTTGTCCGCTTGTCGCGTTGAGCCACCGCAGCTCTCGTTTTATCTTGTTTTCATTGTAACTGCAGTGTCTACTGTCATTTTATAAAGTGCTGCACAAACTGTTGGCGCAATATAAATCCTGTATAATAATAATAATTATAGGTACAGGTTGATGTGCTTTCAATGCGTTTATCACTTTAGGCTTAGAGTAGGTAGAGTTAATAGCCATTGGCCAAAGCTTGTTAAAGGGTTAGTTCACCTTTACCAAAAACTTCCCATGCAGATGAGGATCGTCTGTAGATAAAAACAAACGGTAGCTTTGTCTAAAGTTGGATAATGCCCATGTTATTGGTGTAGGAAAGTAGTCTTTGCTTGCTTTTACCTGGCTCTTGGAGTACTATTTCATCCACTGACACCAATAATATATCGTAATTATTATCACTGACACCAACAATGGGACATTATTCCTCCCACTGACACCATCAAAAAAGCACAATTCCATTGAAACCAATGATAGGGCACAATTCCTTCCATTTCCAACAATGATAGGCCATAATTCCTTCCATTGATACCATTGATGGGCCACTATTCTTCCCACTACCACCATCAATGGAGCACTACTCCTTCCACTACCACCAACAATTGGAGAACTACTCCTCACATTGACACCAACAAGAGGGCACAATTCCTCCCACCGACACCAACAATGGGGCAGAATTTCTTCCATTGACACCAACATTGGGATACTATTCCTCCAGCTGGCACCAACGATGTGGCACTAGACCTCCCACTGACACCAAAGTGGTGTTTCTCCCACTGGACGCCAGGACATTTTCCACTCCCACTGCCCCTAGTCTGGCCCCCTAAAAGTCTGAAAGACCGTAAACTCACCCTTTGTTTAGAAAGTTTGAAGACCCCTGGTGTAGGCTATCTATGTAACTCCTGAAACCTGGCTGAAAAAAGTCCCTTATTGCTACAATGTTGCTAAAATACTCCTAGTTCTTAAAGCAGAGTTCCACCCAAAAATGGAACTTCCGCTTTTTGGAATCCTCCCCCCCTCCAGTGTCACATTTGGCACCTTTCAGGGGGGAGGAGGGAGCAGATACCTGTGTAATACAGGTATTTGCTCCCACTTCCAGGCATAGATCATTGTGGTGACCTACGCCATGTCCGGCGCCTACTTTGCCCCTCCGCTGTCTTCTGGGAGACACACAGGTCCCAGAAGACATCAGGGACCAGTGGGATGAGCGCAGTGCGACTCGCGCATGCACAGTAGGGAACCAGAAAGTAAAGACAAGGCTTCACTTCCTGATTCCCTTAACGAAGATGGCGGCGCCTCCACCAAAGGGGGCCGAGGTACGGATCGGCTTCAGATGCCGACATCACGGGCGCCCAGGACAGGTAAGTGTCCATACAGTATATTCAAAGTCAGCAGCTGTAGTATTTGTAGCTGCTGACCTTTAGTATATATTTTTTTTCGGTGGAACACCGCTTTAAAGTGATTGTAAACCCTTATTTTTTTTTAAACATCAAACATGTTATACTTACGTGCTCTGTGCAATGGTTTGCACAGGGCAGCCCAGATCCCTGATAGGCTACCTAGAGCCTAAAAGTACAGTGCAAGTAACAGAAAGTCCAGTCTGGGCAGGTTGAGTATAGCTTATGAGCTGGGCTAGTTGAGGGCCTCCAGGTCAGATGACGTTGGTGTGTCATGTGATCCCTCTGATATCACTTGAAATAAAATAAAAAAATTGTGTGAATTTGAGGAAAATAAAATACTGTATGTTCCTTAGGCTGACATGGCACCAGCCTGCTACACAAGAGAGACAGGGATTGGCTATATAAAAGCAGGTTGCATGTCACCCACATTGTTTATCATTTTTTTCAGGACAGGAAATTTTCATTTACCTCGTCTTGTAAATTGACAGACGAGATCCATGTCAGCACATATGTCATTCCCCTTCCTGCACTGGCAGACGCTAATCCCCTATAGCTGCCTCCACCTAGAACCAGTCACCAAGCACTGACTACAATGACGAGCCGCTCCGCTCAGCAGTGTGACAGTCTGTTAACCCTTCCATCACTGAGGATTAGCGAACAAAAATACAAAACATGGAAGGCAATTGTTTTCTCAAAGCTGAACTCCAGGCCGATATAAAAACAACACCAATGAATGCAGTTGTGTATTTATTAAAAATAATTAAAGCCCAACTCCTGGAAATTTGACAGTTCTGCCTTGCGGGGGGGGGGGGGGCTGCATCCACAGTGCAAGGGTTAACTACCAGGGATGCAAAGGTGGCACTTGCGACTGGGCCCTGGTGTTCCGCTACTGTGGGGGGGCCCAAGACCGCTGAGGGTCCATAAGGCTTGATTCAAACTGCTGCAGCCCAAAGTCATGTGACTTGCTTGCGACTTCCTTGGGCCTTTTTGCAATTTGCTTCTGATTTCCTTGCAACTTTTGTGATTGCAGTTTATGGCACTCAAATCCAAACCAGAGGAAAGGGCCTGAGACCAACAGAAAGGTCGTTCAGGGGGGTCTTCATGGTTTCTTGCCCTGAAGGTTCTAGTTACACCTGTCTGGAACTTGGTAGAAGGCCGAGATGCTAGGAGGGCTCCCCTTGCGGCCGAGCGCAGCACACCACTGAAGGTGATACAGCGGGTGTGGTGCCCACAGAAGCACGAGTGGCGGGAAGCTGAAACTGGTGACAGGCATGCTTGGGTGGTCCAGGAAGTAGGAACCAGAGGGCAGACCAGATAGCGGAGGCGGGAGCCAAGCCAGGGGTCAACACAGGAAATCAGTCCAGAATCAGAGTCAAGTTCAGGGAGCAAGATAACCGAGTCCAGTAGCCAGGCCGGGATCAGATGCAGGAAGCAGGCGCAGAGAAGTCAGGTGCAAGCCAAGGATCAAGCCAGAAGGTCAGAAAGATCAGGTCAGGGCAAGCCGGGTCGGTACACAGATCAGGAACAGCAAATACACGGAACTCAGGAATGCAGGACAAGCTGAAGATACACCAGCGATGTGCCAGTGTTAGCAGCGGGTTTAAATAGGCCGGGCAATTATCACGCTGGGCGTGCGCCATTGCACACGCGCATGCGCCTATTCAAGGCGCCGCGCATCCTTGTGCGCGCATGCACATCAGCGCGTCTATTTTCCTGATAACACCTCTGGGTTGACTGCTTGTTTAGTCTTGGAGAGGAGAAAGACTTTATCTTACCTGATCCTCCACTCCCCCACCAGTGCTCCCCTATGTTCCAGCAGTGGACCAATGCTTGTTGAGTACTTGCTGGCTTTCCTCCAGTTCTCTCCCACATGCCCAAGACATGCTGGTAGGTTACCGGGAAATTAAAAAAATAAGGTCACAAGGTGTAAAGTGCACCAAAGATCACAATGCAGTCATGGTAGTGTGGATATGTATTTTTTATTCATTTTTATTAAGTAATTTTTTATTCATTTGCCCCACCTGATTTCCATGGTGCTGAAACTATGTTTGTTTGGGAGGAGACGCCCTGAAGTTACCGCGTTTGCTAGTGTAAGGATCCGGATACTCCGGACGTACGCCAACACACAGTCCGGCCGGCTGTGTTTTTTTGCTCTGCTGTTTTTACTTTTATGCCCGCTTGATGCCTATTTTAATCTTCGGAATGTAAGTAAGCATTCGGCTGTTCTATGTTTTAAATAAACCAGCGCAGTATTACGCTATATTCCCCTCTTGGTGTTTTCCTTACATATCTGTGGAGCTTGGATTTAATGGTGATCACTAATGAATGGAGAGTTCCCCTATTGGGATATCGCTAGTTGAAGATAACCATTTGGGCTGCTGCTGGATCTGATTTTTATGCTGTATATTTACTGAATTCTGGTAAGAGTCAGTATTATCTGTGGTGGAGGTCTCCTGTTTGTTCTGAACACAGCGTGGTTGTCATCACTGTTACCTGAGATTCCTTTCATCACTACACCTGTGGACTGCTTCAAAACCTCTTGGCTTGCCTAGATTGTCATTTTGTGAATATCAACTGCAGAGACATTTATGATATCCAGTAGTCATTCACAATTTATACTCACACTATTAGTGGTTTTTACCATCATATATTGAACTGTTTCTAATTTATTGTTTGTTAGTCACTGGTGGTTCATTATATCACTTTAAATTAGCGCGACTTCCTTTTTCTAATATGTTTGTTTACAGCACTAGCAGGACAAAATGTTAAAAAAAAAGTTAGCCCCCTCCCAGAACCAACCAGCCTGGCACGCCAGGAATGCAGGCTGGTATACCCATTTCAAGAGGTAGCTCCTGTGTATGCTGATACTAGCCCATATGCACTTCAGCATTGGGGTGGGGGTGCTTTGAGATGAGTTCCCCAAAAATGGAGCTCCCTATCTCTTTGGCACCTCCGGTGGTCAGGAAGAGGTGCTGGAAAGGGAGGGGGGCAGTGTTGCCAACCTTCCAGATTTAAATTTACTAACACGACCCACAAAATTTACTGGCACGGCCAAAATTATGGTTTTAAGTGCAAATTTGAGTATTTAAGCTACAAACAAGTACAATGAGCAATTAGCAATGTGATTTAAGGTAGATTTTAAAGCAAGAAACATATTTCCTATTTTATTTTCAATAAAGTAGCTCAGGGACAGGACTCAGGAGGGCAAGAAATTAGAATGGGCGGCACACACACATGAAACTGACTCTCACAGTGACACTGACAGCAGTGTGCATCAGAACAGATGATGAGGACATGTGACCTCCTGAGTCACAGTGACAGTCTCTCTTCACGCCAGGTGGTCCCTTCAGTCCACTCCAGTCTAAACAGCCCTGACAGTCCCACTCCCAGCTTGCATGGCTCCTGTCCTGCAGACCCACACACAAGGCTCCAGCCGCTTGGCTCCCTTGCACCATGAGACATCATATGACACGCTTAGGCACTGCCTCCACCAAACCCGCCGGCCCGATCTGAACCCAGTGGCGGCTGGTGGTGTTTTGTTTTGGGGGGGCAAACAACCACCCCCCTCGGCACCTCAAACCCCCCCTCGCTGTCTGCTGTGGGAGCAGCAGGGATCGGGCAGTGGCGGGGATCAGCAGCAGCGGGCACATCAGGCAGCAGCGGACATGGGGCAGCAGTGGGCACATCGGGACACAGGTTCCCCATTCCTCATATAGAATAGTCTTCATTTATAGTTTTCATTGCTCACAACCCGTTCCCCATATCCACTCTGTCATTGTTAGTCCAGGAATGAATCTCCACCTTCCACTGATGATAATTTTACTGGGGGGGATTGTGAGCTCCCAAAATTAGTTTGATGTTTATGCAAAATAAAGCTTTTATGGACTGTGCAAACTGGTCTGGCACTCTCACCCTCTTAATGCCAAAATGATCTTCTCCACGAGCCTGGTAGGATACCCCAGTTGATTGACAGCAGCCTCCATGACCTCTACACTGCATATTACTTTAGAGTCCAGTGCCATATACACCATATAAAGGCTAAATGTGGCCAGTAAACAGGACAAAACAGCAACTGATAGGCAGCAAATGTCTCGGGCAGCAAATGGTAGACAGGAACAAGCTGTGGTCAAGAGAAAAACAAAGTCCATAGCTGGTGGAGAGAAACAATCTGTGGTCAGGAGACAAGCAAGGTCGACAGGAACAAGCAGTGGTCAGGTGACAAGCCAGGTCAGCAACTGGTGGACAGGAACAAGCCATGGTCAAGAGAAAAACCAAGTCCATAGCTGGTGGACAGGAACAATCTGTGGGCAGGAGACAAGCAAGGTCGACAGGAACAAGCAGTGGTCAGGTGACAAGCCAGGTCAGCAACTGGTGGACAGGAACAAGCCATGGTCAAGAGAAAAGTTGAGCCAATAACTGGTGGACAGGAACAAGCTGTGGTCAGTACACCACCTGGGTCAGTGACTAGTAAACAGAAAAAAGCCATGATCAGGAGACAAACCAGGTTCGACAACTGGCCAACAGTAACAAGCAATAGTCAGGAGGCCACCTGGGTCAGCAACTGGTAGACTGGAACAAGCCATGCACAGGACACAAGCTGGGTCAGTAACCGGTAGACCGAAACTAAAAAAAAAAAGGATAGGAGATAAGCTGGGTCAACAGCTAGTAGATTAGAACAAGCAGTGGTCAGGATACCACCTGGGTCAGCAACTGGTAGACAGGAACAAGCTGTGGTCAGGAAACAACTATGGTCAGCTACTGGTAGACAAAAAAAAGCGATGGCCAGGAGACAAGCCCGGTCAACAACTGGCAGGCAATAGCAAGCTGTCACGTACCTGGTGGCCAAGCCCGACGTGCAGGGAGCGGCAGCCCTTGCTTCTCTGATCACGGGACCCCTGATAGAGCAGACAGGGAGTTTGGGAATGCAGAGTCGCACAAGCGCCTGGTGCAATGCTGGTGCTGGGGCTGCGTGAAGCTTCTGTAGTCTCCGGAGGTGCGTCAAGGAAGCTGATGCAGGCTGACGGTTGCAGGCAGAAGGCAGAGGCTCTGGAAGCGGGAGCAGCAGCAGAAGCGGGGGAGGTGTACTGTAGTACATGCAGGAACAAGTTTCAGCAGGTAAGTCCACAAGCTGGCTGGCGGATCAGATGCAGGTACAGCTGGCAAAGGCAGGGTCAAAGTCCAAGCCAGGTCAGCAACTGGCGTGCAGCAGGAGGTACAGAGGATGAGGCAGAGGGATGGTCAAACAAGCCAAAGTCAGGGCAGGCGGAAGGCAGGAGTAAACAGGTACAAGCCGGGTCTCAGGAACAGGAACAGTAGAGGTAACAGGAGCAAATGATCACAGGGAACGCTGTAGACTGGGCACCAAGAGGCACTGGAATCAGACCCCTCTTAAGTTCAGATTTGGCGCCAGAACGGCGTCTTCACGTGCCTGCGCGCCGCCGCCGGTGCGCACGCCCGTGCGCAGAACGGTGCCGAGATTGCGTGTGCCCGTGCGTGCCGATGCGCCGTTGCCGCGAATGCGTGCACCCATGCGCGCCGATGCGCCATCAGGTGGACAAGACTGCTCATGACACAAGCAGTAGTCAGGAGGCCATCCAGGTCAGCAACTGGCAGACAGTAACAAGCAGTAATCAGGAGGTCATCTGGGTCAGAAACTGGTGGACATGAGCAAGCCATGGTCAGTAGACAAGCCGGCTCAGTAACCGGTAGACAGAAAAAAGCTGTGGTCCGGATAGAAGCTGGGTCAACAACAACGGTCAGTCAAGAACAAGCAGTAGCCAGGACACCACCTGGGTCAACAACTGGTGGACAGGAAAAATCTGTAGTCGGGAAACAAGTAGGGTCAGCAATCAGTAGACAGAAATAAGCCTAGGTCAGGAGACAAGCTGGGTCAACAACGACAGGCAATAGCAAGCTGTAGTCAGGTGGCCATCCAGGTCAGCAACTGGTAGTTAAAAGCAAGCCATGGTCATTAAACAATCTGGGCCAAAATCTAGCAGACAGTAACAAGCTGTGGTCAGGAGGCCACCAGGGTCAGCAACTGGTAGTAAGAAACAACCAATGATCAGGAGAAAAAGCCAGATCAGCAACTGGTAGACAGGAACAGACTATAGTCATTAGACAAGCCAAGTTTGCAACAGGGGTGGACAGGAATACGCTGTAGACATGTGCATTCGTTTTCATTAGAATGCATTTTCGTCCGAAAATCAAGTGCAAGAAACGAAAACCGAAAGATCCGACATAAAAAATGCTTTATTTTCGTTTTCGTTGCGGTAAAAATTCAATAAAGAGAGATTCGACATTATAGGGAAAAGATTCGACATCATAGAGAAAAGATCCAACAGTATAGAGAAAAGATTCGACACTATAGAAATAATAGATTAGACATTACAGTGAATAGATTTCGATTTATGAGAAAATAGATTCGACATTATAGAGAATAGATTCGACATTATTACTAGTCATACAAAATTAGAATTCTTGTAGGCGGAATATTCGAACGGAAATGTACGATTGAAAGTAAAGATTTGACGTTCCGTCGAATATTCGTTTGAACAATCGACAGAAACCAAAAATATTCGACGTTCCGTCGAATATTCTTCTGCCCATTCGACAGAAACCAAGTATTATTGGATTTTCGGACGAAAGCTATTCCCCAACGAAAAACAAAATAAATCAAAACGATTTTTGGGAGTAACTAAATAAATTTATTTTCCAAACGAAAACGAAAAAACGAAATGAAATATTCCAGTCTACACATGTCTAAGTCAAGACCCAAGTCAGGTTACCAACTGGTAGACAAGAATAAGGATATAATCAGGGTCAGCAACTGGTAGACTCAACAGGATCAGGTACTCACGCCACAAGATAAGTAGCTGAAGACCATCCAGCATTTTCTCGATTAAGCTCTGGTCCGTAAGTAGGCCTTCTGGAGCCAGCCTAGAATTGGGACAACAGAACACCCCCCTCTCCTTATATTATCACCATAACATTACTGGTATTCAACAGAGTTCACTCGGAACAATACTGGGCAGATTGGGCATGGGAAATTTTGAGCTCACTAGATTTCTGGCAGGATCACTTTTTCCCATTTCTTTCCATTTTAGAGTTGATTTATGCTGATTTTGGAAAAGGTGTTACATTGTAATAGCCGGCAACAGCCGAGCTCCAGCCTGATCCTATACAGCGGAAGACGTAAGGCAGTAAAATAATCATTGTGACATCTGACAGGTTAATGTGACTGGCTCTGGATTAGCTGTATAGCATCATACAATAAACAAGGATTTTAAGCATTATTACCCTGACTCGTAAAACTTTCAACTCCACCTTGTTAGAGAAGATTCTATTGCACCATTAAAAGGAAAGTGTAACACGAGACGATTGATAGACCGGCATTAATAAAGCGTGTTTATTTCAGTCAAAGTCATTTCATTGGTTCCTGTGTTATGGTATGTGTCATTTATTCTACATTGGTCATGTATACTTTATTTCCCATATGACGTAGCTTTGACGTTGTACAATAGCTCTAGCTGCATTGAAGAGGGTTTGGTACAATCCCCCCTTTTATGTCAATGGCATAGACAGCAGTGGTGGTCGGTGGATTTTTTTTTTTGGGGGGGGGGGAGGTGTCGGTGGCATACTGTTTTCCACCCCCCCCCCAAAAAAAAAGTTACCACCAGCCGCCACAAGCCATTCAAGAAACTTGCGGCGCTTCTATCCCCACAGCTGTCCCTTCTGCCCAGCCCTTGTCCCTGCCCTATTGCCCTATTTAACCTCTTGCCGACCAGCCCCCATCATTTTACTGTGGCAGGTTGGCACAGCTGCGCAAACCGCCGTCGGTGAACGCCGGCCGCTTTAAGAGCTGAAGGGGGCCCGCAGTGCGACGCCGAAAGCCGATGTGCGTGGCTGGTGGTCACAATGTCTGCTGGCAACCCGCAATCGCTCCACAGAGTGCCAGATTGGGGATCTGTCAATGAAAAAGGGAAGTAGAGAGAGATCTGCTGTTCCTAGTGAACAGGAACAGCGATCTCTCTCCTCCTCCAGTCAGTCCCCTCCCCCCACAGTCAGAAACACTTCCCTAGGGAACACTTAACCCCTTGATCGCCCCCTAGTGTTTATACTCTTCCCTGCCAGTGACATTTATACAGTAATCAGTGGCTATGTATAGCTCTGATTGCTGCATGAATGTCACTGGTCCAAAAAAAGTGTCAGATGTGTCCACCGCGATGTCGCAGTCCCGCTAAAAATTGCTGAACACCATTACTAGTAAAATAATAATAATAATAAAAAAGGCATAAATCTATACCCTATTTTGTAGATGCTATAACTTTTGCGCAAACCAATCAATATACGCTTATCGAAATTTTTTACCAAAAATATGTAGAAGAATACATCTTGGCCTAAATTTATTAAGATTTTTTTTGGGGGGGGGATATTTTTCTATAGCAAAAAGTTATAAATATTGTTTTTTTTTTTTCAAAATTGTTGGTCTTTTTTGTTTATAGCGCAAAAAATAAAAACCGCAGAGGTGATCAAATACCACCAAAAGAAAGCTCTATTTGTGGAAAAAACAGACATACATTTTTGTGTACAGTGTCGCACGACCGCGCAATTGTCAGTTAAAGTGACACAGTGCCTTATCGGAAAAAAATGGCCTGGTCAGAAGGTGGGTTTATCCTTCCGGGGCTGAAGTGGTTAAAATGAATGGCATCTGAAAATCGTGTTGTGCAATTTGTCATTTTAGCAGAGCGTATTGAAATTGCAGCAGAACTGTACCGAGTTTTTAGGTGGCATTAAAATCAGTGCCAGGACAAGATCATCCAGTGCCCAGGGCAAGGATGGCAAATTGCACCCCCCCCCCCCTTCATTATGTGCAAGCTTATGAGGAGTAGGGAAAGCTCAGCCTGCACCTCCTCCTGGCTCTCTTCTTTTCTCCTTGGTGCTTCTAGTAGTGAACTGACAGAAGTAGTGATGCTGCTATCACTACTCCTTTCAGCCTTATGGGAAAATAAACTTGTGGGGCCTCCATCTCTACAATACACGCTGCGCCCAGGACAGCCGTTCCTTGTGCCTACATCTTGTCACGTCCCTGATTAAAATGAATGCCATCTGAAATTCGTGTTGTGCGATTTGTCATTTTGAAATTGCAGCAGAACTGCGCTGAGTTTTTAGGTGCCATTAAAATCAGTGCCAGGACAAGATCATCCAGTGCCCAGGGCAAGGATGGCAAATTGCGTCCCCACCCCCCTTTCATTATGTGCAAGCCAGAGGCATTGCTAGGGGGGTGCGGTCCGCACCGGGTGACACCCGCTAGAGGGGTGACACCATCCCGTTTTTTTTTTTTTAGCTGACATGCTGCCCTGTGCAATCCCAGCCTGCCCTGTACCACCCCAGCCTGCTCTGTGCCACCCCAGCCTGCCCTGTACCTCCCCAGCCTGCCCTGTATCACCCAGCCTGCCCTGTACCACCCCAGCCTGCCCTGTACCACCCCAAACAGTCCTATACCACCCCAGCCTGCCCTGTACCACCCCAGCCTGCTCTGTGCCACCCCCGCCTGCCCTGTACCACCCCAGCCTGCCCTGTATCACCCAGCCTACCCTGTACCACCCCAGCCTGCCCTGTACCTGCCCAAACAGCCCTGTACCACCCCAGCCTGCCCTGTACCACCCCAGCCTGCCTTGTACCACCCAGCCTGCCCTGTACCACCACAGCCTGCCCTGTACCACCCCAAACTTTCCCATGCCACCCCAACTTGCCCTGTGCCACCCTAACTTGCCCTGTACTACCCCAATCTGCCCTATGCCACCATAACTTGCCCTATACCACCCCAACCTACCCAATGCCACCCTAACTTGCCCTGTACCACCCCAACCTTTCCCATGCCATCGCAACTTGCCCTATGCCACCCTAACTTGCACTATACCACCCCAACCTGCCCTGTACCACCCTAACTTGCCCTATACCACCCCAACCTGCCCTATGCAACCCTAACTTGCCCTATATCACCCCAAACTACCCTATATCACCCCAACATGCCCTATACCACCTTAACCTGTCCTATACCACCCCACTACACCAACCTGCCACTATACCACTCTATGCTACCCTAACCTGCCACTATACTACCCTATACTATCATTTACAGGGGCTGGTTTGGGGTGCGCCCCGTGCCCGTGCGCTGCCTGCTTGGTGCTGGGCAGCCTAGACAGAGGGGTGGGGGGTGACACCATGTTTTACCGCACCGGGTGACACCAACCCTAGTGACGCCACTGGTGCAAGCTTATGAGGAGTAGGGAGAAAGAGCGAGCACAGCCTGCACCCCCTCCCGGCTCTCTTCTTTTCTTCTTGCTGCTTCTAGCAGTGGGCTGACAGAAGTAGTGATGCCACTATCACTACTCCTTATAGCCTTATAGTAAAATAAACTTGCGCCGCCTCCATCCCTACAATACACGCTGCGCCCAAAACAAATGCAGCCACCACATTTAGGAATTAGTAAGCTGCAATATATTACATGGACTGTATACATCCAAAGACTGTTTTAGTATTTTCATTTCACCGTATTTGTCATTTATTTGGATCAGAGTTCCGTCGTTGTGATGGCATTTCATAATGGGTCCAGAAAGCGTGTAGGTGAAATCTTCCTCGGAAGTGGTAATCCTTGTTGATCGGAGTCTACGCAGCAAACAAACAGCTTAGCGGCAGACAAGCCGTCTTTGAAGAGAACAGATGTAGTCTCGGCCTCCGCCTCGGTGTCTCTGTCTCTTGTCCCCTCTGGCAGTTCAGTCTGTCTTCTCACAGATGAAGAATGAAACTTGCTACAAGGTTCACAGTTTGTTATACAGGACGGTGCAGCTCCCGTCAGGTTTGGCTTAATGTGGACTTTTTTAGCAACTTTACAAATCTGCATGAATACATTCCTGGCATGCCGCAATATACAGCTACACAGTATCATCTTCTAACAAAATCCAAACCTTATTATTAAACAGAAAATCTTGTACTCCAGTCCATTGACTTTGAATGGGCAGAGATAATGTCATCAGTCAGCTGCAGGCAGGAGGAAGCATTTCCTCAGTCTCCTCTCTCCCAAAATGTGCATGATTGTGTCTGCTCTCAGGCCCCGTTCACATACTATACCTTTGCCTTTACACACACATGAATTTTAATGGCATCCCAGTCTTAGTCCGTAGGGTTCAATATTGAGTTGGCCCACCCTTTGCAGCTATAACAGCTTCACCTTTTCTGGCTGTCCACAAGGTTTAGGAGTGTGTCTACAGCAGGGGTAGGGAACCTGGGGCCCTCCAGCTGCTGTTAAACCTAATTTTTCTATGAGTCATTGCAAGGCTTATGCCGGGTACACACGAGAGGATTTATCCGCGGAAACGGTCCTCCGGACCGTATCCGCGGATAAATCCTCTGGCGGATTTTGATCTCCTGGTTGTACTAACCAGGAGATCAAAATCCCCGCGGAAGTCCGTCTGCTGTGACGCGTCGCACCGTCGCCGCAATGATGACGCGGCGACGTGCGCGACGCTGTCATATAAGGACTTCCACGCATGCGTCGAATCATTACGACGCATGCGGGGGATGGATTCGGACGGATTGATCCGGTGAGTCTGTACAGACCAGCGGATCAATCCGTTGGAATGGATTCCAGCGGATAGATTTCTTAGCATGTCAAGAAATTTTTATCCGCTGGAAATCCATCCCCGGGGAAAAAATCCACGGAAAAATATCCGCTGGATTGTACACACCAGGGGATCTATCCGCTGAAACCGGTCAGCGGATCAATTTCAGCGGATCGATCCTCTCGTGTGTACGGGGCCTTACAGTTACAAATATTCACAGAGGCATGATGGGAATTGTAGTTCTGCCCCAGGTTGCCTACCCCTGGTCTACAGGAATGTTTGACCATTCTTCCAGAAGCACATTTGTGAGGTCAGGCACTGACGTTGGATGAGAAGACCTGGCTCGCAGTCTTCGCTCATCCTAAAGGTGTTCTATCAGGTTGAGGTCAGGACTCTGTGTAGGCCAGTCAAGTTCCTCAACCCCAAACTCGCTCATCCATGTTTTTATGAACCTTGCTTTGTGCGCTGGTGCGCAATCATGTTGGAACAGGAAGGGGTCATCCCCAAACTGTTCCCACAAAGTTGGGAGCATGAAATTGTCTCCAAAATGTCTTGGTATGCTGACGCCTTAAGAGTTCCTCTCACTGAAACTAAGGAGCCAAGCCCAACCCCTAAAAAACAACACCGCCCCATAATATCCCCCCCCCCCCCCACAAAGCAAGGTCCATAAAGACATGGATGAGCGAGTTTGGGGTGGAGAAACTTGACAGTCCTGACCTCAACCGAGAGAACACCATATTTCAAAAAATACAAGGCTGAGGGATCATCATCAGCATTCAGACTTTACAAAGAATGCAACAAGAAATGTAAGGGTGCAATTAGAGCAGCTAAGATAAAACAGGAAAGACACATAGCGGAGGAGAGCAAAAAAAACAAGAAATTCTTTAAAGGGGTTGTAAAGGTAAATGTTTTTTCACCCTAATGCCCTCTTTTGCTTTTGCAATTAACGGACCTCCAGCTGTTGCAAAACTACAAGTCCCATCATGCCTCTGCCTCTGGGTGTCATGCTTGTTGCTGTCAGAGTCTTGCTATGCCTCATGGGACTTGTAGTTCTGCAACAGCTGGAGGTCCGCTAATTGCATATCCCTGCCCTAATGCATCCTATGCATTAAGGTGAAAAAACATCCGACATCACCGCCCCCCCCGAGCCCCCGTTTTACTTACCCCTCGAAAGTCCCGCGCGCATCCCCGTCATCCTGTTCGATTCCCAGCCTGGCCGTTGATTGGCTAGGTTGGATGGATTGATTGCAGCGCAGCCATTGGCTGGCGCTGCGGTCAATCACATCCAATGACGCGGCGCGTCAGGGGGCGGGTCCGAGTGATACAGTCGGCGGCTATGGCCGCCGCTGTATCAACGGGAGCGTGCTCGCAAGAGCTTTTCACCATGCGAGGGAGCTCGCATGAAGGTGGAAAGCTCTTGCGAGGAGTAGCCGAGACAGCCGCCGAGGGACCCCAGAAGACCGGGTTCGGGGACACCCTGTGCAAAACGAGCTGCACAGTGGAGGTAAGTATAACATGTTTGTTATTTTGCCCAAAAAATAAATTCTGCCTTTAGTGTTCCTTTAAGTATATAAACAGTAAAAGAGAGAGGACAGACCATATTGGCCCCATAAAGAATGAGGAAGGGAATTTGGTTACAAAGGATGGGGAAATGGCGAAGGTGTATGAATTTATTTTTCTCCTCAGTCTTCACAAGGGGGCTTCAGTAACCAAAACTGCAGTGTTTGTCCTCGTGACTCATCACACCTCCATGATTAACAGAGGACAGAATTAGAAATAGACTTGGGAAAACGTAACATTGATAGGTCACCGGGACCAGATGGCTTGCACCCGAGGGTACTTAGGGGACTCAGTCAAGTGATTGCCAGACCATTGTTCTTAATTTTTACTGACAGTCTACTGACTGGAATGGTACCAGCAGATTGTAGAAAAGCCAATGTAGCACCAATATATAAAAAGGGCCCAAAATACATCCCTGGGAATTACAGACCAGTTAGCCTAACATCAATAGTATGCAAGCTCTTGGAGGGCATGATAAGGGACTATATACAAGATTTTAGTAATGAAAATTGTATCATTAGTAGTAATCAGCATGGATTCATGGAGAATCATTCTTGCCAAACCAATCTATTAACCTTCTATGAGGAGGAGAGTTGCCATCTAGATAAGGGAAGGCCCGTAGACGAGGTGTATCTGGATTTTGCAAAAGCATTTGAAACAGTTCCCCATAAACGTTTACTGTACAAAGTAAGGTCCATTGGCATGGACCATAGGGTGAGTATATGGACTGAAAACTGTCTGGGGGAGTCCAGAGGGTGGTGATGAATGGGGAGTACTCGGAATGGTCCGGTGTGGAAATTGGGGTTCCCCAGGGTTCTGTCCTGGGACCAATCCTATTTGATTTATTCATAAACGACCCGGCGGATGGGGTCTCAGTCAAGTGATTGCCAGACCATTGTTCTTAATTTTTACTGACAGTCTACTGACTGGAATGGTACCAGCAGATTGTAGAAAAGCCAATGTAGCACCAATATATAAAAAGGGCCCAAAATACATCCCTGGGAATTACAGACCAGTTAGCCTAACATCAATAGTATGCAATCTCTGTATTTGCAGACAATACTAAGCTAAGCGGGGCAATAACTTCTCCGCAGGATGTGGAAACCTTGCAAGTAGATCTGAACAAATTAATGTGGTTGAAAACTACATGGCAAATAAGGTTTAATATGGAAACATTTTAAATAATGCATTTGGGTGGCATAAATATGAATGCAATCTACTCACTGGGGGGAGAACCTCTGGGGGAATCTAGGATGGAACTGGGGGTCCTAGTAGATGATAGGCTCAGCAATGGCATGCAATGCCAAGCTGCTGCTAACAAAGTATAAGTATTGTCATGCATTACAAAGGGGATTAACTCCAGAGATAAAATGATAATTCTCCCACTCTACAAGACTCTGGTCCGGCCGCACCTGGAGTATGCTGTCCAGTTCTGGACACTAGTCATCAGGAAGGATTTGCTGGAAATGGAGAGAGTACAAAGAAGGGCAACAAAGCTAATAAAGGGTCTGGAGGATATTAGTTATGAGGAAAGGTTACGAGCACTGAACTTGTTCTCTCTGGAGAAGAGACGCCTGAGAGTGGATATGATTTCAATTTACAAATACTGTACTGGAGACCCCACAATAGGGATAAAACTTTTCCGCGGAAGGGAGTTTAATAAGACACGTGGCCATTCATTAAAATTAGAAGACTAGGTGGGCGTAGCGCATCTCATATGCGATACGCCGCCGTAACTTAGTCAGGCAAGTAGTGTATTCAGAAAGAAGTTGTGCCCAAAGTTACGCATTAAGGTGAAAAAACTTCTTGCAGTCACCGGCCTCCCCGTTTTACTTTCCTGAGCCCGGTTTTCTTCTCCTCGTGGACAAGCACACAGCTATGGCTTGTGTCTCGTGTCCTAATTGGATAAATTGATAGCAGCGCCGAGTCATACATTCGGCGGTTATGGACGCCTTATGAATGACTCGGGAGTGCGCTCGCAAGGTAACCTCTTTGGGAGAGCGATTCACCCATGGGGTTATCTAATGCGAGGAGGAGCAGCAAGAGCCGCTGAGGGACCACAGAACAGGTGGATCGGGGCTTGTTATTTTAAAAAGCATCCTTTAAAATCACTTTAAACTACGTAGAGGGTTCTTTACTGTAAGGCCTCGTACACACGACCGAACATGTCTGCTGAAACTGGTCCGCGGACCAGTTTCAGCAGACATGTTCGGTCGTGTGTACGGCCGACCGGACAATTTTCCGGCGGATCAGACAGGTTTCCAGCGGACGAATGTTTCTTAGCATGCTAAGAAACATGTCCGCTGGAAGCCTGTCCGTCGGACATGTTCGGTCGTCTGTACGACTTACCGGACATGTCCGCTCGGCCGCCATCCCTCGCATGCATCGAAGTGATTCAACGCATGCGTGGAAGCATTGACCTTCCAGGGTCACGCACGTCGCCGCGTCATCGTCGCGCCGTGGCCACGTCACCGCGTATCCTGTCCACGCGGATTTCGGTTTGATGGTGTGTACAACCATCAGACCGAAATCTCCGAGCGGACATGTCCGATGAAAACGGTCCGCGAACCTTACAGACTGATGCCCCGTACAAACGGCCGGTTTTCCTGGCCAAAAGCTGTCATGGCAGGTTTCCCGATGTGAAAACTGGTCGTGTGTACGCGGCATAAGACTGGAATGCCATTAAAGTTCATGTGCATGTAAAGCTAGGTGTCCCAATACTTTTGGTAATATAGTGGTTATTGAATACGAGACGTAAAATTGTAATTGGCCTCTTTTAACTAGATGTTCAAGACAGAGTACCTGCAGACATAAAAAAAATAAACTGAAGTTGCTCTTTAAAAAAAATAAAGTATTACAATATGCTCATTGCTCAGTGTGAGGCTGCGCCCTTGATGCGCCATATACTGTCCCGTGGGCACGCTGTTTGTGTATGTCCCTTCTGTCATTCAGAGTGAGTTACCTATGACATCCCTTTGGTGTGTTGGGTTGGGGGCTGATCACACGGAGTCATATTTAATCCTTAGTGACAAGTGTCACCTAATCTGCATTGATGGTTTGTGCTGACACAGAGCCCCCCTGTACCACGCCACTCCCGCTCATCCTCTAATCGCGTTCCTCCCCGGCTCTTCCTGTTTACAAGCGCGCCCTTTCCGATCTCTTTACCCTTAGGCACCCACTCCTCTCCCACTCTAACGAGCGTCTATTTTACACTCCTTCATAATAAGCCTCCTCTCAGCATTCTGCAAATCTTATTTATGGCTTACCCAAATCTATATGCCTTTTCCCATATTCAATCATAGAATTTAATGGCGTTTGCCAACAGCAGCCGAACGTGAGAATTTTCTTATGTATAGAACTTTAAAGAGTAGAACCATCCTGTCAGTTTCTGAGAGAGCTTACAATAATCCTGGGTGAGATCCAAAGGGAAGCGCTGTGATAGGCCTGCTGAATAAAGCCGCAGTGAATCATAGGAAACTCAGATTACAGCTAAGATTTCCAATTAAAAACTGACCACACTAAGCAGGAAAACACAGAGTGGCCAGTTCTCTAGCTATGCTGGGAACTCAATGTACTCTTCTCCAATGATCAGACTTGTCCTGACATGCCCCCCGCACAACCAATTGACTGGGAAGCTCAGTGTGATGCTGTTTCTCCTCCCCCAGCTCTTATGCAGCTGAGAACAGAGGGAATGTGATCACTTATAAAAAAGGGGAAAAAAGGTATTTTAATGTAAATTGTATTTATTGTATTTATGATGTAAACTATCACTTTGTAAAACAACCTATTCAATTAAAAATAAAAATGAAAGACAAAACATTTGTGTATAGATATAAAAAAAAAAAATATATATATATATATATATATATATATATATATATATATATATATATATATATATATATATACCTTTTTTTCTCCTTTTTTCCCCTTTTGTTCCCGCTATAGCGTTAAAAATAGAGCCTGCAAAGCACCCTGAAAGAGCCTCTCCTTTCACACTGGAGCAGTGCGCTGCCAGTACGGTAAAAAAAAGTCTAGGGGGCTGGAGAACAATGGGGGGAGGTGGAGAGCACAGGCAGTGCGGCGGAGAGCATGGGGGGGGGGGGTGGAGGGGGTTTTGAGTACAGGGAGGGCTGCAGAGAGCATGGGGGGAGGTGGAGAGCACGGGGGCAGCGGAGAGCATGGGGGGATGTGGAGAGCACAGGGGGTCAGCGGAGAGCATAGGGGGATGTGAAGAGCACAGGGGGCGGCGGAGAGCATGGAGGAGGTGGAGAGCATGGTGGGCAGCGGAAAAAATAAGGGGATGTGGAGACTGTGGGTGAATATGAAGAGCACAGAGGGGGGCAGCAGAGAGCATGGGGGTGATGTGGAGAGCACAGGGGGGCGGCGCAGAGCATGGTGGGTGGGGAAGAGCACGGGGGGGGGTGGCAGAGAGCACAGGGGTGGCAGAGAGCATGGGGGGGAAGTGAAGAGCAAAGGGGGGCGGCAGGGAGCATGGGGGAGGTGGAGAGCAGAGGGGAGTGGCAAAGAGCATGGTGGAGAGCACTGGGGGGCGGCAGAGAGCATGGGTGGTGGCAGAGAGCATGGGGGGAGGTGGAGAGCACTGGGGGGCGGCAGAGAGCATGGGGGGAGGTGGAGAGCACTGGGGGGTGGCAGAGAGCATGGGGAGAAGTGGAGAGCACTGGGGGCGGCAGAGAGCATGGGGGGAGGTGGAGAGCACAGGGGGTGGCAGAGAGCATGGGGGGAGGTGGAGAGCACTGGGGGTGGCAGAGAGCATGGGGGAGGTGGAGAGCACTGGGGGCGGCAGAGAGCATGGGGGCGGCAGAGAGCATGGGGGAGGTGGAGAGCACTGGGGGCAGCAGAGAGCATGGGGGGGAGGTGGAGAGCACAGGGGGTGGCAGAGAGCATGGGGGGAGGTGGAGAGCACAGGGGGGAGGCGCAGAGCATGGTGGGTGGGGAAGAGCACGGGGGGGGGGGTGGCAGAGAGCACAGGGGTGGCAGAGAGCATGGGGGGGAAGTGAAGAGCAAAGGGGGGCGGCAGGGAGCATGGGGGAGGTGGAGAGCAGAGGGGAGTGGCAAAGAGCATGGTGGAGAGCACTGGGGGGCGGCAGAGAGCATGGGTGGTGGCAGAGAGCATGGGGGGAGGTGGAGAGCACTGGGGGGCGGCAGAGAGCATGGGGGGAGGTGGAGAGCACTGGGGGGTGGCAGAGAGCATGGGGAGAAGTGGAGAGCACTGGGGGCGGCAGAGAGCATGGGGGGAGGTGGAGAGCACAGGGGGTGGCAGAGAGCATGGGGGGAGGTGGAGAGCACTGGGGGTGGCAGAGAGCATGGGGGAGGTGGAGAGCACTGGGGGCGGCAGAGAGCATGGGGGCGGCAGAGAGCATGGGGGAGTTGGAGAGCACAGGGGGTGGCAGAGAGCATGGGGGGAGGTGGAGAGCACTGGGGGGCGGCAGAGAGCATGGGGGAGGTGGAGAGCACTGGGGGGCGGCACAGAGCATGGGGGAGGTGGAGAGCACTGGGGGGCGGCACAGAGCATGGGGGAGGTGGAGAGCACAAGGAGGCAAAGAGTATGGGTGGGGTGGGCAGAAAGAAGCAGGATAGGAGGAAGAGTGGGGGTGGCTGCATATAGAACAATCATTCTCTCCATCTTCCTCCTGCAGTCTCGGAATGCCTTCTTTTACTCTACTTCTCGCAGGCATTCCGATACAGCAGGAGGAAGATGGAGAGAATGATTGTTCTATTTGCAGCCGTCCCCCACTGCTCCTCCTATTCAGGTTACAGGGGGGCTGAACTCACTTTTTCTGTTATCCGGCTCCAAGGTGTCTGCAGCAGGTGTCTGCTCTGGCTCCTCCCCCCTTCGCAGTCACACCCCCAGCACCGACCTGATAGGCGTCCAATCACATCATCTGTCGTTTCACCCAGTCAGGTGACAGGTAACAGACACGAGCACCTGATTGGCTGAGAGGCGGTTTAGTGTTAGGAAAGTGAATATTCATTCACTTTCCTAACACACAGCTGAGTGAACTGAAAACGCCCAGCATGGCGCCCGCCGTTCACCTTTTTGGACGCCTATTAGAGCCTATAGCTCTAATCAGGTGCTTCCAAAAAATACCTCCGCCACTATAATTTAGGCTCCCAGCGCTCAAAAAGGGGTCAGACACATGAATAGGGGGCGGCAGCGGCATAGATTCATGCAATGCAAGAATCTATCTATGGTGATAGACAGGTGGCAGGAGAGAGGGTGCGGCGCCCGTGCGCCCTTTATGGACGCACCGCCACTGCCTAAGCCCCATCTCAATCCAGCGATGTGCAATGACAGCAGTGACTCTCCCAGGTCCCTCTCACCTCATTGGCTGGTGGGAACCATTGGCAATGTTGTATTTAGACAATAACCGCTTATTCCGGAGTTCAGCTTTTTTTATAATCAGTGACCTGAAACAAGCAGCAAGTATATATTTACTGTAAATCTGCAGCCTCCATTGAGGTAATATAAACCATTGCAGCTCTACAGGCTTGCTAAGACAATAAAGACATATATAAATGAGAGAAGGAAACATTGGCGATGTGACTTAGCCTGGAGCTGGGGTGTATGGCTCTTCCTTCCTTACCCTCCCTGCTGCTGACATGTGCTCTATGTGCCGTCGCTCTGAATTACTGCGCTGCAATAAAAAAGAATTACTGAACGCTACTGACAGATAAGTCATGTATTACCTTAATTCCTTACTGAGATATTACAGCCAAACATAAAAGTATACTATATTCAAATTGTATCCAAACCCAAAACCGAAAAAGGTAAATAATTGCAGCTTATGGACTTTAGTCCTTTTTTTTTTTTTTTACCCTTTGTTTTCACCTGGTGATCCTGACAATAACACACTTCCTGTCCTATGGTGACAACACTCACTGTACTGCATCAGGACAACAGGATGAGACTACAAGACCCCACCCCTCTGCTCTTCTCCATCATAGAGAGGGACGTAGGGTGACCACGTGCCCCAGGCTGCCCGGGACAGTCCCGTATTTTGCAGGTCTGTCCCGGGCACATTCATTCCAGGACAATACAGTGTCCCGGGATGAAACTGTCACAGCCACCCCCCCGGGCCAATCTGATGCCACCAAAAAAGGCCGCCACATCACCGCTTTACTCACTGACAGTACTTGTCCTGGCCGGGAATGTCTGAAGGAGCACAATCCCGCCCGCTGCTTGTGATTGGAGAAATCATAAATCCCGCCTCTTGTGTCAAATCCCTGTGCTGTGATTCGTTACAGCACAAGCTTTTTTTTTGGGAAGGGAGTCTATGGAAGGGATGCCCGAATTTGAAAAATCGGTGCTCCCCGGCCGTAGGTCCCCTGGACAACAAACTTTGCACACTTGTAGAGGAAGAGTGGGGCTTGTACCGATACTAGGTCCCCAAAGTCCGGGAGATCAGGATCAAAAAGATGACTCGAGTATAAGCCAAGGGGGGAATTTTCAGCACAAAAAAATGTGCTGAAAAACTTGGCTTATACAGTAATTTATAGATTATTTTTTTATTGACATTGATCAAATAAATTAGAATTAAATGAAACATTTGGTTTTATTACCTAATTCATCAAATTATAAAGTGAGTGTGTATAAAGTGAGGTAGTGTGTGTGATGATAAGAAAATTAAGGGTATAGGAATATGATTTAAACATGATACAAAACACTGGAAAAGTGTTGGAAAAAATAATAAATAATACTGAAAAATGTAAAAGACTTAATGGTGAGCATTTAGTGCCTTTGCTAGTTTAACTGCTGTTAAATACACACAGTACCAATTATAACCCCATATAGAGTTGCGCTAAGTCCCAATAAAGCCCCAATAAAGAAAACGTGAAAATAAATGTAAATAAAATAAATAAATTAAAAGTCCAAGTTGTGATGAAGCAAAGTCTTTCAAATGGTATGCACACCATCCATCACCAAACAAGTGCGAAATTCTTAGTTAACACCTTGAACTTTAAAGAGTGCTCGCTTACCAGCTTGCAAGGACCCCTCCTATTACACAAGGTCAGTAGTGTTCCTCACGAATATTCTCATTTCGAATATTCGTTACGAATATGGCATATTTGAATATTCGCGAATAACTCGAATTTCGCGGCCAAAATTCTCTATTCCGAATATTCGTATTTTTTCAAATTTATTTTTAAAACAGATCACATCCTATCGACGTCTAAAAGTATTGCTGGTATGATTAGAGACCCTGGGCCGAGTAGCTAAGCTGAGGCGATCCTTTTATGTTGCCGAATATTCGCAATCGCGAATATTCGATTTCCGAATATTCGCGAATACTTTCTCCGCCCTTCTTTTGCATCAGAGCCAATCAGAGTTCTCCTACCACAGTTGTCAAAATCTCGCCATCAATTTCGCATTCGCATTAGCGAAATTTCGATAAAATATCACCAATATTCGATTTCCGAATATTCGCAAATACTTTCTCCGCCCTTCTTTTGCATCAGAGCCAATCAGAGTTGTCAAAATCTCGCAATCAATTTCGCATTCGCATTAGCGAAATTTCGATAAAATATCACCAATATTCGATTTCCGAATATTTGCGAATACTTTCTCCGCCCTTCTTTTGCATCAGAGCCAATCAGAGTTCTCCTACCACAGTTGTCAAAATTTCGCAATCAATTTCGCATTCGCATTAGCGAAATTTTGCAATTTTTTTTTTTAAAAATATCACGAATATTCGATTTTAGCGAATATTTCACGAATATTCGTCTATATATTCGTGATATATCGCGAAATCGAATATGGCGTATTCCGCTCAACACTAAAGGTCAGTATTGCTTGCAGCTCAAAACCCAGCCAGGGCCTTTTTCCATCCAGGGGAACTTTATGTTGAAATAAAGAAATCCGCCCTCAAGAAAACTCGATCACGGAAGATCTCCAAAAAAGATATAAACTCGCCATAGCATAAAAACCTTATAGTAAAAAAGGTTGCACTTACAACAAAGCACTTTAAAAAGCGCATTAATGGTATACAAGCCGGACGGCTCTCTGTAGCAGCACATCCTTCCGTTATATACGAAGGGCAGTGATGTCAGCGCGTTGCTCGTCCTGACGTCAGAGGGTGACGAAACGCATCGGATGGTGCGACGTGCTGACTTCACCGACCTTCATATATCCTGGAAGGATGGGCTGCTACAGAGAGCTGGCCAGCTTGTATACCATTAATGCAAGTTTTAAAGTGCTTAGTTGTAAGTGCAACCTTTTTTACCTTTTTTTAAACATTTAAGTATTTTAAGCTATGGTTTGTATCTTTTTTGGGGACCTTCCGTGATCGAGTTTTCTTGAGGGTAGATTTCTTTTTTTCAACGTAAAGTTCCCCAGGATGGATAGAGGCCCTGTCTGGGTTTTGAGCTGTAAGCGATAGTGATCGTCTATAATAGGTGGTCCTTGCAAGCTGGTAAGCAAGCACTCTTTAAGGTGGAGGTGTTAACTAAGGATTTTCCCACTTGTTTGGTGATGGATGGTGTGCATACCATTTGTGTTTCATCACAACTTGGACTTTTCACATTTTCTTTAATGGGACTTAGCACTGGTAGAGAGCACATGGAGTTAACAGATGACAAGATTTCCTGTAGGATCAATGGGTACATTATGCACTTCTTGAACAGATATAATAAAATGCTTTCAATTTCAATGATACTGTATATTTAAAGTGGTTCTAAAGCCCAAACATTTTTTACCTTAATGCATTCCTTGCATTAAGGTAAAAAATGTTTAGGCATCAGCACCCCCCCCCCCACCCCACCCTTTTTACTTACCTGAGCCCTCATTGGATCCATCGCCATCCACGTCTGCAGCTCTTCTCTCCCCTCGCTTCCAGGTCTCACTGACTTTGCTGAGGCACCGGGAGCCGTTGGCTTCCGGTGCTGTCAATCGAAGCCAGTGACAAGGGAGCGGAGCCAAGTCCCACTGTCTGTGTCAATGGATGTAACAGCGGGGCTCAGGAGCAAGCACACAAGAGTGCCCCCATGGGAAGACAGTTCTTATGGAGGCACTACACAGAGAAGAGGAGGTTCACGGCTGCTCTGTGAATTTCCATTGCACAGGGAAGGCAAGTATAGAGATGTTTGTTATTTAAATTTTTTTATATACCTTTACAAAAAAAAATGTAATAAGACCATAGAGGATGTGATTTTCTTCCCTGCAACCATAGGTTGCAGGAAAGAAAATCACTTGATTCCCCCATCAACACAGACAGTATTGATGGGGAAATCCCTCCCGCAGAGCTATTGTGTTCTCCCGAAGATGGGGGGGGGGGTGGGGACACGTCTGTCAGACGTGAGTGAGGAAGAGCCGATCAACGTCTCTTCCTGTTTACATCATGATCAGCTGTGATTGGACACGGCTGATCACGTGGTAAAGAGCCTCCGCCGGAGGCTCTTTACCGAGATCAGAGATACAGGGTGTCAGACTGACACCCCGCATCATCGATCGCCACACTGCGCGCCGCCACAGGCGCGCGGCGGCAAGTTATCCTGCTGGACGTCAATAGACGTCCAGTCAGGATAACACAACCACTTCCCGGACGTCAATATACTATTGATCGGGCGGGAAGTGGTTAAATAATTGTATTAATTTTTGCGTTGATTTGTCAGTCAGTTCCAAAATCAAAATGAACTTTTTAAATGTAAAAAATTATATACATTTAATTTTGGTACAGTGTTGCATGACAGCGCAATTGTCAGTTAAAGTAGCTCAGTGCTGAATAGCAAAAAAATAGCATGGTCATGAAGGGGGTAAAATCTTCCAGAGTTGAAAAAAAGGCACAAAAACTGCATAAAAATAACGCCTGCAAAAGGCAAACACTCAGCTCAAGTGTGAATGCATCCTTACAATGTTCATTTCTCTTATCCAACGTACAAAGAAGCACCTACAGTGTATGAATAGATGATCATACGGCACACCAAGCAGGTAGATGTTCCATCGATAGTTCTATTCATGTAAACACTACGAGAGAACTCCATGGAGGTGCACAACATTTTCCTGTAAAAGAATCAGGCTTCAGTCTTTGGCTGGGGTTTGAAAGGTTCCGTAGACATGGATTGACAGGTGCACTTTAGACAATTCAGGTGCAGATGTCAAAGTGACTGCTATGAGCGATGAGTCTTTAATTGGTGACTACAACAATTATCATTTCACTTGTGAGATAAAAGGCAACAATTGACAAACACGCAACAGTGCGGAGAGAAGGCTGCTTACATTCTACCATTCACGACATGAGTGTAGAGGGGGGGAGGAGGGAAGGCAGTTGACAGTTTTGCGTGGTTACCGTTGCCGGAAAGAAAACTTCATATTGTCAATAAAAATGGAAAAACAATTGAATATGGAAAAAGAAGAGAAGGAACAAAAAACAACATTCAAATTGTTACACAAATTGGCACACTGTAATGTGGTAATATACAATATAAGTTTATTGATCCAATAAACATCACTGTGACATCACTGAGATTGTATCCAATGGCCCGGATTCACAAAGCACTTACGCCGACGTATCTCGAGATACGCCGCGTAAGTCTATTTATGCGCCGTTGTATCTGTGCGTCGTGCCCACAATCTGAGATACGCCTGAAAATAGGCTTCCTACGACCGACGTAACAATAAGGACCAATGACATCACCAAGAATGCAACCTATCCATACAATAAGGACCAATGACATCACCAAGAATGCAACCTATCCATACACTAGAGATCAATGACATCACCAAGAATGCAACCTATCCATACAATAAGGACCAATGACATCACCAAGAATGCAACTCATCCATACAATAAGGACCAATGACATCACCAAGAATGCAACCTATCCATAAAATAAGAACCAATGACATCATCAAGAATGCAACCTATCTATACAATAAGGACCAATGACATCACCGAGAATGCAGCCTGACCATTCACTAGGGACCGATGACATCACTGAGAATGCAGCCTATCCATACACTAGGGACCAATGACATCACTGAGAATTTAGCCTATCCCTACACTAGGGACCAATGACATCAGGGTGGACTGGCCATCGGGACTACCGGGAGATTCGGAGGTCCGCGGCGATCTACCTGTCAATCGCCGACAGCTGGCGCTTGGAGAGTAGATCGAGATTTAGCCCCTTAGCCAGCATGCAGAGTAGCGCAGGCAGGAAGCGTGTGTAATAAGTTGTTCTCTCTCATGTCTCGCTGCGGCTGCCCCCCGGCGGCACCTCCTCTCTTCTCGTCCATCCCCATTTGCTTGTGACATCATCTGGGATGGACGAGAAGAGAGGAGGGGACGCCGGGGGGCGGGGAGCAGCCGCAGCGAGACATGAGAGAGAACTTATTTTACACACGCTTCCTGCCTGCGCTACTCTGCATGCTGGCTGGTAAACAATGTGCCCAGATGTCCGCCCTGTGCCCCCGTGTCCTGATGTGCCTGTGTGCTGATGTGCCCTGTGCCCTGATGTGTCCTGTGCCTGTATGCTGATGTGCCCTGTGCACTGATGTGCCCCGCGCCGTGTGCTGATGTGCCCTGATGTACTATGTGCCCTGATGTGCCCTGTGCCCCTTGTCCTGTGCCCTGTGCCCTGATGTGCCATGTGCCCTGATGTGCTTTGTGCCCTGATGTGCCCTGTGCCCTGTGTCCTGATGTGCCCTGTGCCCTGATGTACTATGTGCCCTGATGTGCCCTGTGCCCTGATGTGCCATGTGCCCTGTGCCCTGATGTGCTATGTGCCCTGATGTGCCCTGTGCCCTGTGCTCCGTGCCCTGATGTGCTCCGTGCCCTGATGTGCTATGTGCCCTGATATGCCCTGACCCCCATGCCCTGATGTACTCCGTGCCCTGATTTGCTATGTGCCCTGTGCCCTGGTGTGCTATGTGCCCCGTGCCCTGATGTGCTATGTGCCCTGTGGTGCTATGTGCCCCGTGCCCTGATGTACTCCCATCCATGTCCATGTCCTGTGGTCTGATGAGATCAAGATAAACTTATTTGGTTCAGATGGTGTCAAGCGTGTGTGGAGGAGTACAAAGACAAGTGTGCCTTGCCTACAGTCAGGCATGGTGGTGGGAATGTCTGGGGCTGCATGAGTGCTACCGGCACTGGGAAGCTACAGTTCATTGAGGGAACCATGAATGCCAACATGTACTGTGACATACTGAAGCAGAGCATGATCCCCTCTCTTTGGAGACTGGGCCGCAGGGCAGTATTCCAAAGTGATACTGACCCAAATCACACCTCCAAGATGACCAGTGCCTTGCTAAAGAAGCTGAGGGTAAAGGTGATGGACTGGCAAAGCATGTCTCCAGACCTAAACCCTATTGAGCATCTGTGGGGCATCCTCAAACGGAAGGTGGAGGAGCGCAAGGTCTCTAACATCCACCAGCTCTGTGATGTCGTCATGGAGGGGTGGAAGAGGAATCCAGTGCCACCCTGTGAAGCTCTGGTGAACTCCATGCCCAAGAAGGTTAAGGCAGTGCTGGAAAATAATGGTGGCCACACAAAATATTGACACTTTGGGCCCAATTTGGACATTTTCACTTAGAGGGTGTACTCACTTTTGTTGCCAGCAGTTTAGATATTAACCACTTAAGCCCTGGACCATTTGGCTGACCAAAGACCAGGCCACTTTTTGCGATTGTCGGTTGTGCGACGTGGCTCCCAAACAAAATTGACGTCCTTTTTTTCCCACAAATAGAGCTTTCTTTTGGTGCTATTTGATCACCTCTGCCGTTTTTATTTTTTGCGCCATAAACAAAAATAGAGCGACAATTTAAAAAAAAAAGCAATATTTTGTACTTTTTGCTATAATAAATATCCCCAATTTTTTTTTTAAAAAAAGCGATTTTTTTTCTCAGTTTAGGCGGATATGTATTCTTCTACATGTTTTTGGTAAAATGAATCGCAATAAGCGTATATTTATTGGTTTGTGCAAAAATTATAGCGTCTACAAAATAGGGGGAAGATTTATGGCATTTTTTTTTTTACTAGTAATGGCGACAATCTGCGATTTTTATCATGACTGCGACTTTATGGTGGACACATCGGACACTTTTGACACATTTTTGGGACCATTGGCATTTTTGCAGCGATCAGTGCTATAAAAATACGCTGATTACTGTGAAAATGACACTGGCAGGGAAGGGGTTAACCACTAGGTGGTGCGGAAGGGGTTAAGTGTGTCCTAGGGAGTGATTCTAACTGTTAGGGGGAGGAGCTACCAGTGACACGTCACTGATCACTGTTTCCAATCACATAAAATGTATCCCTTATTAAGCAGCATGGTCCGCCTGTGTCTCTCACAGTGGGAATTCTTCCCCTGTAACTTTTCGATCACTGACGCGGCACTAGACAGAACATGGGAATGCCTTGTTTACAAAGGCATCCCCCTGTTCTGCCTTTGCCGACCGCAATCGCGGGCCGCCCGGGAACATTGAGTTCCCGGGACCCACGAGCGCACTCACGTGGCAAATTTAAAGGGATGTACAGGTACGCCCATTTACCTGCTCGTGCCATTGTTTAGACGTACTGTATATGTGCGTGCGGCGGTTGCTATGTGTGTTGAGTTATTTTGATGGGACAGCAAATTTACACTGTTATACAAGCTGTACACTCACTACTTTACATTGTAGCAAAGTGTCATTTCTCCAGTGTTGTCACATGAAAAGATATAATAAAATATTAACAAAAATGTGAGGGGTGTACTCACTTTTGTGAGATACTGTATATCTATTCATTAGAAACCAATGACATCACAGAGGATGCAGCCTATCCCCTCACTAGAAATCAGTGACATCACGAACATTGCAACATATCCCTTCACTGACCAATGGCATCACTGAGAATACAACCTATCCATTCACAGAAGAGTGACATGCCAGATAATGCAACCCATTAATTCACTAGAGATCAGGAACATCACTGAGAATATAGCCGAACCATTCATTATTGACCAGTAATTGTCTAATGAAAATGCAGCCTATCCATTTATTATTGACCAGTGACATCACAGAGAATTCACCTATCTACTCACTAGAGACAAATGACATCATTGTACCACTCAACACTATTTTTAAGCCCTGAAGTAGCTGCAATGCCAGTACACTTTAAATGTAGGTGCATAAAATGTAACATTATATATTTCTTATATTTGTAGCGCCTGGCTACTTTCAGAGCCGGTGCTATGTTAACTACTTGCCGTCGCCGCACCGTCATTTTACGTCCACAAGGTGGCTCTCCTAGGCGAGACCACGTAAATGGACGTCCTACCCTTTAGCCGCCACTAGGGGCGCACGCGCGCCGCCGGAGGCGCGCGCGCGCGCCCCCCGCTCGCCCCCGACTCCCGTGCGTGTGCCCGGCGGGCGCGATCGCCGCCGGGCACACGCGATCGCTCGGTACAGAGCGGGGAACGGGAGCTGTGTGTGTAAACACACAGCTCTCGTTCCTGTCAGCAGGGGAAATGCTGATTTTCTGTTCATACAACGTATGAACAGAAAATCAGTGTTTCCCCAAGTGAGGCCACCCCCCCCCCCACAGTAAGAACACACCCAGGCATACTTAACCCCTTCCCCGCCCCCTAGTGTTAACCCCTTCACTGCCAGTGGCATTTTTATAGTAATCTAATGCATTTTTATAGCACTGATCGCTATAAAAATGCCAATGGTCCCAAAAATGTGTCAAAAATGTCCGAAGTGTCCGCCATAATGTCGCAATACCGAAAAAAAAATCGCCGATCGCCGCCATTACTAGTAAAAAAAATATTAATAAAAATGCCATAAAAATACCCCCTATTTTGTAAACGCTATAACTTTTGCGCAAACCAATCAATAAACGCTTATTGCGATTTTTTTTACGAAAAATATGTAGAAGAATACGTATCGGCCTAAACTGAGGAAAAAAAAATGTTTTTTTATATATTTTTGGGGGATATTTATTACAGCAAAAAGTAAAAAATATTCATTTTTTTCAAAATTGTCGCTCTATTTTTGTTTATAGCGCAAAAAAAAAAAAACGCAGAGGTGATCAAATACCACCAAAAGAAAGCTCTATTTGTGGGAAAAAAAGGACGCCAATTTTGTTTGGGAGCCACGTCGCACGACCGCGCAATTGTCTGTTAAAGCGACGCAGTCCCGAATCGCAAAAAGTACTCTGGTCTTTGGGCAGCAATATGGTCCGGGGGGTAAGTGGTTAAATTTAGGGGAAGGATTCAGAGAAATAGTTGGCTCTGAGTTAATCTGAATGTTTAAATTTGTATCTCTGCTTTAGCTTAGATGTGCTGTGGACTGACCTTCTGGCCGGGGATTTCCGTCACCCCCGGACAGCAGGTGGCAGCAGTGTGGTCAAGTGCTCTAAATGCCACTCCTTAGCGGCCAGTCGGGGGTTGGCTGCCTCGCTGTGCATGCTGAGGAAGGGTATAAAGGGGGCAGACGCCATTACCTCAAGGTTCTTCCTCGTGTGGCGCCCACCATTGGGGTAGCCATTCCACGACACCCCCGCATATGGCCCTCGTGGCCAGGGTGTGCGTGGGCAGCAGTGTTCCTGGTTCCGGGACCACGTTGGCCTGGAGCGATTGATCCACTGTGTGGGCCCGGTAGTCGACTGGGTCCCCAATCTGGAGGGGGTCTTTAGCTGTCCGTTCAATTGGAGGAAGCCGACCGATGAGGAGTCTGTCCGGGGGATACCAAGCACGAGGCTGGTGTCCCAGGAGGGGCCTGTCCAATCATCGGGGACCACCTGAGTTCTGACAGGCTGGATGTTGTCGCCTGTTAGCTACTGACTGTGCAAAACTACCTGAAGGAGATCCGGGTGCTGAATCTACTAGAGAGGATTCCGGACCATAATTGTCTCCAATCTTATAGGAGTGTCTGTGGCAGAGACTTAGGGCGACGTTCAGGTCCACCTGCCTGAACGGGCTCTCCGTGCTCCTCTGTGGAGGACATGCCCGCTGACATCCGACCCGCTCCGATCCGCCAAAGTGTGACGGAGGAAAAACCTACTTTTCCATCCGTCTGGCGGATCGAATCGGGTGAACAAGGACAGACGGTCCGTGTTCATCCGATCCCCCCATAGGGGAGAGCAGAGAAAAGACAAGGCGGTACCTGCACAGTGTGCGGGGACCGCCCTGTCATCCGCCGGCTCAGCGGGGATCAACGGAGCGATCCCCGCTGAGCAAGCGGAGGTTCACGGGACAGATCATTACTTATCCGATCCGTGTGAAAGAGCCCTAAATCCTAAGTTCGAAGTGACATTCTGGCTGCCAGGCTGGTGAGAGAGGCCTGTGAAGGTGCGCTATACCCACTCCGGTTGGAGTGGCGAAGTAAAGTATCGTTGGAAGCAGGACTGTTTCCCGTGTTCAGTTGTACCTGGATCTACTGTCTCCTATTTGCTATCCCTTCACCTCTCTACTGTTTAACCGTTTTTACCCGGCTGGGTAATAAAAGCACAGAAAAGACACCTGTTGTGTGGACATTCCATTTACTACAACTCTCATCAAGTACCCTAGACGGCGGAGATACAGAGGTAACGTGCCACCCAAAACAAACCAGCAGCTCCTTCGGGGGTAGTGCTACCAGAGCTTTTTTTCTCAGAAAATAGGTGCAGGAACTCAACCACGACCCCGTTCAGATTTCACAAACAGTTGAAGGGTCTTAAAGGTGCATTAAATACCAGAATTGCGTTACATACAGAGTGCAGAGTTCAGGGGGGTTACACACAGAGTACAGAGCTGTCACTTGTAAACACAGAAACCAGACTTCTGTGTTTACGAGTGATTGTGGTGAGCAGCCACCAAAGGGTCTGAGCCAGAGGTGGTGGAACTGAGTTCCCCCAAGTTCCCCCTGAAAAAAAGCCCTGAGTGCTACATATATATAATAGAAATGACGGATCACAGTTTAATATGCCAGGAGTAAAATGTAAGCAGGTAAATGGATGGAAGAAGTGTTAATGCTGTAACAGGAGTCAGTGTTTACAGAAAAGCCATTAGCATAGAGTTAATCAGGCAGCGCAGAACACAAGACCCGATGTTTTATTTTGTAGGCATGGAAAGCGAAGAGACATACAAGGCTTTAGAAAATTACCGCTGTCATCCCGGGAGATGAAGACTGGTTTAGGAGAGAAGAGTGAGAGGTGTGTGTTTGTCATGCTGGTAGGAATAAATGGGAGAGTGGCAGGTATACAGAAACTCTGAGAATATTAGAAAATCTTCCCTGCCTTCTATTTTCTTACTGACTTTTTTCTTTCTTCTTTACTGAAAGCAGAAATCCAACCAAACAAATATCTCCCTTATACCCCCCCCCCCCCTAACCAGGGGCCTTTGCCACACAAAACACCATTTCCTAGTCAAGGGCCTCCTCTGCACTCCCCCCCCCCCCCAGTCCAGGGCCTCCTCTGCACTCCCTCCCCCCAGTCCAGGGCCTCGTCTGCACTCCCCTCCAAATCCAGGTCCTTTGCCACACAAACCCCATTTTTCAAGTCAAGGCCCTCCTCTACACCCCGTCCAGATGAAGCTACGTAACATACCGTTGCGAAACGCGTTGACGTCACACAGCTCTGTGACGCCGCCTGAACGATCCCCCAGTCAACGGGATGTGGAGAGTTGAGAAATGAGTGTTGCATACAAACACACTCAGCTGGCATGGTTCTGGAATCACTGCTGAAACAGTGCTGAACTCCTTGGGATATACCACACAGCGTCCACTTCCAACCTGTCTTCCCAGACATGTATGCACACAGAACAAGTGAGAATACTGCAGAAGGATTCCGTCTATTACATACACAGAAAATGTTCCTCAGTGTGTTTATACAACGAGTGGAGGCGGTAATGTAGGAACATTTATCATCCATACATGTGCTATCTGATAGACCCTATTGCCTCATAAGATGTTCATGATCAATGTGCTAACTGGATAGATTTATTGATGCCCGGTATTCAGGGCCGCCATCAGGGGGGTACAGGCAGTACACCTGTAAGGGGCACGGAGGTCCCCAGGGGCCCGGATGGCAACCCCCTTTTTTTATTATTATTATTTATTTATTTGTTTTTGTAAGGGGCCCGGAGGTCCCTGGTCCCTGTAAGGCAACCCCCCTTTTTTTTTTTATAAAAAAAAAAGATGTATTATTATTATTTTATATATATATATTTTTTTGTATTTATTTTTGGTTTTTATTAAAGGGCCCAAGGCCCCCGGATGGCAACCCCCTTTTTCCTTTTTTTTTTATTAAAGGGCTCAGAGGTCCCAAGTGGCCTGGAGGTCCCCAGGGCCCCGAATGGCAACCCTCCCACCTTTTTTATATATTTTTTTATTTCTTTTTATTAAAGGGCCCAGAGGTCCCAGGGCCCTTTAATGGCTACCCCCCCCCCCCCCCTTTTTATATATATTTTTATTATTATTTTTTTTGTCAGGGGCCCAGAGGTCCCCAGGACAACCCCCCAATTCGTGGCACCCCCTGCTCCTCAATTCACGCCCCCCGCTTCTTAATTTTCTCAATTAGCAGCGGCACCCCCCCCACTTCTCAATTCGCGGCAGCCCCCCCGCTTCTCAATTTGAGGTGGCAGCACCCCCCCCTGATTCTCTGCTCCAGGGGGCCCATGCCTAAGGTTGTGTAAGGGGCCCCATAATTCCTGATGGCGGCCCTGCCGGTATTTGTAGCAACATATGGCAATCTAGCCCAGATCACTCCCACATCTTTGCATTGGGCTTACACGGTCTACTTTATAGATAGCTACACGTGAATGACACTGTGTGAATGACGACTTTGCACAGACGATGATCATTGTTTATACAACAAAATAAAAATCTGAGCAAGGACAAGCAAGAAGTCAGCAATCAGCAAATTGCTCATTAGTGATTGTCCCACATATGATTCCCATTTACCTTAGGTGTCCAGATCTAGGTGCAGCAGTAATATACTATCTAAGATGCAAAGCCTGATGCCCCGTACACACGACCAGTTTTCCGGTCTGTAAAACTGCCATGACAGCTTTTGGCCGGAAAAAACGGCCGTGTGTATGCTCCATCCATGGTAGTTTTCCCGACAGGAAAACTGCTGCGAATCGCGGCAACAAAAAGGGAGCTGGTTCTCTTTTTTCCCGCTGTTTTCCTATGGGAAACACTGCGGTGTAACATACACGCGGCCGCCGGCCGGGATTCCCGGCCAAAGCTCTCACCGCACACTTCTGGTGTGTACAGGGGGAAAGTTACCGAGCAGGTTCTGGGTCCCCCCCCCCCCCCTGGATTCCTGGCGGACTTTTTACCGCCGGGAATCCCACTCATGTGTACAGAGCTTTACAATATATGAAGTGACTCTTTAGACATATCTGATTTTCAGGCTGCATATGGCTTATACATTCAGGACTGTTACGACTGAATTAATTGTTTCCTAGCCTGGAACTCATCTGTGATAATGGGCCTTCTGTGTACTCCCCTCTTAGTCCAGGGCCTCTTCTGCATCCCTCAGTTCAAGGCCTCCTCTGCACTCCCCTGCTAGTCCAGGGCCTTCTGTGTACTCCATTCTTAGTCCAGGGCCTCCTCTGCATTCTCCCTTCTCCTAATCCAGGGTCTTTGCCACACCAGCCCTTTTCTAACCCATGCCCTCCTCTGCATCCACCCCACTCCAGTGCCTCCTCTGCACACCCCCAGTTCAGGGCCTCCTCAGCACCCCCACCAGTCCAGGGTCTTATCTGCACCTCCACCAGCCCAGGGCCATCTCTGCACAAACCCACCATTCCAGGGCCTCCTCAACCCCCCCAGCCCAGGGCCTCTTCTGCACCCCCCAAGTCCAGGGTCACCTCTGCACTCCCCATCCCTAGTCCAGGGCTGCCTCTGCAACCCCCTCTAGTGTAGGGCCTTCTCTGAACCCCCCTCTCCAGTCCCCCCAATCCTTTGCCATAACAATGTCAACTTCCTAAGTGGGAAGAATTCTCTTTACATTGGGGGTCAGAATGCCACCCTTAAAGACAGTTAAAATGATCACTGGTGTGATACCACTAACTCTCCCAAGTGGCATTGGCCTTGGAACTATGCAGGCACCATCAGATGGAAGGCCGTCTGCCACAGATCAAGGAACCCCTAGCAACCTAGAGAACCCCCAGGGTTCCATAGAACCCTGGTTGAGAATGGCTGCTTTAGAGATGCAGGAAATATGCTTGGGACACAGGATCTTGGTGCAGGAGAAGGGATGTCAGAAACAATGAGTTATGTTTATAATAGGGAGGCGTAGTGTTACTATATTAGTAATTAGTAGTACTATTTTAGTAAATAAATAGTTGCCGATGCTAACTTGTTTTTGAAGGTACAAGCTCCAGAGCAGTCACCGTCTTCCAAATTCACCGATAACAAGTATACTGATTGACAGTCCCAGCTTCATTTGCTGCATGCTTTGTCTAGACACGAGTAGAGAAGCAAGGTTCAGGATGACAGCTCTGGAACGTGTACCTTTGAAGGTAAGTCAGCAATGGCAGCTCCTCTATTTATTTTATGACAGGTTACCTTTAATATAAGGCAGACTTTATATGATTTTGCTTTTTTTTTTTTTTTATCCAAACTAACTTCTACTTTATAGGAAAAATGCAAAAGGCTGATCTGTGATGTCTGAACATTTTTCACCTTTCAAAATGTTGTGATTTTCCTGCAATCACACAAATGGTTATAGTGCTAAATTGCAACTCTAAAATTTGATAATGGGCACGTACCTTGAAATAGACATGAGCACCAAATTACCCCCATTGCAAGCCAATGTTGTTTTTCAGTTAGTAAATAACCTTTAATATTCATGTGCCCAGACTTCAAGGTTGAAGCCATTTTTGCGGAGACCATGACATCTGACATTTCAGTTGGTGCAATGCAGTTGATCCACCATAAACTTACAGATGAACTTTTGGAATAAATGATACATTGCTTTAAAATCACCGGGCCTGTCTCCTCTCACGAATCGTGGATTGGCACGTTCATGGAAGGGATAAGGACTGGGTCGACTTAGAGGAAGCCTTTGTTGGCTTTCGAATATCTCACCTTCCCTGGATAGACCGACCGTTCACCCCCAGGAAATGTATATCACACCCTTTGATCGGCCCTACACTCTCTTGTCTTAGGACGATGTTCAAAGATCCGGGCTCAGCACCTTTTCCAGGCCCCCTGACTCCGCTCACTCATAACCCCGGTTTCCCAGATGGTATCAGTACTTTGGACCCGCAGGCAACTCAAACTGAGCCTTCCCTGTGGGCACATCAGTTTTTTAACACTGGCACACTCTTATCCCAGTCGGAAATGACCATGAAATTCCCTACTTTTCAAATACCACGCTTTAAATTCTTCCAAATCAGACACTTTCTTCAGAGTTCACCAACACCGGCGTTGTGGAGCCGTGATCTCACACCCCTTGAAAATTTATGTGTATCCACTACTCCACAACAACATTTAATCTCGGTATTGTACTCCATGCTCACACCCACGGATACCTCAATGTCCTCTATTCATGATAAGTGGGAAACTGACGTACAGGTTTCGCTTTCGGATGACGATTGGAACTCGATTTGGACACATATTCACAAGGGTTCAATAAACGTATCTACACAAGAAAATAGATATAAGATATACTCCCGATGGTACAGAACCCCCAGTAAACTACATCAATTTTACCCAACAGTCTCCTCTACCTGCTGGAGATGTAATGGGGCGGAGGGTACACTCATGCATATCTGGTGGAGTTGTCCGAAACTCCAACTGTATTGGAAGTCTATTCACTCTCTCATTGCCCACATAACCTCTTTCACGCCTGACTTCACTCCTGAGCAGTACCTTCTACACCATACCTCTTTACCCCAGTCGACCTACCGCAAATCTTTGTTGCTCCACTTAATCAATGCGGCTTCTCAATGCATCCCACTACGATGGAAAGACCCTCTTCCACCCACCGCGAAGGACTGGCATGCTAGAGTAAACAAGATCGAGCTGATGGAAAAGCTAATTCACCAAGCTAGGGATGCTAGTGAGAAGTTCAGACTCACCTGGGGTTGTTGGACACATTACAGAGAATCACTCCCCCCTGACTCTCCGACGATCCCCTCTGCCCACCATGACTGACTCTATGTGAAGGTTCTCTTCGCTCTCTATGCTTTCCATTGCTGTCCCTCTTCCTACCTCTGATTAACCTTCCCTCCCCCTCCATTCACATCTGATCCTGGTCTAGACTACAATTTCCTAATGGGTATGTTTTGGTATTTTCCATGGGGATGTTCCCCCCCCCCCCCCCCCCCCCGCACTCAACCCGATGTGGGGCATTATCCGATACGGGGATGATTTAAGGATCCATAACCTTATGATCTGGATTAGATTGTGGGGGGTGGCTACCTGAACTGACCATTTTAACACTTCCCTAGGTTTGTACTTTTTAATCCCCCCCTCCCTTGACCACAGTTTAGTTCCCATTTGGGGTGGGCTGGGGTGGGGGTTGAGCCTACTGGTCGTTTTGGTCGTACCTTCCCGGGTAATGGTCCTGTCTCTCCATATTACAAATTTAATGGGGGCTACACCCCGGTTTTCTGACAGTTTCACTGGGAGTATGGTTTTCCCTTTAGGGGGACTACCGACACTATAACATTCATGAATTGTTTCCTACCCCCTTCTGCACCGCTTAATAACATAGATGTAATAGAATGAATGTTTCTCTACTCATCTTGTGATGCAATCTGTATACAGTACTGTTTATGCTATCTAAATTCTGCAGTTGTGTGTTGATTGTACTAGATATTATTGCTGTACTGTTTTTTTTTTTTTTTTCTCTTTTGTCTTCAATAAACTACTATTCTGAGAAAAAAAAATACATTGCTTTAAAGTGCTTGTAAATGATCACCTTGTAAAACAATTAATTCCATTTAAAATTGGAAAGAAAGGCAAAACATTTGTGTATAGATATAATTAAAAAAAAAACATTATAAATACATTTTGCCACCCTTTTTTTTATAAGTGATCACTTTCCATCTGTTCTCACCTACATAAGAGCTGAGGGGGAGCAGCAGTACACTGAGCTTCCCTGTAAAAAGCTGTGCAGGGGGGGCATGTCAGGGCAAGTCTGATCATTGGAGGAGAGCACACTGAGTTCCCATCATAGCTAGAGAACTGTCCATGTTGTGCTCCCCTGCTTAGTGTGGTCAGTTGTTAATAGGGACTGGTAGGAACACCAGGGATATCACACAAAGGAACTAATACGAGTTCCAGTAAAAAAAAGAGTACAGTATACTTTTTCATACAAGTACATGATTTTGCAGGCACATATCAGCATAGCTCCCAACTGTCCCTGATTTCGAGGGACTGTCCCTGATTTGGAGCAATGTCCCTCTGTCCCTCATTCCTCCTCATTTGTCCCTCATTTTGATCTGATCTATATAGATGTATTTAAAATGCACTTTTTATCCATCAAAAAGTGTCTCCCAGTACTAAACCTTTCATCTAATTTCTAAATTGCTGAATTTGTAAGTTCCAAAAGCCAATATAAAGGAATAGTAGTGGTAAAAAAAAAAAGCACTTGTGGGTTTAACCAATCTTGTTTTTTTGAACAATTCTCCTTTAAGGGGGCGTGGTAAGGGGTGTGTCCTATACCTGCATGCTTTTGCTGATAGGTGTCCCTCATTCCTATCTCAAAAAGTTGGGGAGGTTTGTATCAGGAATACAAAATTTTGGAGTAACAAAAGCTTTAAGAGACTGCAATAAAGTGAATATTAAAAAGAAAATTAGGGGACTGCTGAAAATAAAATGGGCCGAAAAATCTTTATATTCTATTAGTAACCAATCACCATCATGATTTCACTTAAAGTGGAGTGATTTCACTTAAAGTGGAGTTCCACCCATAAATATAACATTACATCAGTAGTTTTAAAAAAATGTCATTAGTCCTTTACAATTTTTTTTTTTTTTTTTAGATGCCTTCAAAGTGTTGTTGCTAGGCAGAATAGTTCATCTTCCCACTTCCTGCACCTAGGTGCCTAATGCACCGCACAGACTCCTGGGAATGTAGTGGGTGTAACTTTCCAGGAGTCTGTGCACTCCCCAGTCTCAAAGAATCATGTGACTTGGACAGCACAGGTGCTGAAACCTGATCTGACACTGCTTGTGCAGCACTGAGCATGTGCGAGATCTGCAAGGCTGAAATTCAGGAAGTCATACAGTCTGGCTTCATGATGCCCACACTTAAGATGGCCCCAGTCAATTTCTATTTTATAAAGTGTCTAAATGCTGTAACAACCTAACAAAACGGACCTTAGTTTACAGACTAACTTTACTAGAATACATTAAGCTTGTGTATTACAGGGGTATTTATATTTAAAAAGTGAAATTGTGGCCGGAACTCCGCTTTAACTGAGTGGTCATTTTTCGAAGAAAGGAGGTCCTGATTCCTCTATATAGATCTTTAGCTATCATTAGAGGGATCACCAGCAGGAGGAAGAAGGTCCTGAATCCCCTATATAGATCTTCAGTCATCATTAGAAAGATCATCACCAGGAAGATGGAGGTCCTGATTCCTCTATATAGATCTTTAGCTATCATTAGAGGGATCACCAGCAGGAGGAAGGAGGTCCTGAATCCCCTATATAGATCTTTAGTCATCACTGGAAAGATCATCACCAGAAAGATGGAGGTCATGAATCCCCTATATAGATCTTGAGTCATCACTGGAAAGATCATCATCGGGAAGATGGAGGTCATGAATCCCCTATATAGATCTTTAGTCATCACTGGAAAGATCATCACCGGGAAGATGGAGGTCATGAATCCCCTATATAGATCTTTAGTCATCACTGGAAAGATCATCACCGGGAAGATGGAGGTCATGAATCCCCTATATAGATCTTGAGTCATCACTGGAAAGATCATCATCGGGAAGATGGAGGTCATGAATCCCCTATATAGATCTTTAGTCATCACTGGAAAGATCATCACCAGGAAGATGGAGGTCATGAATCCCCTATATAGATCTTTAGTCATCACTGAAAAGATCATCACCAGAAAGATTGAGGTCATGAATCCCCTATATAGATCTTTAGTTATCACTGGAAAGATCATCACCAGAAAGATGGAGGTCATGAATCCCCTATATAGATCTTTAGTCATCACTGGAAAGATCATCACCAGGAAGATGGAGGTCCTGATTCCTCTATATAGATCTTTAGCTATCATTAGAGGGATCACCAGCAGGAGGAAGGAGGTCCTGAATACCCTATATAGATCTTTAGTCATCATTAGAAAGATCATCACCAGAAAGATGGAGGTCATGAATCCCCTATATACAGTAGATCTTTAGTCATCACTGGAAAGATCATCACCGGGAAGATGGAGGTCATAAATCCCCTATATAGATCTTTAGTCATCACTGGAAAGATCATCACCAGAAAGATGGAGGTCATGAATCCCCTATATAGATCTTTAGTCATCACTGGAAAGATCATCACCGGGAAGATGGAGGTCATGAATCCCCTATATAGATCTTGAGTCATCACTGGAAAGATCATCACCTGAAAGATGGAGGTCATGAATCCCCTATATAGATCTTTAGTCGTCACTGGAAAGATCATCAACAGAAAGATGGAGGTCATGAATCCCCTATATAGATCTTTAGTCATCACTAGAAAAATCATCACCAGGAAGATTGAGGTCCTGATTCCTCTATATAGATCTTTACTTGGACTTCATTTAGAATACTGTGTCCAGTTCTAGAGATCTCACTTACAAAAAGATATTGATAAGATAGAACAGGTCCAGAGACAGGCAACAAAAATGGAGAATGGTCTGAGGGATAAAACTTATCAGGAGAGAGGAGGAACCTCATGGGCGTAGCATAAGGGGTTGCAGGGGTCACAATCGCAACCCCACCCCTAGCTCCAGGGGGCTCCTGCAGCTTCCCTGTCATATTATCATATCCTCCACAAAGTCCAGCTCCGATCTGCCCTAGGGCCCCACGGCCACGCTCCAGCACTGGGCTTCCACTTTGCCTTCCACAGTCCACACCCCTCTGTTGTCATTGGCTGGGGACAAGCTGTGAGCAATTTCCTGGTTGGAGAGGAGCACAGGGTGAGAACAACCCAAGTTTTGCATCGGGGGCCACAAGCTTCAAGCTACGCCTCTGAGGAACCTAATATGTACAGTTATTTATACTAGATATATCCGGCAAAAGGTAGAACACACAAATGATTAGCACCCCATCCCAAATAGTCAAATATGTGAAATGGGAAAGAAGAAGGGGATTATCACGATGCTTACAAATAATAATGGAAACCATGTATTAAAAAATATATAGTTTTAATAAGAATAGAGTAAAAAACACAACAGAGACGGTTTGTTCAGGGATATTCAACATTTCATGATGGAGGTGGTCATAAAGCGAATGTTTAGTTTAGACAGAGGTTTCATATTCGTATATTAACCCGACATGTTTCGCCCAATTCAACAGGTGGTATACGAATCAGTCAGGGAATACTTAAGACTGTGCAGAAATAGAAAAAGAAACAAAATAAGTACAAAATATCAAAAACATATATGTATCATCAAATGCAAAATTTATAATCAAAAGATCTTGATTATAAATTTTACATATATATATATCTTATACCCCTTTTTCTTTTCCTTTTTTCTGTTTGATCATCCTTTAGCCTGGTCACTGTGTGGCCTCTGTGACTGTGCAGGACTTTCTGTTCCTGGGTCGGTTGGTCCCCCCATTGGCAATGGTCATTTTCGGGAATTCTGGTGCGGTAAGCTTTTTTTCCATTAGGGCAGGCTCTGGCAATTATGTATATTTTTTGCATATAATGATACATACATGTTTTTGATATTTTGTACTTATTTTGTTTCTTTTTGTATTTCTGTACTGTCTTACGCATTCCCTGACTGATTTTTATATCCCCTGATGAAGCTATTAGGCGAAACATGTCGGGTTAATATAGGGTTAAAAAACGCGAACCTTTAGTGTCACTTTAATGCAATGAAATGAGCTCCAGTCCTGCATCCACATGTGTTCACCAGTTTTTCCGTTGTCCTCAGGCATGCTGTCTACCTGGCGGAGTACAGGCAATGGGGCACATTCTGATTGGTTGGGGTTCCTTAAAAGGCAAACTAGACAAAAAAGATATTCTGTGTCAAGGGCAGAGCTCTAAAATAAATGAATAAATTAATTGAACAGCTTTACTCACTGTATTGAACACCCCAATACTAAACCTCATTCATCAAAAAAGTGTTGCGCTGTAAATAAACTCAGAAGATGATCCAAATATTCAAAGTTGTGCACTGATGAGAATAAAGTGCTTAAAGGGCAGAAAGACATTTCATACATATATACACATGTACACACACATATAAGCATATACATTCAAGAAATTATTATTATACTCAAATAAAGTGGCAAGTAATATGTGCAAATTAGATAAAGTCCAAATAAAGTGCCAAAGCATAAAAAAAAAAAAAAACAATGTTTATTCAGCATGCCAAATCTCCAAATGTGGCATAAACAGATGATGAGTAACAGAGATAGAAATAAAATACCGGTAATCCCAAATCCAAAGCTGGTGATGAGAAAGGTGCCACACATGTGCTTAATACAGTACAAGAAGTTCTCTGAGTGATCGTTTGTCAGTGTTCCACCATATATAATGAATGGACGCCTACCAGATAAAGAGAGCCCAGTAATAAGGTCTTGCCATGCATTAGTGGGCAAAACCCCCCACTCTGGGTATGCAGGTATAGCTCCCTTCAAAAGACCCTTATGGTAGGTCAGAGGATTCTCCCGATAATGCGTCCGGTACTGTCCTGCTGGAACAGAGAAGAGCCTTCACCAAATGGTTACCACAAGGCTGGAAGTAAACAATTTTCAAAAACATTTTTTAGTGTTGTACCCTTCATTGGAAACATCTTAATTCCATAGTTTTGGGAGGGAGGGGTCTACACACCTTTGCCATATAATTTATATCTCAGCGTTGCTCCATTCCTTCATCAGGGATGAAGAAACACTGAAAAATAGGATATCTGGAGAAATTAAAATTAGGAATTTTGGGGATTTTGTTAAAGTGATATAATGGGCTTTGACACAGAAAGTTTTTAGCATACATTATTTATACATTATTAAACTGGAAAATTATTTGAACCAATTTTTTTAGAATGATCTAAAACATTTTTTTGAAAACCTTGTACAGTTTCTTTGGTACCTTCAGTTGGGGGGAGAGATCCTTCTATTAAGCACTGTGGTTGTGGTTCACTTGCCCAGCATTTTATACAGGTGAGCTCTTTCCACGTGGGTCCATTTTGAATGGCTTTACTACTGCACTTAGAAATTATTTAATTCCTTTAACCAGCAATCTGATATCCATCTATGAAGAAGGCCTATGACAATCGTATTGACCACTTCACTTTCAATACATATACATGTACAGCGGAAACTCGAATTATGAGCATAATCCGTTCCAGGAGAATGATCGTTATCCAAAGCACTTGCATATCAAAGTGAGTTTCCCCATTGAAGTCAATGGACACGAAAATAATTTGTTCCACATTGACTTCAATAGCATGCAATACCGCATGTGGCCAGAAGTGGGGGGGGGGGGGGTGGAGAACCTCGGGAACACACGAAAAAGCCTGAGGAAAGCTCGGCTGACCTCAGCAAACCTCGGAAAGGCTTGGGAATGGTGTATTTCCATGTCTTTCCGATCATTTCAGACCGGCGCTTGGCTCCCGCGCCCCACCCAGGCCAAACGCGGTACTGCACACTGCTTTGGCTTGAATCCTGCTAGTTTTGCGAGACAGCACTCGCAAACCGAGTTAGGATTTAATAGAATACAGTGCTCGTATTGCGAAACGCTTGTTAACCGCGTTACTCGCAATCCGAGGTTCCACTGTATTTGATTATCTCTATGCTGTGATACGCATAATTTTACTTTTCAGCCCAACCTAATAGGTGAGCACCATACATTCATTTGTATGCACCTGTAGATTGTTTCTAGAAAATTTTAGTTTTCAGAATGTTTGTTTGACTATCTGAGCGTTAAAGAAATGATGCAGCAATCTGTGTTGACCAAAGGTAGGATGGACAAGGATGGAATCTTTTTGTAAAATCTAATAGAAACAAACACATTTCTAATTGTTGAGTTCGTTCCCGGAAAAGAAACATTGGGCCAGATTCACCTAGCCGCGCGGCGTGGTAACGTATCCCCTTTACGTTACACCGCCGCAAGTTTTCGGCATAAGTGCTTGATTCACAAAGCACTTGCGTGTAAACTTGCGGCAGCGTAGCGTAAAGCCGTCCGGCGCAAGCCCGCCTAATTCAAATGGGGCGTGTACCATTTAAATTAGGCGCTCCCCCGCCGAATGTTCTGCGCATGCTTCCGTTTGGAAATTTCCGGCCGTGCTTTGCGTGAAATTCCGGCGCCCCGACGTGTTTTTTGAATGGCGACGTGCGTAACGTAATTTCGTATTCCCGGACGTCTTACGCAAAAAAAATTAAAAATTGAAAATTCGACGCGGGAACGACGGCCATACTTTAACATGGATGGTGTAATTTTACACCATCTAAATAGCATTCTTAACTGTACGACGCGAAGAACCGACGTAAGAGAATGCGATGAACGCGCGTACCTTCGTGGGTCGCCGTAAACAGCTAATTTGCATACCCGACGCTGGAAAACGACGCGAACTCCACCCAGCGGCCGCCGGAGATTTACACCTAAGATCCGAAGGCATACAAAGCCGTACGCCTGTCGGATCTTAGCCAAAAGCCGTCGTATCTTTGTTTGTGAATTACAAATAAAGATACGACGCGGCAAATTTGAAAGTACGCCAGAGTATCAGCAGATACTCCGGCGTACTTTTTCTGTGAATCTGGCCCATTGTGACTAGTCTTATGTGCATGCACTTGTCAAAGTTAATCCGGAAGTAATCAAGACATTGACATGGTATCATTTGAAATTAGTCGAGTCCATGAAGACTCCATCAAATGGTTGGATGAGCTTTCATGTTCAAACTGAATCCTGCAGGTGTAAGGCCTCCATTAGAGGCACCTCATTTATTTTGCATTCTCCATAGAGAGAATGTAGACCATTGTGGATATTCACAATAAAGAGCACCTCATCCCAGGGTTATAGAAACAAGTAGAGAGAAAGGGATGGGACTATAGCGGTGCAAGATCCAAACCAAGAAATTGTATTATGATAAAATCTTCAAAATATATTAACAAAATTATCTTAAAAAGTCATGTTAAAAAAAGCATAGGCTTAAACCCATAGATGTGGTCTGTGAACTATGTATTGGGCTTCTTCAGCAATACATAGGGCGAAACATGTCAGGATTCAACTCTATGCATCTCTAAAAAGTTCACGGACCACATTTATGGGTTTAAGCTTATTTTTTATACATGACTTTTTAAGATCATTTTGTTAATAAATTTTGAAGATTTTATCATAATACTATTTCTTGGTTTGATTCTTGCACCGCTATAGTCCCATCCCTTTTGCCATACTCGTTTCCATTCTCCATAGAGAGTTTCAGGAATATGGGATTCCATGAAATGTTTTCTTCCAATCTAGATGTCTATAGTTCCTTCCAGTTTAGAAGTTTGGAATATGTTACTATTACTCAGGGAGAGATGGAAAAAGGTTTTAGAAAATTGTATAAAGGTACCCACATCCTAAAATTATCATGGATATAAACATGGGGAAAAAAGGGTTTAGGGCCAGATCCACAAAAGGGATACGACGGCGTATCTACTGATGCGCCGTCGTATCCCTGTTTCTATCTTTGGAACTGATCCACAGAATCAGTTTCCAAGAGATAGACAGAAGATCCGGCAGGTGTAATAGTTTTACACTGCCGGATCTTAAGATGCAGTACCGCGACCGCCGCTGGGGGCATTCATCGTCGAAATTACGCGTCGGGTATGCTAATGAGGAGTTACGTCGATCCTCAAAGCTTTTTCGCGTTCGCTACGTCGCCGCTACGTTAGTTTCCCGTCGCTTAGTTACACTTTTGTAAAGCAGCCCTACTTTTACACAGCAGGCGTACTGCTGTGTAAAGTATGGCCGTCCTTCCCGCTTCGAATTTTTTAATTTTTACGTTGATTGCATAAGCCGTACGGGAATACGGAAATACGCTACGCGCCGATCAAAAAATTACGTCACGTCGCGCAAAGCACGTCGGGAAATTGGCGTTACAAGCATGCGCAGTACGTCTGGCGCGGGAGCGCACCTAATTTAAATGGGACTCGCCCCATTAGATTAGGAACGCCTTGCGCCGGACGGATTTGAGTTACACCGCCGCAAATTTCCAGGTAAGTGTGTTGTGGATCGATACCTAACTTAGGAAATTTGCGGCAGTGTAACTTAAATCTGTTAAGTTACGTTGCGCTGCAGGGCTGTGGATCTGGCCCTTAGTTTAGAAGTTTGATGAATGTTCCAGAAGCCATCAAAAAGCAGCCCATGTTATTAATAGTAGTAGTCTGTGAACTATTGACTTTTGCAGAGGCCCAAGTGTGCTCTGGCTAATAAATGGTTGAAATCTACATACTGGGAGTAATTACAGATGTTGGCTGTGCACAGAACTCATACATGTGATACAGACAATTGGAGACCAGTAGGGGAGTGGTTGCCGAGCATACAATAGCGAAGGCACAAGCCAACTGATAATTAACATGTGAAGAACGATGATTTGGCATGGTGACGCTACTACTACTGTTTAATTACGGTCCCTAAAAATCAACACTTGAAAAGAACGTACTTCGCATCTAAAGGGGTCACTGTGCAATCATTTTTTTATCCAAGAGGAATCCCTTTCGATGGTCAAGAACAATGAAAGAGAAAGAGTTACCGCTCCAGGTGGATTGTGTTAGGATGATCAGTATGGTCTCAGGAAATCGAGGGTCCTGGCAATGCACAAGGCAACAAGTGGAAAGAGGAAGTATGGACAGCCGCACTCCAGGAAACCTTGATGGTTGTCTTTATTTAAAAAGAGGAAAAATGCACTACAAATCACAGCACACGACACAGGGGTGAAACAGCTGACGTGTTTCGCACTATTAACTAGTGCTTAATCATAGCTGCAATGGTCAAGAACACAATTTATTGACATGGTCTCTTCACAAGGAAACTTCTGCAAGAACTTTCCTAGAGTTTTAGTTCATAAGGAAGCGCCATCAGTAGACGGACACAATAACTTGGCTCTTGTCTAAACACGCAGCTGTATAATCAATGGTCCCCGTGAGAGCATAGCTTGCGCCATACACAAAGTGGGCATTTGTCATCATTAAAGCAGAAGTCATTGCACTAGAATAAATATAGATAGCTCTGTAGAGGAACCCCCAGCACGTGCATTAAAAACCTCCACTTACAAAAATAAATTGTGAAAGTGCCATAAAACAAGTTCCTAAAACCAGGTCACATGATCCTGCTGGTCTGATTCTTAAAGTATGCAGCCTAGGAGGAGAGATTGTTACAAAGGCTTAAGATGGTAATGTAGTCACATGGCAATGGAAGGAGATTTGTTCTGCAAAATACTACGGCCTCCAGACACATGCACTTTTAAATTTGCTCTATTGTAAGGCCATACATAATAAAAAATAGAATTTTTTCATTAATCCAGCATGTTGAACGGAAAAAATAACCAATTCCCCCATCCACACATTCAAGCCTTCCCCGTTGTCAGCTATAGCCGGTGGGCACTGAATGTTCAGGAAAACCCAACAGGCTTCACAGAGGTCTCCTTCTGCAGAACTGGACCCATTAACTCTGCCCTGCTGCTCAGGCTTCACACTATTTAAGTCTCTCCCTCTACCTTCTGGGCACACCTCCCCAGGGATTGGCTGGAGTCCCGTAAATATTCAGGCTCCCTGTTCTGCTCTTCCCCTCACTATGCTTCTAGAAGGCAGGGGGAAATAGCAGAACAGCACTCTGTGCAACACTGAGCAGCCCTAAGCAATCAACCCCTGCTCCCCCTGCTTACAGAAGGGCAAAAAGCTTTGGCCCAGATTCAGGTAGATTTGCCCATTACTTACACATGAGCTGCTCAGCTGAATTTCTCTGCGTTGGAGCAATTTTGCCAAATTGCCACCTGATTCAGGAATCGTTTGTTCAGTTAATTTGCTCCTGTTTAAGGCAAAGCTGAGGGCGCAAGGCCGTGCAAGTCAAAGTGGGTGTGCCCCTATGTAAATGAGGAATTTTCGGCTCAGCAGAGGTTTGCGCCGGGCGCGCGCATGCGCAGTTAGAGCGCTGCCGTCTGCGCATGCGTCAAACTGCGCCTAGCATACTTTCAGGGCAAATCATGCTCAGCTGCTTGCACTGAGCAAATAAATAGGAGCAGACTTGCGCAGGTTCTTTGCTGAATTTCATCCTGCTTTTTCCTACCCCCCCTGAGCAAGGAAATTCAGCCCATTTTCAAGAGATGGCACCTCCCAAAGTAACCAAAAAAAGGAAGGCAAACTTTGTGGCTGCGGAGATGGACATCTTAATTGCTGCACTCCAGCAACATAAAGAGCTTCTATATGGTGCCCAGCGGGCAAACACCACCGTTGCCCAAAGGAGGGCTATCTTTGAAGCCATTGCCCTGGACATCAATGCCCTGGGTAATGAAGATCGTTCCTGGGATGACATCCAGAAAAAACTGAACGATATGAGGCGCAGGGTCCGGGATAAACTGGCTCTTATCAGAAAATATACCGGTGGCACGGGAGGTGGGCCGCGATGTAAGATCCGGCTAAATCATGAGGAGGAGCTTATTGCCCAAACTTTCGTGCAGGAGCAGGTGGAGGGACTTGAAGGGTACGACTCCACTGTTGGGAACTTGGGGACTGGTAAGTTATTTTTGTTTCATATCTGCTGTGCAACATGGGAGGGGGTAGAAGTGAACATATTTGTGGGTAGAAGTGAAGATGGAAGTATTATTTTTGTTTCATATCTGCTGTGCATCATGGGAGGGGGTAGAAGTGAACATGTGAGCAGTGTGTTGCACCAGCAAAATATGTCGTTTTGGTGTCATCCACAGGTGGTGATGAGGAAGATGAAGCTGGGCCGTCTTCGGCTGCGGGTCGACCCAGCCCATCCATACCAGAGCCAGGGGTCCAGTCAGGCCCCATGGACATTCTGTCTATGTTGGTCCAGGAGGAGATCCTACCGGGGCCAAGTATGGTGGAGGAAGTGGTTTTGGAGGAGGATTCCTTTTTCCTCATCCAGGAGGACTCTGGCTCCCTCCAGGAGGATACCACCATCCCTGGGCAACCCACCACCCCCCCCCGCCCAGCACGTCATCCCCCTCCAGGGCAAGCCCCTCCAGGGCAAGCCCCTCCATTGTGGACCCCTCCCCTTCTCCCTCTGTCCGTGCCCGAGCCTCTCCTCCCAGGAAGGCTCAGTCCAAAACGAGGCATATATCCTCCAGCCTCCGTGACGGTCTGCTGGAGGAGCAGGCCCTGCAGACCCGCCATATAGGGGCCATGGTGGGAGAGGTGCGTCGTCTGGCGGACAGCATGGCATCCACCTCCACCTCTGTGCAGCATGCCCTCACCCTGCATGCGGACCGGGACAAACATGTCTCACAGAGCCTGGGGGAAATAAGTGGCAACTCCAAGGCCATAGTCACCTGCTTGGTGGCTCAGGAGACCACACCCGCTTTATTAAGCAGGATGACAGCTGCGGGGGAGGCCAACACCGCTGCTGTGCAGGCCAACACCGCTGCAGTGCGGGAGGAGGGGAGACTTACCCGCCGTCATCAGCGGGATACCACCACCCGCCAAATGAGGATGTTGGCCCAGACCAACACCATCCTCGCCCGCCTGGCCAACGCCATGGAGGGCATGCAGCCACCACCGGCGAGGAGTGTGGAAGTAGGGGTTGATGATCCTCCCCCCCCTCAATCCCCACCCCATGCCTCCTCCGCACCACGAAGATTGAGGAGCCAGAGCCGGGGCACCCTTGGCCCAAAGAAGAAATCCAAAAAATTATCAGATTTCTACATTTATTTTATGGTCATAATATGATTTTTTGTATTTTTTTGGATATATGCTCAGGATATGAGTTTATTATATTTTTGATATATGCTCAGGATATGAGCTTTTATATTTATTTGTAGTCCCTACACACGGTGAGGAGTGTATACTACAGTGTGACTGGTGTGTGAATGGGGGGGGGTGGCATTCCTGCTGGAAAAGGGGTGTCACCCTCTGCCATGTGAAAGGTGTATGAATGGACAGCAACATAATTGGAGCCTTGACGCGGCGTTGCTGCTCCCTAATACCATGGGGTATTGTTGGGTCTAATCCAATTTGGGGTGCATGTGTCGGGTGTGTGCTAGGGACTACAGTGGTGTGCATACATGCATTATACTTGTGACAAGATCAGGGTGTGTTTAATGTGCAAAGAGACGTTCCACAAGACCATTCCGGATTGCTCTTCCCTCAGAAGATCCGGTAGAGTTTCTTGGGAGGGGGGGTTGCATGGTTCGGGGGTAAGGTCATTGCGTAGCTCAATGTGCATGCCCCTTCTTTGAGCTAAATTGTGGAGAATACTACATGCCCCGATGATTTGGCACACAAAGTTGGGTGAATACAACAGGGTCCCCCCTGATTTATCCAGACATCTGAATCGAGATTTAAGGATGCCAAATGTGCGCTCCACCACCGCACGGGTACGTGCATGGGCTTCGTTATATCTTTCCTCCCCTGGTGTTTGAGGGTTACGAAATGGGGTCATCATGTGAGGTCCCAGGGCATATGCAGAGTCACCTGGAAGGGAAAAGACAGGAGGATGTTAGTCGTGCATGTGCCCCTTGTGATGTGTGCATCATGGGGGGGGGGCAGTCATACCTGACACCCATGTCACTCACCAATCAGCCAGCTGTCTCCATACATGTTCTGGTCAAACTCGGTTGGGATGGGGCTGTGTCGGTAAATAAAACTGTCATGGCTTGACCCTGGGTGTTTGGCACGGACATGCCATATGAGGCCATGTGCATCCACAATCATCTGCACATTTATCGAATGCCAATGCTTCCTGTTGCAGTATATATGCTCGAGGAGCCGGGGGGGGGGGGGCGTAGTGCCACATGGGTACAATCTATTGCACCCACAGTGCGTGGAAATCTGGCTATTGCATAAAAATCACTGATTGCCTTCTGCCGCAGGTCAGCCGTGGTTGGTTTGATAAATTGTGTGCCCATGCGTCTGAGTATTGCAGGGATCACTTGGTGCACACACCTGCTCATGCTGGATTGGGACATCCCCGCCACCATTCCACCTGTGCGCTGAAATGAGCCACTTGACAAAAAATGAAGGGTTGCCACTACCTTCACCAGTGGCTGCACTGCCTGTCCCCGATGGGTCGGGCTGCTGATGTCATCCTGCAGGATTGTTACCAACTCAAGGATGACTTCAGGGCTGAAGCGAAACATGCGATACACCTCATTATCACTCATATGAAAAAGGTTGTAGCGCCCTCTGTAAATCCTCTCCCGTGCCCTCCTACGAGTCGGCTCAGTCAATAGAATATCAAGAACCATAGCTGCCCCTGGCATGTTGGTGCACAGATGTGAGGTCCCGAAAATGTGGGTGCTCTGCTTGTTCAGCTCGTCTGTCTAGGTGCTGCTGAAGTTGCGCGCTCCTTCAGATGACATTTGGCCATCTTTTGCTAACTTGCCCCTGCTTTTAGCAGGAGCAAGTTTGCCCGGGGAAAAAAGCTTGCGGGCTTCCAGCGCAAGATGCGCATCACACGCGCATGTTTCTGAATCATTGGCAGTACCTAATTTGCATATTCGCTGAGGGAATTCCATGAAGGCGCAACTTACACCCCGCGCAAAATTGCGCGCAAATTGCGCCGGAGCAGCTAGGCTGCGTGCGCGGGAAAATGGCCGCAAAACAGGCTTAACTGGTTTACTGAATCAGCCGCAAATTTGCATGGGAGCAAATCAGTACTTGCGCGGCGCAAATCACACTTGCTCCCGCGCAAGTGCTTCTTGAATCTGGGCCTTTGTCTCCAGTGAGAACGGTTCACACCACCACGTTGACGTGTTTGTTGAAAAAGTACTGAATGCAGTATTTGCTCTAGCACAGCGCAGTCACCGCACACCAACCGATAGAACTTTATGAAATGTCACTGTGTGACATTTCAGTAAAGTTTGTTAAGGATTGGTGCATCAGCACTGCCTTCACCACAACGCACACCAGCCGATGCGTTGTAATGGACCCTTATTCATGGAGGCTCAGCATCACATGTGGGCATTACCTAGGGTGGTCTGCATGCAAAGGTATGCCCACTCCTCTAGACTGACATCAAATCATCATTTATTTTTTATTTATTTTTATTGAGTTCTGCATAACATACAAAAATAAAAGGACAATGGAGAGGAATAATAGAGGAAAAAGAAAGTACAACTTAGGCCTCATACACACGATAGGTTAACCAGAGGACAACGGTCTGATGGACCATTTTCATCGGTCAAAACCGATCGTGTGTGGGCCCCATAGGTTATTTAACCATAGGTTAAAAAAAAGCCAACTTGCTTTAAAATTAACCTATGGATTCCTAACCGATAGATCAAAACCGATCGTTAGTAGGCACGGCCATCGGTTAAAAATCCACGCATGCTCAGAATCAAGGCGACACATGCTTGGAAGCATTGAACTTCATTTTTTTCAGCACGTCGTTGTGTTATTATTATTATTATTATCAGGGCTATTATTATTATTATAATTATTATTATTAAAGGTTGACCAGACTTCAGCTTTTAAAACCACCAAAAACTATTTTTGCTTTCTTTATTGACCTCGATGCAATTAACCAAAATGGTGAAATTCTAACAAAATCAAAATTTTGCTGAAATTGTGTAGAAAAATGAAAACTCAGAATTTTGTCCATCTCTTTTTGTTGCTCCCAGGAAATATTTGCCGGTATGTGGTCCCCGTAGTGAACAGTGGGTAATGCCTACTATAAAATGGTCCTGGCTCCATCGAAAGCCATTAAGGTTTCATGCTACAGATAAAAATCTGCACAAGCATGTACTGTATAAGCTCCCTTACCTGCTGACTCATGCCGCATTACACCACTGTAAGCTGGTTAACAAATCCTTTAATTACACGGCCCACTTTCAACAGATACCATTCCTAAGAGCTGCATTATCCTGTAAATCTAGCAACCCTGAAAATATGTAACATCAAAGGAGGGAGATCATCTTCATGGATTCTGTACATCTTGCTGCATTTTATTGCATTTTCCATAGGGGTAGAGCAATGGTGCAAGTCAGCTTTAATTTAAAGTGTATCTGACAATGCACCTGTGATTTACATCTCCTAAAAGATGCATCAAAGGCACTTTAAGGCATAAGGTAACAATTTCCTTACCCCTTTGTTCCCAACCCTCAAGTTGGTCTAGAATATTCCCCCAACTCCCCCCAATTAGGTCTAGAATATCCCCTGACCCCCATCCCAATTAGATCTAGAATATCCCCCAACCCCATCCCAATTAGGTCTAGAATATCCCCCGACCCCATCCCAATTAGGTCTAGAATACCTCCCCAGCCCCAGCCTCAAGTAGGTCTAGAATATCCCCCCAACTCCCCTCAATTAGGTCTAGAATACCTCCCCAGCCTCAAGTAGGTCAAGAATATCCCCCAAACTCCCCCCAATTAGGTCTAGCATATCCCCCGACCCCATCCCAATTAGGTCTAGAATACCTCCCCAGCCCCCGCCTCAAGTAGGTCTAGAATATTCCCCCAACGCCCCCCAATTAGGTCTAGAATATCCCCCGACCCACATCCCAATTAGGTCTAGAATACCTCCCCAGCCCCCGCCTCAAGTAGGTCTAGAATACCCCCCAACTACCCCCCAAGTAGGTCAGAATTTTTCGAATGTTCTTAGAATTTACAGATTTTTTCGATTCGAAACGATACATTTTTGAATCAGTCGAAACGAGAAATGTTATATTGTTTTTGCTTCGAATGCAGCAAAGTGAACAAACAAAAGAAATCAATGATTACAATGACTCTTTAAATCACCTTTGGCTTAGCCAAAGCAGCATTATTTCAAAATGGTACTCTAATAATGCACACAGTCTTTGATTTCAGCAGTATGTGTAGTGATAATTCGACTGGCGTTCAGTGTAAAATTTGATTCAAATTTCAGTCCGAAATTTAGAAATTCCGAAATTTAGAAATTCCGAAATTTGGTTACGTTATTCGGAGCATTCGGTAAAATTTGTTTATATTGTAATTCAGGTATTCAGATCTATCCAAATTTCCGAATAACATAAAATGTGTCTGAAAATTAATTGATCGAAATTACAGCAACTCACTGTGCTCTACTATAAGGCCCCTTTCACATTGAGGAGTTTTTCAGGCGGTAAAGCGCTAAAAATAGCGCTGCTATCCCGCCTGAAAAACTCCTGCACTGCAGACTCAATGTGAAAGCCCGAGGGCTTTCAAACTGAGGCGATGCGCTGGCGGGAGACAAAAAAATCTCCTGTCAGCAGCATCTTTGGAGCGGTGAGAGGAGCGGCATGTATACCGCTCCTTCACCGCTCCTTCCCATTGAAAACAATGGGAACCGTGGCAATACCGCCCGCAATGCGCCTCTATAGAGGCGCATTGCGGGCGGTATTAACTCTTTATCGGCCGCTAGCGGGGGTTAATACCGCACCGCTAGCGGCTGATACCCGCGGCAATTCCGGCGGTATAGCGCCGCTATTTTTAGCGGCGTTATACCGCCACCGCAGCTCCCGCCCCAGTCTGAAAGGGGCCTAAGGGAACCACCAAGAATCTGTATTCAAGTACTAGATGGTCTGGGCTATGTTTTATGTGCAGCTTTTGTGTGTTGTGTATGCTGTTTGATATGTATCCATTTTTATTATACTATAAATAATTTTTGAAACTTTTTACAAAAATTGGGTACCATTATAGTCCTTATATTTAGCTTGTTATGGTCCATTATTTTGTATAATATTGATCAGGATGAGGTCTCAGACATATATGGTTTACCAAATGAGGTCTCTTATTGAGGCCTTCCTCCCAATTTCCTACTTTTTATATTTTTAGATAGCCGTTGTCTATGTATACAAGTTTGCAAATGAAATGTCATCCATGTAGGGCTTACCCCTACTTTAATATTTTATGTAAAGGGCTTAATACATTTGTCATGGTTGTACGCTCTTCTGGGTGGTCAATGATGTGTGTAATACATCAATGCAATCAAAGGGTTAAAACAAGGTCACAGCTGACTTTATAACAGAAAACCGTCTGGCTCTCTGAAGTCCAGGATGGATTAGCATGGCTGGGCCCAAAGTGGATTTAGCGTTGTAGCAATAATCCTTATACTGCAGGTGTTTTCCAGGCATTTTTTATTTTTTTTTTGGTCAACGTTATTCCCTTTTTTGTTATGTTTATTAAATTATATTTTAGTTTACTTTTTTTTTATTATTTATGAAAAAAAAATCTTCATTTTGGAAATAAACAGTGGGGTTAATTTACTTAAACTGGAAAGGGCAAAATCTGTGCACGGTAGCCAATCAGCTTCTAACTTCAACTTTTTCAATTAGGCATTGACAAAAAAAAAATGGAAGCTGATTGGTTTGTGTGCACAGCTGCACCACATTTTGCACTCTCCAATTTTAGTAAATTAACATTGAATGCTAGGGGCCTCCGTTACATTGTGCTGACACAGCATTTAGACATTTTTATTAGGACAGTCTAGTATTTGCTGCTCATGTTTATCTTTCTCTCTCTAATTGATGCTCCAAAAGGCCGGGTTCACGCTGGTACGACAAACGCTCCGACATTGGGATGTGTGAAAATCAATGTTTCCCTATGAGAGCCGTCTTAACTGGTCCGACTTTGAAAATGCTCCCTGCACTACTTTGGTCTGACTTTGATCCTACTTCAGCCCATTGAATATCACTGAAGTCAAATCGAGGTCTTAACTGATCTGACTTTAGCATGAGACTTGTGATCTTGAAGTGGAACGCCACGCCAAATAAAAAAAAACGGCATGGGTTCCCCCTCCAAGACCATACCAACGGCCAGGGTTGTCGGGAAGAGGCCCTTGTCCTCATCAATATAGGGACAAGGTGCTTTGGAGTGGGGGGTGCAAGGCACCCCCTGCCCCAAAGCGCCCACCCCCTTTCCTGACCTGCTGGGTTGCGTGCTTGCATAAGGGTCTGGTATGGATTTTGGATTCTGCTCTGACTGTCCTATGAGGCTGCAGTATCCCCGACCCCTATCTGGACAGTGCTGATTGGCCCTGTGCTGATCACTTGCACCCTCCCAAGAAAAAAAAAAAAAAAGCAAAACACACCAAACTGAGCATGTGCACAGTGTCCCATAGCCTCTGTACTATCGGGAGATGGATTGGGGACTGTGGAAGAAGGGGAGGCTCAGAGAAGACAGGATCAAACAGTCTTTTTACACAATGCAGAGGATTATCCCTTTAGGTTCCATAGTGAGTATAACAAGTATACTTTACTGCATATACAGACTGATTTTAGTGGTTTTAGTAACACTTTAAATGTAAGAATGAGCCAAAAGCAACAAGATTATGACACTTTATAAAAAATATAATACTAAAAAAAACATAAAAACAACAATAATAATAATAATAATAATAATAATAATGATATGATTCCCCCCCCCCCCCATAAATTAGAAATTATATTATACATGTATAAATAATGTATTATTTATATAAAAGTAATCACCATCATCGTCATAACAACAATATTAATGTAGTAATAATAATAATAATAATCACAAATTAAAAAATATAATTATAATTAAATAATTATAAGAACAATTACAAATTAAAATGAATTAATGTAATACTACTACTACTACTACTACTAATAATAATAATAATAAGAAGAAGAAGAAGAAAAAGAAGAAGAAGAATAGCTGTTGTATGATGTATAATTATATTTGTATAAATTATAAATTAAATAATGAATGTGTTATTATTTTTAATACTATTATTATTTTTATTGTTATTATTTTAGGTGTGCTGTGTGAATGGGAACACATAACAAACTTATAGCGGGGGGCTTCCCAAATATGACTACAAAAGTGGAAACAGCCTTTAAAAAAGTTGCTAATAAAATAAATAGTGTAAATATTTTTCAGCTGCTAATCAATTTATCTCTGAATATCCTAAAATAATCAATTTACTCACCAGAATTGGCTTTTTGAAGCATACAAAAAATGTACAGTTCTGGTGTAAAGCGTGCTTCGATAAATAACCCTCTTAATCATCGCAGATTTAAACATGCACTAGAAACTTTTTTTCGTTTTTTTTTGTGTGTGTTTGTTAGGCAGGTATTTTACCATAAATTGGCAGCTTTAATTAAACTCTACCATTATTTAAAATGAAATGTAGTTAAATGTTCCAATTTTATTTCGCAAGAAAGAAGTATACTTTAAACTTTATTAAGCAATTCCGTCTAATCATACCCAATATTACGCCATATATTAAAACTTTTATCTCAACGGCCGTCTCCTCATCTCGAGACCTAAAAATAGTTGAATGGCCTCCTTACCCTTCGGGAGGATTCTATTTCATCAGCCAAACAGTAAACTTTGATATATGATCATCCAGTGACTCGCAAATTTATTTATCTTCTTCGGGGTCCATAGAGAAGAAAACAGAATTGACAAATTACAGAGACGCTCAATGCTACCCAGGCCTCCTCGGTGACCCGTTAACTATCGGCCTGACCTGTACAGACAGTCCTTGGCAGGTTGAACTAGCGCAGTGACCTTTCATTTCACCAAATTATTCCCAGTAAGGAAAACAGGTTGGTTATGTCGAAGAAGGAAAAACTATCAAAATGCACACTTGCCAGACACGGCTAAGATCTTTTTGTAATTTTTTTTTGCAGCTGTTCAAATAAGCGGTTGCCCTGAGGAAACAAATTTACTGGTGAAATTTGCAGCTAACGCTCAACATTGACTAAAGCTTCTCCAAGGCCCAGATGCTCCGTCTTCGAAAGAGTTACAAATAGGTGCCTTGTGGTGGATCATTATCATAATTATTGGGGAAAAGGAAAAAAAAAAAAGATTTGGCGGTGCAGATCTCAGACAATCGTCAACTTTTCGAAGGCTGTTTGTTTATACTGAAAGCTTGGAGAGCACCTGAGTTATCGGCAGAAGCGTGATCCCCTCGGGATTCCTCAGCAGTGTTTTTAAAGAAGTTCTCACAGGCGAACAGCTTTGCCTTCAAAACCCAAGTGGGGAGGGATATTTGAGATTCTACATATTGAATGTACACTGCTGGAGGGGTCTATGGGGACTTGATGTTTCCTGTTGCTTCATCTGCTAGGTGGCTTTTATTATGATGCAAGAGAGGCTCAAAAAAGAGAAAAGTTGGCTGTAAGCTGGAAATGTTAAGCCATGTATACACGGTACGATTGTTGGCAAGGGGTTGTCTGTTGACAGACTGTTGTCCTAAAATCTTTTTTTTTTTTTAAAGTGTATATTTTTGTGCGTGTACTCGAGAGAGGAGCCGGACTGCAGGAGTTGGGAGTAGGCAGGCAATCTGCCACCTTTCTCCATGCCCCGGGTGGCAATGGCGGGTGTGTGAGGGGGTCCTCCCACACAACCCACCCTACCTGCTCCGCTTTGAAGCCCAACGGGGCGGAGGGACTCCCTATAAGGGAGTGAGAGGATTTGCCTGCTCAACCAGCCCCGTTTATGTCCTTCGTCTCTCTTTTTTAGAGACCGCGTGGTCAAAGGGCGTGCATGTTAACCCAATTTCGAGTGCGTGTAAGTGTGGTGGTTTTTGTGGGAGGGGGGTGGGCGTACTAAGCGCAGGCTTACCTCGCATAGCACACCCACCGGGAGCTGGGCTGAGACCACCAAACTCAATTCACATGTAGCCGAGACCGGGATCCGAACCCCTAGCTGCAGGTGAATGGCTTGTCAGCGCAGTGCCAATCGCGTTGAGCCACCGCAGCTCCTTCTGACAATTGTTGTCCAATTTTCGGCCAACAAATGTTGGATTGACAGGCTAGTGAATTTTCGGCGGACAACGGCTCCACATCTGATTTTCATATGGTCACTACACAAGTCCACAAGAGCTGAAATTCCTTGTAGTACGTCACTACGTTCGTGTTTGTATCACAACAATTGTGTACCGTTAAGGCCCGTACACACGATCAGATAATCCGACAGCACACATTTGTTGTCGGAAAATTTGAAAGCATGCTATCCAACATTCGGAAAATCAACAACAATTGTCTGCTGGAGCATACACACGATCGGAATTTCCGACAACAAATGTGTGATGGAAGGGTTTTGTTGTAAAATCTGACCGTTTGTACGCTCCATCGGACAATTGTTGTCGGATTTTCCAACAACAAATGTTGGATGGCATGCTTTCAAATTTTCCGACAACAATCCGATGAAGTTGACTTTCATCAGTCTTGCCTACACGCCATCGGTTAAAAATCCGATCGTGTCCAACGCGGTGACGTAAAACACAACGACGTGCTGAGAAAAATGAAGTTCAATGCTTCCGAGCATGTGTCGACTTGATTCTGAGCATGCGTGGATTTTTGAGGGATGGATTTCCCCACAGACGATAATTTTTTTCTATCGTTTTTTTTAACCATAAGAAAAATCTAAAACAGGTTCTATTTTTTTTTCACCGATGGATAAAAAACCGATGGGGCCCACACACGATTGGTTTGTCTGAGTTTCCATTATTTCTTATGGGGAAATTCACTTTGATATACAAGTGCTTTGGATTACAAGCAAGTTTATGGAAGGAATTATGCTCACAATCCAAGGTTTTACTGTACAAATTACAAACACTCATGCTCAGAAGCAATGCTAACCATAACACAACATTAGCAGAAGTTACCAAAGGGTGGCGCTAAAGAGTAGAAAAAAAACATAGTATCGTATTTTTTGGCTGACAAAGCTTTGCCGTCTGTATGCAGAACAAGTTCACGGCCAACGCCCTTCGGACAAAAGTCCTTACGCTTTGTCCAACCGAAATCTGATCGTGTGTATGAGGCTTTAGTAAGCAAGACAAGATCCAGGCACACGCCCTTTTGACAAAAATCAGACGCTCGGTTGGCCAACAATCATACCGTGTGTACGAGGCTTCAGGCTTCTTTATTGCACCATTTTGCAAAAAAAAAAAATATTTTGTGTGTGTATTTTTCCACTTCCTTTAACCACTTACAGACCAGAAAATATTTTCCCCCTTAATGACCAGAGCATTTTTTGCAATACGGCACTGCGTCGCTTTAACTGACAATTGCGCGATTGTGCGGCACTGTACCCAAATTAAAATTGACGTAATTTTTTCCCACAAATAGCGCTTTCTTTTGGTGGTATTTGATCACCTCTGCGGTTTTTATTTTTGAAGCTATAAACAAAAAAAAGACAACAATTTTGAAAAAGAAAACAATATTTTTGACTTTTTGCTATAATAAATAGCCCACAAAAAAAACAATGGGCCAGATCCTCAAACGAATTACGCCGGCGTATCTATGGATACGCCGCGTAATTTCAAAGTTCCCCCGTCGTATCTCTGTTTTGTATACACAAAACAAGATACGACGGAATCTGGTCTCGATACGACAGGCGTACGTCTTAGTACGCCGTCGGATCGTAGGTGCATATTTACGCTGGCCGCTAGGTGACGTTTCCGTTGTATTCCACGTCGATTATGCAAATTAGCTATATACGCCGATCCACGAACGTACGTCCGGCCGGCGCATTTTTTTTACGTCGTTTGCGTTTGGCTTTTTCCGGCGTATAGTTACCCCTGCTATATGAGGCGTATCCCATGTTAAGTATGGCCGTCATTCCCGTGTCGAATTTTGAAAATGTTACGTCGTTTGCGTACGTCGTTTGCGAATAGGGATTCGCGTAGAATGACGTCACCGTCGTAAGCATTGGCTTGTTCCAGTTTAATTTCGAGCATGCGCACTGGGATACCCCCACGGACGGCACATGCGCCATTAAAAAAAAAGGCATTTACGTCGGGTCACGACGCATTAGCATAAAACACGCCCCCATCACATACATTTGAATTGCACGCCCTTACGCCGCCAAAGTTACACTACGCCGCCGTAACTTACGGCGGGAAATCTTTGAGGATACAAAAAAAAACGTAGTTCCCGGAGGAAACCCACGCAGGCACAGGGAGAACATGCAGGATGTATTCTTCTACATATTTTTGGTTAAGAAATCGCAATAGGCGTATATTAACCACTTAAGAACCTGCGCACGACTATATACGTCCTATTTTTGAAGAGGGATATCTCGGTAACAGTAGCAGCTGCTGCCACAACCGAGATATACATCTCTTCAGGCGCTCTCCCGTGCCCTCCGCCGCTTACCGGCAGCGGCGGAGGCGATCGGGTCCTGTCTGCTGCTCGGCTGGGATACGAGTGAGGGCAAGATGGCCCCCAGCTGTCTCCATAGCAGAGCAGGGCAGAAGCGACGTCATAGCGTTACTTCCGCCCATGCTTCTTAAAGGCACATTTTCCTGTTGTCATTTTTGTTAATTTTTTTTTATTATTGCATTTTAATCTAAATAAGAGATCTGAGTTTTTTTTTTTTTAAACAGTGTAAAATTTAATAAAATGTATTTAAATAAATAAGAAAACAAAATTTTTTTTTTTTAAAGTCCTGTCCCGATGAGCTCACGCGCAGAAGCGAACGCATATGAAAACGGTGTTCAAACCGGACAAGTGAGGTATCGCCGCAATTATTAGAGCAAGAGCAATCATTCTAGCCCTAGACCTCCTCTGTAACTCAAAAGATGCAACCTATAGAATTTTTTAAACGTCGCCTATGGAGATTTTTAAGGGTAAAAGTTTGACGCCATTCCACGAGCGGGCGCAATTTTGAAGCGTGACATGTTGGGTATCATTTTACTTGGCGTAACATTATATTTCACAATATAAAAAAAAATTGGGCTAACTTTACTGTTGTCTTATTTTTTAATTCAAAAATGTAAATTTTTTCCAAAAAAAGTGCGCTTGTAAGACCGCTGCGCAAATACGGTGTGACAAAAAGTATTGCAATGTTAGAAAAAAATATATATAATGTTTGGGGGTTCTAAGTAATTTTCTAGCAAAAAATCTTGTAAACACAGAGTCTGAAAAACAGGCAAGGTCCTTAAGTGGTTAATTGGTTTGCGCCAAAGTTATAGCGTCTGCAAAATAAGGGATAGATTTATAGCATTTTTATTATTATTATTTTTTTACGAGTATTGGTGGTGAGCTGCGTTTTTTAGTGGGACTGTGACATTGTGGCTGACAGATCGGACACTTTTGACACTTTTTTGAGATCATTGACATTTATACAGGCTCCCCTGATACCCGGCAGCTCTGGGTTCCAAATCTTACGAGAAACTGGAAGTGACGCAAATTTTGATTCGCTGAAATCAAAAGCGGGAGGGTTCAGGGTGCAGTGCTCTGCGCCCTGAGGACAACATAAAACAAGCCAATTAAAGCCTCAGGCTCTAATCACATGCCTGTTAAAAATTAATGGAGCTAATAGACATCTATAAGTCCGGTGCCCCGCACAGTGCACTACACACACATAGAACCATTTATTTTTAAATAGATCATAATATGACTAACATTTTTTAACTTTAGTATGTTAAAAAACTTTAGTCATATTATAATTTATTTAAAAATAAATCGCTCTATGAATATTAACTTTGGGGGGGGGGGGGTCAGGCCTTAAAGACCAGCCACCACTGCCTGTGACCCGTTTTCAGCAGGAGGCAGGCTAAAGCCCGCTGTCGGCTGACGTCACAGAGCAGGTCCAGGCTCGGGAAAGATCATGACCATATGGTCGTGATCTCCCCACATGCCTGGACTAGCACCTGGCTCAACCTCTCAGCAAGCCACTGCGAGCCTGAGCCACCTACTCCCGCCCTCTCCCAGTGAGTGCAGGGGGACAGAGCAGAGAGCCAATCACTGACAGTCACCAGCTCTCTGCTCAGAGAGCTCTGAGAACCAAGTGATTGGCAGTGCTTGATCACTCAGTTGTCAGTGTTTGAGCTGGTGGGCGACAGATGCTGCATCCACCTAGGTAAGTATGAATTAAATAAAAAATAAAAATCCTGTATTTCCATACTTCTCTTTTAACCACTTGAGACCCGCGCTATTGACAAAATACGTCAACAGCGCGGCTCTCAAGTGCCAAGTGGACGTCTTTTAAAGTGCATTACCCGCGCGTGCCTCTGGGGGGCGCGCAGTGGGTAAACACTGTCCCGGCGCATCTCTGAAGAGCTGATGCGTGTACCTGGTGGCCGCGATGTCTGCTGGGTACACGCGATCGTCGGTAACACAGCAGGGACGTGAAGCTCTGTGTGTAAACACAGAGCTCCACGTGCTGTCAGAGGAGAGGAGACCGATCTGTGTCCCTTGTACATAGGGACACAGCATCGGTCACCTCCCTCAGTCACCCCCCTCCCCCCACACAGTTAGAACACACCCAGGATACACATTTAACCCCTTCCTCACCCCCTAGTGTTAACCCCTTCCCTGCCAGTCACATTTATACAGTAATTAGTGCATTTTTATAGCACTGATCGCTGTATAAATGTGAATGGTCCCAAATTTGTGTCAAAAGGGTCCGATACGTCCGCCGCAATATCGCAGTCCCAATAAAAATCGCGGATCGCCGCCATTACTAGTAAAACAAAAAAATAATAAAAAAAAATCATAATTCTGTTCCCCATTTTGTAGGCGCTATAACTTTTGCGCAAACCAGTCGCTTATTGCGATTTTTTTTTTTACAAAAATACGTCGAAAAATACGTATCGGCCTTAACTGAGAAAAAAAAAAGGTTTTTTTTTTTTTAAATTGGGATATTTATTATGGCAACTAGTAAAAAATATATATATTTTTTTTAAATTGTCGCTCTTTTTTTGTTTATAGCGCAAAAAATAAAAACCGCAGAGGTGATCAAATACCACCAAAAAAAAGCTCTATTTGTGGGGAAAAAAGGACATCAATTTTGTTTGGGAGCCACGTTGCACGACCGCGCAAATGTCAGTTAAAGCGACGCAGTGTCGGAAGCTGAAATTTCGCCTGGGCACGAAGGGGGTTTATGTGCCCAGTAAGCAAGTGGTTAACACAATATTGTGTTGAACTAATGCAACGCATGGTGTGAGTATGTTTCAAAATAGCACATGCAGTAAAAGTTATTGGCGTCCAAATCTGTGTTAATGGTTACCTTGTATGGTAATACCAGCACTTCATTAGCGCCATCTTGTATTCCATTTATTGTATGTAAAGCCAGTGGAATTTGAGTGAAAGGTCATGTACTATTATGTCCATCAGTGAAATTTTTTGCTCTAATCTACAGTCTTTATCTGTGACATTTATCCTCTCCAAAATCTGTCTGTCTCCTCCAAGTCCCGTATCTCCTGCCTACAGCTAAATATGACTCTACAGAAAGCAACTCAACTTCTAATCTGTATGGACTACATCGTTGTCACGTAGCCAGCATGGGTCTGCTAAAGAGGTATTATCATGATCTGCGCAGTCCTGCACCCAGGAGCCTCTCGTGTGTTACTGTATAACCCCCCAGGTCCAATCTGAGCACCAGAGAAAACGTCCCTGCAAATGCTCTTTTCCCAGGGGAGCAACTGTTCTTATCCATGAACATTAATTAAAAATACCCAATTCTCATTTTCTCCTGAAACTTGCCATTTGGCGTTATCTGCAGAGGTTGGGGGTACAACCCTACAACTGTCTCCGATCCAATTCAATAGAGAGCGTGGGCTCGTGCGCTGCACGGAGGAGGAGCGTGTGCCCGGTGGAACCCGACGCCACCTGTAGCACTGATCACTGTATTGATGTCACTGGTCCCCAAAAAGTGTCACTTAGGGTCAGATTTGTCCGCCGCAATGTCGCAGTCCTGCTAAAAATCACAGATCGCCGCCATTGCTAGTAAAAAAAGTAAAACTACTGTATCTATCGGTGTATAACACGCACACCTTAATTTTAAGAGGGAAGGTTATGGAAAAAAACTTTCAACAGCCCCTTTTACATTCCAAAGCCCCCCTGCACATTACACCAACCAAAGTCCCCCCCCCCGCACATCACACAAACCAAAGCCACCCCTGCACATTACACCCAGGGCCGATCCACCCTATACGTGGACTACGCAAGCTGCGTAGGGCCCCGAGTAATTCTAGAGGTCCGCGGCCGGCGGAGATAATGTCTCCGCCGGCCGCCAATTTCCTGAAGACCAGAACGAGAAGGGAGCCCTGCCTGCCGAAATAGAAATAGAGCTGCGGCGCCGCCCACCCCCGCCCCCAGTCTGTCTGTCATCTGTGAGCTGTTGTGGAAAGGGGTGGCGGGTGGGCGGTGCTGCAGCTTAATTTCTATATTGTAGCTGGCCGGCTCCGCCTCTAATTTGTTTCCCCTCGCCTCTCGCTTCTGCCTTCAGTTATGGCGGCACTGCTTCAGTTATGTCACCGCTGCTGAGCTGTAGAAGGGCTCCAAAGTGCAGTTGGCCTCGGCAGCTGCTCCAGAGCTTAGTAACTGAGCAGAAGGTTGGCTGACTTCCATCATCCAATCATGTGCAAGCAAATTTTTTTTTTTTTTCCTTGCACGTGATTGGGTGTTCTTTGCAAAGTGAAGCCTTACCTCATTTACTAAGCTTTGGAGAAACTGCACTTGCAGAGGGCAACTGCGCTTTGTAAAGTGCAAAGTCCATTTGACCATTTGACTTTAGTAAATCAACCCTTCTGTGTCATTGTTCTTTCCGGCTGGTCACATGATCGCTCTCCTCTGATGTTTTTATGTGACCGCGCTCCTCCTCCAATCTAAAGCTACACTCGGAGGGGGTGGAGCAGAGCGGCCAGAAAGAACGGGGTGAATGAGGTATTTGCGGGCTATGGCACTTACTACGACACTTCAAAGGATCTATATGAAGGGACTCGCAGTGATTTTTTTAAATCTTTATATTACGCTGGTGGGCTGTCCCAGGGCCAGGAGAGGCAGGACGGTCGGCACCCAATTCCCGCCCCCCGTTGGTAAAATAAAGTGATATCGGCGTATAACACGCACCCACGATTTCCCCCTGATTTTAAGGGAAAAAAGTGTGTGTTATGCGCCGATAAATATGGTAATTAAAAGTCCATAAATCTATCCCGTAGTTTTTAGACACTATGGGCCAGATTCTCGTCCAGCGGCGTAATTTGGTGCGGGCGTAACGTATCCGCTTTACGTTACGCCTCTGCAACTTAGACGGGCAAGTGCTGTATTCTCAAAGCACTTGCTCCGTAAGTTGCGGCGGCGTAGCGTAAATCGGCCGGCGTAAGCCCGCCTAATTCAAATTTGGATCAGGGGGGCGTGTTTTATGTAAATGTACTGTGACCCGACGTGATTGACGTTTTTCCCGAACGGCGCATGCGCCGTCCGTGGAATTTCCCAGTGTGCATTGCTCCAAAGTACGCCACAAGGGCATCATTGGTTTCGACGTGAACGTAAATGACGTCCAGCGCCATTCGCAGACGACTTACGCAAACGACGTAACTTTTTTCAATTTTGACGCGGGAACGACGGCCATACTTAACATTGGTACGCCGCAGTTATGCCTCATATAGCAGGGGCAACATTACGCCGGGAAAAGCCTAACGTAAACAGCGTATCTTTTCTGCGTCGGCCGCGCGTACGTTCGGGAATTCGCGTATCTAGCTCATTTACATATTTTGACGCGTAAATCAGCTTACACGCCCCTAGCGGCCAGCGTAAAAATGCAGTTAGGCTCCGACGGCGTAAGAGACTTACGCCAGTCGGATGTAATAGAAATCAATGCGTAACTGATTCTAAGAATCAGGCGCATAGATACGACGGCTCAGATTCGGACTTACGATGGCGTACATGGCGCTACGCCGTCGTAAGTTCTCTGAGAATCCGGGCCTATAACTTTTGCGCAAACCAATCAATATACGATTTTTTTTAACCAAAATAATGTAGAAGAATACATATTGGCCTAAACTGATAAATAAATAATTTTTTTACATTTTTTTGGGGGGGGGGGGGGGGGGGGGTATGTATTATAGCAAAATGTAAAAAATATATATATATATTTTTTTTTTAATTGTCGCTCTTTTTTTGTTTATAGCGCAAAAAATAAAAACCGCAGAGGTGATCAAATACCCCCAAAAGAAAGCTCTATTTGTGGGAAAAAAGGACGCCAATTTTATTTGGGTACAGCGACGCACGACCGCGCAATTGTCAGTTGAAGTAACGCAGTGCCGTATCGCATAAAATGGCCTGGTCATAAAGGGGGTAAATCCTTCCGGGGCTGAAGTGGTCAAAATGATCACCTTCATAAAAACGTTAACTTCAATTTATTTGTGAGACCCAAGATCTATGGAAATTGACCTCTCCATACTGGACTGGAATATAGAAATCCATTGTATAGCAGGCCAGACTCATTTCTGTCCAACCGGTAAACGTGGGTGAGTGGCGTGAGAGTAACAATAACTCCACCACATCGTTAGGTTATAACAGAACACCGCGGGTTACTGATTAACACATTTGATTATGAATACGTTGGCTGCACGTGTTTCTGCAGATTAATTAAATATACGCAATTTCTGTGTCCCAGTTGGCAAGTATTTTCTGCACTCAGTGTCACTTGGATTTTAATATAGAAAAAACCCCGTTCATTTAACCACTTAACCCCCGGAAGAATTTACCCCCTTCCTGACCAGAGCACTTTTTGCGATACGGTAACTGCGCTTTTGCGTCGCTTTAACTGACAATTGCGCAGTCGTGCGACGTTGCACCCAAACAAAATTGCCGTCCTTTTTTTTCACACAAATAGAGCTTTCTTTTTTGGTGGTATTTGATCACCACTTTTTTGGGCTATAAATAAAAAAAGAGCGACAGTTTTGAAAAAAAGCTGTATTTTTTTTGTTATAATAAATATCCACAAAAATATATAAAAGAAGAAATTTCTTTCTCAGTTTAGGCCGATATGTATTCTTCTACATATTTTTGTTAAAAAAAATTGCAATAAGCGTTTATTGATTGGTTTGCGCAAAAGTTATAGGGCCAGATTCAAAAAGCACTTGCGCCCGCGCAACCATAGGTTGCGCGGCGCAAGGGCTTACTTGCTCCGGTGTAACGAGTGCTCCTGATTCAGGAACCTCGTTACACCGACTGCAGCCTAGGATGTGACAGACATAAGCCTCCTTATGCCTTCACATCCCAGGCTGCATTCTTGCGTTGGCCGCTAGGGGGCTCGGCCATTGTGATCGGCGTATAGTATGCAAATTGCATACTACCACCGATTCACAAAAGTTGCGCGGGCCCTGCGCACGCAAGGTACGGAGTTTCCGTACGGCGACTTTAGCATAAGGCTGCTCCTGCTAATAGCAGGCGCAACCAATGCTAAAGTATAGCTGCGCTTCCCGCTCGCGACGTTCAAATTTTACGTCGTTTACGTAAGTGAACCGTGAATGGCGTTGGACGCCATTCACGTTCACTTAGAAGCAAATGACGTCCTTGCGACGTCATTTGCCACAATGCACGTCGGGAAAGTTTCCCGACGGAGCATGCGCTGTTCGCTCGGCGCGGGAGCGCGCCTAATTTAAATGATTCCCGCCCCCGGCGGGATCATTTACATTAGGCAGCCTTACGCCCGGCTGTTTAGCATATCGCCCGCGCAATTTACGGAGCAATTGCTCCGTGAATCGGGGGCAAAGCGCAATATTTGCGTGGGCGCAGAGAAAATTTTTTGCTCTTTGCCCACGCAAATATTGCGCGAATCTACCTGAATCTGGGCCATAGTGTCTACAAAATAAATAGGGGATAGTTTTATGGCTTTCTTTATATATATATATATATATATATATATATATATATATATATATATATATATATATTTTATTAGTAATGGCGGCGATCTGCGATTTTTATCATGACTGCGGCATTGCGGCGGACACATCGGACACTTTTGACACATTTTTGGGACCATTGTCATTTATACAGCGATCAGTGCTATAAAAATGCACTGATTACTGTGTAAATTACACTGGCAGGGAAGGGGTTAAACACTAGGGGGCGAGGAAGCGGTTAAGTGTGTCCTAGGGAGTGATTCTAACTGTGGGGGGTGATCTACCGCTGACATGACAGCGATCACTGCTCCCGATGACACGGAGCAGTAGATCCCTGTCATGTCACTAGACAGAACAGGGAAATGCCTTGTTTACATCTCCCCGTTCTGCAGCTCCGTGACACGATTGCGGGACACCGGCGGACATCAAGTCTGCGGGAACCGTGGGCACGGTCATGGAGTACGTGGCGCACATGCGCCCACTAAGTCGCGATTTAAAGGGGACGTACCTGTACGCCCATTTGCGCAGCCATGCCATTGTGCCAACGTATATCGTTGTGCACTGGTCGGCAAGCGGTTAAAGTAAACGTAAAAGCCTAAGGGCCTATTTACCTTCTTACGGTATGCTAATGGACCTTAGGTTAAAGTGTATTTACATTACATTTTGCAATAAAGCTTGTTGCGTTAGGCAGCCCATTGACATGGGTGGACCAAAAGGTCCCAAAAATCGAGCAAGCCTCAAAATGTTTAATGCAATACACCGCAATGGACTATGGTGCTCTGCCGTGCTCTGCAATGCTTGTGCATTGCCTTAGTCCATTGGGGTGCCTAGGTCCAGATTTAGACCTTGGAGGGCCCGGGGCACTTCAGGTTCTGGGGGCCCCTCATACACAGAGTTGGTTTACATTCTCAATGACTGTCACACATTTTTGAAATGCTCAACACAACATCATTCTTTTTTTTTTTTTGTATATATTGGGCTAGATTCATAAAGGACATACGACGGCGTATCTCCAGATACGCCGTCGTATATCCGAATGAGCGCCGTCGTATCTATGCGCCTGATTCATAGAATCAGTTGCGCATAGATTTGGCCTAGATACGAGCGGCGTAAGTCTCCTACGCCGCCGTATCTTAGGGTGCATATTTACGCTGGCCGCTAGGGGCGCTTCCGTAGATTTACGCGTAGAATATGCAAATGAGCTAGATACGCCGATTCAGAAACGTATTGATTTACGTCGTTTACGTAAGGCTTTTTTCGGCGTAAAGTTACCCCTGCTATATGAGGCGTAGCCAATGTTAAGTATGGACGTCGGGACAGCGTTGATTTTTCAGTCGTTTACGTCGTTTGCGTAAGTCGTACGCGAATATAGCTGTGCGTAAGTTACGTTCAGGTCGAAAGCATTGACTATTTGCGACGTGATTTCGAGCATGCGCACTGGGATACGTTCACGGACGGCGCATGCGCCGTTCGTTAGGAGCGTCAATTATGTGGGGTCAAGGCTCATTATAATACAACACGCCCACTGCCTTGACAATTTGAATTAGGCGGGCTTACGCCGGCCCATTTACACTACGCCGCCGTAACTTAAGACGCAAGCTCGTTGTGAATACGGTACCTGCCTCACTAAGTTACGGCGGCGTAGTGTATCTGAGATGCGCTACGCCCGCCTAAAGATAGGCAATTCTATCTGAATCTGGCCCTATCTCTTTATTTAGAAATATTTACCTTTAACAGCTTATCCGATAGGTGTCTCCGCCATACGTTTCTATTTCACAATAAACAAACCAATATATCCATTCCCTCCCCCCTCCCCTCCCCTAATAATAATAGAAAAAAAAAACTCTTACTGATGATGGCTGGCAAAATCTTACTTCCCCAGATACATTTAATTATAAAAAAAAAAGATTTTTTTTTAATTATTATATAATTTTAATATTATTTTATATAATTTTTTTTATATCGTTTTATATTATTTTTGTATAGAAGGGGAACCCTTCTATCAGGGGGCTCAGGGCAGTTGCCTGCTTATTCATCTGTCACTGAGGGCGCCATAAAAAATGAATGGCAATGCAAGACAGCAAAGCATGTAAAGCTTAATTTACACGAATGGCGAGAGCCTGAAAATAAGCTGGGCCTAAAATTCCGGGTGTTTTCCAGCAGGTGGCACAGCCTATTATTTAGGTGAATTGCTATACATGGCTGTACTCATGTACAGTGCCTTGAAAAAGTATTCATACCCCTTGAAATGTTCCACATTTCGTCATGTTACAACCAATCATCCCTTGCAAGTCACACTGTTCTTCCGCTGGCTGTTATGGCACCCAATGCTCCTCCGGTTACTCAGGGCAACAGCAGAATAGCCTTTACTCATCAGACTTCTCCACTTTTTAACCCTTGTTAGTGTCCTCTCCTGAACTCCTCTTCGTCACCCATTAGGATCCCTGTTTTTTGTAAACCTTACATGCACCTCTTTTCCCAGGAACTTCAGACCAGGCATTCACTTTGAATAAACTAGAATTCTCCTGAAGGTTGATGCAGTTTACAGACACATACCCTAGTGCCATTTGGAGTCCATAGATCACAGTCCATTAATAGTGAGTCTGCTTCCTGGTACCCCAACTGAGTTCCCCTAAAAGGGAGGACACATGTTAAGAGTAGAACTACATTCTCCAGACTTCCTTCCTGCACATTCCCATGTAGAAAGTCCAGCACCTAATAATCTACCTCCCTCCCCTTGTATTTATAGTCCACCACAAGGGGACAGAGCCATGAACACCTGGGAGTCAACAGCCTTAACGTGGATGTAAACCTGATTCATGAAATTTGAGCTGGGCACATATATCTGCAGTGTTTTCTTATCCCTCTTCGAAGCACTGTGTCCCGTAGCTGTCTCCTGCTCCGTTCTTCTGTTATTAGCCTAACTCCTGACAAGTTCTCCATCACATATGATAAAAGCAACCAGAGTTTTGTGTTGGGAAGGATGCTATAAATAGATTGGCAGAGCCCTGAACTATTCAACTAACAGATCTGAAAGTCTCTACCTATGAGGAGCCCTCCAATCAGCTGTCTTGGCTGTATGCCCAGACCACTACAGTGCTGAACAGTAAGAGAAAATCTCCTAACACAATGTGCAATTTCAGTATATAAAGATGAAAACAGCAGATATACATGTAAAACTTATATAGGGAGATGTGTTTCATCTCTGTGTATCATCTGTGGCTGTTCACTTCACTGGGTATATGTGAGGGTTTACACCCACTTTAAACCCCTTTCTGACCCCCTGGGCAGCCCGCTGGCCCAAAGCTATGTTACACAGAAGCAAAGTACCACATAACCCATTAGGAACTTTCCTACACACCTCTCTGACCTTGCTTCATATTTAGGATGTAAAAGGAAATATGGTCACCGTCTAAAATTGTTACTAAACAAAGCCATTGATCATCATATCAATGCTGAAATTTATTTTTATGCAATTTGGGCAAATTTAGTAATTTCAGGGCAACATTAATAAGCCATTGAACATCATACCATTGCTCACCCGTTGATCACATGGATTTGTTAGACAAAATTTTTTTCTTCAACCACATTTTTTGTAGTCTACGTGGTAAAATTGAAGGCAAGTTTTTATGAAATTTTGTCAAAATCATATTTTTGTGGCAAAATCAATAAGCCATTGATCATCTTGTGATTGCTGAGCTGTCAATCACATGGCTTTGTTAGAGAACAAAGATGTATTTTTTTTTTCAACTGCATCTTGCAGTCTACATGGTAAAATTTATGGCTAATTTTGATGAGATTTTGGCAAAATTAGTACCGTAATTAAATTGCAAATTTATTAGGCCTTTGATTATCATATCATTGCTGACCTTTTGATCACTAGGTTTTGATGACAAATTTTTCGTCAAACAATATTTCTCAGTCCACATGGTGAAACTTAAGGCAAATTTTTATGAAATTTGGACAAAAACAGTATATTTGTGGCAGAATCAATCATATCTTTGCTGTCCTGTAGATGACATGGCTTTGTTGGAGAAATAAGCCATGTTTTTCTTCAACCACATGATGTAGTCAGCATGGTGAAATTATAAGCTAAATACCGTATTTATCGGCGTATAACATGCACAGGCGTATAACACGCACCCTAACTTTAAAAGGGAAGTTTCAGGCAAAACATTTTCCACAGCCCCCTGCGTATAACACGCAGGCACAGTTTACCCTCTATTTTCAGGGTAAAAAAGTGAGTGTTATACGCCAATAAATAACAGTAGCTTTTAAAGCTTTTGAACAAAAATTGTCAAAATCATAATTTTGTGGCAAAATTGATAAGCCGTTCATCATCATGTCATTGCTGAGTTGTCCATCACATTTTTTCCCTAGAGAACAAAGACGTATATTTCTTCAACTACAGTTACCAGTTTGCAGGGTGAAATTTTTACCCGTCTATACTCGAGTATAAGCCAAGTTTTTCAGCACATTTTTTTGTGCTGAAAAAGCCCCCCTCAGCTTATACTCGAGTCTTCCTGCCTCACTGTGCCCATCTGCAGCCTCATGTACCTGATCTCCCAGTGCTGTGACATGCAGTCTAGTCGGCGACCGTCCAGTGTAACAAAGCCCCGCCTTCTCCTCGTCCTTGATAGGTGAAACACTGAACACTGACTCACTGCTGGAAAACGGAATCAGTGTTCCGTCAGGGACGAGGAAAAGGAGGAGGCGGGGCTTTGTTACACTGAACAGCCGCCGACTAGACTGCACAGCGCCAGGAGATCAAGTACATGAGGCTGCAGATGGGCACAGTGAGGCAGAAAGATGGGCACAGTGAGGCATGCAGACGGGCACAGTGAGGCATGCAGATGGGCACAGTGAGGCTACAAATGGACACAGTGAGGCTGCAAATGGGCACAATGAGGCTGAAAATGGGCACAGTGAAGCTGCAAATGGGCACAGTGAAGTTGCAAATGGACACAGTGAGGCTGTAAATGGGCACAATGAGGCTGAAAATTGGCACAGTGAAGCTGCAAATGGGCACAGTGAAGCTGCAGATTGGCACAGTGAAGCTGCAGATGGGCACAGCGAGGCTGCAGATGGGCACAGTGAGGCATGGTGAGGCTGCAAATGGGTATAGTGAGGCTTCAAATGGGCACAGTGAGGCTCAGGGGCGGACTTACCATTGAGTCTCGCTGGCACTGCCCGAGGGCCCCATGCCACTAGGGGGCCCCATCAGGGTTGCCAGGCTCAGCAAAACCAGGGACAGTATGTAAAAATCTATGTTTTTTTTTACATCTGTCCCTGATATGTCCGAAACCGACATGCTTTTCATGTGAAAATTCCGAGATTTTAGCTGCCCCGCCTCTGCACTGCCTCCTGGCGTGGTGGTCATCTGTAAGTCCAGGGGCCCCATAATCTTCTATTGCCCAGGGGCCCCATGAGTTGTCAGTCCGCCCCTGGTGAGGCTACAAATGGATACAGTGAAGCTGCAGATGGGCACAGTGAGGCTGCAAATGTGCACAGTGAGGATGCAGATGGGCATTGTTGAGCCTCTTTTCCACTTACAGTAGCTGCTGCATTTCTCACCCTAGGCGTATACTCGAATCAATAAGTTTTCCCATTTTATTGTGGTAAAATTAGGTGCCTCGGCTTATATTCGGGTCGGCTTATACTCGAGGATATACGGTAATTTCAATATAATTTCAACAAAATCAAAATTTTTGTGGCAATATCGATTTACCGAAAAAATTCTTGGCTCATTTCAACCTTTGATAAACAGCATACTTTAAACTACACAATTGATTCTATCCTGATTGGCCTGAGAAAAATACAATTTAGAGAAATCATGCATTATCCAACATCAGATCAGAATATCAACAATCAGTCCAAATATTCAGATTGTAATCTTTATTGGCTGTGTCTGTCGTATCAATATTTTGGGATGCAAAATGTGGATGTTGTAGGGCAATCCCCCTTCCCCAACAGCTAGATAACGGTAATCCTTCCAGGAAAAACATTTCTAGTGACTGCCTTTGATTCTTCTGACAGGTCGGAGGACACCTGTGACTTGTCACTTGTAAACAGACAGGCTGGTAGAACGCAACTCCCAACCTGCTCAACCCAGAGGAAGTCTGAGGGTTCTCCTTACAGGGGTCTGCTGTGTGTCTCAAATTGTTTCTACCATGTGAGCTGACAGTCCGCGGAAGGAATTTCTGCCTTTGTGTAAGAGAAACCCACTTCAGGAAGAGATATCTCTGGATGAGGGGGCACAGATGAAAATTATTTCACTGTCGCTTTCTTGCACTCTGGACTTTCACAATGATAATTGTCAGGCCCCGTACACACGGCCGAGGAACTCGACGTGCCAAACACGTCGAGTTCCTCGGTGAGTTCAGGGATGAAGCCGCCGAGGAGCTCGGCGGGACGCCTTCTCCCATAGAACAACGAGAAAATAGAGAACATGTTCTCTATTTTCTCGACGAGTTCCTCGGCGGCTCCATCGGGCCAAAAGTGTACAGACGACAGAGTTTCTCGGCAGAATCCGGGTTTGACCGAGTTTCTCGGTGAATTCTGCCGAAACTCTGTCGTGTGTACGAGGCCTCACTTGTTCGCAGAAATTTCCGGTTCTTGCTGGGGGCTGGTACAGGACAGCATATAACAAACCTTGTGTTGGGGTAGGATCCCACCACAATGCAAGCTTTAACATGCACCTTCTATTGCATTTTACAAAGAACTTATTTGGCTACTCAGATGGCTCAAAAGAGTTCAACACATTAATAAGTGTAATGCCAAACATTTATTTTCAAATACAGAACTGTAATTCAACAAACTGGTTTTAATGGGACTTTCTAAAGGAGAGATGATGTGAAATATAGCGCTAAGAAAAGTGTACAATTAATTATGTACCAATGATATACCAACAATAATTTTGTGAAAAAAAATTAAAATAGTCCCGAATATACCGTATTTTCCAGCGTATAAGACGACCCCCTAATTTTCCAGGAAAATTTTTGGTTTTGGGATATACTCACTATATAAGACTACCCCCTTCTTACTAGTCTTTCTGGAAGCTGAGGGGGAGCCAGAACAACCGCTGACAGAAACAGGCTTTTTCAAATCTCACTATGCCATTACATTACATTCCTCACTGTGCCATTACATTACATGCCCCGACTGTGCCATCACTTGCCCCCACTGTGCCATCACTTGCCCCTCACTGTGCCATCACTTGCCCCCTCTCTGTGCCATCACTTGCCCCCTCTCTGTGCCTGAGCTTGCCCCCTCTCTGTGCCTGAGCTTGCCCCCTCTCTGTGCCTGAGCTTGCCCCCACTGTGCCTGAACTTGCCCCCCAGTGCCATCACTCACTTTTTTTTCAGGTGGTGCGGTACGGTGCGGTGACAGTCTCCGTGCTGCGAGCGTCAATGATTTAAAAGACGCTCCTTCTTCTCAGCGTGTTCTGTGATAGGTGGAACACAAATTTTCCCAGCAGCGCCTCTGTTCTGTGTTCCGCCTATCAGGGACGTCTTCTCATCTCGTCCGAGGATGAGAAGGCATCTGTTATAGGAGGAACACAGAACAGAGGCGCTGCTGGGAAGATTTGTGTTCCACCTATCACAGAACACGCTGAGAAGAAGGAGCGTCTTTTAAATCATTGACGCTCGCAGCACGGAGACTGTCACCGCACCGCACCGCCTATTCAGGAAAAAAGTGAGTGATGGCAGAGACCGTACCCGGCGTACAAGACGACCCCCGACTTTGGATGCATTTTTTTGCATCCGGAAAGTCGTCTTATACGCCGGAAAATACGGTACTCATATACAGTGGCTTGCGAAAGTATTCGGCCCCCTTGAACTTTGCGACCTTTTGCCACATTTCAGGCTTCAAACATAAAGATATAAAACTGTAATTTTTTTTGAAGAATCAACAACAAGTGGGAAACAATCATGAAGTGGAACGAAATTTATTGGATATTTCAAACTTTTTTAACAAATAAAAAACTGAAAAATTGGGCGTGCAAAATTATTCAGCCCCCTTAAGTTAATACTTTGTAGCGCCACCTTTTGCTGCGATTACAGCTGTAAGTCGCTTGGGGTGTGTCTCTATCAGTTTTGCACATCGAGAGACTGACATTTCTCCTTGCAAAACAGCTCGAGCTCAGTGAGGTTGGATGGAGAGCGTTTGTGAACAGCAGTTTTCAGTTCTTTCCACAGATTTGCAGCTTCACTGTGCCAATTTTCAGCCTCATTGTGCCCATTTGCAGCCTCATTGTGCCCATTTACAGCTTCACTGTGCCCATTTTCAGCCTCATTGTGCCCAGGAGGAATGGGCAAAAATTTCAGTCTCTCGATGTGCAAAGACATACACCAAGCGACTTACAGCTGTAATCGCAGCAAAAGGTGGCGCTACAAAGTATTAACTTAAAGTGGAGGTTCCCCCTAAAAAAAATTCTAACAATACATTGAGAAGACTGATTACACTGCGGGTATGCTGTTTTTTTTTTTTTTTTTCGTACATACCTCGATATCGCCGTTTCATCCCTCGGCTTCCGGGTATGATTCTTGCGGGTCTGGGCGTTTTCTAGTTGATTGACGTTCCTCCGACCGACGCATACTTGACGTCACGACTTTCCGAAAGAAGCCGAACGTCGCTGCGCAGGGGCCGTATAGAGCCGACTCTATACGGCGCCTGCGCAATGACGTTCGGCTTCTGTTGGAAAGTCGTGACGTCAAGTATGCGCCAGTCGGAGGAACGTCAATCAACTAGGTCCAGCAAGAATCATACCCGGAAGCCGAGGGATGAAACGGCGATAACGAGGTATGTACGAAAAAAATAAAAAAAAAACAGCATACCCGCAGTGTAATCAGTCTTCTCAATGTATTGTTAGAATTTTTTTTTAGGGGGAACGTCCACTTTAAGGGGGCTGAATAATTTTGCACGCCCAATTTTTCAGTTTTTTATTTGTTAAAGTTTGAAATATCCAATAAATTTCGTTCCACTTCAGGATTGTGTCCCACTTGTTGTTGATTCTTCAAAAAAAAAACTACAGTTTTATATCTTTATGTTTGAAGCCTGAAATGTGGCAAAAGGTCGCAAAGTTCAAGGGGGCCGAATACTTTCACAAGGCACTGTATGTAATAAATAAGAGTACAGATGAAAAAAAGTCCAAACAGTGAATAAATCCTCAGGTAAGCATATGAAGTCCACCACAGAAAGGTTGTTGCTTTGAGGTAAAAAGAAATGGCTTTAACCGGAAATGGTGGACTCGAGTGTCAGCGACAACGAGTCAATCAAAAAAGGGGGGTTTTTATTTAAAATAAAAAACAACATACATAGAAGAATAAAAACTGTGATCGCAGAATAAAAAGCAATGTGGGGAGCAGAAAGCCATCCCAAGGCATCTTTATCTGAGCAACACAAACCAAAAACGTTATATAATTCATTTTTAATATTCAGAGCAAACTCACCCATCCATCCATGTCTCCGTGCCTTATTTTATTGCGAAATCACTTTGAAGAACACCTCCCTAGCATTTCTAGCCGTCATCATGTTGAGTGATAATAATTCATGTAGCATTTTCTTCCTGGAATCCATCTGTCCTTAGCTCAGGCATGCAGGCAGGAGGGTATGCTTCGCTGAGAAAGCCCCTCCTCCCATGAAGACTCCTGGGATGTATGACATCATTTGGCCTGGGCCAGAAACCAATTGGATGAATGTGAAAAAAAGTTTGATTAACCACTTCCCGACCGCCGCATGTAGATATACATCGGCAGAATGGCACGTACAGGCACATTGGTGTACCTGTACGTCCCTGCCTAGACGTGGGTCGGGGGTCCGATCGGGACCCCCCCGCTACATGCGGCGGTCAGATTTCCGCGGGGAGCGATCCGGGACGACGGCGCGGCTATTCGTTTATAGCCGCTCCATCGCGATCGCTCCCCGGAGCTGAAGAACGGGGAGAGCCGTATGTAAACACGGCTTCCCCGTGCTTCACTGTGGCGGCGCATCGATCATGTCATCCCCTTTATAGGGAGACTCGATCGATGACGTCAGTCCTACAGCCACACCCCCCTACAGTTGTAAACACACACTAGGTGAACCCTAACTCCTACAGCGCCCCCTGTGGTTAACTCCCAAACTGCAACTGTCATTTTCACAATAAACAATGCAATTTAAATGCATTTTTTGCTGTGAAAATTACAATGGTCCCAAAAATGTGTCAAAATTGTCCGAAGTGTCCGCCATAATGTCGCAGTCACGAAAAAAATCGCTGATCGCCTCCATTAGTAGTAAAAAAAATAATAAAACTATCCCCTATTTTGTAAACGCTATAAATTTTGCGCAAACCAATCGATAAACGCTTATTGCGATTTTTTTTTACCAAAAATAGGTAGAAGAATACGTATCGGCCTAAACTGAGGAAAAAAACTTTTTTTATATATGTTTTTGGGGGATATTTATTATAGCAAAAAGTAAAAAATATTGCATTTTTTTCAAAATTGTCGCTCTATTTTTGTTTATAGCGCAAAAAATAAAAACCGCAGAGGTGATCAAATACCACCAAAAGAAAGCTCTATTTGTGGGAAAAAAAGGACGCCAATTTTGTTTGGGAGCCACGTCGCACGACCGCGCAATTGTCTGTTAAAGCGACGCAGTGCCGAATTGTAAAAACCCCTTGGGTCATTTAGCAGCATATTGGTCCGGCCCTTAAGTGGTTAAAACTTAAAGTGGAAGTAAACCTTCCTATTGTTTTAAGCCAAGGAAGCTGCCATCTTGGCCTCTGTTTAATCTTCAACTGTCATGGTGCTGCACTTATGATCCGTTATGACACCAGCCATTGGATGGTTTAACAGTTTGGTTGAGAGAACATCCAATGTGACAGTTACATTCCTGGCATGTGTCGGAAATGTAACTGTTTTTTGAAACTGTTAAATCTATGGGTTTACTTCCACTTTAAGTAAATACAATATGCCTTCCAATCTATTTACTAAAGTTAGAAGGATAAGGATTATGGGTTACAACGTTTCTCCTACATAGATGCAATACAGTGAGTGAGCTTTGTCACTATAGGAAAGGGCAAATGTTACTGGCAGGATCACCAGGGGAAAGTAGAGGGAAAGAAGCCTGAAAATAGAAAACAAATGTGGGCACTATATCTAAGAGGTTGATCACACCACATGTGTTGTGCTGCAGTGGTCAATGTGTTGGGCTGTGTTGGTCAATGTGTTGGGCTGTGTTGGTCAATGTGTTGGGCTGTGTTGGGCAATGTGTTGGGCTGCATTGGTCAATGTGTTGGGCTTCTTGGTCAATACGTTTGACTGTGATGGTCAATATGTTGGGCTGGATTGGTTAATGTGTTGGGCTTCATTGATTAATGCGCTGGGCTGCACTGGCCAGTGTGTTGGGATAAATTGGTCAATGCGTTGGGCTTCATTAGTTGGTCAATGTGTTGGGTTGCATTAGTCACTGTGTTGGGCTGCATTGGACAATGTGTTGGGCTTCTTGGTCAATGCATTGGACTGTGATGGTCAATATGTTGGACTGCATTGGTTATTGTGTTGGGCTACATTGATCAATTGTTGGGCTGCACTGGACAGTGTGTTGGGATAATTTGGTCATTGCGTTGGGCTACCTTGGTCAATGTGTTGGGCTGCATTGGTCAATGTGTTGGACGTCATTAGTTGGTCAATGTGTTGGGTTGCATTAGTCAATGTGTTGGGCTGCATTGGTCAATGTGTTGGACGTCATTAGTTGGTCAATGTGTTGGGTTGCATTAGTCAATGTGTTGGGCTGTATTGGACAATGCGTTGGGCTTCTTGGTCAATGCATTGGACTGTGATGGTCAATATGTTGGACTGCATTGGTTAATGTGTTGGGCTACATTGATCAATTGTTGGGCTGCACTGGACAGTGTGTTGGGATAATTTGGTCATTGCGTTGGGCTACCTTGGTCAATGTGTTGGGCTGCATTGGTCAATGTGTTGGATGTCATTAGTTGGTCAATGTGTTGGGTTGCATGAGTCAATGTGTTGGGCTGCATTGGTTAATGTGTTGGGCTACATTAATCAATGCACTGGGATGCACTGGTCAATGTTTTGGGCTATACTGGTCAATGCATTGGTCTGCATTGGTCAATGTGTTGGGCTTTGTTGGTTGGTCAGTCTGTTGGGCTGCATTATTCAATGTGTTGGGCTTTATTGGTTGGTCAGTCTGTTGGGCTGCATTGGTTGATGTGTTGGGCTACATTGGTCAAAGTGTTGTGCTCCACTGGTCAATGCATTGACCTATGTTGGTCAACACATTCCCAAGGCATGGACATAGACAAATCCTTGTTTTGTTTTGTGACAGGTCTGCACTGTAAAAAAATGATGCAGATATCTTGTGACACTCCAGCGCTTTGCAAGAAGCTGCAAAGCATCACAACGCACTATAGCAATCTGTAAAAAATACCCCACTACAAGGCACAACGCACATACAAATTTCACCCCAGTGTATGCACGGACAAACCATGGAACACATCACCAGTGCATACCAATGCATATTTGCATAAGCTGTGATGTTAACCTACCCTAAGGACTCGTAAGCCTCAGTATATAAAATTTTCCATCTTGGGTTTGGATTCTTTTTTTTTTTGTCCTACATTTGCCAGCACTTTCTTAGCTAAATCCGGGAAGGAATCATGGGAATACAAGGCCGCTCTCAGACTTTCCAGCAACTGAAACAATTAAAATAACTGCTGTGTGATCACATATCTCTGTTTTATCTTTAGTGAGGAAGCAAACATTTCCCCTCTATTGGTAATTGTAGGCTAATCACTGTCTATTGGGGGGTTTACAGCTCCCTCACTGACCAAACCCGTTTTATAGTCTAATTGCTTCAATGACAGCCACCAGTTCCCTTCATTAATTGTCCCTTATCTCATAGGCTTGGCACCATGCAACGTAATGGACTGGACGCGTCTCTCGTAGTCGTATGTCTAAGGCCATATCCTGTTGTTGGCATATTGTGCCTCGTCCGGTCGGGCGAGTTGAACGGCTCTCATGCCTTACAGCTTAATCCATCATTAGGAGCTCTCATAAAGTCACAGACAGAGATATGTGTATAGGGCGATGTGCATGGTGCAGACATGTCTTTGAGTTACGATGGCAGTGACTGATAAGCTGACAACAGTCGCCGGTCACTCCGTGTGATCTTTTTCAACGCACAATGAAATAACCTACTACTTAGATTAAAGGAGATGGAAACCCTAAATGGCCCATTCGTACTTGTGGCGATGCTCGCCGGCGTATTTTCAAATTTGCCGCGTCATATCTTGATTTGGAATCCTCACACCAAGATACAACGGCTTTTGGCAAAGATCCGACAGGTGTACGGCTTCGTACGCCTTCGGATCGTAGGTGTAATTTTCCGGCGGCCGCTGGGTGGAGTTTGCGTCGTTTTCCAGCGTCGGGTATGCAAATTAGCTGTTTACGGTGATCCACGAAGGTACGCCATCTATTTAGATGGTGTAAAATTAGACCATCCATGTTAAAGTATGGCCGTCGTTAAATTTTTTTTTGCGTAAGACGTCCGGGAATACGAAAGTACGTTACGCACGTCGCCGTTCAAAAAACATGTCGAGGCGCCGTAATTTCGCGCAAAGCACGGCGGGAAATTTCCAAACAGAGCATGCGGAGAACGTTCAGCGCGGGAACGCGCCTAATTTAAATGGTACACGCCCCATTTGAATTAGGCGGGCTTGCGCCAGATGGCTTTACGCTACGCCGCAGCAAGTTTACAGGCAAGTGCTTTGTGAATCAAGCACTTACGCCGAAAACTTGCGGCTGCGTAACGTAAAGGGGATACATTACGCCGCCGTAGATATTCGTGAATCTGGCCCTATGTTCTTTGTGAATGGCGCCTCAACCCATTGTACAATAGAGCTCAATGCACAGCAGTGCACCACAACACATATTGTCATACATGTTTTTTCATCCACTGTGGTGCCTAAGGGCTCTTATAGACACGCTGTAGTTCTTATCGCCCCCTGAAAAGTGATCCATGGTGGATAGAGCAGCAACTAAAAAGCATTTAGGAGGCGGTACTGCTACCTCCTGACACTTGTTTTTTTTTTATTGTTTTTTTACTTTGAGTTTTAAATTGCGCAATGGCAATTTTACGTTCGGCTCTATTAAACTCAATGGATGAGTTTGACAGATGTTACCATCTAGAAAACAAGCATAGGAAGGAGGTGCAACAGCCCAGAGCATTACCGTAGGACTCTTTAATAGCACATTAAAAAAAATGCCAATATATTCACAAAGGAAATAAGGTCAAGTGCATGTAACAAATTCCACCACACCACCAGACGCGTGTCCACCAAGCAAGGGCACAGCCACCACCTCCTGTCAAACTCTGCACCTGAAGTTAAAAATGCGGAAGGTTTGGGACTTAAATTGAGGTACGCGTGGCGGGACCAGGAAATACACATGGATGTATAAAAACATATTTATTTACTTGAATAGAAAAAAAACATGACATGTGACAATGTATATAAAATATAGCATATAACACCATATGTATGTAAAATATGGAAGCAGCATGGCACAAATAATGTAAATGAAATATGACCATCCGCATAAGAACGCATAATGGAAGATGTGATCTTGATCGAGATAGATTGAATACTGGGATGCATCTAATGAGCTTGACGTGTTTCGTGGATCAACCACTTAATCAGGAATGCATCAGGTTTCTAAAAAGAGTATATACAAATAAATGACCATCCATATGCGAACATAGGTAGGGGGTAATTTGGCCATGCCAAGAAGGATACTCACTGAATTCTTGGAATCAAAGCCATGCAGTACCGCGACCAAAAGGCAGACCATGAATTTCCATGCAAAAAAAAGACTGCGCTAATCAACATATCTAGATATCAAAATATGGTCTATAAAAACCAGAAGGTTGCAATTTGGTGGGATAAACACAAAACAAGAATGTAACAGAAAAAAACTGCGCCAGCAAATCCTAGCTAGCAACCGAAAGCTAGGTAAATGAAAAAAAAAAAAAAATCACTTATATAACTTCAAATATAAATTAATAGATTCAAAATAATAAATTGATTAATGTCCCAAATGTGCAGATTGCATCACATTAAAGTCCATAATCGAGACGAACAACACCACTGTGAACTTGACTTTCGTGAGAAGACCACCACCACATGGAAAGCTGCTCACCAGAAAGACAAGCTTATATAGCATTAAGCAAAGTAGTCTCTGTCCACAGGCTGGAACGTTGGATCACAGGAACCCCAGCAATATTGCTCCCGATGATGCAATCCGGGGTCATGGGTATAAAGAAGAAACAGACCATAGCATAATTCCGTATACCAATTTAATAAAAACGAAAGGAATGTACTTACAAACGTAGATTTTGTGCATGCTGGAAAGGGATACTTAAGGGGCAGATGCCGTTTTTCGGGGGCCTTCGCCTCGTGGCCCTCCGGGTGTGAGGTGCGTTTATGTGTGATTCCAACCCCGGGACCACGTTGGTCCGAGGCTGCATCGCTGTTCAGTAGGCCCAGCTATGCTGGCTGGGGCCTATGATTCTGAAGGGGATCCCAAGCTGTGCGTCCAAGTGGAGGAAGCTGCTTAACGAAGGAGACCGGGGGAGGACCTGCCCTGGAGGAGACTAAGCAACGCAGGCTGATGTCAAGGGATAGGCCTGGTGATTTCGTTAACAAGGGATCCACTGCTCAATTTGTCCTACGGTCCGCCGGATTGGCTTAAAGGCTCTTTTGCTGTAAGACAAGAAGTTCGGGACTAAAATCCTGTGGCAGAGGATTCCTGACTATCCATTTTGTTCTCAGACGGTCTGTGGCAGAGACTGTTTCCTATACTGTCCGTGCTTCACTCCGGCTGCTAGGCCATGTGAGAGGGGCCTATCCGGGTGAGCAATACCCACTCAGGAGAGAGTGGCGCATACTGGAACTTTTGATACTTCTTGTGCATTCTGTACCACGTACCTGAACCTTCCCCTCCTCTTTATACTCTCTACTTTCTTCACAAGTTTTATGCAACAAAAATAAAATCTGACAGTTCAATGTTTTACATCTTGTGTGGACATTGCAATTTTTACAGACTTTCTTCCCTGGACAACGAACTTGCAAAACCCAAATAAACCAGCAGCTCCTTTGGGGGTAGTGCTGCAGAGACTTTACAATTACTTTAAAATCACTGCTCCTGAAAAAACAATAGTTTAAAAAAAAATTGCATCATTGATACATGTCCCCCAGGGCAGTACCCGGACCCCCTTACCCCTTTTATTACTTGCATATTAGGCCTTGTACACACGACTGAACATGTCCGCTGAAACTGGTCTGTCGGACCAGTTTCCGCGGACATGTCCGACCGTGTGTAGAGCCTACCGGACAGTTTTCCGGCCTAGCGGACAGGTTTCCAGCGGACAAAAGTTTCTTAGCATGCTAAGAAACTTGTCCGCTGGAAGCCTGTCCGTCGGACATGTCTGATGGTTAGTACGACTCATCGGACATGTCCGCTGGCCCGAGAACCCGCGCATGCGTCAAATTGATTCGACGCATGTGTGGAAGCATTGAACCCCCGTGTCAGAGAACGTCGGTGTCTTCTACGTCACAGCGTTCTCTGTCCGCTGGGATTTTGGTCTGATAGTGTGTACACACATCAGACCAAAAGATCCCAGCAGACATGTCCGATGAAAACGGTCCGCGGACCGTTTTCATCAGACATGTCTGCTCGTGTGTACAAGGCCTAAGCCTTCAAAATGGGCACTTTTGATTTCTCATGTTCGGCTCCCATAGACTTCAATGGAGTTTGCGGTAGAACTTTTCCTCTGTTTGAGAGTTCTGCTGCGAACGGAACAGGGGGGGTGTTCGGCCCATCTCTAGTTTTTACCTTTATGCAGAGAATGTAACACACATGCACGTGTGTCATAACGTCCATTAGTGTGTGTGCATTATCGCACCACAGCGGAAACACTTACATGATGGACCCTAACTGGATGACAGTTGGCTTGTTCTAGCACTGTGTATGATAAACAGTTGCCGTTTTTTCATTATATACTCTTTTGATCTTTTATTTTAAAAAAATGTTTGCGTCTCAGTGCTGCTGATCTCCAGCCTCTTTGCAGTGCATACTAACACATCATGGCTAAAAGCTCCCCAGGCCCAATTAAAAAAAATAAAAAAATGTTGGCGGAGGTTTAATTCCGCTTTAATGAATGCTATTGACACACCTAATTATTTCGATGTGCTGACTTTAGAATATCAACATAGCCTCAAATGGTGGAGTTCCCCTTTAAAGTGAACTTTTCAGCTGTCACTGCCAACAATAACATCATTCAGCCCCTCGCCTCGTCTCTTCGGGTGAAGGTGGGAGAGGGGCGGAAACGAAAACTCGATTGACGAGCGCACTCACCCATTTGCATAACACAGGATGTCACCTGTCATGATTTGTGCCGATGACAACTGAAACTAGAGATGAAAAGCGCAAGCGGCGCTCCACTTCAAAGCAGCTTTGGCTTCGGCATGCGAGATCAAACTTCCCGATTTAAAAAAATAAAAAACGAGTTTTGTTTTTAGCGAGTATTGTTTTCAGCTGTCAAAATAATCTTTTCTGGTTTACGGAATGACACCGGTGATTTTACCATTTTGTTCATTAATTGACAAATTGAGGCACTCAAAGTCGTGTATGATGGAAGCAGATGAAGTCACCTCTGCCGAAATCTGGTTGCCGTGTGCTTTATTAGAGATGGTAAAGGCCAAGATGGCGGAAGATGATTACTGGGGGATGGGCTTTGGGTTCAGGTCAACCGTGAGATCCACCCAAACCTGAGCTGTTCATACTTCGCTGAACAGGCAAACTAAATGGCCATGATTGGCAGGCCTACCCAAACCTCTGACTGCTGCAGCTTCAAGTCATTCATTTAACCACTTTCCCGACTGCGTCATGTAGATATACGTCGGCAGAATGGCACGGGTGCACAAAGCAACGTATATATATACGTTGCTTTGAATTTCACGCCGCCAGCGGTGCTCGCGTGCCCCCGCCTCGAGCTCTGTGACCGCGCCCGCGTGACCGCGATCATGTCACGTAGCTGCAGAACGGGTAGATGCCTATGTAAACAAGGCATTTCCCTGTTATGCCTAGTGACCGGACACTGATCTACTGCTCCCTGTCATCGGGAGCAGTGATCACTGTCGTGTCACTGGTAGCCCAGCTCCTACACAGTTAGGATCACTCCCTAGGACACACGTAACCCCTTTCTCGCCCCCTAGTGGTTCAAGGGGTTGTAAAGTTTCGTGTTTTTTCACCTTAACCTCCCTGGCGGTATGATTCTTTCAGAAAAAACATGCTGAAAGCGGTACCATTATTTGCAAGGAAATTTGGCGTTTTATATTGTAGGTCTGTAATTTTTAGAAATAACTCACTTAAATCTGACCAAACAAGATTCTAATAGGCATCCCGGGTATGACATTTTTTTAAAAACAAAATTATAAATTATAATATAATAAATAATTATAACAAATAATAATATAATTATAATAAAAAATATTCAATAATGTAATCAGATCAAAATCACTGAAATTTGCTCAGTTGCAGAATTGTCGCTGTCATTATTTTTTTTTTTTTATGACGAATTTCCCCACAAATCGCTATCGCACAATTCTGCAAGTGATTATAATTTATTATCGCTGTTTTCTAGCTGATCTAAAACCATTTTTGACATAAAGGGACACTTTTGGTTGCTATGGACAATCTACAGTTTGCAGGGAGAAAGAAACGTTTTTATTATATAAAATGACATGCAGGACACAGGACAGACCACTAGGGACAAGGGTGTGTGTTTTTTTTACATACAGTACTGTAATCTATAAGATTACAGTATACTGTATGTAAAGTGTTTGTTTACTTTTTTAAATTTGGCGCCGTTCTCCATCCCCGTGCGTCGTAACGTCGCAGGGAACGGAGATCGGCGTTACACAGAGGCACTGTGTGAATCGAGCGAGGTCCCGCTCGCTCACACAGCGCGGTGGCATCGCTGGATCCAGGGACAAGGTAAGTAAACCAAGCCTGTGGATCTAGCGAGGCGAGCCCGAGTCTGACTCGGGGTTACCGCTCGCAGCAGGAAAATCTAACCCCGAGTCAGACTCGGGAATACCGCCAGGCAGGTTAATGCATTCTATGATCCTTACTTCAGCCCTGGAGGTCCCACATCGCGAACATGCTCTTCCTCTCCCCTGTCTTCTTGGCTTTTCTTGGCTCTTCATTGTATAGATTGACGCGGCCGCCGGGGGGGGGGTGGGGCAGAGTCCTGTAGTAGATGAATATGGACTCCGAATACCGGACTCGGGAGCACGCCCGCAAGGTAAACCCCTTGAGAGAGCGCTTCCCAGAGGGGGATATCAGAAGCAGGGAGGAGCCAAGACAGCCGCTGTGGGACCCCAGAAAACGCCATTTGGGGCCACTCTGTGCAAAACGAGCTGCACAGTGGATGTAAGCATAACATGTTTGTTATTTTTAAAAAAAATTTAACCTTTACAACCCCTGTAACCCCTTCCCTGCCAGTGTAATTTACACAGTAATCAGTGCATTTTTATAGCACTGCTCGCTGTATAAATGACAATGGTCCCAAAATAGCGTCAAAAGTCTCCGATGTGTCTGCCGCAATATCGCAGTCACGAAAAAAATCCCAGATCGCCGCAAATCCCAGATCACCCCAGAGCGCCACGTCATTTATTTGATTGACAGCAGCGGGAACCAATGGCTGCGCTACTGTCAATCTCCAATGAAGAGCCACCTCAAGCTGGGGGGATGCATGGCGGGATCGCGCCCACAGAGTTTCGTGGCTCAGGTAAGTAAAACAGGGGGGCCCTAGAGTGCAAGGTGTTTTTACACCTTACTGCATAGCATGCAGCAGGGGCGGACTGACCATTTGCCACTAGGGGGCCCCATCAGGGTTGCCAGCCTCAGTAAAACCAGGTACAGTATGTAAAAATTTCTGTTTTTTTTACATCTGTCCCTGAAATGTCCCTTACCCTCATCCATTTGGTCTAAAAATCCCAAGATTATAGCTGTCCTGCCTCTCCAGTACCTTTTCAGTGTGTGTATGTGTATTCTGTGCGTATGTATACTGTGTGGCTCCATAATCTATTGCCTGGGGGCCCCATAAAATCCTATTGCCTGGGGGGCCCATAATATCCTATTGTCTGGGGGCCCCATAATCTCCTATTGCCCAGGGGCCCCCATGAGTTGTCAGTCCACCCCTGGCATGCAGCAACGCTGTATCTTGGCCTAGGCCAACAAGGCCCAGGCCTAGGGCAGCACCTTGCAGGGGGGCAGCATGAAAAGAGTCCCCGCCAGCTTGCGCTACACTTTTAGTCCTATGTCTTATGAGGTGGACTGGGCCGCAAGACAAATCGGTCTGATGCCCCCATAAAGCGGCCGCACTGCTGCTGGTATGATAGGGATGGCACATACACAAGGGACACTGACATGGTCACCTATACCTATCAGGTAGGTAGTAGGACTCTCCTGTAATCCTTTGCTTGTGTCCAGTTGAACATATTAGGGAATTTTAATTTTATTTCTGTTGATTGCTGATGAGAAAAATAAACAGATGGATTTTTTTGTTCCTGTCCCCAATCCTTCCTTTGCTCACTGCCTGGACCACATACCTTCATCACTGTGCTACATGTTTTTTGCTGCACCACTGGCATGGTTATATCCTCTTAGGCCTCCATAAATTTAGCAGAAATTTGTGCTTATAGTAGAACTATAGGCAACACTTTTTTTCCATTTTGGATAGAGTAAGGGATGGTTATAGCCCCTGTTAATTTTTTTTTTTGCCATCCGTTTATTTCACTTTATTTCCTGCCCCATAGCCAAACAGGAAGTGAGAGGAAATCTCTGCCAATTAATGGAACCCCCCCCTCAGGCCCTCAGAACTAGTGTCCCCACTGGAAATTTCAGGGCAGGTCTTAAACAGGAAGGGGTGTGACCTTGACAGGAAGGGGTGGATCATATTTAAATTAGTGGTTGCACGAATTTAGTCAGGCCTAGGGCAGCACAAAACCTAAATACACTACTGGGATGCAGTAAGGTGAAAGAACACAAAGCTTTACAACCCCTTTAAGGACAGTAAACTGGCCCCTTGTTTCCAAAATTTGGAGGCTCCTGATTAAGGATGAGCTTTGGCGTGTTCGCATAGAACACGTGCAGAGCCCGCCAGGAAGTGAGCACGGCGCTGTTCTAATCACAGCCAGGGAGACATTGTCCCGATGCTCGGCTGCAGGGATCGTGAAATATCTCCCTGGCTGTTATTAGCGCAGCGCCATGCACACTTCATGGCGGGCTCTGCACGTGGTCTATGCGAACACGCCAGAGCTCATCCTTACTCCTGATATATACCATAACCTGGATACACGAGAACCTTCACAACATTACTTAGCATGCATTCATTGACCATTAAAAACAATATTTGATGTTAAAGTGGAGGTTCACCCAAATAACATTTTTCTCAGAACAACTTCTTTAGACTTCTAACATGTACAGTCCGCAAATTATTATTTATTTTTTTACGCTGTACATACCTTATAATCTATCTTTTCATTCCGGCTTCCGGGTACTTCTCCCCGCGGGAGTAGGCGTTTCCAAGCTGAGGAGGCATGTCCTCTGGGAGGTCGCCCAGATTATTGACGTCTTTTCAGCAAAAGCCCCCCCCCCCCCGGCGCCGCCCCCCGTATTGCGTAGGCGCGTCCGAGTCACGGCGTTTCCGAAAGAAGCCGAACATGCAGATCTGCTAGTCGGCTCTATACGGCGCCTGCGCCGTATAGAAGTTGTTCTGAGAAAAATGTTATTTGGGTGAACCTCCGCTTTAAGTTCAATTTATTAATCGTTTAGATGCCAATATTGTCTGTCGGATTTATTTTTTAACTCTTCTTCCAGCATGGACTGAGGAATATACGTGTGCATAATGGCCTGGAAGAAGAGGATGTCATGTGGTTAGCTAACCTCAATAAATAAATAGCACTTGTCATATCCAAGCTGCTCGTACAATCACTGGTTGAATGTACGGCTAAGAACCCAACGTGCCATTTACTCTAATAGATGCTCACGCATTCACTGAGTCACTTAATTCACATTCATGGCAGGCTGTGACTCAGTTGGGGGCCAGGCTCTGTGACAGCATTTTGGATGGTTCCAATCACAAGCTAAAAAAAAAAAAATCAATTAGAGATGCCTCAGGGAACATTGGGTGGCTTTGTTCCTTTATCTTCAAAAAATTCTTGGTTCCTCCCATTCCAGAGTATCCAATAAATTAAGACACCCAATCCAAAGAATTTTTTTTTTTTTTTAAGAATTCCATTCTCCCTGTAATATCATTTGGCTCAGCCATCCTTCTCTTCTGAAATTTCAAGTAGTTGAAAAGTGTTTAATCCCACGAGTATAGCTACTTGTCAGTTTTCCTTTATCATAATGCCTCAGCATCTAAACGTGTTTTGATTTACAATAAGCGCTCGGAAGTAGGCAGGTGCCCCCTTTTAAAAAAAAAAAGCAAGGTTAACTCGCCGAGCCTAAGAACACAAGAAGGAATACGCGAGCGGCAAGCACAATTAAAACAGGTGTTTGCACAAAGCTTAACAAATGGCAGTTGTCTTTTGTACGGAGGAAGAAAAAAAAAATTCAAAAACATCCCTCGGGGCTTTATTTTATGTTAACTCAATACATTGAATACTCATGTTAAATGTTTTCAGAACAAGTGCGGCACTTGAAAAATGTAATTTGTAACTGTTCAGAATTTCCCAGTGTTTATACATAACTGAAATTACTACCCTGTTGCTCTTTAACTTACGGTATTTAATGGCTGCATTAACTAAATTAAGAAAAGCCGCTCGAGTCACATAATCACGGAATATTTTGGTATAATTTGTAGCTTAATGATTACATTATGATATGCTGAAGAAAGTAGTAGGAAGCAATGCATCTTAATTATGGAAAATGCTTATATAATTTGATAAAGGAATACGGGAGCAGTTTCCTTACTTGTAATTGGATGATGAGAGCGTTTGCGACGGCGAAAAGGATTAGCCGCGGCCCCAAAGAGTCAGGCATGGGGGACATGGTGGCTGGAAAGACAAACAAAATTAATCATCACAGGTCATTTAAGAAGAGTGGCATTTCATTTATAGAAGCTGAATAGTTCTGAAGAATCTTCTTGATGAATTTATGATGGTAATTGGATTGAAGAAGATGTTTAGAGATGTTTTTGAACGTAAAGTGCAGTAATTACGCTTCATTAGTTTTGAGCCTCATTTGAATGGTTGTGATCTCTTTTGAAGGGTCAGTCTGACAAAAAAGATACAGTCTTGTAGGTTGGGTCAGACACTGTGGGCCAGATCCACATAGAATTGGATAGGCGCAGCGTATCAGAGATACGCTACGCCGCCGTATCTTACCTGGCTTTAAGTCAAATCCAGGAAGATTTCGCGCCGTAAGTTACGGCGGCGTAGTTTATTTCTGGTGGCGGAATTCAAATCGGCGGGTAGGGGGCGTGATTCATTTAAATGAAGCGCGCCCCCGTGCCGAATGAACTGCGCATGCTCCGTTTCGAAATTTCCCGCCGTGCTTTGCGTGAAATGACGTCGCAACGACGTAATTTTTTGAACTCAGACGTGACTTACGTCCATCCCTATTCACGGACTACTTACGCAAAAAAAAAAATTCAAATTTAGACGCGGGAACGACGGCCATACTTAACATGGCAAGTCTATCTATACGCCGCAAAATACCAGCTTTAACTATACGCCGGAAAAAGCCGACTAGAGACGACGTAAGAGAATGCGACGGCCGCGCGTACGTTCGTGGATCGTCTTAAAATGCTAATTTACATACCCGACGTGGAAAACTACGCAAACTCCACCCAGCGGGCGCCGAAGTATTGCACCTACGATCCGAAGGCGTACGAAGCCGTACGCCTGTCGGATCGAACCCAGATGCCGTCGTATCTTGGTTTGAGGATTCAAACTAAAGATACGACGCGGGTAATTTGAAAGTACGCCGGCGTATCAGTAGATACGCCGGCGTAGTCGCTATGTGGATCTGGCCCCGTGTGTTTTTGTATGTCTTCGAAACTCCCAACATTGAGATCTCTCATTTCCAAATTCGTTCCTGTCTACCTGGAAGTTTTTGGTGTTCGCACGCAACTTTGTACATTACAATTCTTACCAATAAGGCCATTAGTACTTGGTGGTGCCCCTCCAGGCTGAGGTATAGAGCCTGCAACCAGCTGAATTATCCTGTCTAATGTCGCGTACACACGATCGGAAATTCCGACAAGAAAAGTCCGATGTGAGCTTTTTGTTCGAAATTCCGACCGTGTGTAGGCTCCATCGGGCTTTTTCTGTTGGAATTTCCGCCAACAAAAGATTGAGAGCTGGTTCTTTATTTTTCCGACGGAAAAAGTTTCTATCAGAAAATCCACTCGTCTGTATCCAATTTCGACGCGCAAAAAAAGACGCATGCTCAGAATCAAGCAGAAAAGCCAAACTGCCTATTGAACTTCATTGATCTTGGCTCGTCGTACATGTTGTATGTCACCACGTTCTTGACGATCGGAATTTCCGACAAGATTTGTGTGACTGTGTGTATGCAACACAACTTTGAGCCAATATTCCGTCATAAAAACTCCACGGTTTTCTTGTCGGAATTTCCGATCGTGTGAACCCGCGTATGCGTTAAAAACAGGGGTTTTAGTCTGCCCACATTTGCAAATACACACGTAAGCTACAGAGTCTCATCAAGACACCCTGGTATTTTTGGTTGGTTGAAGGCTGGTCGGTAAGTTGAGCAGGGAATTTCTCTGGTTTTGTTGTGCATGTGTTGCCCTTCCATGTCCTTATTGCAAAGGCCAGTTATAGGTGAGGACAGTGGCCATTTGTTTGTACTGAGGTATGGAGCCCCATTAACACTCAGGATAGTAGGGATACCAGCATAAGAAAAACTCCTCCAGTAAGAAATGAACCTTTAAACATAAAACTGCCGCTTACCATAGACGATCCTAGTGTGGATGTATACTGTATATGTGAAAGACTCAGTCAATGCTGCTCCTTGAGAACAAGGTAATGATAACTGTAAGCGCAAATACATAGGTGCACCAGGGTTGCCAACTTTCAGTAAATGTATGAACAGTTTGTAAAATCTGTACTTTTTGCATCTATCCTTGATTCTCCATTCTGGACATGTAGGCTGCATGTCCGCAACTGACATGCATTACCAGATGCAACAATTACGGATTTTACAAACTGTTTGTAAATTTACTGAAAGTTGTCAACCCTGAGGTGCACACAATGACTAGGATGAATAAGCAATTATTTAATTAATCCATAAGGATATATCAGACAGTATCAGACAGTTCAAGGGTTAATCATAAAAACTGGTAGATAAATGGTGGCTGCTGTCCTCAGAGAGCTGGCCCTGTAGTTGGCAAGAAGAAGGTAGAAAAAGGAAGCGCCACCTAAGTGTAATATTTAAAACAGTTTTAATGACACGGTATAGAATCACACTTACAGGAAGTAGGAAATAACAGGCTCAATTTGTGTGTTAGGAGTCCTTGGGGAAGTTCTTAGATCCAGATCCGCTTTCTGTGCAGGGTTGGATAGCTGTAAAGGTTGTCTTTCGGCCTGGAGCATATCCTGTGGCCATCAGGAATAGGCTGGGACCGGCGTGGAACGCACACCACGTGACGTCACGGGTTACGGGATAACTTCCGGCACAATTCCTTTTTCTACCTTCTCAATGCTGCTCCTTGGGCCACTGGTCCTAACATGTTTCACCCCGTCAGTGGGGCTGAATCATAGGTGTCGATCATTATGCACCGAGGCACATCATTTACAAATCTTCCTGTTGTACTTTAAGAACAAAGGGGCAGATTCACAAAAAAGAAACGACGGCGTATCTCCTGATACGCCGTCGTATCTCTGAGATACGATTGTCGTATCTATGCGCCTGATTCATAGAATCAGGTTACGCATAGATAGCCTTTAGATCCGACAGGTGTAAGTGACTTACACCGTTGGATCTTAGGCTGCAATTCTAGGCCGGCCGCTAGGTGGCGATTCCATTGCAGTCGGCGTAGAATATGCAAATGCCTAGTTACGCCGATTCACGAACGTCCGCTTTGCCCGTCGCTCTAAATTTACGTTGTTTCCGTAGAGATACGTCGCGTAAAACTAAGCATGGCCTCTAGGTGGCCTAACCAATGTTAAGTATGGCAGTCGTTCCCGCGTTGAATTCTTAAATTTCACGTTGTTTGCGTAAGTCGTCCGTGAATGGCGCTGGACGCCATTTACGTTAACGTCGAAACCAATGACGTCCTTGCGACGTCATTTAGCGCAATGCACGCCAGGAAATTTTAGGGACGGAGCATGCGCAGTACGTTCGGCGCGGGAACGCGCCTAATTTAAATGGTCCCCGCCCCATTTGAATTAGGCGGGCTTGTGCCGGGCGGATTTACGCTACGCTGCCGCAAGTTTACAGGTAAGTGCTTTGTGAATCAAGAACTTACGCTGTAAACTTGCGGCGTGTAACGTAAATGGGATACGTTACGCCGCCGCAGCATAACGTATTTGTATGTGAATCTGGGAGAGTTAGAACCCATTATAATAGCCACAGAAGGTGTGTAGATTGAAGAACAAAGACCCCAATAATAGAGTCCGAAAAGGTACTCTGATGGTTCATTCATTCATTTTTAAAAAAAACGAAACAAAATTTACTCCAGTGGTCATAACCCCCAGCTGTCCCTCTTTTGGAACCAAATACTTTTGGCCTGATGTATAGACATCTATAGAAAATAACTATTTAACAACCAACATTTTATTCCATGCTGTAGTTAAAAAAAAAGCCAAGATAAAGTGAAAATTGGGGTGATTAAAAATCACTTCTGGGTTCGACCATCACATTTCCTTGTTAATTCCTTATGGGCTGGGAAATTAGGAGTGTGGCAGGGATGTGTCCTTTACTTACATACTTGCTCCAAGGTGTCCCTCTTTCTCATCTTAGAAAGTTGGGAGATATGCCAGTGGTTAATTTATAACGTATGGTGTTTAGTTATATAACAACAACCAATATGGTGGATCTATTCCCAAGACAAACACAACTGTATATGTTTAAACTGAATTACTGGAAGTCATAAATCAATCATATCAGGAAGGAAGCATTTATGTAGAATTAAAGAGACAATCAGTTCAGAGGCCAAAAAAGCATTTTATGCGTTGTTGACGACAACAGAAAAGGCTCAGAATAGTCCCAAGCTATACATTCTTAGGCCTCTCAGATAATCCAATTTATATTTGTCTGCACCCCAATGCCCCGTACACACGATTGGAATTTTTTGACGGAATTCCATTCAAGCTGTCTTGCATACACACTGTCACACCAAATTCCGACCGTCCAAAACGCGGTGACGTACAATACTACGACGAGCCAAATTAAGTTCAATGCTTCCGAGCATGCGTCGACTTGATTCTGAGCATGCAGGTTTTTTTCTCCGTTGGAGTTCCATACAGACGAATTGAATTTTATTCATCGGAAAAAATGTCCTCTTTCTAAGTCTCCCAAACTCCGATGGGGGACACACACGGTGGGAATATCCAATGGAAAAAATTCCGTCTGACTTTTTCCATCGGAAATTCGGATCGTGTGTACAAGGCATTACACTATTAGTAATGATGAGATATGTAGTATAAGGCCTTTTACACACGACCGAACATGTCTGCTGAAACTGGTCCGCGGACCAGTTTCCGTGGACATGTCCGACCGTGTGTACGGCCTAGCGGACCGGATTCCTGGCCTAGCGGACAGGTTTCCAGCGGACATAAGTTTCTTAGCATGCTAAGAAACTTGTCCGGTGGAAACCTGTCCGTCGGACATGTCCGATGGTTAGTACAACTCATCGGACATGTCCGCTGGCCCGAAATCCCGCACATGCGTCGAATTGATTCGACGCATGCGTGGAAGCATTGACCTTCCGTGTCAGAGAACGTCGGTGTCGTCTACGTCACCGCGTTCTCTGTCCGCGGGGATTTTGGTCTGATGGTGTGTACACACATCAGACCAAAACCTCCCAGCAGACATGTCCGATGAAAACGGTCCGCGGACCGTTTTCATCGGACATGTCTGCTCGTCTGTAAAAGGCCTAAGACAGGACCAGGTTGGTGCAAAGGCCAGATGACATTTCCAGAATCAGCCTTTTAGCAAAATTTCATCACAATTATTTTTTTCTATGAAATCTCGTTCTCGAATGTTCAGATGATGCAACAATTTGTTTAAGCCTTGTACACACGATCGGTCCATCCGATGAAAACGGTCTGATGGACCGTTTTCATCAGTTAACCGATGAAGCTGACTGATGGTCAGTCATACCTACACACCATCGGTTAAAAAAACGATCGTGTCAGAACGCGGTGACGTAAAACACAACGACATGCTGAAAAAAACGAAGTTCAATGCTTCCAAGCATGCGTCGACTTGATTCTGAGCATGCGTGGATTTTTAACCGATGGACGTGCCTACAAACAATCGTTTATTTTTCTATCGGTTAGGTATCCATCGGTTAAATTTAAACAAGATTGCTTTTTTTTAACCTATGAATAAATAACCGATGGGGCCTATACACGATCGGTTTGGTCCGATGAAAACGGTCCATCAGACCGTTCTCATCGGTTTGACCGGTCGTGTGTACGCGGCATTAGAGTTTGGGGGGGAGACATTAAAACAGATGCATCACCCAGGCTTTAGATAGCTAAGCCTGTTGGCCTGTGGTGTCTCCTATATTCCATAAACCATGATCATTTTGGATTAAAACTATATAATAACTGGAAAGGCAGTGGACACCTAAGGCCCCGTACACACGGTCGGACCAAACCGATGAGAATGAACCAAAGCCAGCGGAGAGAGCAAGCGGGATGGGGAACCACAGCCCCCGCTACATGCGCTCCGCCTCTGGACACAGACGAGAAGGAGGGAGGGGAGCACTCTGGAGCTTCGGCGTCCTCACCCCTGCTACGCCTGGGTGCGGAGCACCCTGCGCACCCTGCCTAGGATCGGCCCTGCCTAGGGCAGCACAAAACCTAAATACACTACTGGGGAGGAAGAGTGCCCCATCATTGGTGTCAGTGAGAGAAATGATACCTCATTGTCGCTGTTACTGGAAGGAATGATGCCTCACCGTCAGGGCTGGACTGGGACAAAAATTTGGCCCTGGACTTCATCCAGACTGGCCCACTTTGACAGGTCTCTCCCACAGCGGTCGGACAACTCCCGCACCCCCCGGCCACCCAAGCCCCTTCTCCCCCTTCACTAGCCACTAGCCGTTTTACTTTATTAGAGTAGAACGGCTGGTACTGGTACTCTTAAAGGCAGTACCAGTGGGGAAGCTAGACATTATTTCTCCCGGGGCAAAGAATCAGTTTGGTGCCCCCCCCACTTATGGGACAAGATTAGGCAGTAGTGAGAAACTCCCAGGCCGCTGTCACTGAAGCTGGCCCACTGAGCCATCGGCCCACCGGGAAACTCCCTGTAGTCCCAATGGCCAGTCCATCCCTGCTCACCGTTGGTGTCATTGGAGGCACACGGCCTCATATCATTGGGGAAAACAGTGCCCCAAGAACCGGATAAAGGCAAGCAAAGGACCACATCCAACCCAGGGACCACAGTTCGGAGACCACTGGTGTAAAAGGTAAGAAAATTTCAATTTTTTTTGCTGTGTGAATGGGAAAACATAAAAAAACACATACAGTTTAAAAACAAAAAGTGTTTTGTGAAGAACCGTGACACCCCTAGCAATGCAAATTTATAAATATATGCCTCGACATCCATACAGTATATATATATATATGTATAGCATCTAACGGCACTGACATCCCAATCAAACCATCAGTTTGATCTGTTTCACCTGAAGGAATACATCCCATTCATCTCCCTGAACAGCCAGCCCCTAATGTTAATTGACAGCATAAAAGAGAGGTAGAAAAGCCTATTTTGTTGAAAGGCCAGGAGAGTAGTCACCGCCGCAGTGACGAGCATGCGTTTTACCTAAAGATACTGCCTCTTCCCCGGATTGACAAGATAACAAGTCTGTATGCTCAATTAAATCTGCTTTTTCTAAAGTACTTCAGACCGAACCAAATTATGCAATCATTTCTTTTTTTTTTTTTTTTCTCTCTGCACTTTCTGTCGATGTGAAGTACATCATTGAGTGGTTGGTAAAAACCAACTTTGGAAGCAATACTCTTAACATATAAATAATAAGAAAAAATACTCTTTGCACTCTACAACCTTAATAAAGTCAACAGAAACATTTCCACAAAATGCAAAAGTAGCTGAAAGTGGCTTTTAAAGCATTCCCAGCTGCTTGGCTGTAATTATCGAGTTTAAATGAACAACACTGTGTCATCTTTATAAGAGGAGAGGCTCACCTTTTTTCTTTTTTTCTAAGAGACTTCCAAACAATTGCGGGAGGATGCGGCTGTTAATATTTTAAGCGCATATCACTTTCAATCATTTTACACATTCCCAGATATGGAAGGGTAATCTACACTAAGCGCGAAAAAATAAAAAATGAATAGAAAACGTCTTTGCGGTGCGTAAAGATGCATAAATGTGCATTGCATTAAAGGGGAGTTCCAGCCTGTTTTTAAGTTTATTAAAAGTCAGCAGCTACAAAAAGTGTAGCTGCTGGCCATAGGCGTGCGCACAGGGTGTGCCAGGTGTGCCTGGGCACACCCTAATGACCCTGTGCTGAGCAAATTCCCTCTGCTACTTAGCTGCAGAGAAAGTAACTATGGAATCCCTGTCTCAAAAGTGAGACATCAGGGGTCGGTTTTGACCCCTTATATTTCACCTAGGCCCCCACGGGGCTCCCAAAAAAAAAATTGTAAAAAATAAAATAATATTGTAAAAAAAACTGAATATATTGTAAAAAATAGTAAAATTGTAAAAAGGTCATAATAAAAAAATGAACTGACACCAGTCTCTGCCCTTTTGACATCGTCCACTGCGCTACCAACACTGTTCATTGCCCTATTGCTTTGGGGTGCACACCTATGCTGCTGGATTTTAATAAAAAGACACTTACCTGCTCCACGGTTCCAGCGACGCGCCGGCCGGGGCTCCGCTCCTCGCTGGCCGGCGTCTTCATTCCTAGTGTGGGCACCCGGCAGTGACAGCTTTCGGCTTTACGGCCGGGCACCCACTGCGCATGTGCGAGCGGCACTGCGCATGCGCGAGCGATTGGACAGGCGCTTGCCTACAGGGAGGGGCTGCAATAAGGCGATTAAGCTATTCGCCTTACCAGCCCCTCGGCGGAAGGAGGAAGTGAGACAGGAAGTCCCACTGCTCCTGAAGCCCCCACTCCCCCCCCCCCAAAAAAAAATTACATGCCAAATGTGGCATGTAAGGGGGCGAGGAGTGGATTAAGCGGAAGTTCCATTTTTAGGTGGAACTCCGCTTTAAAGCGGTTGTAAACTGCATAAACAATTTTTTTTTTCAAACCTGCAAGGCAAAAGGCATAATCAGGCATAATCAGCTAGTATGCACCGTATTATGAAATACTTACCTCGGAACGAGGTGAAGAACACTTACCTGGTCCACGCCGAGCGAGATGTCATCTTGCTCCGGCGTGTCTTCCGGGTATTGCCGCTCCAGCGCTGTGATTGGCTGGAGCGGCGATGACATCACTCCCGCGCGTGCAAGGGTCGGCGGCTGCCGGTCCTTTCGACGTGGATTCCCTCCTGCGCATGCGCCGCTGCAATCAGTGGCGCATTGCGAGGGGAATATCTCCTAAACCGTACAGGTTTAGGAGATATTCTTTATACCTACAGGTAAGCCTTATTATAGGCTTACCTGTAGGTAAAAGTCAAAAAGTGGGTTTACAACCACTTTAAGATAATCCCATTGAAATAAATGGGCTGCCAACGCATTCCTAGGCAGATGTGACCCTACAATAGTAATGAATGGCATTGCAATGCAGAAACACAGGAATGGCGCAGTAGTGTAAATGGACCCTACGGCTCGGTTCACACTGGAACCGGCTGCCGTTCTCCGGTTCAGGGACGATTTCTTTGCCAGAATTCAGCCCTGAGACAGAGCTAAAGACGCACAGTGCAGTGCGCTCCGCAGCCACCCCGAAGATATGTGAATCGGCTCCATAGAGAGCCGGTCACATTCTCCTGCTATGCGAATTGGATGCGGAGAAATCCAGGATGTGAACCCAGCCTAATTGTTTTTTAATGTCTTTTTTATGTTTCCGATTTTTTAAACTGCCTTTGGTTTAAAGTGGACCTTTACCCCCCCCCCCCCCCTTCAGATCAACTAAGGCTCTGTGTATGGCCACTATGCAATTTAAATCTGGAGGTTTTTTTTCTACTTTTACTCTGGTCCCACGCACCACCATTCTCGTCTAGACAAGGAATAGTGCCCCATCATTGGTATCAGTGGGAAGAATAGTAACCCATCATTGGTATCAGTGGGAGGAATAGTGCCCCATCATTTGGTGTCTGAATAGTGATTCATCATTGGTGTCAGTGGGTGAAATAGTCCTTCATTATTGGTATCAGTGGAGGAAACATGCCCCACCTTTGGTATCAATGGGAGGAAAGGTACCCATCATCAGTGGGATGAATAGTACCCCCATCATTTTAAGCGCTGTTAATGTTTATTTTTTTAGTGTATGAGATCATTTAAATTATAGGCATACTTGAACTAGTTAACCCTTTAATATAATAGCTGCTATACTGCTTCATATATCTGATGACTATTGTTTTTTTGTTAGTGCAAAAACCGCATCAGTCACATTCCATTGTTGCGCTGGGCCTGTATTAATAACCTGACTTGCATCAGGCATTACTACTGATTTTTTACCTAGCTCAGTACCCCATCATTGGTGTCAGTGGGAGGAATAGTGCATGAAGGTTAAGTGGGACTGTCGTTGACTGCACCGACGCTCCTGAAGGGCTCAACAATAGCCGGCAGAGGAACATCTCAAAGGACTGCCCCTCCTGTATTAATTATTTTGCAAGCCCCATTTCTTTCCCTGCCCCTCCATTACCATCCTCCTTTTCTTTTAGACAGTGCATACTCAGTTGGTCTAGGACTAGCATTACTGCCATAAATGAGCTCTGGCACTATAGTTCTATAGTTCTATAGTACTATAGTATATAATAAACTTTACTACTACTCACTGCTGCACTGTTTATGCTGATCTGGATGCCAAATGTGACCTTATGCCTAGTCCCTACTGTTAATCACTTTGTATGCTAAATTGTGTTATTACCATTGTTAATCCATTTTATGCTTGCCTAGTTACCAACCATATTGGGAGACAATATATAAAGTTTGCCTTTAATACCTAGTTGGGTTTCCGTTTTCTTTGATGTAGTACTACTATTGGGTACTAAGTATTACTCTCAGTGAATTCCTGTGATATTGTGTGTACACGCAACCTGCTGCATCAGAGGGGCTGAAGTTCTTGAGAAGGTTAAGTCAAAGAACAGAGGGGCAGATTCACGTAGAAATCTGTTACGCTGCTGCGGCGGCGTAACGTATCCCATTTACGTTACACCACCGCAGGTTTACAGGGTAAATGCCTGATTCACAAAACACTTACCCGTAAACTTGCGGCGGCGTAGCGTAAATCCGCTCGGCGCAAGCCCGCCTAATTCAAATGGGGCGGGCACCATTTAAATTAGGCGCGTTCCCGCGCTGAACGTACTGCGCATGCTCCGTCCCTAACATTTCCCAACGTGCATTGCGCTAAATGATGTCGCGAGGACGTCATTGGTTTCGACGTTAACGTAAATGGCGTCCAGCGCCATTCACGGATGACTTACGCAAACGTAGTGAAATTTTAAATTTCGACGCGGGAACGACGGCCATACTTAACATTGGCTAGGCCACCTAGAGGGCACCCTTAGTTTTACGCCGCGTATCTCTACGGAAACTACGTAAATTTAGAGCGACGGGCAAAGCGGACGTTCGTGAATCGGCGTAACTAGTCATTTGCATATTCTACGCCGACCGCAATGGAATCGCCACCTAGCGGCCGGCCTAGAATTGCAGCCTAAGATCCGACGGTGTAAGTCAATTACACCTGTCGGATCTTAGGGCTATCTATGCGTAACCTGATTCTATGAATCAGGCGCATAGATACGACAATCATATCTCAGAGATACGACGGCGTATCAGGAGATACGCCGTCGTATCTCTTTTGTAAATCTGGCCCAGAGAACCCATCCTATCCGGCGGCTTTTACAGGGGTTAGCGCTACAACTACATGCGACAGAACGTTGAAAAGAACATGGAAGTGAATGTTCTTCTATAAAGCAAAAGTGGAACCTCGGTTTACAAGTAACATGGTTAACGAGCATTTTGAAAGACAAGCAACTTTTTAAAAAAAAAATCTGACTCGGGTTGCGAGTGTTGTCTCACAAAACAAGAAGAATTCAAGCTGATGGGGTGTGCAGTACTGCATTTGGCCTGAGGTGCGGGTGCGCCAGAGCTGAATGGAGCCGTTCGGAATTGCTCAGAAATACTCCGTTCCCCAGGCGTTTCCGAGCCTTTCCAAGGTTTTCCTAGTTCAGCCGAGCTGTCCTCTGGCCTTTCCGAGTGTTTCCGAGGCTCTCCGGAGCTCCCCCACCTCTGGCCACATGCGATATTGCATGCCATTGAAGTCAAAGCGGAACAAATTATTTTAGTTTCCATTGACTTCTATGGGTAAACTCGCTTTGATATGCGCGTGATTTGAATTACGAGAATTCACCTGGAACAGATTATGCTCGTAATCCAAGGTTCCACTGTATAATGGCTTTCGCGTACTTCCCAACATTTTGAAATAGGAACGAGGGACAGCTATTAGCAAAGGTATGTAGGAATAGGACACACACCCCTGCCACGCCCCCTTAAAGGATAACACTAATACTATTCCTTTATATTGGCTTTTGAAATTTACAAATGCAGTCAATTAGAAATTATTTATGAACGGTTTAGCCCAGGGAAACACTTTTTGAAAGATTCAAAGTGCAATTTATATACAACTTAACCACTTCCGGACCGTCGCATGTACATATACGTCGGCAGAATGGCACGGACAGGCACATTGGCGTACCTGTACGTCCCTACCTAGACGTGGTTCGGGGGTCCGATCGGGACCCCCCCCGGTACATGCGGCGGTTCCCGTGGCTTCAGGAGCGATCCGGGACGAGGGCGCGGCTATTCGTTTCTAGCTGCCCCCTCGCGATCGCTCCCCGGAGCTGAAGAACGGGGAGAGCCGTATGTAAACGCGGCTTCCCCGTGCTTCACTGTGGCGGCGTCATCGATCGAGTCATCCCTTTTATAGGGAGACTCGATCAATGACGTCAGACCTACAGCCACACCCCCCTACAGTTGTAAACACACACTAGGTGAAGCTGAACTCCTTCAGCGCCCCCTGTGGTTACTCCCAAACTGCAACTGTCATTTTCACAATAAAGAATGCAATTTAAATGCATTTTTTGCTGTGAAAATGACAATGGTCCCAAAAATGTGTCAAAATTGTCCGAAGTGTCCGCCATAATGTCGCAGTCACGAAAAAAATCGCTGATCGCCGCCATTAGTAGTAAAAAAAATAATAATAATAAAACTATCCCCTATTTTGTAAACGCTATAAATTGTGCGCAAACCAATCGATAAACGCTTATTGCGTTTTTTTTTACCAAAAATATTTAGAAGAATATGTATCGGCCTAAACTGAGGAAAAAAAAAATGTTATATATGTTTTTGGGGGATATTTATTATAGCAAAAAGTAAAAAATATTGCATTTTTTTCAAAATTGTCGCTCTATTTTTGTTTATAGCGCAAAAAATAAAAACCGCAGAGGTGATCAAATACCACTAAAAGAAAGCTCTGTTTGTGGGGAAAAAAGGACGCCAATTTTGTTTGGGAGCCACGTTGCATGACCGCGCAATTGTCTGTTAAAGCGACGCAGTGCCGAATTGTAAAATCCCCTTGGGTCATTTAGCAGCATATTGGTCCGGTCCTTAAGTGGTTAAAGAGCAGACCAAAATGAGGGACACATGAGGAGGACAGAGGGACATTGCTCAAAATCAGGGATAATTGGGAGCTATGGTTTTGGGTAAATTTGTGTGATGATCATTGATTTCTTTTTTTTTATCATTTATATAAAATCCTTATTTTGCAAAATAAATTAATACAGAGCAGACCCATGGCACTGATTTAGCAGAGCCAGAAGCAGATGCCAGGCAGATGCAGATGCCTCCTTTGTGACTGTCTCTGCTAATTGAATCTCCATAGGGTCCTGTATGAAGAGAGCAGGCGGGCAGTGGGGGGAGGGCTGATGAGTCACCCTTTTGCTGCATCAGATATTCATTTCAATAAATGCTTTTTTTTTTTTTTTTTGCATCAAACCAGTTTATAGTTATTCAGATAAACACACGAAAAAAGCCTATCTTGAATATAAAATGTGTCTGTATAATTGTCTGTGTATTTAATGAAGGTTTTCCCCTCACTTCCTGCTCTGATTCACTCTTCAAATAGACAGGAAGTGGGGAGAAATCTCCCAAAGAGGATGGAAACAACAATAAAAAAAGGCAAAACATAGATTTACCGGTAACCAAGGATGGTTTTATTCACATGCACCACCTCCCCACCTCCCCATAGTAGAAACGTTTCAAAGGGAGAAGAAGAAATTGAAGTTTTAAGGTGCGTATTAGTTGGAATGGAAACAAATTCAAATGTATATGTTTTATTTAATAGACATCAATTTTAAATATTATATAAAATCCAACAAAAATAAATTCATACGGTCGTTGTACAATTTTTTTTAACTCTACATGTTTCGCCATAATTATGGCTTCTTCAGGAGCTTTTGCGAGACTTTATGTACAGTATCACATATGCACACTGATACTTTGCTGGGTTGCCTGGGGGTCTTGCTTGTCCTCTGGAGCTGTACTTACATCTGGGGTGAGAGTCCTTTTCATCAGATGACATATATATTTATATATATATAAATATATAACCCTACATGTTCCGCCATAATCATGGCTTCTTCGGGAGCTTTTGCAAGTCTTTATGTATAGTATCACTATTAGTAAACAAATAATAATAATAAAAAAAAAATATATATATATATATATATATATATATATATATATATATATATATATACATCAAAGGTTCATAATATACATAGAGACCATATATGGTCTAAAAGTCTTTAATTTACATATATATTACATTACAGAATACAATTATATATATATATATATATATATATATATATATATATATATATGTCATCTGATGAAAAGGACTCTTACCCTAGATGTAAGTACAGCTCCAAAGGACAAGCAAGACCCCCAGGCAACCCAGCAAAGTATCAGTGTCTATATGTGATACTGTACATAAAGTCTTACAAAAGCTCCTGAAGAAACCATGATTTTGAGCGAAACATGTAGAGTTGAAAAACTTTTGTACAGCAACCGTATGAATTTATTCGTGTGGGTTTTTATATAATTTTTTTTAATTGATGTCTATTAAATAAAACTTATACATTTGAATTTGTTTCCAATGCAATTAATATGCACCTTAAAACTCCCGTTTCTACTTCTTCCTTTGGAATACAAAAACCGGCAGAGGAACCAACCCTTCGCCAAAGTGACTATTTCCCATTTAATGTGTGTTTTTATTAAATGTCTGTCAAAATAGCAAAAAAAAAAAAAAAAAAACCTTAATGCAGACTTTCTTTTTTTCCATTTAAAATGTTTATTATATAATTTTCATTGACAAACAACTATCATTGACATAACATTCTTACACAATATATACTAACAAACATGTCACAACACATACATGGTCTCCTTACAGTCCCTTTATTTTGGTCAGGATATAGTGCCCCTTCTTTCGCTCCTTAGACCCTTCCCTATCCCCATCTCCCGCTTCACCCAGATACACAAGGGCAACCTCCCTGGGAGATACACAGTCTGACACGACAGAATCCCTGATGCAAGTCCCCCTAGAAAGAACAGGAGAGTAGACAGAGGAGAAAAGAGAGGACGAAGAGAAATAGAGAAATAAAAAGAGAAGAGAGAGAGAAGAAAGAAAGAGAGAAAAGAAAAAAAAAAAAAAAGAAGCCCTCCCCGTTTTTTACTATAACTAAAAGAAATCATCCCCTTCATCAGGGACACCCCGTGCTTAACTTAATTAAATTAGAAGTTAAGTTTCTAAGTGATGTCTACTAAAAAAAACAAAAAAAAAAAAATTCTTTTAATCCCCTTTTTAAACTGTGACTCCCCTAGTGCGCCACTTATTTCAATTAAAATGTATCTTCCTAAGTGATAGAGGGAACAATTCTCCTCCCTCCCCTTCTTTTATATATATGTGCCAACCTTCCCATTTCTCAGGGGGCTTAACCTGCCCCTACCCTTGTGTAATAATAAAAGAGAAAAAAAAAAAATATTATAAAAAAACCTCCAATACCACCTACCAAAGGAAGCTATCAAGCCTTCCCTTTATATACATTTGTGTGCTTAACCCTCCTACCCCTTACCTACCACCCTCAAAAAAAAAAAAAAATACATAAATATATAAATTATTTTTACCCCTCCCCTTTTTAAACTGTGACTCACCTAGTGCGCCACTTATTTGCATTAAAATTTATCTTCCCAAGTGATAGAGGGAAGCTATTCTCCTCCCTCCCCTTCATTTATATATATGTGCCAACCTACCCATTTCTCAGGGGGCTTAACCTGCCCCTACCCTTGTGTGATAATGTAAAAAAAGAAAAGAAAAGAAAAAAAAAAATTATAAAAACCTCCACCACCAACTACCAGAGGGAGCTATCAGGCCTTCCCTTTATATACATTTGTGTGCTCATCCCTCCTACCCCTTACCCACCACCACCAAAAAAAAAAAAAGGGGAGAGGGGGGAGGAGGAGATACATGGGGGAGAGAGAGAGCCATCAGGAGGGATCTACCTCATCTATACCCCCCCTGCCCACCCGCCCCCCCTCCCTAAACTTCCTCCATCCCTCCCACACCTCCTCCTGTCCCCTCCTAGAGCCTCCATGGAACGCCCACATCTCCTCCATCCTTCTAATTCTGTCCACTTCACGGAACCATTCCTCTATGGTAGGCGCCTCTTTTTTCTTCCAATTCCTAGGGATAAGAATCTTAGCTCCATTTAATAGATGCGGAACCATAGACCCTCTATATTTACTCCTGGTCATTTCTGAATTATGAAATAGGCATTCCCATGGGTCTTGTTTCACCTCGTATCCACTGATCTCCTTTATCTGTGCCAACACCTCCCTCCAATACTCCTGAATCAGAGGGCATTGCCACCATATGTGGGCATGAGATCCCTCCATCCCGCACTCCCTCCAACACAGGGGTGACATCCCTTTATCTATCTTATGCATTTTTGTTGGAACAAAATGCCACTTACAGAGAAGCTTATAATTCATTTCCTTAACCTTAGCGTCCATAGACGTGGAGTGGACATATTCAAGTATCTTCCTTTTTTTTTTTATACAGATTGTTTGATTCAATTCTACCTCCCAGTTTTCAACTGCCCTTAGTGCCTCCAGCTTGCCGTTAGGTGTCAAAATCTTATAAATATTAGAGAGTCCCTGCTTTCCTATTCCTCCCCGAAGGGCGCATTTTTCCCACTGGTTTAAATCATTTGGGGCTCGTATTGGTTTCGGCAGAGTATTTATAAAGTGTTTAATTTGCCTATATCTCCAGGTGTCTCCTGGAAGTACTCCATATCTTTCTCGTAATTCTATTAGGGAACACAAACCTTCACCCTTCCCCAAGTCCCCAAGTTTTAATACTTCCGACGTTCCCCATCTCTGATATAAACCTCCTTCTCTACCTGGTTTAAAATAATCAGTACCTGTTAGGGGCATCAAAGGACTATTATATAACCATTCTTCCCTTTTACATATTCTATCATAGATTTTATATGTTTCCTTTGTGATTGTTGGGGCATCTTGGGGCAGTCCCCTATACTTTTTCGGAACCCATATTCTACCACCTAATTTATTGGTACTTAAATTTTCTTCTACTTCTACCCATTTCTTTTTCTCCCTTCCCTCACTCAGGAACCAATCTGTCATCCTCCTCAGGGCCGAGGCCTCATAATACCGTTTAAATTTCGGCAGTAGAAGTCCTCCTTCCTGTCTAGGTCTATTCAGGGTTTCCGCTGCTATATGGGCTCTCCTGCCCCCCCAAATGAATCCCCCTATTATCCTTCCCAGCATCCTAAAAAAAGCTTCTGGGACTCCTATCTTAATGCAGACTTTCACTTACCTTTTGAAGATTAGAAAATTCAGGACTTCCCTCTAATACATTGGAAAGTTTTTCTTTGGTAGCAAGTACAGTTTCCGAAAGGCACTTGCCCCCACTTTCTTATTTCTCACCTAAGCGAGTGTGGCGTTTGATAGGCCATCCCCCCACACAGTTAGAATCACTCCCTAGGACACACTTAACCCCTTCCTTGCCCCCTAGTGGTTAACCCCTTCCCTGCCAGAGTCATTTACACAGTAATCAGTGAATTTTAAAAGCACTGATCGCTGTATAAATGACAATGGTCCCAAAATAGTGTCAAAAGTGTCTGATGTGTCTGCCGCAAAATCGCTGATCGCTGCCATTACTAGTAAAAAAAATAATAATAAAAATGCCATAAAACTATCCCCTATTTTGTAGACGCTATGGGCCAGATTCACAGAAGAAATACGCCGGAGTATCTACTGATACTCCGGCGTATTTTCAAATTTGCTGCGTCGTATCTTAATTTGTGATTCACAAACAAGATATGACGGCATTTGGCTAAGATCCGACAGGCTTACGGCTTCGTACGCCTTTGGATCTTAGGCTGCAATACTTCGGCTGCCGCTGGGTGGAGTTCGCGTCATTTTCCAGCGTCGGGTATGCAAATGAGCTTTTACAGCGATCCACGTGCGTTACGTCGTCGCAAGTCGTTTTTTCCCATCGCAAAGTTAAGCCTGCTTTTTCATGGCTTAAGTTTAGACCAGCCATGTTAAAGTATGGCCGTCGTTTCCGCGTCAAATTTAAATTTTTTTTTTCCTATGACGTCCGGGAATACGTTACGCACGTCGCCGTTCAAACAATACGTCGGGGCGCCATAATTTCGCGCAAAGCACGTCGGGAAATTTACTAACGGAGCATGCGCAGAACGTTCGGCGCGGGAGCGCGCCTAATTTAAATGGTACACGCCCCATTTGAATTAGGCGGGCTTGCGCCGGACGGCTTTACGTTACACCGCCGTAAGTTTACACGCAAGTGCTTGGTGAATCAGGCACTTGCGCTGAAAACTTGCGGCGGTGTAACGTAAAGACGATCCGTTACGCCGCCGCGATTCTTTATGAATCTGGCCCTATAACTTTTGGGAAACCAATCAATATACGTTTATTGCAAAAAAAAAAATTTTTACCAAAAATATGTAGAAGAATACGTATCGGCCTTTACTGAAGATTTTTTTTTAATACATATATATTTTTGGGTGAAATTTATTATTGCAAAAAGGAAAAAATATTGCTTTGTTTTCTAAATTGTCGTTCTTCTTTTGTTTATAGCGCAAAAAAAAAAAAACTGCAGAGGTGATCAAATACCACCAAAAGAAAGCTCTATTTTTGGGAAAAAAAGGACGTCAATTTTGTTTGGGAGCAACGTCGCACGACCACGCAATTGTCAGTTAAAGCGACGCAGTGCCGAATCGCAAAAAATGAAGTGGTTAAAAAAAACCCACTAATATTGTACTAATAAATAGCTGAATTAATTTGTGTCTTTTATATCCGCTGCATTTTGGGTTTACCATTTTGAAACTTGATTTTGTATTTTGAATCTTGTTTTTTTTTTTTTTTCAGGTGTATCAACTTTTCCTATTTTCTTCTGCAAAATTACCGGTGTTATATCAAATATACTGGATCTGATTATTATGTTGATGATGCGCAATTACATATATTAACTGAGAAACAGGTTACGCAACCCCTTTCAGTTTTTCTTCTCTTTGCTTCCATTATGGGAATACAAAGTCCCACCTACACAAACAAAATGTTTTCTTCCTGAGAAAATGCCCTTCAAGATGATTACTACTAGTTTTCTTTCTTTTTTTTCATTTAAAAATACTATTTTCTGCATTAAGGAAAACTGACTCGTTTGAATAGCCAAATCAAAACAGTTAGTTTTGATGTTTTTGTGTATCTATTAAATCCAAACACATTTTATTCCTCTCATAGTAGGAAAAGTAAAAAATAAAAAATATATCCACATAACCGCATTAAAGCCAGCAAAATATTCATCAAACGGCAATCAGCAGTATTTTCTAAGGGAATAACGTGTCTTGTACACACAAGGAAATTACATTTGCATAAAATAATCACAGAGAGAGAAGTGCTGTCTAAGCCTTTAAAGTATAAGGGTACTTTTAGCGTAAGTATGTCTAGTAGTAATGGTGAAGTCACCACTCTAGGCCTGCACTGCTGAAAATCCAATCCTGTGCAAGTCTTAGGAGCCTGTCCTTCCTGAAGACACAGAAAAGGAAAGGCTGCACACCAATGACGTCACTCAGGTCAATCAATTTTTATTCACCCATAAAAACAACACAGGTTATCCCTGGCAGGAGACTTCCCCTCTATGACACGTTTCACCCTTATGGCCTTAATCATATTTCTCTATGACGAAGCCCATATTGGTGAAACATGTCAGAGAGGGGGTAGGTCTTTCTTGTGATTTTATGGCTGAGTGGCATCAATGGTGTGTGGCTTCTCCTTTTCTGCATTTCTAGTAATAGTCACATTCAACAAAATTTGTTTTGTAATGTTGAAGACGTTTCATAGGTTATCAATGCCAGTTCTTCAGTTCTTAATGAGTGTCAGGAACATACCCCCAACATTTATACCCAATCATCATGGAAAGGAGGATGTTGATTGTCCAAGAACAGGATGGAAGGTGTGAACATTTTGAAATCACCCTTTTCTAGTTATATAATCACAGTGGCGGCTGGTGCATTTTTTTTTAGGGGGGGGGGGGGGGGCGCAAATTCTGAAAAAAAGACACCCATCAATTGCAGCCTCACTGGGCCAGATTCTCGTACATCCGCGTATCTTCGCGCGGGCGTAACGTATCTGATTTAAGTTACGCCTCCGCAACTTAGCAGGGCAAGTGCTGTATTCTCAAAGCACTTGCTCCGTAAGTTGCGGCGGCGTAGCGTAAATCGGCCGGCGTAAGCCCGCCTAATTCAAATTTGGAACAGGGGGGCGTGTTTTATGTAAATGTTGTGTGACCCGACGTGATTGACGTTTTTCCCGAACGGCGCATGCGCCGTCCGTGGAATTTCCCAGTGTGCATTGCTCCAAAGTACGCCGCAAGGACGTCATTGGTTTCGACGTGAACGTAAATGACGTCCAGCCCCATTCACGGACGACTTACGCAAACAACGCAACTTTTTCAAATTTTGACACGGGAACGATGGCCATACTTAAGATTGGTACGCCGCACTTACGCCACCATATAGCGGGGGTAACTATACGCCGGGAAAAGCCTAACGTAAACGGCGTAAATGTACTGCGTCGGCCGGGTGTACGTTCGTGTATCTAGCTAATTTGCATACTCAACGCGGAATTCGACGGAAGCGCCACATAGCGGCCAGCGTAAATATGCATTTACGATACGACGGTGTAACACAGTTACGCCAGTCGGATCTACGGGCAATCTATGCGTAACTGATTCTAAGAATCAGGCGCATAGATACGACCGCGCAATGCAGAGATACGACGGCGTATCTGGAGATACGCCGTTGTATCTCCACTGAGAATCTGGGCCACTGTGTCCATCAAATGCAGCCATTTTGCCCATCAAACGCAGCCACTTTGCCCCTTTAAACGTTGTCACTGTGCCCCAAGCACTGCCACTGTGCTCCAAACGCTGCTACTGTGCCCCAAATGCAGCCACTTTGCCCATTAAACGCAGTCACTTTGCCCATCAAACGCAGCCACTTTGCCCCTTTAAACGTTGCCACTGTGCCCCAAGCACTGCCACTGTGCCCCAAATGCTGCTTCTGTTTCCCAAATGCTGCCACTGTGCCCATTAAATGCTGCCACTGTGCCCCAAATGCTGCCACTGTGCCCCAAATGTTTTCACTGTGCCCCAAGTGTTGCCACTGTTCTCCTCATCTGCCCTGCACTTACCTTGTCTCGGGTGGGCAGCGGGTGATGGCGATAAGTGGCGAGCGGTGCCCGGTGTCCTCCATTTCTTCCCCGACCCGATGTCTTCTCCCGCCCCGCTCCTCCTCTCATCCTCTGCTATGATTGGACACCTGATCTGATAGGATGCCTGTAGGTCTTATTTTCGGGGAAACACGGTAGGTAGCCTATAAGATGTTCCAGTTACCCAATATTGACATTGCTATGTTACCTTGATTTTACTTGATACACAGCGTTGTTCTACCGCCTTGCAACAAACAACAGCTTTTGTTTACATCTGTTTTATGTGGAAATCAAAGAAAAAACGATTGATTTCAAAAATCACAATATTGAAGCAAATACTGTTGAAGTGAGCTTTTGTTATTCATATGGATTTTTTGGACATCGATGGAACAGTGTATGGGCTTTTCCCTGGTTTCACTGAGTTCAAAATAAAGGACCTAGAGGTGAAGGCACAGTTACGTATTTATTTGTATATAGAGATGAAAAAAAAAAACATTTGCTGTGAAAAAAACAAAATTCCAGTTTAAACCAACCCATTACTTTGTCTATGAGTCAGTGGACAGGTGAGCCTTGGCAGGGAGGTGGACAGGCTGGACTGACTTGACCAACCAGATTCCAGAACAAGATGACCTTTTGTGATACTCACACAGAGAAACTCACTTGGAAGTTTGGTAGGTTTTCTAAGTTTCAGTGGAATTGTACTTTTGGGGCCCATTCACACCTGAGCGTAGCGTTTTTGAGCGTTTTTTCCGGCGTTTTGTCGCATGTTTTGTGGCGCGTATTCGCATGTATTTGCACGTTTGCATACAGTGTTGTCCGACGTCTTTGTCGTTTTTATTTTAGCCAATAGGAAAAATTATCATCTCTTTCATCATTTGTTGCTATGTTTGTAGATTTTTTTATCTTCTTCCTGGGTGGATATTCTATTTCACAGAACAGATTAAAGCGACAAAACTCCCGTAGAAACGCTCGTTGTCGCGCTAGACGCTTGAATCGAGCGTTTCCATTAGTTTCTATGGGAATACAAACGTTCAAAAATGCCCAAATCAGCCCAATTCGAGCGACAAAAAAGGGTCCAAAACTTGTTTGAGCTTCAGGCGTTTTGGAGTGGAGTTGCGAACCATCTCCATTGAGAATAATGGATTTTTTCCCCTCTAGCATTTTATAGCTTCAGGCTTCAGGCTACAAAACGCTCAGGTGTGAATGGGCCCTTAGAGGATTCATTAGGAAGCTTCCTATTGGAGTGATTTTGTTTGAGCTGATTACCAATTTCAATTTTACGGAAATATAAATAAAATAAATACTTTGACAGCATTTGCGTAAAAAAATGACATATCTATACACAGTCTGGCCTAGATTCACGTTCCCCTGGCGTAAGTGTGGGCGGGCGTAGCGTATCGTATTTACGCTACGCCTCGCAACTTAGAGAGGCAAGTGCTGTATTCACAAAGCACTTGCGTCCTAAGTTACGGCGGCATAAAGTAAATGTGCCGGCGTAAGCGCGCCTAATTCAAATTGGGAAGAGGTGGGCGTGTTTTATGCAAATAAAGCATGACCCCACGTAAATGACGTTTTGAACGTACGGCGCATGCGCCGTCCGTGGACGTATCCCAGTGCGCATGCGTCGGATAGAATGCCTAAGATACGTCGAACACTGCCTACGACGTGAACGTAACCTACGCACAGCCCTATTCGCGTACGACTTACGCAAACGACGTAAAAAGATACGCTTGTTCCGACGTCCATTCTTTGCATTGGCTGCCCCACCTAGAGACCTGCTTTATCTTTACGCCGGCGTATGTCTTACGTAAGCGGCGTAACTAATTGCGACGGGCGTACGTATGTTCGTGAATCGGCGTATCTTGCTCATTTGCATATTCGCCACAGAAAACAACGGAAGCGCCACCTAGCGGCCAGCATAAATATGCACCCTAAGATACGATGGCGTAGGAGACTTACGCCGCTTGTATCTTAGCCAAATTTAAGCGTATGTGGTTTCCAGAATACGCCTAAATATACGGCGGCGCAGATTCGGACTTACGACGGTGTATCTACTGATACGCCGACGTAAGTCTCTGAGAATCTGGCCCTCAGTCTTTGAACACCTCTGCTTTCAGGCTGTTGTAAATTTATATTGACTGTATACTCCGTCATGAATACCTGCTCAGCAAATCACCCACCCCCATAAGGGACTTTGGGAACAAGACCTCTTGAGGACTGGAGTAAGGCCTGGTCCTATCTAGTGAAATGCTTCTTTAACCTCCCTGGCGGTATGATTCTTTCTGGTTTTAGGTGCTGAAAGCGGTACCATTATTTTGCATGGAAATTTGGCGTTTTAAACTGTAGGCCTGTAATTCTTAGGAATAACTCACTTAAATCTGACCAAACAAGAGTCTAGTAGACATCCCGGGTATGATAAAGTTTGAAACACAAAATCATTAATTGTAATATAATAAATAATTATAAATAATTATAACAAATAATAATATAATTATAATAAAAATTATTCAATAATGTAATCAAATCAAAAACACTGAAATTTGCTCAGTTGCAGAATTGTCGCTGTCATTACTTTTATTGTTTGATGACGAATTTCCCCACAAATAGCTATCGCACAATTCTGCAAGTGATTCTAATTTATTATCGCTGTTTTCTAGCTGCTCTAGACCTGCCCCTGTTTACCACCGATATCCTGGTATTCAGAAAAACCTGTTTCTAATCTTTATTCACAAACCATTTTGAGTGACGACTAAGCGCTGTGTTTTTGTTTTGGCAAATTTCCTTTGAAGACCCATGTAGCCTTTTTTTCCATTGCTGTGAGTAAAAAACATTGCAATTGAAAGTCATCAAAATGAGCATTAAATTTTGTTCCTAAAGGAGGAACTGCTGCGCACAACCTCACACCACCATCCCCCCTCCACCAAATGATTTGGACCAGTGTACAAAACGTAGCGGTTCCCCAGGGCCGATCCTAGGCAGGGTGCACAGGGTACATTGCACCCAGGCGCCTGCAGAGGTGGGGGGCGCCGAACATCTAACAGACTCACTAACAGAAGCCCTCTCTGTGTCCATCACAGAGGCTCCCCTTCAGGTCCCAATAAAGTTCTCTGCTTCTCTTCCTATATTTTTTGTTTATTGTTAAGAGATCATGTAAGGAGCATCACTACCACATTTCTCTGGGCACCAAAATCACCTAGGCTGGGTTTGAAGGTTCTACAGGAACCATGGGGACAGGGAGGGCTGGCAGTGCCTGATTGGCGCAAATACTATCTGGCGGGGCAACTAGTTTTTATACATAGATGGTTGAGTTCAGACGCGGGAGATTCAGCTACCATACTGGAGGCAGCCCATTTAGGCTCTTATGAGACCCTTCGGTTAGCGATACATCGAGGTACAGGAAAGGACCTCCCACTGACAGAATCAATGAAGGCCACAGTTAGGGCATGGGTGGAGGTGGAAAAATTGGCCTGTCCCAGCTACACGGGGATCTCCCCTTCGACTCCCCTGTGGATGAACCCGAAGCTCCAACAATTCTATAAATTTGACGATGCTGCAGGTTGGGCGGGCAAGGGGATCAAGCTACTTAAGGACATTACGCGCGATGGGGTACTTTTAACGTTTGACCAGTTGAAGGACAAACATGACCTTCCCAACACACAATTCTTCCGGTATTTGAGACTGAGACACGCATTCCAGACACAGTTTGAAACACAGACGGTTGCATCCTTTCCTTCAAGATTAGAAGACCTCCTAATGACAGAAGATTTGCCCAAAACTCTATCAGTGACATACAAAGAATTGTTTAAAATTAGTCCTAAGGCCTTGGTAAAATGCAGAGAGCGGTGGGCGACTGAGGTCCCTGGTATACAAGGGGAGGAGTGGGATGACATGTGGGATTGTCCGTTTAAATATCTGGTGGCGGCTCGAGACAGACTCATTCAGTTTAAATTTCTGCACAGAAGCTACTACACCCCAGCCAGGCTGGCAGTGATCTATCCGTCGGTGCCACCTGAATGTTGGAGGTGCACTTTTTCGCCAGCAGACGCACACCACGTGTTTTGGGATTGCCCGCAGATTCAGCAGTTCTGGACAGGGGTCACGTCCTGCATAGAGGGAGTGCTGGGGGTACCCATACCTAGAGAAATCAGTGTTTGTCTGTTGGGCTTGGTGGAGGAGGTGGTCCCATCCAGGGCGCATAGAACGTTACTTAGCATACTCCTATTTTATGGGAAAAAAGCTATTTTGCTAAAATGGAAGAGTCCGGGGGCACCAGAGATAGCATTTTGGAAAGGGCTGGTGAATGCTATGCTCCCATATTACAAGGCAACATACCTGTCTCGGGGCTGTGTGGGTAAATTTGAAAAGGTATGGAGGGCCTGGTACGAATCTGATCAGACGGTTGGATAGTGTGAATAGGTAAATAAAGTCTGAATTCTGCATACATTTCTATACCTGCAAATGACTGACTTCCGGTGCATCGGGAATGTGAATAGTGATGAACACTCAGCAAGGTGCAAATCTCTTTTTCTTGCAGAGGAGCCCTGCGCTGATGTTTCGCAGGGGGAGGGAACTGAGTAGTGGGGGGGAGGGAGGGAGGGAGTTTCAATTGGTTATTGCCATCTGCGATGGCTCTGTTGTATGCACATGGTCATGTTGACCAACGGTTTACTTGGTGTTTTACCAAGAAATGTATGTTTTGTTATGTCAACAAAAACTTTCAATAAAAAGAAATTTTCAAAAAAAAAAGAGATCATGTAAGGATCCCAGGTTAATGAAGACTTTGTGGGGGAGCATCTCTGTGGTTGAGTCATTGCCATAGAAACATTTGTAAAGGAGAGGAGTTAGTAAAATGATGACGCCCATGTGAGGGCGCCAGAAATATTTTTGCACCCAGACGCCTGTGACCCTAGGATCGGCCCTGCGGTTCCCGCTTAGGGGCTGCTGGTAGTCCTTGTATTTTGTTTTTATGTTTTATTGAGGGGATTGTAACTTGGATGGGGATGGGTAGGTATGGGATGCTTACTTGATTTGTAAAAGCAATATAGGGATTGAGAACTATGTATACCTCCGGTATATACAACTTCCTCTCTTCCTCCAGCACATTCACTTGATTGCAGACTAACTTTCTCTCCCGGGACCAGCTAGCACTGTAGTTGAGGCCTGACACAGGCTCAGCCAGGCATAAAGCAAATGCCCTTTGCAGGCAGGGACCGCAGGCCCATATGGTGTAGAAAAATATAAGGGGAAGAAAGAGAGTTCCTCTCCAAATATAGGGATTTTTACGTGAGGTGTGTTGCTCTTAGTATCGAAGGTAGGCGCACAAAACACAAGGTTTTTAGATATCAAAAATAATTTAATTATATAAATATAAAGTTTCACATTTCATAAAATGAATTAGCAAAATGAAATATACATGATCACGACCAAAATCACATGATTTATACAAAAAAGGAGGAAAAGGGGGTTATTATTAGAAGAAAAGCAGATGCGATTTTGCCAACTAGTTTCGCACTAGATGTGCTTCATCAGGGCTTGCATAATACTTCTGTTCCTTAATTACATGTGATGGTCTGTGTATGACATAAAAATTCATCATTAATGCAGGTATAATCAATTAAATGTTTTTAAACTTTGTAACTAAGTGTTCAACATATGTACAGATAATAGAATATAATGCGCTTACCAATTACGTTAAAAAGCTCAAAGAACCCGGCAGAACAAAGAGAGCTGCCTAGAAAATAGCGAACAGGACAGTAGATGAATTAAATTTGTGCATATAGCAAACAAAGCCTGCGTAGAGCACTGCACTTAGTGCTCTACGCAGGCTTTGTTTGCTATATGCACAAATTTAATTCATCTACTGTCCTGTCTGCTTATAGAATTGGAAACGAAATACATACAATTGCCCTTGGACTATTCTGGCAGCATTGTCTTTAATCATAATGCCACTGGGATATTATACCTTCCTAGGACAACAGCATATATCACTATATGCTCCATGTCATTAATCATCTAAGGTAAATTTTCTTCCCTTTCTATTATATTCTTTTCTAATAGACGGGTGCTACATTGTAATGTAATAGTCATCGGTACTGAATTCATGTCTCTTAAATTGAATTCATTTATATACATATATGCATACACATCTTTTACTTTACTTATTTATAGAACTTACTATAAATCCAGTATGAACTTCATTGGACTCTATTGGTAGCATTAACCCAATATCCAAACTTCACTACTATCGAGGTAATATTCTCTAGATATACTTCTTAGACTTTATCTATACTCATTTAATACATAGATATTTATTCTGTCTATGTCCATTTAATACAAGATACTTACTATATTTAAAAATGTCTAAAAATATATATAGATACCTCCTTAATCTGCTGTATTATTATTTTTTCATTTTTTCATCATTTTTTCATTCTTTTTTAATTTTGTGTCCTCTTCCTTAGGAGAGAAATAGATACAACGTACAGATACCTGTATCTCTTCCTCCTTAACTGTGGTGAACCCCCTTTTGTACATCTCATTGTCCGCACCTGCTAAAATCAAGTGGATCTGGCTTCCACTGATTAAAAGTGCAGCAGTCAATATCTCCTGTCCGCATCAGGTTCGCCTTCGCTATTTTCTAGGCAGCTCTCTTTGTTCTGCCGGGTTCTTTGAGCTTTTTAACGTAATTGGTAAGCGCATTATATTCTATTATCTGTACATATGTTGAACACTTAGTTACAAAGTTTAAAAACATTTAATTGATTATACCTGCATTAATGATGAATTTTTATGTCATACACAGACCATCACATGTAATTAAGGAACAGAAGTATTATGCAAGCCCTGATGAAGCACATCTAGTGCGAAACTAGTTGGCAAAATCGCATCTGCTTTTCTTCTAATAATAACCCCCTTTTCCTCCTTTTTTGTATAAATCATGTGATTTTGGTCGTGATCATGTATATTTCATTTTGCTAATTCATTTTATGAAATGTGAAACTTTATATTTATATAATTAAATTATTTTTGATATCTAAAAACCTTGTGTTTTGTGCGCCTACCTTCGATACTAAGAGCAACACACCTCACGTAAAAATCCCTATATTTGGAGAGGAACTCTCTTTCTTCCCCTTATATAAGCCAACCTTTTTATTTTCTACAATTTTGATGGGATTGTGAGTGACTGTTGCTCAAGAGGAAGTCATTCATTCACCTACATACTTGTTTCTCGGTGTAGAAAAATAGTTGTCCTAGTGTTAGCTGTCCCACGTGTCCCAGCAACGCCTCTTCAGGCCCTGCCAGCCCTCCTGGCTGGCTGCCCCTTTCCACTGCCCGCACCACCACAGTCCTCTCCACTGGCTCTGCACCCATTTCAGACTGCTTGCACCCAGTCCTCTCAGGCGTGCCTCCCAGTCTTCCTGACCATGTGTCACTCACCAGCCCTCCTGGCTGATCCTTGTTGTTATTCCTGGAGACTTGACCGTCAGTGTTCTCCTGCTGTCCTGTTTGCTCCCAGTGCCTCCTGGCCAGGACACCTTCATGGTTTTAGGAAGGCCCAAGAGCCCAGGCCCAAGGTCACCCCCTGACCCGGGGAGCTCCCTCAAAGGCCACCGACAGCCTAACACTCCATCTCCAGCTTCCAACCGGAAAAACCCCCGCTTTAAAATGCATTGTTTACTGTGAAAATGACAGTTGCAGTTTGGGAGTTAACCACAAGGGGGCGCTGAAGGGTGATCAAATACCACCAAAAGAAAACTATTTGCAGGAAAAAAAGGACGTCAATTTTGTTTGGGAGCCACATCGCACGACTGCGCCATTGTCAGTTAAAGCGACGCAGTGCAGAGTCGCAAAAAAATGGCCTGGTCATTGGGCAGCCAAATCCTCCGGGGCTAAAGTGGTTAAAAAAAAGTTATGCCCATGTTCGCATTACTTTTGGTGCCATCCTCATATTACATTTTTGTTTTGGGTTTAGGTATCTATAAAACAAGAAGGCCCGGATTCACAGACATCGGCGCATATTTATGCCGCCGTAGCGTATCTTCTTTACGCTACGCCGACGCAGCGCAGAGAGGCAAGCACTGAATTCACAAAGCACTTGCTCCCAAATCTGCGCTGGGTTTCTCAGGCGTAATGTCGGCGTAAGTGGAAGTGGGCGTGAGCCATGCTAATGAGGCGTGACCCCATGCAAATTATGGGCCGAGCGCCAGACAGATACGTATTGCCAACTGCGCATGCACCGTCCCGTGGGCGCGTCTCAGTGCGCATGCTCACAATCATGTCGGAACAACTGCCTAAGATACGCCGGATCACTGCCTACGGCGTGAGCGTAACCTACACCCAGCCCTATTCACGTACAACATAAAATACGCCGGCTTGGATAATAAGCAGCCCTTTGCATGGATGCTGCTGAGTTACACCTCCTTTATGGGGTTTAACTTTACGCCGTACGTACAACTTACACGCACCAGTCGTAGCCTGCGCCGGGCGCAAGTACGATTGTGAATCGGCGTATCTCCCTCATTTGCATATTTGAATAGAAAATCAATGGGAGCGCCACATGCGTCCAGCGTAAATATGCGCCCACGATACCCCGGCGTAGGCAAGTTACGCCAGTCGGATGAAGCCTATTTTCAGGCGTATCTAGTTTTGAGGGCACGGCGCACAGATACGACGGCGCATATTTGCACTTAAGCGGTGTATCTCGATACGTCGGCGCAAGTGCTTTGTGAATCCGGGCCGAAGTCTCTGTTGTATTTGAAAACGGTACCAGGTTATGTTGATTGGCAAATGAAGAACAGTTGGGGGTCTATGTTAGCGCTCCGTTGGTTTTTCATTGTCTGGAGTGGCTCTTTAAGTTGCAGACCCGCTCGCTACTCACTATATGTAGCGGATGTTGTCTGGTGGAGCATAAAGAGCCGGTTCCCGCCACGCTGCCATCTAACCTCTGATATTATCCAGTGCTCCCTGTGTTTGTTTCTGTGTTTGAAGTTTTATCCTAAAATTGTCTCTTTTCATCAGGGTTGCACGGCCCTGTCATGTGGCAATCATTGCAGGAGATTGTTGGGGGGGGGGAACAGCTGCACAGCAGACCCCGGGCTGCTCACTCCATTCATACACATACACGCTTGTGTAGGCAGGAAGCGAGCCCTCTAGACACAACAGAAAAGCAGCGGAGTAGCACTTAAACTACAAACACGCAAGTTATGTCTGCGGCCGAGCTAAAAAAGTTGGATCTCCAAAAAAAGAAATAAAAAAAAAAGAAAGTGAGGCATAAAAGTAAAACATCGCTCATATGTTTCCAACCATTGTCATAAAATATTATAACCCGGCTATGATCGCATTATGTAAGCGCACACCGCTTAATGAGATCTTTAAAATTCCGAAAAGCTCTGGCATGTTTTCTGTGTTAGGCGCACTTTCCAAGTACAAATAAAGCAGCGTTTTTAAACTTCGCAGACACCGGCACTTAGAGTAAACCAGTCACATGTGAAGGGAGATTGCAGCGCCGTAGAATGGTGAAAAATAAAGAAATCAGCCATAGAGTTTCAGCTGGTTTGCAGCCTTCAATTTAAAGTGATTCTCATGCCGCGTACACACGACCGTTTTTCATGACGAGAAAAATGCAATTTTTTAAATTGGTCATTAACCACTTAAGGACCGCCTCCTGCACATATACGTCGGCAGAATGGCACGGCTGGGCACAAGCATGTACAGGTACGTCCTCTTTAAGTGCCCAGCCATGGCACGCGGGCGCGCGCCCGCGGCGCACTCCCGCGACCCGGTCCGAAGCTCCGTGACCGCGGGACCAGCGGACCCGATTGCCACTGGAGTCCTGCGATCGGTCCCCGGAGCTGAAGAACAGGGAGAGCTGTGTGTAAACACGGCTTCCCCGTTCTTCACTGTGGCACCGTCATTGATTGTGTGTTCCCTAATATAGGGAGTCACAATCAATGACGTCAGACCTACAGCCACACCCCCTACAGTTAGAAACACAGATGAGGTCATACATAACCCCTTCAGCGCCCCCTTGTGGTTAACTCCCAAACTGCAACTGTCATTTTCACAGTAAACAATGCATTTTAAATGCATTTTTTGCTGTGAAAATGACAATGGTCCCAAAAATGTGTCAAAATTGTCCGAAGTGTCCGCCATAATGTCGCAGTCACGAAAAAAATCGCTGATCGCCGCCATTAGTAGTAAAAAAAAAATAGTTAATAAAAATGCAATAAAACTATGCCCTATTTTGTAAACGCTATAAATGTTGCGTAAACCAACCGATAAACGCTTATTGCGATTTTTTGTTTTTTACCAAAAATAGGTAGAAGAATACGTATCGGCCTAAACTGAGGAAAAAAATGTTTTTTATATATATTTTTGGGGGATATTTATTATAGCAAAAAGGAAAAAATATTGTTTTGTTTTTTTTCAAAATTGTCGCTTTTTTTGTTTTGTTTATAGCGCAAAAAATAAAAAGTGCAGAGGTGATCAAATACCACCAAAAGAAAGCTCTATTTGTGGGGAAAAAAGGACGCCATTTTTGTTTGGGTACCGCGTTGCACCACCGCGCAATTGTGAGGTAAAGTGACGCAGTGCCGAATCGCAAAAAGTCTTCTGGTCCGGAAGGGGGTAAATTCTTCCAGGGCTGAAGTGGTTAATTTGTTTTGTATGTAATTTGACAAATGGTGACATGACTGTACTATCTCCGGGTAATATGTGACCCACCACCAATCTGGGAGGAGGCACTTGTGTTATCTGGGGCTTTACGATGGTGCACTTTGGTTCGCAGGGTGTTTGCTCCTCCATGTGTTTTCTGTTTCTGTTACCTGGACTGACACTTGCTATGTGCTGACAGACGGGAAAAAGTCAAGATTAGGAGCAGGACATGTGAAATGTGGTGTTATGCCAGGTGTGGGAACATGTGTTAATACCCAGGAATATATCAGGCAACTAAATCCATGGGCTGCTGTCGCTGATCCTCGAGTCTTAGCCTCTGTGACTGTAATATTAAGTGGACCTGTCAGTATTTTTACAAGCTTGCATGTCTTACTATTAGGCTATGGTCCTCGCATGATCAATATTCGATACACGATGGGGAGAGGTATTCATCACAACAATGTAATTCTGAACAATAAACTGCAAAAAAACACCCTAAAAGAACGAACATATTGTGGTCTACTTTCTCTAACAATTCCTTTAAAAATGTTACTAAACCCACAACAGTAAAATCAGTCTGTATATGCAGTAACGCATGCTTGTTATACTCACTGTGGAACCTAAGGGGTTAATCCTCTGCGTTGTGCAGAAATGCTGTTTGATCCTGTCTTCTCTAATGCTCCCCTGTGTCCATAGTCCCCAATCCATCTGCTGATAGTACAGAGCCTTAGGCCGCGTACACACGATCGGTCAAAACCGATGAAAACGGACTGAAGGACCTTTTCATCGGTCCAAACCGATCGTGTGTGGGCCCCATCGGTCAGTTAACCTTCGGTCAAAAAAATGTAGAACTTGCTTTAAAATTTAACCGATGGACTGATAACCGATAGGTCAAAACCGATGGTTATGCCGGGTACACACGAGAGGATTTATCCGCGGAAACGGTCCTCCGGACCGTATCCGCGGATAAATCCTCTGGCGGATTTTGATCTCCTGGTTGTACTAACCAGGAGATCAAAATCCCCGCGGAATTCCGTCCGCGGTGACGTGTCGCGCCGTCGCCGCGATGATGACGCGGCGACGTGCGCGACGCTGTCATATAAGGATATCCACGCATGCGTCGAATCATTACGACGCATGCGAGGGATGGGTTCGGACGGATCGATCCGGTGAGTCTGTACAGACCACCGGATCGATCCACTGGAGCCGATTCCAGAGGATAGATTTCTTAGCATGCTAAGAAATTTTTATCCGCTGGAAATCGGTCGGCCCGAAATATATCCGCGGATAAATATCCGCTGGATCGTACACACCAGCGGATCTATCCGCTGAAACCGATCCGCGGATCAATTTCAGCGGATCGATCCTCTCGTGTGTACGGGCCTTAGTATGCAAAAGCATCGGTTAAAAATCCACGCATGCTCAGAATCAAGTCGACGCATGCTTGGAAGCATTGAACTTCGTTTTTTTTCAGCACGTCGTTGTGTTTTACGTCACCGCGTTCTGACACGATCGTTTTTTTAATCGATGGTGTGTAGGCACATCAGACCATCAGTCAGCTTCATCGGATATCCTTTGGACCGTTGTCATCGGATGGACCGATCGTGTGTACGAGGCCTTAGAGGCACTCTGCACATGCTCAGTTTGGTGTGTATTGCTAGTTGACATGTGCACTGCCGACAAATTTGATAATTTTCGTTTTATTCCCTTTTTTTTTTTTTAAGGTCATTTGTTATGAACGAAATTCGTAAATTCAAAAATCAAAAAATCCGGAAATTCAAAAATTGGTAAATTCGAAAATTGTAAATGGGAAAATTCGTAAATTTGAGAATTCATAAATTCATAATTTTGTAAATTTGAAAATCCGAAAATAAGAAAGACAACCAAAAATTCAAAAGAAAGAAAATACAAAAATTCTAAATAATAACTAACTAACTAACTAACTAATAATAACTAACTATTAAATTATAGGTATTGGAATTTCCATTCAAATTTGGCTGTTAGTGAATGTAACGTATACAAATTTATCCAAAGTTACGAATTATCTGAAATAACGAATGCTGCATCTAAGCAAATGGAACGGAACAAATGAATAATAAATAATAATAATAATATTATTATTATTATTATTTATTATTATTAATTTGTTACATTCCATTAGTTTAGATACAGCATTCGTTATTTCGGATAATTTGTAACGTTCACTAACAGCTAAATTTGAAAGGAAATTCCATTACCTATAATTTAATAGTTAGTTATTATTAGTTAGGTTATTATTATAAAAACAATTTGAATTTTCGGGTTTTTGAATTCTTGGATTTTCATTCTTATTTTCGGAAATTCGTTGTTTGAATTTTTGCTCTTATTTTCAGATTTCTGGATTTTCGAATTTTCAAATTTCTGGATTTTCGAATTTACGAATGTTCTTATTTTCTAATTTTTCTAATTTACAAGTATTTGAATATTCAAATTTACGAATATTTGGAAAAATTTGTTAAATGGGTTTTTCGTTAATTTGGATATTTCTGAATTAACAAATTTGTCAAAATTCCTTAAAAAAATAATTCGGAAAAAAACAAATTGCACGTGTGTAATTGCTAGAGAGTTTTTTTTCTTGGGAGGGTGCATGTGATCAGCACAGGGCCGATCAACAGACAGGGGTCGTGCAGCTTTATAAGACAATCAGAAGAGAATGAAAACTCCTCCTACAAGCTTTTACCAGTGCTCAGCTGGACACTAATAGAAGTCACAAGACTGCTATATACTGCCGGCAGCCTTCACAAATTTTGGGGCCCCTTACACAGCTTTAGGCAGGGGCCCCCTGGAGCAGAGAACCGGGGGGCAGGGGAGGGGGGGGGGGACCGACGAAAAACAAACATCGGGCACCTTACAGGTAAAATGCATGGGTTCGGTACGGACTTTAGGTTTTTCCCAAATCCGGACCCGAACCCGAATAATTGGAAAAAGTTTGGGTCCGGGTTCGGAGTTCGGGAAAAAAAATGCACGGAGGTTCCCGCAAATTCAATAACCAGACCCTTTAGGTCTGGTGTGGATATTGAGGGGAACCCCGCCGGCAATTTAAAAAAAAAAATGACGTGCGGTTCCCCCTAAATATCCATAACCAGACCCGTTATCCGAGCACGTTTACCTGGCCAGCCGCAGAAAAGAGGGGGGGACAGAGTGCGCCCCCCCTCTCCTGAACCACACCAGGCCACATGCCCTCAAAATTGGGAGGGTGCTTTGGGGTGCCCCCCAAAGCACCTTGTCCTCATGTTGAAGGGGACAAGGGTCTCATCCCCACAACCCTTGCCCGGTGGTTGTGGGGGTCTGCGGGCGGGAGGCTTATCAGAATCTGGAAGACCCCTTTAACAAAGGGGACCCCCAGATCCTGACCCTCCCCTGTGTGAAATGGTAATGGGGTACACTGTACCCCTACCATTTCACGAAGGAAGTATAAATTCTTGTAAAAAAAAAACACACACCGTAGAATAAAGTCCTTTATTAATAAAAAAAAAAAAAAACTCCAGCGGTGATAATCCACTCGTTCCCGGCTTCCTGCTCCAACGTTGTCCTGATCCAGCGACGGGTGCGGGTGATCTCCAGCGATGAGAAGATCCATCCATCCAGAGCGCAGCATCGCCGACCTCCTCTCACCGCTGGACACAGCCCAGCGAATTAATTAGTGGAGCCTATTATCGGAACATGTTCCGGTACTAGGCTCCGCTGCGGTACCCAACCCGGATTCCGGGGACAGCGGGAGGTATGCACTCTTGTCAGTTGCCAACGGAAAGAGCAAGTGGGATGGGGAACCGCAGCACCCGCTACATGCGCTCCGCCTCTGGACACAGACAAGGAGGAGGGAGGGGAGCACTTTGGAGCTTCGGCGCCCCCACCTCTGCGGCGCCTGGGTGCGGAGCACCCCGCGCACCCTGCCTAGGATCGGCCCTGTTCTTTGAACCCACTACAAGCTGGTATGTTCAGCTCATCCCTACTCATAAGGTAGTGTAGCCATTGGATCAACATGGGAGCCATGTATAAGACCCCTTGACAGGTTCCCTTTACTTTGTAGGAGCAGCACAGAGCACCGTGTGTCTCCAGGCAGCTAATAATCAGTGGCAGATTGGTGATTAGTGTGCAGAAAGAAATAATGGTGCCGACATGGTTCCCATTCCATATAAAATTCAAATGATCTCTATATTTAACTCAGCCCGGCTTTGGCCATGTGATAGGAATTAGCACTTTTCCTGTGTCCACAATAGCGCGTTGGGCAGCCACCTCCACCTCTATTGGCAGGGCTATTTTTAGATGAAATAGAGGAACGTTTTTCTCAGGCTAATAGGCTGCCGGCTAATTACTAAGGACAATCTTCTCAGGCTGGGAATAGACATTTAACCTTTAGGTTCATTCCAACTACAAAAATACACCAGCGCTTTAAAGACTGATACTTTCCGTTATTGTAGGGGGTAGAGATGTCTATCGTCCGGGATATCAAAGTTGTTGGAAGCCAAGACTGGAACTAAACTTTAAAGAACACTTCCACTTAAAAAAGTTCTGTAGGTCCTGCCCATGTTTGGGGCTGTTTAACCACTTGCCTACTGGGCACTAATGCCCCCTTCCTGCCCAGGCCAATTTTCAGCGCTGTCGCACTTTGAATGACCATTGCGCAGTCATGCAGCACTGCACCCAAACAACGTTTTTTTCAATTTTTTTTACACAAATAGAGCTTTCTTTTGGTGGTATTTATTTACCACTGTTTTTTTTTCTCTTTTTTTTGTTTGCTAAATAAACGAATAAAGACTGAAAATTCAGGAAAAAAAATAAAACGTTTTCATAGTTTGTTATAAAAATTTTGCAAACAGGTAATTTTTCTCCTTCACTGATGTTCACTGATAGGCATTGATCTTATGACGTGGCCATCTGTCTTTGATTCTGACGCAGCCCTGGATATATTCTGATAGGTAGATTCAGGTACATGGGTGCAAACTTGCGGCGGCGTAGCTTAGCCTGTTTAGGCTACGCCGCCGTAAGTTAGCTAGGCAAGTACATGATTCTCAATGTACTTGCCTGCTAATATACGACGGCGTAGCCTAAAGCGGGCGGGCATAAGGGCGCCAAATTAAAATGTGTGGAAGGGGGGCGTGTTTAATGCTAATCAGGCTTGACCTCACGTTTTTGACGTTTTTCTGTTACTGCGCATGTGCCGGGCGCCTACATTTCCCAGTGTGCATTGCGGCTAAGTACGCCGCACGGGCCTATTGATTTCGACGTGGACGTAAACGACGTAAATCGCTATTCGCGGACGACTTACGCAAATGACGTAAAAATTTCGAATCCCGCGGCGGGAACGGCGGCCATACTTTAACATTGCTATTCCACCTAATAGATGGAATAACTTTAGGCCTGATAATGCCTTACGGAAACGGCGTAAATCTACTGCGGCGGCCGGGCGTACGTTCGTGAATCGGCGTATCAACTCATTTACATATTCTACACCGCAATGGAAGCGCCACCTAGCGGCCATCCGAAATATTGCAATCTAAGATAGGTCGGCACAAGCCGTCGTATCTTAGATATGTTTAAGCGTATCTCTGTTTGAGCATACGCTTAAACATAGGTCGGCGTAGATTCTGAGTTAGGCCGGCTTATCTACTGATAAGCCGGCCTAACTCTTTCTGAATCTACCTATGAGATTACTGTTTTGCTCTTTTTCAGAATGATATTTGTATTATCTTCTCCAAATGCCCCTGAAGAAGGGATAACATTTCCAGAAACGCATTGGCTAAAGGAGATCATTTTTCCCAACTGGAATTCATACACCTCATGAAGAGCATAGTATTTTATCTAACTGTTGTATTGTACAATCTTTGTTGATGCTTTTGTTATCACAAATGATGGATTTTAAACTTGTACATTAATACATTTTGTTACTTTATTATATTACGCATATTCTTAGTACGCCTAGAACGTCCCATGTTATTGGGGGGTAACCTATGGGTTTTTTTACGCAACAAAATTTAGGAATGTTGGCAACGCACAACTGAGAACATTTAAAGTTCTTTATGGTGGTTCTTCTTTCTATAATCATAGGCATTGATGAGGCGGCACTGATAGGCACTGATGAGGGGGCACTGATAGACAGCGGTGGCACTGGTGTCAGATGGTGGGGTCAGAACTTGGCATAAACAATATGAAAGCATGGATCCATCCTGCCTTGTATCAACAGTCCAGGCTGATGGTGGTGTAATGGTGGAGGGGGGGGGGGGTATTTTCTTGCCACACTTTGGACCCCTTATTACCAATTGAGCATCAGTTAAACACCACAGCCTACCTGAGTATGCGTGCTGACCATGTCCATCCCTTTATGACTAAAGTGTTCCCATCTTCTGATGGCTTCTTCCAGCAGGATAATGTTCCTTGTCACAAAGCTCAGATCATCTCACCACTGGACTATGAGGTCACTTTACTCCAATGGCCTCCACAGTCACCAGATCTCAATCCAATAGAGAACCTTTGGGATCTGGTGTTTCGGGAGATTCGCATGATGGTTGTGCAGCTGACAAATCTGCAGCAACTGCGTGATGTTATGTTACTATGGAACACCTTGTTGAATCTATGCCATGAAGAATGAAGGCAGTTCTGAAGACAAAAGGGGGTCCAACCCGGTACTAGCAAGGTGTACCTAATAAAGTGGCCGGTGAGTGTATATTTTTGTAACATGAAAATTTATCTTCTACCCTGTTTCTCTGAAAATAAACCCTACCCTGAAAATAAGACCTAGCGTGAGTTTCTGGGATGGTTGCAATATAAGCCCTACCCCAAAAATAAGCCCTAGTTAAAGTCCTTGTAAAAACATGTAATCCGTTCTGTAAAAAGATTATATAATGTGCAGTGTGTCTCCCTTTTGTAACTTTATTGTGGAAAATACCTTATTTACAGCACTGCTGGGCGCTCACGTGACCCGCCGGAGCTCTTCTCCTCTCCTCCCGGCTGACGTTAGCTGTTTTTTTTTTCAATAAAACTTTATCAAGCCCCTCCCACTGCAGTACTAAGAGTGGGGCTGACGTCATTGGGGATCTTGGCCCCTCCCTCTGCAGTATTTGGAGTAGGGAAGAAGAGCTCCAGCGGCTCACGTGAGCGGCAAGCGGCACTGTAAGTAAGGTATTTTCCACAATAATGTTACACAAGGAGACACACTGCACATGATATTATCTTTTTACAGAACGGATTACATCATTTTATAAGGTCTTTAAACAAAAGGTTTATTTTTGGGATTACAGAATTTCACAATGCTGACTCCAGAGCTGACAGGGGGAGAAACTTTTTTGTACATACCATAAATAAATAAGACATCCCCTGAAAATAAGCCCTAGTGTGTTTTTTGTAGCCAGAATTTATATAAGACCCGGTCTTATTTTCAGGGAAACTCTCTATAGTTGGGGAGTGCAGTTTTACCTTAATGTTTTCAGTCTTTTGTTTAGATTAACCACTTGCCGACCGCTGCACACTGATATACGTTGGCACAATGGCAGCGTTGGGCGAATGGGCAAAACAGGTACGTCCCCTTTAATTTGCCGTGCAGCGCGCGCACCGCATACTCCGTAAGTGTGCCCGCAGTGGCCCTCAATCGTAACACGGAGATGCAGAATGGGGAGATGCAAACAAGGCATTTCCCAGTTCTGCCTAGTGACAGGACACTGATCTACTACTCCCTGTCATCGGGAGCAGTGACTTCTGTCATGTCAGTGGTATCCCAGCCCTCACACAGTTAGAATCACTCCCTAGGGCACACTTAAAGGGGTTGTAAAGTTAATTTATTTTTTTCAAATAACAAACATGTTATACTTACCTCCACCGTGCAACTCATTTTGCACAGAGTGTCCCTGAACCTGGTCTTCTGGGGTCCCTCAGCGGCTGTTTCGGCTCCTCCCCCAAGAACTTAACACCTTCATGCAAGCAAGCAAACATGGTGTTGAGTACCTGCGGGCGCGCTCCCGTGATACAGCCGCCGGCTATTGCCGCTCACTGTATCACTCAGCCCCGCCCCTGGCGCGCTGTGTCATTGGATGTGATTGACAGCAGAGCAAGCCTATGGCTGCGCTGCTTTCAATCCATCCAGTGTAACCAATCAGCGGCCAGGCTCAGAAACTAGGAGGATGACGTGGGCGAGCGCGGGACTTTCGAAGGGTCAGGTAAGCAAAACAGGGGTCGGGGGGGTTAGTATTGTCGGATGTTTTTCACCTTAATGCATAGGATGCATTAAGGTGAAAAAACATTTACCTTTACAACCCCTTTAACCCCCCTAGTGTTTAACCTCTTCCCTGCCAGTGTCATTTACACAGTAAGCAGCACCTTTTTATAGCACTAATCGCTGTATAAATGACAATGGTCCCAAAATAGTGTCAAAAGTGTCGCAGTCACGATAAAAATCGCAGATCGCCGCCATTACTAGTAAAAAAATATTAATACAAAAAATGCCATAAATCTATCCCCTATTTTGTAGGCGCTATAACTTTTGCATAAACCAATCAAAATTCACTAATTACCAAAAATATGTAGAAGAATACATATCGGCCTAAACTGAGGAAATTTTTTTTTTTTTTTAATATATATATTTTGGGGATATTTATTAAAGCAAAAAGTTAACAATGTTGCTTTTTTTCTAAATTGTCGCTATTTTTTCTTTATAGCACAAAAAATAAACACCGCAGAGATGATCAAATACCACCAAAAGAAAGCGCTATTTGTGGGGGAAAAAGGACGTCAATTTTATTTTGGTGCAACGCTGCACGACCGCGCAATTGTCAGTTAAAGCGACGCAGTGCCGTATCGCAAAAAGTGCTCTGGTCAGGAAGGGGGAAAATTAACTATGTTAAATCAAAGAAAACACCCACACATGAATGTACTGTATGTGTGATAACGCACCCCAACATCCCTTAAAAAAGGGTATAGTCTCCTTTAAAATAAATTGTCTTGTGAAAAGTGCTTGCATCCCCTGACTGTGGAAGTGATTAGGTAATATTTATTTTTAACAAATTATCCCATTTTCCTGATTGCCTTTAAATGTAATTCACAAACCCATCTACATAGAGTTTGCTCACAAAACTGCAATTAGGAAATCACATGAATGCATTATACAGGGGAAAGCAGATACCTTCAAACAAATTATAAAAATTATTTCATTTTAGAAGCACTTTATGGCTTTTCTAATTTAAAGTGTAGGTTCACCCTAAAAACAAATTTCTAACATTACATCCAGGATACTAACAACATTTACAGTATGCAGGTCTTTTTTTTTTTTTTTATCGCCGTACATACCGTTATATTGTGATTTTCTCCCCGGCTTCCGGGGTTCTGATTCCCGTGGGAGTGGGCGTTCCTATCCCTGGGTTAGATGATTGACGTGTTGTGAAACAGTTCCCATGTCGCACAAGGAGCGTCACCAGATTTCCGTAAAAAGCCGAGCTGCGAGTCGGCGCTATATGGCGCCGTGTAGAGCTGACTGCGCAGGCGCCGTATAGCGCCGACCCGCAGCTCGGCCATTTACAGAAATCTGGTGAGGCGCCTTGTGCGACATGGGAACTGTTTCACAACATGTCAATCATCTAACCCAGGGATAGGAACGCCCACTCCCGTGGGAATCAGAACCCGGGAGAAAATCACACTATAACGGTATGTACGGCGATAAAAAAAAAAGACCTGCATACTGTAAATGTTGTTAGTATCCTGGATGTAATGTTAGAAATTTGTTTTTGGGTGAACCCCCGCTTTAACCTCATGTTGTGCAGGCGCTGTTTTATTCGAAACTTGCTGCAGACTGCATTCAGCTGCCCATAGGTGTGCATTAGGGTGGGCACCCCAAAGCTCAAACACACATGCGTGTGTGTATATGTATTGACGGCGTCAATAGATGCCGCACCGGACAGCGTCAGTAGGGAAAAGATATGGTAGTTTTTTTTATTTTTATTATTTAATTTTTTATTATTTTTTTACAAATTAATTATTTACAAATTAATTATTTAACAATTGTTTTAAGAGCTCCATCGGAAGGGGGGGGCTTTGGCTAAATATTAGGGGTCTAAACAGGGAGAATCTGCGCCACATGGGATGATTAGGGTGTGCCCAGTCACATCCAGCACACCCTCTGTGCACGCCTATGTAGCTGCTATGCTAAATTTCATCAACAAACTTTCAATACAGTGGAACCTTGAATTACGAGCAAACAACTTTCCAGGAGAATGCTTGTAATCCAAAGCACTTGCATATCAAAGCGAGTTTGCACATAGAAGTCAATGGAAACAAAGATAATTTGTTCCACGTTGACTACTATGGTATGCAATACCGCATGTGGCCAGAGGGGGTGGGGGGCATCGGAGAGACTCGTAAATACTCTGAGACTGTTCGGCTGCACTCAGAAACCCTTGGAAAGGCTATTTCCGAGTGTTTCAGAGTATTTTCGAACAGCTCAGAGTTTCACCGTCTCCCCCGCACCTCTGGCCAAATGCGGTACTGCACACCACAGAAGCTTGAATCCTGCTCGTTTTGCGAGACAACACTCGCAAACCGAGTCAGGATTTAAAAAAAAAAATTGCTCGTATTGTGAAGCGCTTGTTAACCGCATTACTCGCAATCCAAGTTTCCACTGTACAGTAATATGAGCATAATCTGTTCCAGGAGAATGCTTGTAATCCAAAGCACTCGCATATCAAAGCGAGTTTCCCCATAGAAGTCAATAATAATAATACACCGCTGATTGGCTCTTTACCTCAATCTATGATCAACAGTGCCCTCCGGACACTGCAATCACAGAGCGCTCTGCCCACACTCCACAGCGGGCACGATCACGGGAAGCCTTCATATGACAGCCTCCCAGAACTAGCTGTCCGCACCGTCATTTGGCTATAGCGCAGTCGGCAAGTTGTTAAAAGAGAAGAGCCGGATTTCAAAATAACAATCATATTCACCTCTAAGACCGAGAACTGAGCAATCAAAGTCCTCTAATAACTCAGTTCTCGGTCTTTGGTGATCAGAGAGCCGTGAGTGTCAGTTACAGACTCTCTGCTCTGCCCCTCCACTGCTCACTGGGGCGCCAGGCTTTGGAGGGGGCGGGAGTGGCTTGCTTAGCAGTCGGTCAGGCACCTGGGTGGATCCTGACATTAAAGTTGGGATTCCTCCAGAGTCTGGACCGGCTGAGTGACATCAGATGACAGCGGACATTAACCCACTGTCGGCTGAATCTGAGTCACAGAAGCAGTTCTGGTACAAGATCGTCTAGAGCCCAGGGAAAGCATACCAAACTCTGCCCCCCTCAAAGATGTATGAGCATTATGTGTCAGCAACCCCCCCTTCCCCTAAGGAATGGAGCACTAATCCAAATTTCCCCTACTCCCGGTACAAATCTGCCCCCTGTTGAAATCCCACCTGATGGCACAAATCTTTGCCCCCCCTCCCCCACCTCAATACCTCCTCCAACCTCAAATTCGCTCTTAGCCCCCAAAATATCCCTCCTAGCACAAATCCTATACCCTTCATGTTTCCTCTACCCCCCCCACTCCAAATCCTCCTTTCCAGCACAAATTCTCCCCTCTCTTAGCACAAATACCACCCCCCCCCCAATTTCCCCTTCTAGCACAACCCCCCCCCCCATTATCCCTACTAGCACAAATACCTCCCCCCAATTATCCCTACCAGCACAAATACCACCCCCCCAATCATCCATACTGCCACAAGTACCCCCCTCTCTCAAAAGAAAAAAAATCCCCATCTAGCACAAATTCCTTTCCCCCCTCTACCCTATTGCCTCTGCTAGCACAAACCTCCAAACCCCCCCCCATCCCCCTCCCAATACTAATCCCCTCCAAATCACCATCCCTAGCACACACCCCAAATTTCCCCTCCTAAAAAAAAGGGGGGATTTTCGGGACTTAGGTACATTGGAAAAAAAGGGGGAGTTTTTGGGACTGCAAATTTTCCCTCCTAGAACAATTCTTACCCGCTGCCACCCCCCCCAAATTCCCCATCCAAACACAACCCCCCCCCCTTCAATCTCCCCATGGTGCCCCCACATCACATGATACCACAGTGCCCAAGGCAGCCATTCCTCCTGCTCACCCCTTTTCCTGGACTCCTGGGCCTGCACAGGATTACAGAACCAGTGCACTCATGTGACTCACAGGAGAAGTAGGGCCCAAAGATCTGGGGTAAAAAAAAGCTGCCTTATGCCGCGTACACACGATCGGAAATTCCGACAACAAAACCGTGGATTTTTTTCCGCCGGATGTTGGCTCAAACTTGTGTTGCATACACACGGTCACACAAATGTTGTCGGAAATTGCGAATGTCAAGAACGCGGTCGCGTACAACACTACGCCGAGCCGAGAAAAATGAAGTTCAATGATTCCGAGCATGCATCGAATTGATTCCGAGCACGCGCAGGATTTTTGTGCGTCGGAATTGCATACAGATGAAGAACTTTTGAGAACCAGCTCTCCAATATTTGTTTGTCGGAAATTCCGACAGCAAATGTCCGATGGGGCCTACACACGGTTGGAATTTCCGACCAAAAGTTCACATCGAACATTTGTTGTCGGAAATTACGACCGCGTGTACGCGCCATTGCACCATTAGAAACCCATCCTGGGAAACCGCCATGCCGCCATCGCTGGAGTGCATGCAAGCTTGACATGACGTCAAAGAGGCTGCAGAAGATCTGCATCGCTGAGACATAACAAAGGAGGAAAAAGGGCAAAAAACTGTGGGCTAGATTTATAGAGAGTTACGCCGGCATATCAGTAGATACGCCGTCGTAACTCTGAATCTATGCCGTCGTAAATTTAAGCGTATTCTGGAAACCAGATACGCTTAAATTAGGCTAAGATGCGAGCGGCGTAAGTCTCCTACGCCGTCGTATCTTAGGGTGCATATTTACGCTGGCCGCTAGGTGGCGCTTCCGTCGATTTCAGCGTAGAATATGCAAATGAGCTGGATACGCCGATTCAGAAACATACGTGTGCCCGGCGGATTTTTTTACGTTGTTTGCGTAAGACTTTTTCCGGCGTAACGTTACTCCTGCTATATGAGGCATAGCCAATGTTAAGTATGGACGTCGGGACAGCGTAGAATTTTGGCGCGTTTACGTCGTTTGCGTAAGTCGTTCGCGAATAGGGCTTTGCGTAAATTACGTTCACGAAAGCATTGACTACCGTATTTATTGGGGTATAGCGCGCTCCCGCGTATAGCATGCACCCCTAAAGTTGGCCAAAAATTCCTGTGGAAAAAAGGATTTTGTACTCACAGTTTTGGTGTCTTGCGCGGCGTCCATCGGCTGTCTCGTCGGGTCCGGCGTCCGTCTGCGGCTTCGGGTGTCCTCTTCGTCGGGTCTGGCGTCCTTCTGCGGCGTCCTCCTCGCTCGTTTCCCGTTTTCCCGCGCCGAGTTTGAATACTGCGCCGGCATATACCGAGCATATACCGAGCACAGTACACTCAGGCAGGCTCGGCTACTGTCGCGCTCACGTCCTGTACGTCCAGGACGTGAGCGCGGGAGGAGCCGAGACTGCCCGACTATACACGAGTGTACTGCGCTCGGTATATGCCGGCGCAGTATTCAAACTCGGCGCGGGAAAGCGGGTATCGGCGTATATCGCGCCCCCACGATTTTCAGGGCAAAAAAGTGCGCGGTATACGCCGATAAATACGGTATTTGCAACGTGATTAGGAGCATGCGCACTGTGATACGTTCACGGACGGCGCATGCGCCGTTCGTTAGAGACGTCATTTACGTGGGGTCATGTTTTATTTACGTAAAACACGCCCACCTCTTCTCAATTTGAATTCGGCGCGCTTACGCCGGCAGATTTACGCTACGCCGCCGTAACTTAGGGCACAGGTTCTTTGTGAATCCAGCCCCAGCCTCACTAAGTTACGGCGGCGTAGCGTATCTGAGATACGCTACGCCCGCACAAACTTACGGCGGGCTTTATGAATCTAGCCCTGTATTTTTAATTAAAAATTGCTAGTTTATTTCAATACACAGCACTCTAAATGTTATAGAGTTGGGGTTTACATCTACTAAAACTCAAAAGTAGATTTTTGGTGCTTTTTTTTTTTCTTTTGCTAAATATTTGCAACTGCTGAGGGCACTAACAAAGCAGGGTAGTTATCCACTAGAGCACAGGCCAATCTTAAACAAGAAAGGAATCAAATTATCTGCTCCACAATAAGCCCTGGTGCATCTCTTGGTGAAATGGCTTTAAACACACAGTGCAGCTGCCTGTATAATGGGATTAATTGCATAGTGGAGCGTGTTAGAGAAGTGTGTGTAAAATCACTGAGCAAGAGAATCATTGGCTACTGTTCAAAAAGCTACACCTGCATCTTCTAAATGGTCATTTTCTAACAAGGCGTAATTACCCGAAATATATTCAGCCGAGCAAATGTAATAATAAGCCCAGCCATTTTGACAGAAATTATTCCATCTTTCATTAGCCGATGGACAAAACCGCACTTTTAATCCTTGGCTCCTATTTTCACCTCTTAGTCTTTGTCTGTCCCCTTATTACCACCATTATATTGGCTCCTAAGACCCCTTCTATGTAATCGCTGCTATTTTTAAGCCCCCGAAACTGCTATACCGGGCAGATATCTCTTTTCTTTGTAGCCTTCCTTTAATTGAATCTTGCTTCCGCAAATGAAAGTGTTTTAAAACCCAAGACCAAAAAATTTCATAAATTGCAGCTTGCCAGACCTAGGATATGTGGTGGCTGCGTTCGTTTTCTATTTTTTCCCGTCAAGTTCCTCTACCCCAGTGTTGCCAACTGCCCGTATTTTTACGGATAGTCTGTAAAAACGGGCACTTTTTTCCCCCGGTCGTAAATGTCTGTGGTTGCGGAAATGTGCCAGTAAAAATAGCCGAGATCGGTTCGGCTTGGAACTGGGCATGGAGATTGGAGGCAGGGGGTGATTGGAGGCAGGGGGTGATGGTGGCTGAGGTGGCACCGCAGAGGGGGATGGAGGCAGGGGGAGATTGGAGGCAGGGGGTGTTGGTTGCACCGCAGAGGGGGATGGTGGCACCGCAGAGGGTGGGGGATGGAGACAGGGGTTGTTGGTGGCACCACAGAGGGGGATGGAGGCAGGGGACGATGGAGGCAGGGGGTGATTGGAGGCAGCGGGCCTGGAGGAGATTGGAGGCAGGGGGTGATTGGAGGCAGGGGGTGATGGTGGCTGAGGTGGCACCGCAGAGGGGGATGGAGGCAGGGGGAGATTGGAGGCAGGGGGTGTTGGTTGCACCGCAGAGGGGGATGGTGGCACCGCAGAGGGTGGGGGATGGAGACAGGGGTTGTTGGTGGCACCACAGAGGGGGATGGAGGCAGGGGACGATGGAGGCAGGGGGTGATTGGAGGCAGCGGGCCTGGAGGAGATTGGAGGCAGGGGGTGATTGGAGGCAGGGGGTGTTGGTGGCACCGCAGATGGTGAGGGTGGCATCTCAAAGGGTGGGGATGGAGACAGGGGTTGTTGGTGGCACCGCAGAGGGGGGTGGAGGCAGGGGACGATGGAGGTAGGGGGTGATTGGAGGCAGCGGGCCTGGGGGAGATTGGAGGCAGGGGGTGTTGGTGGCACTGCAGAGGGTGGGGATGGAGACAGGGGTTGTTGGTGGCACCACAGAGGGGGATGGAGGCAGGGGACGATGGAGGCAGGGGGTGATTGGAGGCAGCGGGCCTGGGGGAGATTGGAGGCAGGGGGTGTTGGTGGCACCGCAGAGGGTGAGGGTGGCATCGCAGCAAAGGGTGGGGATGGAGACAGGGGTTGTTGGTGGCACTGCAGAGGGGGATGGAGGCAGGGGATGATTGGAGGGAGATTGGAGGCAGGGGGAGATTGTGGCACCGCAGAGGGGAGTGAAGGCAGGGGGTGCTGGCGGCAGAGGGGGATGGAGGCAGGGGGTGATTGGAGGGAGATTGGAGGCAGGGGGAGATTGTGGCACCGCAGAGGAGGGTGAAGGCAGGGGGTGCTGGTGGCAGAGGGGGATGGAGGCAGGGGGTGACGTGACTAAATAATTTGCCCTTATTTTATCGAAAATAACAAAAATATGTTTTTTTTACCTGAATATCTACCTTAAATCACATTGCTATTTGCCTAGCGTACTTGTTTGTAGCCTAAATACTGAAATTTGCACCTAAAAATTTAATTCAGTAACTTTTGTGAAATGCCAGTAAAAACGTGGCCCAGAAAGTTGGGAGCATGAAATTGTCCAAAAGGCTTTTGAATGCTGATGCCTTAAAGACCCGTACAAACAATCAGATTTTCCAACGGGAATTGTGTGATACCAGGCTGTTGTCGGAAAATACGACAGTTTGTATGCTCCATCGGACAATTGTTGTCGGATTTTCCGCCAACAATTGTTGGATAGTATGCATTAAAATTTTCCACCAACAAATGTGTGTTGTCGGATTATCGGACAAATCGTACAAACATGCATGCTCAGAAGCAATGCTAACCATAACACAACATTAGCAGAAGTTGCCTAAAGGGTGGCGCTAAAGAGTTGAAAAAACACAGTGTAATTTTTGTTGGCCAACAATTCTTTGCCGTTTGTATGCCAGACAAGTTCATGGCCAACGTCCTTCGGACTAAGGTCTTACGCTTTGTCCACGGAAAATCCAATCGTGTGTACCAGGCTTTAGAGTTCCCTTCACTGGAACCAAGGGACCAAGCCGAACTCCTGGAAAACAACCCCACACTATAATCCCCCCTCTACCAAATGATTTGGACCAGTGCACAAAGCAAGGTCCATAAAGACATGGATGAGCGAGTTTGGGGTGGAGGAACTTGACTGGTCTGCACCAGACAAAAGTCTATATGTAAAGGTATATTTAAAGGACAATTTTACCTTGAAGCAGCCCTTTAATAAATAACTCTTAAGCCTTGTTTCCATCGGACAAATCCGTGAAATTTTGTGCGAAGGGCGTTGGCCGTGAACTTGTTCTGCATACGGACGGCTGAACTTTACCAGATAACATTCACAAAACTACGTGTTTTTTTGCTCTTTAGCACCACCCTTTGGGCAACTTTTGCTAATGTTGTCTTATGGTTAGCATTGCTTCTGAGCATGCGTGTTTGTACTTTGGATTTTAGTCTGAGGCACTTGTGTACACAGGATTGGATAATCCGAAGGAACACATTTGTTGTCGGACAATTTAAGAGCATGCTATCCAACATTTATTGTCAGACCCCGTACACACGGACGGACTGTCCGATGAAAACGGTCCGCCGGACCGTTTTCATCGGACATGTCCGCTGCCGGATTTTGGTCTGATGGTTGTACACACCATCAAACCAAAATCCCCGCGGACAGGATACGTCACTGGGGAAGCCCAGGAAGAGGGAAGACTATGGGCTTACCCAGTGACATAGCAGAGGGTACGTCAGAGGGTGCGGGGTGACGTGACGGGTGGCCCTGCCTCCTCTATATAAGTAATGTCACAGCTCCAGCGCGTCATTCGCTGGGCTGTCTCCAGCGGTGAGCGGAGGTCCGGGATGCTGCGCTCCGGATGGATCGTCTCATCGCTGGAGCGAAGATCATCCGGCCGTCGCAGGATCTTCTCATCGCTGGAGATCACCCGCAGCCGTCGCAGGATCAGGACAACGTTGAAGCAGGAAGCCGGGAACGAGTGGATTATCACCGCTGGAGTTTTTTTCTTTTTTTTTTTTTTATTAATAAAGGACTTTATTCTACGGTGTGTGTGTGTGTGTGTGTTTTTTACAAGACTTTACACTTCCTTCGTGAAATGGTAGGGGTACAGTGTACCCCATTACTATTTCACACAGGGGGGGGTCAGGATCTGGGGGTCCCCTTTGTTAAAGGGGTCTTCCAGATTCTGATAAGCCTCCCGCCCGCATACCCCCACAACCACCGGGCAAGGGTTGTGGGGATAAGACCCTTGTCCCCATCAACATGGGGACATCCTCCCCATGTTGAGGGCATGTGGCCTGGTGCGGTTCAGGAGAGGGGGGGCCGCACTCTGTCCCCCCCTCTTTTCTGCGGCCGGCCAGGTCAACGTGCTCGGATAACGGGTCTGGTTATAACTGGTCTGGTTATGGATATTTAGGGGGAACCGCACGTCATTTTTTTTTTTTAATTGACGGCGGGGTTCCCCTTAATATCCATACCAGACCTAAAGGGTCTGGTTATTGAATTTGCGGGGACCTCCGCAGATTTTTTTTTTTTTAAAAGTCCGTGTCCCATTGACTACAATAGTGTTCGGGTTCGGGTTCCCGAACCCAAACTTTTTTTTTTAAGTTCGGGTTCGGACCCGAACCCGAACATCCAGGTGTCCGCTCAACTCTTATCCCTACCAATCAGTTCTAAACTTACCTTGGAAGTTTAAGGGCTCTTTCACATGGAGCGGACCGTTTCTTCCGTTCGGAAAAGCGGATCCCGACTGACGCGGATGCTAGCGGATGCTCCATCCGCTAACGGACGAGTCCCCATAGGGATTCATTACAAGTCCGTTAACGGACTTGTAATGAACGGACAGACGGAGCGGACGTCTGAAAGGGGCCTTAGTATAGTTGCTGTTGTTGGTTACAGAGAGAGAAGAAGTTATGAATCAGTGGTTTCATGAATTACAAGCCAACTGCTTTCCTACTGACCCTGTGATGTGGTCTGTGAAGCTCAACTCTGGGCACCATCATGTCCATAGCCTGAAGTATATGAAAACCCTAACAATAAAACACTTTCCAGTTCACTGTTTTATTCATCCATCATTGTTGTATATCAGTTATGTCCAGTCATTCATTTTGATTGGAGCATAACACCTAGGGTGACCACATTTCCAAACTACCATTCAGGGACACCGCCCCTTCCCAAAAATCATCTTGTGCTGTAACGAATCACAGCACAGTGATTGGACACAAGTGGTGGGATTTATGATTTCTCCAATCATCAGCAGGGGGTGGGGATTGTGCTCCTCCAGGCATTCCCGGCCAGGGCAAGTACTGTCAGTGAGTAAAGCAGTGATGTGGCGGCCTTTTTTGGGGGCATCAGATTCGCCTGGGGGGTGGCTGTGTCAGTTTCATTCCAGGACACTGTATTGTCCTGGAAAGAAGGTGCCCGGGACAGACCTGCAAAATGCGGGACTGTCCCGGGCAATACGGGACACGTGGTCACCCTAATAACACCATCCTGCAATTTCCTCTGCGACTGCATATATTATTATCTTTACGTTGATTTTATTTATGCACGTGACCTGAGTCACCTTATCTGCACTGCATCCAGGGCCGGTGCAAGGATTTTTTCCAACTAAGGCGAAGGTGCATTTTTACAACACCCCCACCCCCCCCCCCCCCCCTGGCGCGCACACGCCATACATTATATCTGTGCTCCATTAACCTTTAATGGCTATGATGCTTAAAGTGATCGTTTAACTTATTTATCTTTTACAGAGAAAAATAGCATAGATGGCGTTATTCTGCATTGCGTTGTATAATGTACTGTTGCTGGGATTTGTTGTTCCTCTGTAACTGCTGGTATTCTCCATTGCGTTGTATAATGATTATACTGCGCAATGCAGATTACCACTGACCAGTTATAGAGGAACTACAAATCCCAGCAATAATACATTATACAGCGCAATGGAGAATACCACCAGCTATAGAGGAACAACAAATCCCAGCAATGATACAATATATAAAACACAATGCATAATACCAGCAGTTACAGAGGACTACAAATCCCAGCAATGATACATTATATAAAACACAATGCATAATACCAGCAGTTACAGAGGACTACAAATCCCAGCAATGATACATTATATAAAACACAATGCAGAATACCAGCAGTTACAGAGGACTACAAATCCCAGCAATAATACATTTTACAGGCTGTTTAATATATTATTGCAAGGATTTGGTGTTTTTTTTAAACAGGAAACTTTAAAACAGATCCCCCTTACCTGTTTCTGAAGCCTTGCAAGTCGCGGCGGTGGCTCTGCGGGGGGCGTGTGTCTGGCCTATGTGGTGAGCGCGGCGTGGACTCGTCCTTCAGATGCCACCCGCAGCGGCAGCCCACACACACTGCTGCCCCCCAGGACAAACCACCCCCCCCTCCATTAGTAAAGACCTCCCCTCAGGACAAACCTCCCACTTCAATTAGTACAGACCCCCCCCATAAACCACCCCCCATTAGTAGAGACCCCCCCCATCCATTAGTACAGACCCCCGGACAAACCACCCCCTCCATTTTTACAGACCCCTCACCACAAGCCATTCCCCACAATTAGTACAGAGCCCCCCACAATTAGTACAGAACCCCCCCACAACCCATCCCCCACAATTAGTACAGAGCCCCTCCACAAGCCATCCCCCACAATTAGTACAGAGCGCCCCACAAGCCACTCCCCCCACAATTAGTACAGAGCCCCCCCACAAGCCACTCCCCCCCACAATTAGTACAGAGCCCCCCCAAACCCCACCCGGGCTGCAGCTGGAGAGGACAGTGTGCAGCTGCGCCGCCGGGGTGGAGAAGATGAAGATCGTTGATGGATCATAGGAGGGAGGACTAGGAAACACCGCGGCGGTGGGGAGCGTGGCCTCAGACAAGGAGAGAAGGATGGAGAGGAGGAGGGAGAGGCGCACTCTGGCGCTTGAGCGCCACCTCTGTGGCGCCTGGGTGAACTGTACCCCGCACGCCGCTCTCGGCCGGGACTGATTATTCCGCCCTGTTCCTTTGGGTGACGCTGGCGCCGTAAGGCAAGCGCCAAACTTGCCTTGCGCTAGCGCCGGCCCTGGATGCATCTTATCTTAGCATTTATAGCTATTTTTATCTTTCTGTCAGTCTTGCATATTTGCACATTAATTTATCAATTATACCATTTTGGTTATTTATACATTTTATCACTTACACCATTTTATGCTATTGGAGCGCAACACCATCTCTTGATTTTTTCCAATGTCTCCCTGTGGGTAGTGGTTGCCCCTTACGGTAGTTGCCGCACCTTTACCCTCTGCACACATATAGGTAGATTCACAAAGAGTTAGGCCGGCTTATCAGTAGATAAGCCGACCTAACTCTGAATCTACGCCGGCGTTTGTTTAAGTGTATTCTCAAACAGAGATACACTTAAACAAAGCTAAGATAGGCCGGCTTGCGCCGTTCTATCTTAGCTTGCAATGTTTCTGTCTGCTAGATGGCGCTTCCATTGTGGCCGGCGTAGATTATGTAAATGAGGGGATACGCCGATTCACGAACGTACGCCAGGCCTACACCGTCGCATTACGTTGTTTCCGTAAGGGATAGGCCTCCTAAAGTTATTCCACCTATGAGGTGGAATAACAATGTTAAGTATGGCCTCCGTTCCCGCCGCGAGGTTCGAATTTTTTACGTTGTTTGCGCAAGTCGTCCGCGAACCGGGATTTACGCCGTTTACGTACACGTCGAAATCAATAGGCCCGTACGGCCTACTTAGCTGCAATGGGCACTGGGAAATGTAGTCGCCCGGCGCATTTGCAGTGTCAAAAAACGTCAAAAAACGTGAGGTCAAGCCTCATTTCCATACAACACGCCCCCCTCCAAGTCATTTGAATTAGGCGCCCTTACGCCCGCTCGTTTTAGGCTACACCGCCGTAGATTAGCAGGTAAGTGGTTTGTGAATCACTACTAGCCTAACTAATTTACTGCGGTGTAGCCTAAAAAGGCTAGGCTAGGCCGCCCTAAAGTTAGGCGCCCCTACGTGAATCTACCTAATAGTTTCCACTGTAGCGCAGGAATAACTACTTTACCCAATAAACCACTTTTATTTGGTTCCATTAGGTCTTTTCAATACACAGTACCTTTAAAAGTAAATTGTTAAATCTGTTTGGCAAGTTAAAAAAATACCTATTGATCCTGTCAGAAATCATAAAAGCTGATAATGTCCTGTGCTGTCAGATGGGGTTCTCAGCTATCTCTGAGGATCACACAGCCACACTTCTTTATTCTATGGAGAATAGGAACGGTGTAAGGTTCCGTAGTCCAATTTGTTTATATTGTTCTGATACAGAATGGTGAACAGGAACGGTGTTACTGGCAGGCTCACAAGGTGAAAAGCAAAGAAATCCAGGAAAAAGAAAACTACTGTAATACAGCCATTACATCTAAGGACTGGCTCTGTCTTTGGTTGGCCTACTCCATGCACAAGCATCTTCCAAGTTTCTATATGGATTGAGTATCAATTGTGGCCAATGTTTTATATGGCTTGATCTGTTAGATAATATTTTATGCTTTTGTAATAAAAAGTCCCATCACCTTATGGAAGAGTGGTGTCCTCCCAATTTTTCTTCCTAATACAGCCACCCCATATAAGGACTGGTCAGCTGCTGCATATTGAAGTGGTTCTAAAGATTAAAGTTTTTATCTTTATGCTTTCTATGCATAAAGGTAAAAACCGTAAGGGCCAGATTCAGGTAGATCGGCGCATCTTTGTTCCGGCGTATCTTTGTTCTGGGGTAGCGCATCTCATATCCGCTACGCCAATGTAAATCAGTGAGGCAAGAACAGTATTCACAAAGCACTTGCCACCAACGTTGCGCCGCCGTAAGCCCGTCTAATTCAAAGTAGGATGGAAGTGGGCGTGATCCATTTAAATGAACTGTGCCCCAATGCAAATGAATGGCCGAAGGAACGGCGCATGGGCCGTCCCGTGGGCGCTTCCCAGTGCGCATGCTCAGAATCACGTCGGACCTAACGCCTAAGAAACGTCGAATCACTGAACGTAACTTACGCCCAGTCCTATTCACGTAGTCCTACGTAAACGACGTAAAATACAACGGCTGTTCCGTCGTCCAAACCTTTGCATGGGATGCGCCTCCTATAGGTGGAATAACTTTACGCCGGACGTACGCCTTGCGTAAACGGCGTAGATTACAGCGACGGGCGCAAGTACATTCGTGAATCGGCGTATCTCGGTCATTTGCATATTTGACGCGTAAATCAATGGAAGCGCCCCTTGCGGCCAGCGTAAATATGCACCCAGGCTCCAACGGTGTAGGAGACTTACGTCGGTCGGATGGAGCCAAGATTCAGGCGTATCTCTTTTCAAGAATCAGGCGCATAGATACGATGGTGCATCTGTGCACTTATGCGGCGTATCAGAAGATACGTCGGTGTAAGTGCTTTCTGAATCCGGCTATAAATGTGCAGCTCCGTTTTCCCCCAAAACCTCTAAACCCCATCTAGATCCAGCAATGTGCACGGGAACCTCGGCTGTCCCTCACTGTTTTATATATTGATAATAGTGCCCTGTATATTAGTCTATGATAATGCTGTGTCCGATCTATTTTGTGTTCACCCAGTTATCCGTTGGTCTTATTCACAACAACATCGAGTTACCTGTTTCCATTTAATTGGTGTTTGTCTCTCTAGTAGAACATTATTGCTCGGTATCAAGCACTGACCAAGCGGCTTTTGTGTTGACATACAGACCTCCACCCAATAAGATGATTAGGAGGTACCTGAGGAGTTTAGGACTAGAACAAGTGGATCCATTCTATTTGGTAGCTCCTAAAGGGGCAGCACTACATAGGGAAAGGAGGAGGCAGGTAAGTGCTACTAACTCTGTTACTTATACTGGATAAATTGCATTTACATAGCCAGGTTTATAAAGGGAGTTATTGTGGGGGGGGGGGGGGGGGTTTGAAGGTCCACTCTAATCTATGGAAAATCTGGTGCCTGGAGTTGAGCTTTAAAGAAGACCTCTGGCTTCAAACATTTTTTCAGTGTTCTGCCCCAGGGGCTAAAGCACATGTAGTACTTTGTCCTATGTTTCTACAGACTGCCTTTGTAAGACTAGCTAGGATGTTGGAAAGGACACCCCCATCTCCTCACGGTCATCTGACATAATAACTAGCAAGGAGAAGGCTGAGAAAGTGCGTTAGGATCCTACGGTGTAAATGACTGCGTTATATCAAGATGCCAACTCAGCCGGCTCGTGTCTCGGCAGTAGGAGGAATGCAGAAGTAGGGGGAGTATCAGCCTTCCGTCCCTCTGCATTCCTCTTGCCACCATTTGTCTTGGGTAAGTGCTTGAAGCCGAGACAAAAGCCGGTAATCAAATAGCCTTCTCCTTGCTAGCTACATGGTCAGACAGCTACAGGGAAAAGAGGGGGTGCCCTGCCCGACCTCATAGCTAATCTTACAGAAGCTTGAGGGGCAAGGACTGGTTATCATCCAGCCCAACCATTCTCAACCAGGGTTCCGTGGAAACCCTAGGGTTCCTCCAGAGGTGGCTAGGGGTTACTTGAGCTGTGGCTGATTTAACTCCTATTTGATGGTGCCTGCATAGTTACGAGCCAATGCCACTTGGAGGAGCTATTGGCATGACACCAATGATCTTTATAGCTCTCTGCAAGAGGTCATTCTTACCACCACTGTTAAAAAGGGCATTCTTCTCATTGACCTCCAATGTAAAGGGCATTGTTCCCACTGATGCTCAACGAATAGTTTGATCAGGGGTTCCCAGAGACCTGAAAATTATTTTAAGGGGTAAAAAGGCTGAGAAAGGACGATCCAGCCTTTTCCTTGTTAGCTACGTTGTCCAGCGGTGGGCACCCTGTCCAACCTTGTAGCTAGAATTAAGCCTCATACACACGATCAGTCCATCCGATGAGAACGGTCTGTAGGACAGTTGTCATCGGTTAACCCAGTGTTTCTGAACTCCAGTCCTAAAGGCGCCACAACAGGTCATGTTTTCAGGATTTCCCTCAGATGAAACGGCTGTGGTGATTACTAAGGCAGTGAAACTGATCAAATCACCTGTGCAAAATAATGGAAAGCCCGAAAACATGACCTGTTGGTGCGCCCTGAGGACTGGAGTTGAAAAACACTGGGTTAACCGATGAAGCTGACTGATGGTCCGTCGCACCTACACACCATCCGTTAAAAAAACGATCGTGTCAGAACGCTGTGACGTAAAACACAACGACGTGCTGAAAAAAATGAAGTTCAATGCTTCCAAGCATGCGTCGACTTGATTCTGAGCATGCGTGGGTTTTTAACCGATGGTTGTGCCTACTAAGGATCGGTTTTGACCTATCGGTTACCAATCCATCGGTCAAATTTTAAAGTAAGTTGGCTTTTTTTTTAACCTATGGTTAAATAACCTATGGGGCCCACACACGATCGGTTTTGATCAATGAAAACGGTCCATCAGACCATTGTCCTCTGGTAAACCGATCGTGTGTACGAGGCCTTACAGAGCACACAGAATCATGGGACAAAAAACTGAGATGAAAGTTCTTCTTTAACTTATTTTTTTTAGCAAAATTGCTGTGTTTTCCGGATAGCATTAATAGGTCACTGATTGGTTTCAAAAAACCGTTGATGCTTGGAACGGCTCTTTAATTTCTGTCAATGCCTTTGCCATACGTCTCTCGAGAAACATTGTACGGGTAAACAATGCTTGTTCATTAAACTTCTGCCAAATTAGAAGCGATGATTATAATGCTGACAAGTAAAACAAAAGTGATTTCGGTGACGTCTGTTGCCCAGAAAACATTCGGTGGAAGTTGTGTGTGTGTGTGTGTGTGTAAGCGAAAGCATCAACCAATCCAGAATAAATAAATAGACGGCCTGCTACCCGGTGTGAAACCAAAGGTAACGTTCGTGCGCAGTCGCTCTGTTTTGAAGTAGGAAGGAGGCTGCAGGTGTTTAGGCAGGTGTCAGCATTTGGCATATATTAGATAATTCTATTTATTTATATAGAAAGGGGCTTGTGTAAATCAAATATAAAATCTTAGCACTCCGAAAGGGTTGCCAAGTTTAATTCAACAACGTTCTGGAATCCCGCCCAGAATTCGCTCAGCACATGTTACTGCGGAATCTTTTCAGTCTGACGTCTGTCACGCAAGATTCTCCTTTTAAGAATGGCAATTATTCCGCAGTAACTCCTTAGAGAGAATGTTTTAATAATTCTTTACTTATTTTGGTTAGGCTTAGAAAAATATAATGCACCCTTTCCCAGTGGATGTATGCATATATGTAGTGGCACGGCGCTGGGCTTTAACGCTGTGTTGCCACATACACTTATTGGCCACTTTATTAGGTACACCTGTTCAATTGCTTGGTAACACAAATTGCTAATCAGCCTGTGACGGGAGTCACTTTGGGCAGGGGGCCTGTGGAACCCAGAATCCCTTGGAGAGGTTGGGAAACCAGTGTTTCAGCTCCCCATGCACCTCCTGTGTCTAAGTTACCCTGTGTCTATTAAGAGCACAGGGTGACCAAGAACCCCAGTCTGATCTGTACTTATCGGACTCGCTGTACAAGCACACTGGAATGTTGTATGTGTATTAGACATGTGCGTTCCCGTTTGTAACGAATGTATTTTCGTACAAATTTGTTAGTATTCGTACATTCGTATCAATTAGAACATCCGAAAAGCTGGAAGAACCAAAATACGAAAATTACGGAATTACGAATAAGCAAAATAACGAACAAGCGAAAATACGAACGTATGATTGGACAATCTTACTAAAATACGAAACACCGGAAAAGCAAAATAACGAAAATGACATCTATAACGAACGATTTGCATTCCGTATTTTAAATCCTTTGTCTGTTCGTATTTTCATTCGTATGTTCGTATTTTCATTTGTGTGTTTTGTAAATCCGTTTTTTTGTCTGTTCGTAAATTTGTGTACTCATATCGTTCTTTCGAATGGGCACTGGGCAGTGTAGTTAGTGAGTGATTACTTAATATCTTAGCCAATCATCTTATCTCTTTTGTGCTGAGTCACATTGTACAGTGTAAAGCCTCGTACACACGATCGGACTTCAAACAAACTTTTCCGTGGATTTTTTTCTGAAGGGAGTTGGCCGGACTTTTGAAACCGAAAAAGTTTGTCCGATAGAGCGCACACACGGTCGGATTTTTTGAAAAACGCTCATTTTGAAGTTTTTTGGCAAAAAGTCCGACCGTGTGTACGGGGCTTAAGAGAAAGTATATCTTAATATGGATTAGCCGCGTGTTGCGATGTATTTATGAAAGTACAAAATTACGAATCCATTAAACGAAAATTATTATCTAACAAAATTACGAATTTCGAATCAACGAAAATAAATTAGACAGAATTACGAATCATTCAGTATAAACGAAAATAAAACTGTTACGAAAATACGAACGGGTCCGAATAGGAAAACTTGAGTCTTATGAAATTACGACTCTTTACGAATCTAAGGAACGAGATGAAACGGAACAAAAAAATATGAAAATTTTTGTTGTACACATGTCTAGTGTGTATATATTGTATATTGTCTCATACTATGGTGTGCTCTCTGTTGGGTCGTTTGGGGCGTAGCTGTATTCCATTGTTCTATTGTGTCTGTCTGCCTTGGGTATTATGGGATGTGTATGTGTGTGTTTTGCTGTGAAGAGGGAGGGGGAATTCCTCCAACAGCTCTTCCTGATGATTGGACAGTCTACCCCGTCCTGAATGCAAACGGAGGGGGAATTGTCCAGAGTGTTACCTGTGTACCCGTGTTTCAATAAACAGTTCATGTTCAGCAGCCAAAACGAGTACTGCCTAGTTTGCGGTTGGAAGATCTGCTATCTATATTCAGACTGGAAGGAAGCGGACTATGACAAAAGCACTCAAGTGAAGTGTGGGGCATTTCATTACACAGCCAATCACATGGCAGCAACTCAATAGATTTAGGCATCAAGACGTGGTCAATATGACTTGCTGAAGTTCAGACCGAGCATCTGAATGTAGAGGAAAGGGGATTTGAGTGACTTTGAACGTGGCATGGTTGTTGGTGCCAGACAGGCTGGTCTGAGTATTTCAAAAACTGCTGATCTACTCCGATTTTCACGCACAACCATCTCTCGGGTTTACAGAGAATGTTCTGAAAAAGAGACAATATCTAGTGGATGGCAGTTGTGTGGAGGAAAATGCCTTGTTGATGTCAGAGGTCAGAGGAGAATGGGCAGAGTGGATAGAGATGAAAAGCAACAAAAACTCAAATAACCACTCATTACAACCAAGGCATGTAGAATACCATCACTGAACGCACACAGCACTTCAAACCTTGAAGCAGATGGGCTGCAGCAGCAGAAAACCACTCCTGTCAGCTATGAACAGGAAACAGAGGCTAAAATTTGCACAATCTCACCAAAATTGGACAATAGAAGATTGGAAAAACGTTGCCTGGTCTGGTGGGTCTCGATTTCAGCTGCGGCATTCATATGGTAGGGTCAGAATTTGGTGTAAACAACATGAAAGCATGGATCCATCCTGCCTTGTATCACCGCTTCAGGCAGGTGTTGTAATGGTGTGAGGGGGTATTTTCTTGGCATACTTTGGACACCTTAGTACCAATTGAGCATCGTTTAAACGCCATGGCCTACCTGAGTGTTGTTGATGACCATGTCCATGAGGGGGGGGGGGGTTTGGGTTAGAGGTTAACAACCTCTTTAAGGGTTACAAAAGCTCCTTTTCACTATTATGGACTTATTTTTCTTGTGCCAAAAATAGCCTCTCATTAGTCTCATTATTTTATGTGTTTTTTTATAGGCAGGAAACAAAAGAAACAGACAATATAAGCAAAGCAAAATAATAAAATTTCAAGCAAAACAAATGACAACCAAATACACAAAGAAGAAAAAAGAGCTTTTTTATGTTTACAACCACTCATGTGCCACATCTATATGCACTATATTGTCAAAGTACCGTATTTATCGGGGTATTGCGCGCACCCCTAAAGTGGACCCGAAATCCTGTGGAAAAAAGATTTTTTGTACTTACAGTTTTGGTGTCTTGCGCGACGACCATCGGCGGCCTCGTCGGGTCCGGATTCCGTCTGCGGCTTCGGGTGTCCTCTTCGTCGGGTCCGGCGTCCTTTTGCTGCGTCCTCCCCGCTCGTTTCCCGCTTTCCCGCGCCGAGTTTGAATACTGCGCCGGCATATACCGAGCGCAGTACACTCGTGTATAGTCGGGCAGGCTCGGCTACTCTCGCGCCGAGCCTGCCCGACTATACGTCAAGGACGTGAGCGCGAGAGGAGCCGAGACTGCCCGATTATACACGAGTGTACTGCGCTCGGTATATGCCGGCGCAGTATTCAAAATTTGGATGCGGGTATCGGCGTATATCGCGCACCCACGATTTTGCCCTGATTTTCAGGGAAAAAAAGTGCGCGGTATACGCCGATAAATACGGTATTTGGACATCTTCCTTTACATGCACATGAACTTTAATGGAATTCCAGTCTTAGTCCGTAGGGTTCAATATTGAGTTGGCCCACCCTTTGCAGCTATAACAGCTTCAACTCTTCTGGGAAGGCTGTCCACAAGGTTTAGGAGTGTCTATGGGAATGTTTGATCATTCTTCCAGAAGCGCATTTGTGAGGTCAGGTACTGATGTTGGACAGGCCAGTCAAGTTCCTCCACCACAAACTCATCGCTCATCCATGTCTCTTTGGTCCTTGCTTAGTGCACTGGTCCAAATCATTGGGTGGAAGGGGGGTTATGGTGTGGGGTTGTTTTTCAGGGGTTGGGCCTGGCCCCTTAGTTCCAGTAAAGGGAACTCTTAAGGCACCAGCATACCAAGACATTTTGGACAATTTCATGCTCCCAACTTTGTGGGAACAGTTTGGGGATGGCTCACGTAGTTCTTGATGACATAAAAGGTCTCCCCCACTATAGTACCAAATATCTGCCCAAACACAGCTCATTCCCAAAGCAGAAAGAGACCAAGAGAAGGAATTAGCGAAGAGAACCTCTGATAGACTGAAAGAGGTGAACAATCGTCGATAAAATGTTTCCTTTTTAAACAAAATCACCATACTGGTTCTCATAAGACCCAGGATAATATTTCTACCGACAACTCAGCTGTTATGCATATGAATGGTCATTTAGAGTTAACACCTAATTGCATTGACACATTACTTGTACGCTGCTTTCATTAGTGAGCAAAGAAGGCTGCATAAAAAGACCCATGATTATGTCAAGATGTCATGATGGCGAAAACCATTGTTCCTATTGTGTTCAGAAATAGAATCCAATCAGATGGTCATGTGACTCATGCCAAGCATCAGTAGAGTAGGTTTGGAAGGTTGTTTGAAATAAAGGCCTAGAAGATGAGGAAAATGTGTAGTGATGGTAAAGATAAAGCCATCCTATTCCAGCCATTGCAACGTTTCATGTGGGATATTTACAGAGAAGAAGATCACATATTCAGAAACAGTGGCCCAGATTCTCAAAGGGCTTACGACGGCGCAACGCCATGTACGCCGTCGTAAGTCCTAATCTGGGCCGTGGTATCTATGCGTCTGATTCTTAGAATCAGTTACGCATAGATATCCATTAGATCCGACAGGCGTAAGGCTCTTACGCTGTCGGATCTTAAATGCAATTTTTTTTTTGCCGCTAGGTGTCGCCTCCGTCGTTTTCCCCGTCGAGTATGCAAATTAGCTAGATACGCGAATTCCCGAACGTACGCGCGGTCGACGCAGTGAAGTTACGAAGTTTTTAGGTTTGCGCTGCGTAAAGTTGCCCCTGCTATATGAGGGGCAACCAATGTTAAGTATGGCCGTCGTTCCCCCGTCGAAATTAAAAAATTGAAAAATTTACGTTGTTTGCGTAAGTCGTCCGTGAATGGGGCTGGACGCTATTTACGTTCACGTTGAAACCAATGACGTCCTTGCGACGTCATTTGGAGCAATGCACCCTGGGATATTTTCCAGACAGCGCATGCGCAGTACGTTCGGCGCGGGAACGCGCTTAATTTAAATGCTCCACGCCCCCTACCTGGCTAATTTGAATTAGGCGGGCTTGCGCCGGGTGATTTACGCTACGCCGCCGCAACTTTACAGGCAAGTTCTTTGTGAATAAAGCACTTGCCTGTAAAACTTGCGGCGGCGTAACGTAAATAAGATACGTTACGCCCGCGGAGTTTTACGCCCATCTACGAGAATCTGGGCCAGTGTGTTTGTTCCATTCAGAGGATCACAATAAAAAATAATGTGAAAAATTATTTATTTTTTATTCTTTTTAGCAAATATCCAATTTGCAAAATGGCCTGTGTTGCCCAAATGTTGGCGTTTTAAATGCTTTCAAGTGCAAAGGAGGGATTTGGGGTCTTAAAGACCCCAGGTCCCTCCATAAAGAGTACCTGTCGCATGCCTATTGCTGTCACAAGGATGTTTACGTTCCTTGTGACAGCAATACAAGTAATAATAAAAAATAAAAAAAATGAGGGCAACAGCGTAAATAAAAAAAATCGATTAATAATTAATCACCTAGCTCGCAAAAGGTGAACGCGCTTGTCGGTCCTGCGCGCATGCAAACGGCGATCGTCCCACACATCTGAGGTATTGCCACGAAGGTCAGATCATGGACAGTAATTCTATCACCAGACCCCCCCTGTAAATTCAAAGTGGTAACTTGTAAAGGCTTATAAAGCGTCGCCTATGGATAGTAAAACTTACATAGTTTTTCGCCGTTGCCTGGGCGTGCACAATTTTAAAGCTTGACAAGTTTGGTATCTATTTACTTAGCGTGACATCATCTTTTATATTTTATAAAAAAATCAGGATATGTACTGTGTGTTTTTGCATTAAAATTTTTAAAAGTGTATTTTTTTCCAAAATGTTGTGACATTAAAAAATGCAAAAACCACAAATTTATTTTCTATGGCCTTTGTTTTTTAAAAAATATATGTTTGGGTGTTCTAAATAATTTTCTGGCAAAAAATACTGATTGTTACAAGTGAACAAAAAGTGTCGGAAATGGCTTGGTGTTCAAATGGTTAATCAATAATCATCATTATCACTTACCACAAAAAAATAGCTAATATTTATTTCATTAAATGCTCTAGATTATGTAATCCTTTTTTTGCCTAAACAGCTGAATTTGCCACCCCTTCAGTGTATAGTTATATCAGCTCTGCGGGGGAGTGGCTTACTGTTCAGACAAAGCTGTTGATTGGACAGCTCCACCTGAACATTACTTCTGCTTAAGGCCCTTCAAATGAGATCATGTGCCAAATAGAATCCTAAATGTATCTTTTTACATGGTAGGGTATTTTTTCACTCTGCTGAAAAGACTTATCCTGTCTGAAATCTCACAGAGTTTGCATGGTGATTGTACGTATGTAGCAAAGAAATAAATAGGCTGAAAGTAGAACCATGTACAAGGAAAAAAGAAAAGCTTTTATGCTTGAATGTGGTTGGATGATGGCAGAGCTTCATATCATTCACTAAGCTCTGGAAAAAATTCCCTTACACTGGGAAACTTCCCTTGTAGATAGGGTGACCACGTGTCCCGGATTGCCCGGGACAGTCCCGCATTTTGCAGTTCTGTCCCGGGCACCTTCAATCCAGGACAATACAGTGTCCCGGAATGAAACTCACACAGCCACCTGATGAGCCGATGGTGGAAACTGACTGTTTCCCAGCCCAGGGTGTTCGCCCTGCCAAATGCCCTGCAATGAACTGTGCCCAACCAGGACGCAGTAAAAGCTGGTTGTTAAGGTTAAGCTAGGAAGCCGACATCCTTAACAACTGATGAGTGATCAGCTGTCAATGGGCTTCCCCGCTGACAGCTGAATAATAAAAAAAAGAAACTGCCAATAAAAACCCCTCCCCTAGTCCATTCCAGACCCTTTGGGTCCTTTGGGGCTTCCAGATTCTGATAATCCCCCTGCCTGCATGCCACCACAACCACCAACCAGGGTAAGATGGGGACAAGGTGCTTTGGGGTGGGGGGGCAGAGTCCGAGGAGTCTGGTATGGACTAGGGGAAGGGGGCACTATGTTTTTGGTGCTTTTTTTTTTTTTTTTAATAGCCGGATGCATGCAATTGCAACCGTGAGTCAATTTAAATGTGATTTGACTTGTGTTTTTTTTTCTTTAGAAATTAAATTTTTGCTGCAGCATATTCTATACATGGTACACATGCACCACTTTACAGGCAGACTAAGGGGACCCCCCAGGCACTATATTTAGAGGAATTGTTCATTTTTATTGTTGCACTTTAAACAAGATTAGAATCACTGCTCCTGAAAAATTGTAAAAACATTTTTTGCATTGATACATGTCCCCCAAGGCAGTACTCGGACACCCATACCCATATTATGGCCAATTACTTGCATATAAGCATTTAAAATTAGCAATTTTTTGTGAAGGATGGGGGTGTCCCTGAATGGCCGTTTGGAAATGTGGTCACCCTACTTGTAGAGCACAACCCAGTGTACAGAGAGCAGTTCTTTGAAGTAGGTAACGTATTGCATAGGCACCAAGGAGAAAATCTAGGACAAGTGCTTGATTTCACCCTCCAGCACTAGTGATGGGCTCGGGCGTGTTTGGATCGAACCCGCCAGGAAGCCGTCACTGCACACCGTAAATCATAGGCAGTGAGGCATTTCCCAGACTGGCAGCTGCACATACACACGGTGCCTATGATTGGCGGTGTGCAGTACTGGCTTCCTGGCGGGTTTGATCCGAACACACCCAAGCTCATCGCCATCATGCAGTAGAGGGGAGCAAGCAGCAAGTCAGGAACGTATTGCTTTGCAAAGTGCTTACAATCTAATGCAGAGTGCATTGGCAGCCTGTGAAGCAAGTAATGACACTACTTAGGTAAAAGCATTAGACACATTTCCATCTGTTCTGCCCTCCTGCTGAATAATGGAAAGCAGAAATTCAATGTAAAAGCAACATTCAAGTTCTACTTTCAGCCTATTTATTTCTTTGCTACATACGTACAATCACCATGCAAACTCTGTGAGATTTCAGACAGGATAAGTCTTTTCAGCAGAGTGAAAAAATACCCTACCATGTAAAAAGATACATTTAGGATTCTATTTGGCACATTAGGCCACATGATCTCATTTGAAGGGCCTTAAGGGGAAGTAATGTTCAGGTCCAATCAACAGCTTTGTCTGAACAGTAAGCCACTCCCCCGCAGAGCCGATATAACTATACACTGAAGGGGTGGCAAATTCAGCTGTTTAGGCAAAAAAGGATTACATAATCTAGAGCATTTAATGAAATAAATATTAGCTATTTTTTGTGGTAAGTGATAATGATGAATATTGATTAACCATTTGAAGACCAAGCCATTTCCGACACTTTTTGTTCACTTGTAACAATCAGTATTTGTTCCAAAAATGTGTCAAAAGTGTCCAATGTCTCCACCATAATGTCGCAGTCCCAATAAAAATTGCAGATCACCGCCATTACTAGAAGAAAAACTAAATAATAATAAAAATGCCATAAATCTTTCCCTTTTTTTGTAGACGCTATAACTTTTTTATACGCTTATTGCGATTTTTATTACCAAAAATATATAGAAGAATATGGGCTAGATTCAGAAAGAATTTACGCCGGCGTATCTATTGATACGCCGCGTAAATTAAAATCTGCGCCGGCGTATCTTCTTTCTGTATTCAGAAAGCAAGATACGCCGAAATTAGGCTAAGATCCGACTGGCGTAAGTCTCTTACGCCGTCGTATCTTAGGGTGCATTTTTATGCTGGCCGCTAGGTGGCGCTGCCGTCGATTTCAGTGTAGAATATGCAAATGAGCTGGTTTTAGATTCAGAAACGTACGTGCGCCCGGCGGATTTTTTTACGTAGTTTGCGTAAGGCTTTTTCCGGCGTTACGTTACTCCTGCTATATGAGGCATAGCCAATGTTAAGAATGGACGTCGTTCCCCCGTCGAATTTTGAAAAATTTACGTTGTTTGCGTAAGTCGTTTGCGAATAGGGCTTTGCGTAAATTACGTTCACGTCAAAAGCATTGACTATTTGCCACGTGATTAGGAGCATGCGCACTGGGATACGTTCACGGCCGGCGCATGCGCCGTTCGTGAGAAACGTCATTTACGTGGGGTCATGTTTTATTTACATAAAACACGCCCACCTCTTGACAATTTGAATTCGGCGCGCTTACGCCGGCAGATTTACGATATGCCGCCGCAACTTACGGAGCAAGTGCTTTGTGAATACTGCACTTGCCTCTCTAAATTGTGGCGGCGTAGCGTAAATAACATATGCTACGCCCGCACAAACTTACGTCCCCCTACCTGAATCTAGCCCTATGTTTATAGCAGAAAAAATAAAACAATAAAATACCACCAAAAGAAATCTCTATTTGTGGGAAAAAAAGGACGTCAATTTAGTTTGGGTACACCGTCACACAACCGCGCAATTGTCAGTTAAAGCGACGCAGTGCCGTATCGGTACATCTAGCGACGCAGTGCCGTATCGGTACTTCTGGCCCCTCCCCCTTGCCGAGTATCCCCAGAAGCAAGCCTCTTGCTCTGTGGACACTTGTGTGTGCTTGCTCCGGAGCCGCCTCTATGTGTCTATAAGGCACACAGGGCGTGGCTCAGCTTGCCTCTGCTCGCTTCTCACTGGCTGTGATTGAGCCTCTTAGCCAATGAGCAGAAAGAGACCCGGGAGAGCAGCTGCTCTCGTGCACATTGCGACGGTGCTCAGGTAAGTATTAGGGAATCTGGGGGGAATGCAGCACACAGAAGTTTTTTTTTTTACCTTTTTTTCCCATACAATTTTTAATGAAAATGATTAACCGCTTGCCGACCAGCTGCTGTCATTGTTTCCGCGGACATGTCCGACCGTGTGTACGGCCTAGCGGACAGGTTTCCAGGGGACAAAAGCTTATCAGCTAAGAAACTTGTCCGCTGGAAACATGTCCGTAGGACATGTCCGATGGTTAGTACACCTAATCGGACATGTCCGCTGGTTATGACGTGTAACCAGCGTCCCGAAATCCCGCGCATGCGTCCAATTGATTCGACGCATGCGTGGAAGCATTGCACTTCCGTGTTTGAGAACGTCTGTGTCTTCTACGTCACCGCGTTCTCTGTCCGCAGGGATTTTGGTCTGATGGTATGTACACACATCAGACCAAAAGCTCCCAGGAGACATATCCGATGAAAACGGTCCGCGAACCGTTTTCATCGGACATGTCTCCTCGTGTGTACGGAGCCGTAGAGTTTTTTTTGTTTTTTTAACTCAGCTAGAAGGGTAAATGTTTGTATTGTTTGTTCTTTTTTTTAACATGACCCAAATATAAACCCGCTGAACAAAATGCATTGTTACAGCAAGTCCTATTTTACAATACACAGCCAAATATATGCAGGGGAATTGAATAACTTTGCACACCCTCCTATCCGCCCATCGAAATACGTTTCAGTACCGCTGAGCCTTCCAGCCTCGGACTGATAATAAAAACGCGTTACAATATCAACACGTTCTGTTTGACTTAAATGAAGACACATTGCCTGTTTGATATGCGGATTTGTTGCGTTGCACTTAATCAGGACAGATGTTATTCATTAATATTTTCCAGGACTTTAAAGAAAAAAAAAAAAAGTCTGGAAGGGATTTAAAGGAATATTTTCTTGGGGTTTATACATGTTGAGGTAGCCAGATTCGCTGTGTTCTGGAGTCGGTTCAGAAAGTAACATTATCGGTCTCGAATTGGCTGCGCGCTGAGGTTAGAGACGAACGCTAGCCAGCACTAACAAGTCATCTTTTATTTCAGCATTAACTTCACACCCCGGGGATGAATATTTCCCGGTGAAATGGCTATATTTTAAAAAGCTGTTGATTTTCTTTTACTGTATCTTAACTCCATCAGGGACCAACACCAGGCAGGTCCTTAACAGGCGCTATAAATATTGGAAATTAATGAGCACAGGCTTTTGCAAATAAAATGTTTTATTTTGGGAGTATCGAAAACGTAGGATCTTTTACTTCTTTTTATTTATTTATTTAATTTTTTTTACTTTTTTCAGGTAAAAGGATTTTTTCTTTTTAGTTAAAATATAATTAAATACTGGATTTTCTGCAAAAAAATTATTTTGAGAGTTATTAAACCTCCCAACTAATGAACTTGAGAACACTTGAGGGAGGCAGTGATCTGCAGCGTACTATGTGCGCTGTGGCAAAAAGTGGGTGTGGCCAACTTTTTAACAGTAGGAGGGGCTTAAGGGGAATGGTTAAAGGAGTCGTAAAGGAATTTTTTTTTTTGCTGAAATGACTGTTTACAGGGTATAGAGACATAATAGTTAACTGATTCCTTTTAAAAATGATTAAAAATACCGTATTTATCGGGGTATAGCGCGCTCCCGCGTATAGCGCGCACCCCTAAACTTGCCCTGAATTCCTGTGGAAAAAAGATTTTTTGTACTTCCAGTATTGGTGTCTTGCGCGGCGTCCATCGGCGGCCTCGTCAGGTCCGGCGTCCGTCTGCGGCTTCGGGTGTCCTCTTCGTGGGGTCCGGCGTCCTTCTGCGGCATCCTCGCGTCCTCCCCGCTCGTTTCCCGCGCCGAGTTTGAATACTGCGCCGACATATACCGAGCGCAGTACACACGTGTATCGTCGGGCAGGCTCGGCTACTCTCGCGCTGACGTCCTGTACGTCCAGGACGTCAGCGCGAGAGGAGCCGAGACTGCCCGAAGATACATGAGTGTACTGCGCTCGGTATATGCCGGCGCAGTATTCAAACTCGACGCGGGAAAGCGTGTATCGGCGTATACCGCGCACCCACGATTTTGCCCTGATTTTCAGGGCAAAATAGTGCGCGGTATACGCCGATAAATGCGGGATAAAAATCAATCATATAATGTACCTTCAGTTTCTAGTTTAGTTTTTGCATGTTGTTTCCTGCCTCTGTGCTGTACAGAGACACAGAGCCAATACAGGGCAGTGATGGTTTGGAAAACTAAACTGATTGGTGCTGTGGGGTTTTAGACACACCTCCTTGATTAGTGACCACAGAGAGAAAGCTCCCAGTACTGTGGTCATCAGGAAAGACAACCAGAAAGTGTGGAGAGAAGAATTACAGCAACATGAGAGCAAAAAACGAACAATGAGGACATGAAAACAGCACTGCATTAAGGTAAAGGAAGCTATTAAGAGAAAAAAAAAAAAATCCTTTACAAACCACTTAAGGACCGGAAGATTTCCCCCCTTAATTTGCATTTAAATCTCTTTATTGATTTTCATTTCAATTCATTTACAAAACATTCATCTTACATACATATATTATACCCCTTCAGAAACATATATTTCCCCCCTATTTCCCCCCTTAATGACCAGGCCATTTTTTGCGATACGGCACTGCGTCACTTTAAAGCGGGAGTTCACCCTAAAAAAAAAGTTTAACATTGCTATAATAAATATCCCAACAAAAAAAAAAAATTCATGAGTTTAGGCCAATATGTATTCTACATATTTTTGGTAAAAAAAATCTCAATAAGCGAATATTTATTGCTTTGCGCAAAAGTTTTAGCATCTACAAAATAGGGGATAGATTTATGGCATTTTTATTATTCTTTCTTTTTTTCTTAACTAGTAATGGCGAAAAGCTGCGATATTTAGTGGGACTGTGACATTGCGACGGACGGATCGGACACTTTTGACACATTTTTGGGAACCATGGGCCAGATTCACCAAAGAGATACGACAGCGTATCTCCTGATACGCCGTCGTATCTCTGTGATCCGCCCGTCCTAACTATGCGGCTGATTCTTAGAATCAGTTACGCATAGATAGCCCTAAGATCCGACAGGTGTAATTGAATTACACTGTCGGATCTTAAGGATGCAATTCTAGGCCGGCCGCTAGGTGGCGAGGCCATTGCGGCCGGCGTAGAATATGCAAATGAATACTTACGGCGATCCCCGAACGTCCGAACGGCCTGTCGATCTAACTGTACGTCGTTTCCGTCGAGTTGCGCCGCGTAAAATTAGGGCTTAGCCCTAGTTGTCCTAAGCCATGTTAAGTATGGCCGTCGTTCCCGCGACGAAATTTAAAAATCAACGTCGTTTGCGTAAGACCTCAGTGAATGGCGCTGGACGACATTTACGTTAACGTCTAAGCAAATGACGTCGGTGCGACGTCATTTAGCGCAATGCACGTCAGGTAATTTACCCGACGGAGCATGCGCAGTACGCTCAGCGCGGGAATGCGCCTAATTTAAATGGTGCCCGCCCCATTTGAATTGGGCGGGCTTGCGCCGAGCACATTTACGATACACCGCCACAAGTTTACAGGTAAGTGTTCTGAGAATCAGGCACTTACGCTGTAAACCTGCGGCGGTGTAACGTAAATCACATACGTTATGCTGCCCAGGAGCAACGTAATTATATGTGAATCTGGCCCTTTGACATTTATATAGCGATCAGTGCTATAAAAATGTACTGCTTACTGTGTAAATGACACGGACAGGGAAGGGGTTAACACTAAGGGGCGATCAAGGTGTTAAGTGTGTTCCTTGGGAGGTGTTTCTAACTGTGGGGGATGGGACTGACTGGAGGAGGAGAGAGATCGCTGTTCCTAATCAATAGGAACAGCAGATCTCTCTCCTCCCCTGTCAGAACGGTCTGTTTACATACACATATCCCCGATCTGACTCTCTGTGGAGCTATCGCGGGTGGCCGGTGGCTCCGGAGTCATGCCCCTTATCGCTCTTAAAGCAGCCGACGTACACCTACGACAATTCTTTCAGGAGAGCCAACCCCTCGCAGAATACTGATGGCGGCTGGTCCTTAAGCTGTTAAATAGAAGCAATACTGAATTTTCTGCTAAAATAAATTTTGAGAGTTATTATACCTCCCAACTAATGAACTTGAGAACAAGAGACACTTGAGGGAGGCAGTGACCTGTAGCGTACTATGCGCGATGTGGCAAAAAGTGGGTGTTGCCAAATTGTTAACAGTAGGAGGGGCTTAAGGGGCATGGTTGAACAAAACCGGGGCTTCCTTGTATCCATAAAACATGCTTTGATTGCTGTGCCACAAGTAAAAGTCTCACAGACACATATAAACTCCTGCACAATCATTTAAAAAAGCTTCCATTATATATGGTTTTGCAAACACTGAAAATAGACCATATTGAAAGAACAGCATATGGGATTTTAAAGGTGCTAGAGATAATAGTCAATACGACATATTAATAAAATATTTTTATATTTTAACAGCAATTAAAAAACTGATAAATACTATTCATTGGCTGTTACAGGCATAAATCTAATACCCAACATGTAACAGTGATGGATTGTATACAGTTGAAAGTAGCATCCATTTTTGTTTGACAGTTTTGCCTTTAAAGGCTTCATCAGGACTGGACGCGAAGGGATACTTTAACAACTTCCATACAGGGCACTTATACACCCTCCTGCCCAGACCAATTTTTAGCTTTCAGCTATCAGCTATCAGCGCTGTTGCAGTTTGAATGACAATTGCGCGGTCGCGCTACACTGTACCCAAACAAAATTTTTATCATTTTGTACCCACAAATAGAGCTTTCTTTTGGTGTTATTTGATCACCTCTGGGATTTTTATTTTCTGCAAAAAAAAATAAGAAAATTACCGAAAATTTTGAAAAAAAAAATTTTTTTTTGTTTGTTATAAAACATTGTAAATACGTACGTTTTCTCCTTCACTGATGGTACTGCACTGACGGGCACCGATAAGGCGGCACTGATGGGAACCGATGAGGTGGCACTGAAGTGGTGGCATTGATGGGCACTGATGATGGGCACTAATATGTGGCACTGATAGGCAGCATGGATGGGTACGGATAGGCGGCATGGATGGGCATGGATAGGCGGAGCGGATGGGCACGCATAGGCGGCGTGGATGGGCACAGTTAGGTGGCACGGATGGGCACGGATAGGTGGCATGGATGGGCACTGATAGGCGGCATTGGATGGGCACTGATAGGTGGCACGAATGGGCATAGATGGGCACTGATAGGTGGCACTAACGTATGTGTTGTACTAATGGATGCCAATCAGTGCCTGCCAATCAGTGATGCCCATTGTGGGCACTGATTGGCATCCATTGCGGGCACTGATTGGCATCCATTATTTCTGTCATTGTCATCCCTGGTGGTCTAGGGTGGCATTCCTGTGTTTTGCATCCCTGGTGGTCTAGTGGCATCCCTGGTGGTCCAGTGTGGGCATCCTCGGGGGGGCTGTGCTGATAATCGATCAGCACAAGCCCCCCGTCAGAGGAGCAGCCGATCGGCTCTCCTCTACTCGCGTCTGACAGACGCGAGTGAGGAAAAGCCGATTACCGGCTTTTCCTGTTTACATCGTGATCACCCGTGATCCGTCAGAGACTCTTTACCTAGATCAGTGTTGCGGGGTGTCAGACTGACACCCTGCAACAACGATCGCCGCGATGCGTGCCCCGGGGGCGCGCAGCGGCTCAATATCCTGAGGACGTCATATGACGTCCACTCAGGATATTAAAATCACTTTGCCGACGTCTTTTTGCATAAGGCAGGCGGGCAAGTGGTTAAATAATTTTTCAAAAGATATCCGGCTTTAGATGTAAGGAAAAAGAAACAATACACATAAATATACATATTATTTTGCGACCAAAATATACATTGCAAATACTGGTAAGGCATGCATGTGAAAAAAGAAAGAAGGAAGAAAAAAAAAAATGCAGGAAGATATAGATCGAATGCAATCTTCCTCATGAGCTCCCTACCTCATAGAGATACGGAGGTCACTACAATGGAACCAATCCTCTCCTGGTCTCTGTGTGTGCAAATCGTTCACCTCGAAATAGACAGAGAGCTAACACTTTGTCTGAACCTTACAGAAGGGATTATAGGTGTAAATAGTGCGCTTATTCAATTAACATACCATAAGTGTATATACCTTAGTATATATAGTGATCAATCAACCACAAAAAAAAATCAACCTTCAATAAATGTAAATATGAAAAAATGAAAAAAAATATATACTGTATTTATTGGTGTATAACACTCACTTTTTTACCCTGAAAATGGAGGGTAAAGTGTGCCTGCGTGTTATACGCACGGGGCCGTGGAAAGTTTTTTTCCTGAAACTTCCCTCTTAAAGTTAGGGTGCGTGTTATAAACCTGTGCGTGTTATACGCCGATAAATACGGTATATAAATAAGAAAAAACGTTCAAGTGCAAAAACAATTAGTTCCAGTCCATAACGTGAATAGACATCAACCATATCGAGTGAAGAGAAACCACCACCAATAGATGAAATGGGCGCTCACCTCAGGTAATGACCATAAGGTCACGTGACTTCCTTCCCCTGAGGAAGTCACGTGACCAGTGACGCAACGTGTCCGGTGGAGCCTGTGACGTCACTTCCTGTGTCTACAATGTAAGGAACTGCGTGAGGAGGCGATATGTTTCTCCTGCATATCGTCACATCGGATGGTGTTTTACTGTAATGTAAGCAGATATTTATTAAATGTACTACATGTTACTGGCTATACTGCGCTACAGTGTACTTCTGCTCTTTCTGAGTATTTGCGGACCGTGAATCGTGGACTTAGAGAATCACAGCAGAGTCGTGCAGCTTATTGCCCAGCAGATATCCTCTTGATTACCAAAAGATTTGTTTGACCTTATGGTCATTACCTGAGGTGAGCGGCCATTTCATCTATTGGTGACGGTGGATGCAATATTTCTTCACTGGATTCATTTAGTTTTCTCTTCACTCGATATGGTTGATGTCTAATCACGTTATGGACTGCAACAATATTTTTTATTTTTCATTTTTCATATTTACATTTATTGAAAGTTGATGTTTTTTTGTGTTTGATTGATCACTATTAGGTAGATTCACAAAGAGTTAGGCCGGCTTATCAGTAGATAAGCCGACCTAACTCAGAATCTTATGTTTAAGCGTATGCTCAAACAGAGATACGCTTAAACATATCTAAGATACGACGGCTTGCGCCGTCCTATCTTAGATTGCAATATTTTGGATGGCCGCTAGGTGGCGCTTCCATTGCGGTCGGCGTAGAATATGTAAATGAGGAGATACGCCGATTCACGAACGTACGCCCGGCCGACGCAGTACTTTTACGCCGTTTACGTAAGAGATAGGCCGCGTAAAGTTAGAGCTAGGCCCTAGTTGGAATAGTAATGTCAAGTATGGCCGCCGTTCCCGCGTAGAAATTCAAAATTTTTACGTTGTTTGCGTAAGTCGTCCGTGAATCGGGATTTACGTTGTTTACGTCCACGTCAAAATCAATAGGCCCGTACAACGTACTTAGCCGCAATGCACACTGGGAAATGTAGGCGCCCGGCGCATGCGCAGTAAAAAAAAACGTGAAAAACGCAAGGTCAAGCACCATTAACATAAAACATGCCCCCCTCAAACAGATTTGAATTAGGCGCCCTTGCGCCCACCGATTTAGGCTACGCCACCGTAACTTAGCAGGTAAGTACATTGTGAATCATGTACTTGCCTAGCTAACTTACGGCGACGAAGTCTAAACACACTAAGCTACGCCGCCGTAACTGTAGGCACTTCTCTCTGAATCTACCTAACTGTATACTTATGGTGTGTTAATTGAATAAGCGCACCATTTACACCTATTATCCATTTTGCAGCTAGTGTTGGAGTTCACTAATTAATGGTAGCAGCTGTTCGTTTCATTTTCTATTTTAGTTAATTTCATGGAACGCGCAAGTATACTATTATTCACTTGGTTCTACCTTACGGAAGAACTTCATTAACCCCTTGGAGCCGGCCCTTTAAGTTTAGAATGCCAGAAAGGCATGACAAGGCTTATGGTCATGTGACATGTGACAGACAATCAAGGCGGTCACATGATCAGAAAGCTCCCAATCGAAAGCAGCGTTCAAAAGCATTCCGTTAGCCATCATTAACTGTGCAAGGAGCACGCAGGGTACATGTTCTCAGCGCAGCTTTATTTGCACTAAGGCACGCAAATATGCGGCCGCTCCGCGCCAAGAGGTTCAAATTATCTCCTAGCCAATCCCCCTCGCCACACCCCCCCCCCCAGCACAAATCCTCATTTCCCACCAATACCTCCACCATCCCCCTCCCAGCATAAGGAGGTGTGTGTAATGTAAAGGTGTCCAGAGGTATGGGGGGCTGTGTAATGTAAAGGCTCCAGTGGTGTGGGGTGGGCTATGTAATTCAAAGGGGTCCAGAGGTGTAGGGGTAATGTAAAGGGTCCAGAGGTGTAGGATAGCTGTGTAATGTAAATGATTCCAGAGGAGTAGGGGTGTTGTTTAAAGTAAAGGAGTGCAGATAGGTGTAGGGGGGGCTGTGTAATGTAAAGGGGTCCGAAGGTGTGGGGGCTGTGCAATGTGAAGGGGTCCAGAGGTGTGGGGGGCTGTGTAATGTTAAGGGGTCCAGAGGTACAGAGCTATGTAATGTAAAGTGGTCCAGAGGTGTGGGGGCTGTGTAATGTAATGGAATCCAGAGGTGTGGGGGCTGTGTAATGTAATGGAATCCAGAGGTGTGGGGGCTGTGTAATGTGAAGGGGCCCACAGGTATGGGGGCTGTGTAAAGGGAAGGAGTCCAGAGGTGTGGGGGGCTGTGTAATGTAAAGGGGTCCAGAGGTACAGAGCTATGTTATGTAAAGTGGTCCAGAGGTGCGGGGGGCTGTGTAATGTGAAGGGGTCTAGAGGTATGAGGGCTGTGTAATGTGAAAAGGTCCAGAGGTATGGGGGCTGTAATGTAAAGGGGTCCAGAGGTACAGAGCTATGTAATGGAAAGTGGTCCAGAGGTGTGGGGGCTGTGTAATGTAATGGAATCCAGAGGTGTGGGGGCTGTGTAATGTAATGGAATCCAGAGGTGTGGGGGCTGTGTAATGTGAAGGGGCCCACAGGTATGGGGGCTGTGTAAAGGGAAGGAGTCCAGAGGTGTGGGGGGCTGTGTAATGTAAAGGGGTCCAGAGGTACAGAGCTATGTTATGTAAAGTGGTCCAGAGGTGTGGGGGCTGTGTAATGTAATGGAATCCAGAGGTGTGGGGGCTGTGTAATGTGAAGGGGTCCAGAGGTGCGGGGGCTGTGTAATGTGAAGGGGTCTAGAGGTATGAGGGCTGTGTAATGTGAAAAGGTCCAGAGGTATGGGGGCTGTGTAATCTAAAGGGGTCCAGAGGTGTGGACCTGTGTAATATAAAGTGGTCCAGAGGTGTGGGGGCTGTGTAACGTGAAGGGGCCCACAGGTATGGGGGGCTGTGTAAAGGGAAGGAGTCCAGAGGTATGGGGGGTGTGTAATGTAAAGGGGTCCAGAGGTGAGGGGGCTGTGTAATGTAAAGGGGTCCAGAGGTATGGGGGCTGTGTAATGTGAAGGGGTCCAGACGTGTGGGTGCTGTGTAATGTTAAGGGGTCCAGAGGTATAGGGGCCGTGTAATGTAAAGTGGTCCAGAAGTGAGGGGGCTGTGTAATGTAAAGGGGGTCTTCCTACATTTTTCCCACAGTTATAGCTGCAGTTCTATAGATTTCTATTAGGTTGCACGTTTTCTGCATTTTCTGAAAGGCTACCAAAATTCCTGCATGCTGCATCTTTGGCACACTTGTAGAAAACCATGACACCATGTTTTATCGCACCAGGTGACACCAACTCTAGTGATGCCACAGGCAGTAGCACATAGTAAGTGTGTCACTGCCAGTTACATGTATTTTTTGTCTGGCGCCGGCCGCCCAATGACAATCCTCGGGTCAGTCAGTGACGATTTTTGCAGAGGAGGAGGAGGGGCCTAGCTGCCCAGGGGAGCAGAGGGAGAAGAATTATTCTGGGTTCCAGCCCCCAGTTCGCAGAGGCGCTATATGTGACAGTACGCCACTTGGGGAAAGGGGGGCACCAGATATACGATCTTTTTATTTATTTTTAAAGCCTATGGCGTGTGAACACACCCAAAAAAAACTGCCCTGGGTGCCAAATGCTCTAGGTACGCCCCTGTGAGGGGGGGCTCTGCCGGACTTACTGCGTCTTCTAATGAATACTGATCACAGCTGAATGGCAGCTGAAGACATCAAATGTGACCCCAAATGTGACCCCACAACAAAACAGCGAACAAGCTATACAGGGCCGGATTCAGATAGGTTACGCGGATCTAAAGATCCTTTAACCTATCTGATTTACGATCCGCCGCCGCAAGTTTTTGAGGCGAGTGCTTAATTCAGAAAGCACTTGCCTCAAAACTTGCGGCGGCGTATCGTAAATCCCCCGGCGGAATTCAAATTCCGCGGCTAGGGGGCGTGTCCTATTTAAATTAGGCGCGTCCCCGCGCCGATCGAACAGCGCATGCGCCGTCCGCAAATTTTCCCAGCGTGCATTGCTCCAAATGACGTCGCAAGGATGTCATTGGTTTCGACGTTAACGCAAATTACGTCCGGCCGTATTCGCGAACGACTTACGCAAACAACGTAAAAAATGTGAAACTCGGCGCGGGAACGACGGCCATACTTAACATAGGAGACGCCGCACTTACCCCTGCTATAGCAGGGGTAACTTTCCGCCGGAAAAAAAACCTAACGCAAACGACGTAAAAAAAAAAGCGCTGGGCGGTAGTTCGTTTCTGAATCGGCGTAAATGCTCATTAGCATATTCGACGCGTAAAAGATATGGAAGCGCCACCTAGCGGCCGGCCTGGAATTGCAGCCTAAGATCCGACGGTGTAAGTCACTTACACCTGTCGGATCTTAGGCATATCTATGCGTAACCTGATTCCATGAATCACGCGCATAGATACGACAGCCGGACTCAGAGGGCCAGATTCACAGCAGTAATACGCCGGCGTATTTTCAAATTTGCCGCGTCGTATCTTGATTTGGAATCCTCAAACCAAGATACGACGGCTTTTGGCATAGATCCGACAGGCGTACGGCTTCGTACGCCTTCGGATCGTAGGTGTAATTTTCCGGCGGCCGCTGGGTGGAGTTTGCGTCGTTTTCCAGCGTCGGGTATGCAAATTAGCTGTTTACGGCGATCCACGAAGGTACGCGCGTTCGTCGCATTCTCTTACGTCGTCGCTAGTTGGTTTTTCCCGTCGCAAACATAAGCCTGCTTTTTCATGGCTTACATTTAGACCAGCCATGTTAAAGTATGGCCGTCGTTCCCGCGTCAAATTTTTTGCATAAGACGTCCGGGAATACGTAACGCACGTCGCCGTTCAAAAAATACGTCGGGGCGCCGTAATTTTGCGCAAAGCAGGGCGGGAAATTTTCACACGGAGCATGCGCAGAACACAGTGGCGAGATTATCTAGATCAAGTAAATCTAAAAAAATAAGACTTAATTTTTTTAGACCTGAATCTGAACAACCGCCCCCCTCCCCTCCTCCCCCCCCCATCCCCAACCTCATAAACATAAAGCAGAAATCCTCATCTAAGCCCTAACAATTTAAGACAACGTATTTGCATATCTCAATCTGTCCCGTCATAACAGTTTATGCAAAAATCCTCATTATGAACGCAGCGACACCGCAAATTAAAATACAATATAATTGCGTTCCGCTGCACTTCTTCAAACTCGGACGCTTTACACAGTAGGAATGATTAGCGAGATCTCTTATCTGTTCTTTGTGTTTCGTTCGTTTGTTTTACCAAGCATGTTAAATTAACACTAAATGGAAACAGATGAAATGAAAAAACAAAACAGAAAGAGAATAAAAAAGGGGGGGGGGGGGATTATTTTTTTTCTGAACGAATGAGGGTCTGCGTCAGACGGACACACAATAAGTTGGTGTGTGTTTCAGGGTAAGGCTCTGCATCTCATCACAGCGGCCTGCCGTATCCGAGATGACACAGTAGCCCCAGGGGCATTTGCTGCGCAGCGTTCGCTAAATACATAGGTAGACCTTGTGTAGTAGATTCGTGCCATTTGTTGGATTTCTTTTAAGGAATTTTAAAAATGTACTTACTTTTTTTTTGTTGCAATTACCATTTTTTTTACCCAATATGTTTTTGTTGTTTTAGTTTTTAAAGTAGACAATAACCCTAACTGAATGACATACACTATATTGTCAAAAGTATTGGGACGCCTGCCTTTACACGCACATGGGCCCGGATTCTTGTACGAGTTACGCCGGCGTATCTCCAGATACGCCGGCGTAACTCTGAGTCTGAGCCGTCGTATCTTGGCGCCTGATTCAAAGAATCAGATACGCCAAAATTTCACTAAGATACGACCAGCGTAAGTCTCTTACGCCGTCGTATCTTAACTGCATATTTACGCTGGCCGCTAGGGGCGTGTACGCTGATTTACGCCTAGAAATATGTAAATCAGCCAGATACGCCAATTCACGAACGTACCCCCGGCCGACGCAGTACAGATACGCCATTTACGTTAGGCTTTTCCCGGCGTAAAGTTACCCCTGCTATATGAGGCGTAGATGAGGCGTACCAATGTTAAGTATGGACGTCGTTCCCGCGTTGAATTTTGTAAATTTTACGTTGTTTGCGTTAGTCGTCCGTGAATGCGTCATTTACGTTCACGTCAAAAGCATTGGCTTCTTGCGGGTCATTTACGTGGGGTCACATAAAATTTACATAACACACGCCCACATCTTCCACATTTGAATTAGGCGGGCTTACGCCGGCCTATTTACGCTACGCCGCCGCAACTTTGGTTTGAGAATACGGCACTTGCCTGTCAAAGTTGCGGAGGCGTAACGTAAATAGGATACGTTACGCCCGCACAAAGATGCGTGCTTCTACGTGAATCCGGGCCATGAACTTTAACCACTTAAAGACCCCTTCACGCCGATATACATCGGCAGAATGGCTCGGCTGGGTACAATCGCGTACCCGTACGTGATTCCTTAAGCCCACCCGGTCCGAAGCTCCCTGACCGCGCCCGCGGGACCGATCGCCGATGGTGTCCAGCGATCGGTCACCGGAGCTGAAGAACGGGGAGAGGTGTGTGTAAACACACCTTCCCTGTTCTTCATGAGGCAGTGTCATTGATCGTCTGTTCCCTGATATAGGGAAAGACAATCAATGACGTCACACGTCCAGCCCCGTCCCCCTACAGTTAGAAACACATATGAGGTCACACCTAACCCCTACAGCGCCCCCTAGTGGTTAACTTCTAAACTGCAATTGTCATTTTCACAGTAAACAATGCATTTGTGAGATCTAGATATAAATAGAGAATTTAAACCCAAACAGTAACAGACACAACCGAAGGGAGGTGGGGCGGGGGGAGGGTTAGGTCTTGGGGGGGGGGGGACAAAAGACGAAAGAGTAGTAACCCAGGGGCGGGATTCTCTCTGTACGTAAAGAGGGTCATAATTAAAAATGTACATTTAAAAGTGATCTCTTTTGGTAAATAGTTGAAAGGAAAAAAAAAAAAACATTATTTAAAAATGAAAAAAAAAAAAAAGAGGTAAATAATTTGATAAACCACAAGTGATGCGAGACCACAGAGGAGATGTGAAGGGCGGAGCTACTGTGATCACGTCTCGCTGTCCCGCTGCCAGGTTGAGTCTGATGTGAAAAAAAACAATGCATTTTTATAGCACTTTTTGCTGTGAAAATTACAATGGTCCCAAAAATGTGTCAAAATTGTCCGATGTGTCCGCCATAATGTCACAGTCACGAAAAAAATTGCTGATCGCCGCCATTAGTAGTAAAAAAATTATTAATAAAAATGCAATAAAACTATCCCTTATTTTGTAAACGCTATAAATTTTGCGCAAACCAATCGATAAACGCTTATTGCGATTTTTTTTTACCAAAAATAGGTAGAAGAATACGTATCAGCCTAAACTGAGGGGGAAAAAAAGGGGGATATTTATTATAGCAAAAAGTAAAAAATATTGCATTTTTTTCAAAATTGATGCTCTATTTTTGTTTATAGCGAAAAAAATAAAAACCGCAGAGGTGATCAATTACTACCAAAAGAAAGCTCTATTTGTGGGAAAAAAAGGACGCCAATTTTGTTTGGGAGCCACGTCGCACGACCGCGCAATTGTCAGTTTAAGCGGCGCAGTGCCGAATAGCAAAAAGGGGCCAGGTCCTTTACCTGCATAATGGTCCGGGTCTTAACTGGTTAATGGATTCCCAGTCTTAAGCCTCGTACACACGCTCGGTTTTCTCAACAAGAACCAGAAAGAAAATTGCTGGCAGAGATTTCTTGCTGAGTAAACCGAGCGTGAGTACGAGGCTTTGAGGTTTCTCGACAAGAAAACTGCCCAGAAAACATGTTCTCTATTTTCTCGTTGTGAGATTCTCTGCAGTTTTCCTGCCGAGAAACCCGAGGGTGTGTATTCTTACCTGGTCACCGTGGAAACCCGCGCATGCTCGAAATGACTTTGACGAATGCACGGTAGCTTCCTAGGCATAGGTAGGGTGCAGCAAGACGGCATCGAATGTGACGAGCCCATGCTTGTCGTATGCGATGACGTCACCGCGTTCTTGCCTTTCAAGAGAACCGCGGTTCTTTTGAAAGGAGAGTCTGTACACTCGGGCGGCAAGAGATTCTTGCCAAGAATCTCGTCAGGAAAAACAATGTTTTTTTCCTCACGAGATTCTGGCCCGTGTGTATGAGGCTTAAGTCCGTAGGGTTCAATATTGAGTTGGCCCAACCTTATTTATTAAAGGACAACTTCAAGGTAAAATTGTTCTTTAAATATACCTTTACATAAAGACTTGTGTCTGGTGCTGAGCTGCAACTAATGTTTCTTTTGATTAAAACCCCTTTTTATTACGGGGAACAATGGTTGGTCATTTTTATCTACATCCGATATTAACGGAAAAAGGGTAACACGACTGCTTACATAACAAAGCTACATGTGGCAAACCATTTTAACCACTTCCTTACTGGGCACTTAAACCCCTTCCTGACCAGAGGACTTTTTGCGATTCGGCACTGCGTCGCTTTAACTGACAATTGCGCGGTCGTGCGACGTGGCTCCCAAACAAAATTAACGTCCTTTTTTCCCCACAAATAGAGCTTTCTTTTGGTGGTATTTGATCACCTCTGCGGTTTTTATTTTTTGCGCTATAAACAAAAATAGAGCGACAATTTTGAAAAAAAAAATATATATTTTTACTTGTTGCTATAATAAATAGCTCAATTTTTTTTTTTTTTACGTTTTTTTTTTATCCTCAGTCTAGGCCGATACGTATTCTACATATTTTTAGTAAAAAAAAAAAAAAAAATCGCAATAAGCGACTGGTTTGCGCAAAAGTTATAGCGCCTACAAAATAAGGGACAGAATTATTATTTTATTTTTATTTATTTTTTACTAGAAATGGCGGCGATCTGCGATTTTTATTGGGACTGCGACGTTATGGCGGACACATCGGACACTTTTGACACATTTTTGGCGCCATTCACATTTATACTGCAATCAGTGCTATAAATATGCACTAATTACTGTATACATTTTTTTTTTTACTAGAAAGGGCGGCGATCTGCGATTTTTATTGGGACTGCGACGTTATGGCGGACACATCGGACACTTTTGACACATTTTTGGCGCCATTCACATTTATACTGCAATCAGTGCTATAAATATGCACTAATTACTGTATAAATGTGACTGGCAGGGAAGGGGTTAACACTAGGGGGTGAGGAAGGGGTTAAATGTGTGTCCTATATCGTGTTCTAACTGTGGGGGAAGGGGGGTGACTGGGGGGGGTGACCGATCTGTGTCTCTATGTACAAGAGACACAGATCGGTCTCCTCTCTCCCCTGACAGCACCGCTGTCTGCGAGAGCCGGGAATGAGAGATGATCTCATATGTAAACATATGAGATCATCTCTCATTGGCCGCACAGATCGCCTAGGAAACGGCCGCTCCGATTGGCGGTTCACGGCGATCTGTGACTGGCTGTGTCCAAGGGACACGGCCAGCACAGCAGTTCCCCGCTGCGCGCTCGGGAGCGCGCGCGGGGAACGTGCAAAGGGGCGGCCGTAAAAAGATGGCCTGTTAGAGATTGGGAGCCGCGCTGAGGCCGTACAAAGTCGTACGGCCGTCAGCTAGTGGTTAAATCTACTAGATGCACGTCAGATAAAGGTGGAAGGAGTTTTATATTAGCACACAGGGCGTCACCCTAATGAAATACACTATATTACCAAAAGTATTGGGACACCAACCTTTACACGCACATGAACTTTAATGGCATCCCAGTCTTAGTCCGTAGGGCATAGCTCCCAACTGTCCCTGATTTCGACGGACTGTCCCTGATTTGGAGCAATGTCCCTCTGTCCCTCTTTCCTCCTCATTTTGGTCTAATCTATATAGTTGGATATAAAATGCACTTATTATCTATCAAAAAGTGTTTCCCAGTGCTAAACCTTTCATCTGATTTCTAAATGGCTGCATTTATAAATTCCAAAAGCCGAAATAAAGGATTAGAAGTGGTAAAAAAAAAAGCAATTGTGGATTTAACCAATCTTGTTTTTTTTTTTTGTACAATTCTCCTTTAAGGGGGTGTGTCTTAAAAGGAAAACGGCAAACAACAACCCCCAACAGCAGAACCCCCCCCCAGTTTTGCCAACCTACCAGATTGAAATTTACTGACAAACCAGCCAAAATGTACTGGCACAGCCAAGTTTTTACTGGCATTTCCAAAAGATAAAAAAAATGCATTTTAAGTGCAAATTTCAGTATTTAGGCTACAAACAAGTACAATATGCAATTAGCAATGTGATTTTAGATACATAATAATGTAAACTCTGATCTTCTGGGAGAGCCTACAGCCAAGCAATTCTGTGTTACCTTCCCCTTTTCTTGCCAAAATAAAAGTGCATAGAACCAATTGTGGCAGAGGTGGGAATATATGGATTATCTGAATCCATTCTTCCAGAAGCACATTTGAGGCCTGGCTCGCAGTCTTCGCTTTAATTCATTCCAAAGGTGTTCTATCGGGTTGAGATCAGGAATCTGTGCAGTCCAGTCAAGTTCCTCCACCTCAAGCTCGCTCATACATGTCTTTATGGACCTTGCTTTGTGCACTGGTCCAAATCATTTGGTGGAGGGGGATTATGGTGTGGGGTTGTTTTTCAGGGGTTGGGCTTGGTCTCTTAGTTACAGTGAAGGGAATTCTTAAAGCGGAGTTTCCGCCCAATTTTTTTTTTTTAAAGCTGGCAGCTACAAATACTGCAGCTGCTGACTTTTAAAAAATGGACACTTACCTGTCCAGCGCACCCGCGATGTCGGCACCCGAGGACGAGCAATCGCTCGTTCCTCGGCTGCACCAGCCGCCATCCTCGGTTAGGGAATCAGAAAGAGAAACGCTGTGGCTTCACTGCCCGGTTCCCTACTGTGCATGCACGAGTAGAGAGCCGTGCCATCACTGGTCCCCGCTCTCTCCTGGGAACAGTGTGTTTCCCAGAAGACAGCGGGGGGCTGTGGGTAGAGGCGTGTCTGTCGCAGTGCCGTATTCCCGGAAGTGGGTGCAAATACCTGTTTTAGACAGGTATCTGCACCCCCTCCCCCTGAAAGGTGCCAAATGTGACACCAGAGGAGGGGGGAGGGTTCCGAAAAGCGGAAGCTCCATTTTTGGGTGGAGCTCCGCTTTAAGGTGTGAGAATACCAAGACATTTTGAACAATTTAATGCTTCCAATTTTATGGGCACAATTTGGCGATGGCCCCTTCCTGTTCCAACATGACTGTGCACCAGTGCACAAAGCAAGCTCCATATAGACATGGAAGAGCGAGTTTAAGGACTGGCCTGCACAGAGTTCTGACCTCAACCTGATAGAACACCTTTGGGATGAATTGGAGTGGAGACTGCAAGCCAGGTCTTCTCATCCAAAGTCAGTACCTGACCTCACAAATGCTGTTCTGGAAGAATGGTCAAATATTCCCATAGACACACTCCTAAACCTTGTGGACGGCCTTCCCAGAAGAGTTGAAGCTGTTATAGCTGCAAAGGGTGGGCCAACTCAATATTGAACCCTACGGACTAAGACTGGAATGCCATTAAAGTTCATGTGCGTGTAAAGGCAGGCGTCCCAATACTTTTGTAAATATAGGGCCAGATTCACGAAGAATTGCGGTGGCGTAACGTATCGTAGATACGTTACACCGCCGCAAGTTTTCATCGCAAGTGCCTGATTCACCAAGCACTTGCAATGAAAATATACGCCAGCGGCCTCCGGCGCAAGGCGGGCCTACCGTGCATGCTCCCTTTCCGAACTCCCGCCGTGCTTTGCGCGCCGTGACGTAATTTTTCCGAACGGCGACGCGCGTAGCGTAATTCTGTATTCCCGGACGGCTTACGCAAACGTCGTTATTTTTTAAATTTCGACGCGGGAACGACAGCCATACTTTATACAGCACATACGTGTGCTGTGTAAAGTTAAGGCACCAAAAAAAAAGACTAACTTTGCAATGGGAAACTAGACTAGCGGCGACGTAGCGAACGCAAAAATCCGTCGGGAATCGCCGTAATTCCTAATTTGCATACCCGACGCTGGTTTACGACGCAAACTCCCCCCAGCGGCGGCCGTGGTACTGCATCCTAAGATCCGACAGTGTAAAACAATTACACCTGTCGGATCTAGGGGCTATCTATGTGTAACTGATTCTGTGAATCAGTCGCATAGATAGAAACAGAGATACGACGGCGTATCAGGAGATACGCTGTCCTATCTCCACTGTGAATCTGGCCCACTGTGTATATAGGTATGAGCCAACCTGCATGGGTTTGGTTCAAAAAATGTTTTGGTAATTTGCATGGAACCCAATTGTAGTCTATTGGGGGAATATGTTATTGTTAATTTATGGCCACCTGTAAGGCATGTAATCAAGCTATTGCCCAAAAAAATGCACAGAAAGCCAGGTATTGCCATGGGGAATAGGTACCGATCCCAAAATTACAAAACAAAAAATAATCTCTCCCTGGATTTTCAGCTCTCCATAACAGAATGGCTGCTGTGAGGTCACCCTTTTATTGGATCACCTGACCATGGCCAAAGCTATGCACTGCATTAGTGATGAGCTCAGGCATGTTTGGATCCGAATTCGAATCTACCTGAGCAAGCTCACCAGTAAGCTGTCACTGTACTGGGCCAAACTTCTGCAACCAGGACATTCCTTGCCCTTCAGCCAGGCCCGGATTTACTCCCTTTGCTGCACCAAGGCCGGGTCCTTGAATACCGCCCCCCCCCCCCCCCAAGGTCCTCCCCATCTCTATACACAATACAGGCCTCTTTCACTCTATGCTTCTCCCTAACACTATAGTCAATGCCAAGTTCCTCCCCTTTACACCTATAAATTATGTTATTGGTCTCTATTTAAGCTCCTCCCATAAGCATAACAGACATCTGTCCCTAACTTCCAAGCCCCTCCCCTGTCACCATAATGAATATCAAGCCCCTCCCCTATCATTATAGTGAATGACAAGCTCCTCATCTGACTCTAGAACCCTCCCCTATATTAACACCCATATTTCAGGCTATTTCTCCCACACTAGTTCCCTCCCATAAATACAGAAAGGCCCCTCATCCTCCTCCAAGCCCCGCCTCCTCTCACTCTCCAGGACACCAATGGCGGCACACACCTGCTGCAGACACTCGGTGACTTTGTTCATATAATCCTCTCCTGTCACTTGTACGGAGTGAACGGGAAGTCCACTGGGATTCCGGCCACTTGAATCTGAGGCATGTCTGCTCCTCACACCCCCCGGGGGCGTAGCTCGCCTCTTGCCTCAGCTTCACAATACCCGCCCATACGTCTGCGCTTAGACACTGCCCTGACGGGTCAGTATTTGGCGCATTATAAATCTATTAAATAAATCAATCAATCAATCAATCATGACGTCAGTGGGACACCCACGTCCCGTCCACTGGTGACGTCACGCTCTCCACCTTCCTGGTAGAAACAGAGGAAAGCGGCGGGGCGGAGCTGTGGGCCGGGCGGATGGGATGGAAGGGGTCGTGACGGTTCGGGGGACACAAAATCAGGTGCTGGGGAGGCAGAAAGCAGCCAGGAAAAGAGGTGCCGCGGCGCCGCCCCTGCATTCACTGCCGCCCCAAGGCCTGGCCTCGGTGGCCTTGTCTGGAATCCAGCCCTGCCTGCAGCCACACATCTACAAGGGGCTACGAGGCGAGAGATGCTTGGCCACATTGGATCGGCCCAGTACAGTGACAGCTTCCTGGCTAAATTGCTCAGGTAGGTTCGGACTAGGATCCAAACACACCTGAGCTCACTACTTATAGAGCCGTCTTGTTTTTCTATGCAGACTAATCGGTGGCTTTTTTTCCCAGTTTTGTTAGCCAGAGGAATCGTGAGAAATTACGTTTTTTTTTTCTTAGATAAGAGGAAAATGGACGAAGCAGAGTAATTGTGAATGGAATTGATACGTCTGCTTGATAACAATAACTGTCATTGCCTTACATGGAAGATGTGCCCCAGGGACAGAGCAGAACAAAGGAGCCTACTGAGGTCCAGAGGAAGCCATGAGCGCTCTCTCATCTCCAAGGCACCAGCCGAGCTTGTCTCGTACACAGATCCCGAGGATAACTCCAGAAAAGAATTCCTACTTCCTTTTAACACTTTGTTTCTCAGAGACTTAATCGTTACAGAATCACAGTCATCCTTGTAGTGAAACTGAGTTCTTCCTTGGTAGGAAATCGCTTGCTTCCTAAAGTCATCCATTCCAAGCCTACGTTGTCTGTGATATAGAAAGCCACATATTGGGACCACATGGTCCTCCTGTTCACTAAACTGTGATTAACCCCTTCCTGCCGAGCGTACACATATATGCGTCCTCGGCTTTCGGGGGTTATGCCGGGATGATGCCCACAGCTGCAGGTATCATCCCGCCGGCTCTAAACAACGGTACCGGGATGATCCCGGTACCGTTGTTTAGAGCCGGCGATTGGCTATCCAGGCATAACAAACTATGCAGCTAAAAGCTGCTTGGCTGTTATGTCGGAGGAGCGGGTGGGGACATCCCCCCTCCCGCTGCTCTGACCGGGCCTCCCGTCCCACCAGGAGACCCGATTCACGATACAGCATTTCAGGTGCCTTGTGTCACCGACTTTATTCCAGTCTCCTGAATGTAAACACGGAAGCGACGTCACAACGTCACTTCCGGTTTACTCGGCTGCCAGTGGCGCCAGATTTAAAAAAGTATTCAGTATTCAGAATCGGCGTTTTTGGCAATCTGAATACTTTGAAGTGTAAAGGAGGGATTTGGGTGTATTTTAGACCCCCGATCCCTCCATAAAGAGTAACTGTCACCACCTATTAATGTCACAAGGGATGTTTACATTAAAGTGATACATTTTTTATTAATTTTTTTAAAGCGACCCTGTCCCTGCAAGCTCGCGCAGCAAAGAAAACGGAAGTTTTACCCACATGTAAACTGTGTTTAAATCACACATGTGAGGTATCATCGAGCAAGAGCAATAATTCTAGAACTAGACCTCCCCATAAAAAATTTTTTAAAGTGTCGCCTATGGAGATTTTTAGGTACTGCTGTTTGTCGCCATTCCACAAGTGCGTGCAATTACAAAGCGTGACATCTTTGGTATCTATTTACTCGACGTAACATCATCTTTCACATTATATGAAAAAATTGGGCTTTTCGTTCTTTTTAAAATCCAAAAAGTTGCATTTAAAACACAGCTGCACAAATTCAGTATGACATAAAATATTGAAACAATCGCCATTTTATTCTCTAGGTTCCCTGCTAAAAATATATATATAGGGGCAGATTCAGAAAGATCGGCGTAATTTTCGGCGGGCGTAGCGCATATGAGATGCGATACGCCCGCCAAAAATTACACCGTAACTTAGAGAGGCGAGTACCGTATTCAGAAAGAACTTGCGCTCTAAGTTACTGCGGCGTAGTGTAAATGGGCCGGCGTAAGCCCGCCTAATTCAAATTATCAAGGCAGTGGGCGTGTTGTATTACAATGAGCCATGACCTCATGTAAATGAGGGCCCGAACGAACGGTGCATGTGCGCGCATGCTCAGAGTCACGTCGCAAATACTCCCTAAGATACGTCGGCTCAATGCTTTGTCGACGTGAACGTAACCTACGCCCATCCCCATTCACGTACGACTTACGCAAACGACGTAAAATAGACGCTGTTCCGACGTTTCCGACGTCCATACCTTAACATGACTTACCCCTGCTTTATGAGGGGTAAACTTACGCCGGACAAACGCCTTACGTAAACGGCGTAGCTAAATCCGACGGGCGCAAGTACGTTTCTGAATCAGCGTATCTAGCTCATTTGCATATTCTACGTGTAAATCAACGGAAGCGCCCCTAGCGGCAACCGTAAACATGCACCTAACATACGACGGCGTAAGAGACTTACGTCAGTCGCATCTTGGACAAATTCTGACGTTTGGAGATACACCCTCATAAATCCTTTGTGAATCCGGGCCACAATGTTTGAGGGTTCTAAGTAATTTTCTAGCAAAAAATATGGATTTTAACTTGTAAACGCCAAATGTCATGAATAGGCTTAGTCATGAAAGGGTTAAAGTTGAGCACTGGGGAAAAAATGGTTGTATGCAGTGGGGCTCCCCCTGCACAGCAAGGGTCAGGACCCATTCACACTTAAGCGATCCATTGCAGTGCTTTAAAGCACGCACATTTAGGGACGTTATGGTATGCCTTAATGTGCATTGTGTTGAGGCAGCCTATTTTCCATGAATGAGCTGGCAATGCACAGCCAATGCATGAAAAAACACAATGCACATACCATGCGGGGCATTATGCATTGCACTCAAATATACGGTGCATTGGGGTGCCATTCAGAATAAATTTTGTTGCCATGTTTTGCAGGAACGTTACATATTGCCACAATGTACAACTATGAATGGGGCCACAAGTGCCCTTTTGTTTAAGGCTGCATTCACACCTGAGCGTAGCGTCTTTGAGAGTTTTTCTGGTGTTTTTTTGTGAGTTTTTATAAGTGATTTTGGCACATTTAATGCGTGGTTTGCACGTTTTTATACAGCGTTTTTGAGCTTAGCTATTTTTTTTATTAGCCAATAGAGAAAACTACCATCTGTTGCATCATTTGTTGCTAGGTTTTTCAGCTTTTTTAGATGAGCGATTTTGGGGTGGAGGAACTTGACTGGCCTGTACAGAGTCCTGACCTCAACCTGAGAACATCTTTGGGATGAATTAGAGCAGAGACTGTGAGCCAGGCCTCCTCGTTAGGGTGACCACATTTCCAAATTGCCATTCAGGGACACCCCGCCCCCCTCACCTTTCCCCCTAAAAAATGAGGGGGGGGGCAGGGGGAAAGGTAGTCTCGGGGTTGATGGGGAATTTGGCGGCGGGTTATTTGTCAGCTGAATGTGCCACTTGCCACCAGATGCAGTGCCGCTTGCCACACATAGTCTGCTGCCAGATGCAGTGCTGCTGTCACTCCCTCTGCATGAGCCCTGTGCATTGAAGGAAATGAGTGGAGTCACTATCTGGAGAGTGAAGATCAGACCAGTCCCTGCTGCTTGCCGCTAGGTGCCGGAGAAGGAGGAGGTGCCGAGGTGGGCGAGGATAGCAGTGCTGCACTAGGCGCAGGCCTCGCTCCCGGCCTCACTGTCTGAGAGTAAATTGTCACTGGTTGCAAGACGCCAGGCAGCGCCAGCCCTAGCAACCAGTTCCGGAAATGTAGTTACTAGTTAGTAGGGGGTGACTGTGTCCTCTATTTCATTTCTGGACACTGTATTGTCCCAGAATGAAGGTGCCCGGGGCCAGGGACAGACATGTCAATTGCGGGACAGTCCCGGGCAATCCGGGACACATGGGCACCCTACTCCTCGTCCAACTTTTACAAATCCACTTCTGGAAGAATGGTCAAACATTCCCATAGACACTCTCCTGAACCTTGTGGACGGCCTTCCCAGAAGAGTAGAAGCTGTTATAGCTGCAAAGGGTGGGCCACTCAATATTGAACCCTACAGACTAAGACTGGGATGCCATTAAAGTTCATGTGCATGTAAAGGCAGGCGTCCCAATACTTTTTACAATATAGCGTGTGTGTGTATATACCGTATTTATCGGCGTATACCGCGCACTTTTTTGCCCTGAAAATCAGGGCAAAATCGTGGGTGCGTGGTATACGCCGATACCCGCTTTCCCGCGCCGAGTTTGAATACTGCGCCGACATATACGGAGCGCAGTACACTCGGGTATAGTCGGGCAGTCTCGGCTCCTGGACGTACAGGACGTCAGCGCGAGAGTTGCCGAGCATTGCCGACAATACACAAGTGTACTGCGCTCTGTATATGTCGGCGCAGTATTCAAACTCGGCGCGGGAAACGAGCGGGGAGGACGCGAGGACGCCGCAGAAGGACGCCGGACCCGACGAAGAGGACACCCGAAGCCGCAGACGGACGCCGGACCCGACGAAGAGGACACCCGAAGCCGCAGAAGGACGCCGGACCCGACGAAGAGGACACCCGAAGCCGCAGACGGACGCCGGACCCGACGAAGAGGACACCCGAAGCCGCAGAAGGACGCCAGACCCGACGAAGAGGACACCCAAAGCCGCAGACAGACGCAGGACCCAACGAGGCCACCGATGGACGCCGCGCAAGACACCAAAACTGTAAGTACAAAAAAAAAAAATTTCACAGGATTCGGGGCAACTTTAGGGGTGCGCGGTATACGCGGGAGCGCGCTATACCGCGATAAATACGGTACATATATGCATCCTTTAGTATCACTTTAAAGGTAAATAAAAGTATCAGTGCTGCCCATCAGATCCAGTTGTCTTTTCCTATTGCAGATTATACATTTTTTTGGCAGAGTGTGGTTGGTTGGGCAACATACATTTTTCTCCTCCAAACTCTATAAATCAATCTCGGTGACAGAGAGTAGAGCCAGGAGAGATACAGACATCTTGCACTGCTGACCTCAAAGTGTTTTCCCAGCCTAATACACAACGGAACCCTTTCATTAAGGATATATTTATATGGGGTGTTTCATGTGTAAGCATGAGAAATGAGCAGCCTTGTTACTTGTTGATTAATTGTCACATCCTGCAATAAAGATATTATCAATGCTCCAATCAACAACATGAAGTCAGAGCAGACTCCATTCTCCATCTTCCAGCTGCGTACAAGCAATCCTTCTGATCGACTGCCTAAGGGAAGCCACTCGCTAGGAAGTAACTCATTATTGTCCGTGCGTAAGTATTTCATTTTTCTTCTCAGCTTGGAACCCCCCTGTGAAATATAATATCATTGGCATTACTGTATACTCGGCCCCTTTAATGTCGGGGGCTCAAGGCAGCGTGCCTGTTAATTACACCAGTGTAAGCTGATGTTTACTGTATGATCTCACGTTTTGTAACTTGGCCGCAGTTGTACTAATTTTGGGAGCAGTAAATGTTTTTAAAGACACCAAAAGGAAAAAAAAAAAGAAAAGAAACCAGAAAATGAGAAGAAGATTAAAGCTGAAGTTTCATCTGCTTATATTTTGCCTTCTTTGGTTCCTCTTTTCCTCCCTCATCAACATGCCAATAAAAGTTTTCAATAAAACATTTCCATTTTAATTACAAAGCTTGTTTTAGACACAGTGACACCTTCACTAGGTTCCTCTACTTCTCTATGGAATAAACAGTGACACCATAACCATGTTCCCCTGTTTCTCTATGCAATGCACAGTGACACCATCACCAGGTCCCTCTACTTCTCAATGCAATGCACAGTGACACCATCACAAGGTTCCTTTACTTAGCTATGCAATAGTCAGTGACACTATCATCAGGTTCCTCTGCTTCTCTGTGCAATGCACAGTCACACCATCACTAGGTTCCACTGCTTCTTTATGCAATGCACAGTGACACCATCACTAGGTTCCACTGCTTCTTTATGCAATGCACAGTGACACCTTCACTAGGTTCCTCTACTTCTATATGCAACGCACAGTGACACCATCACCAGGTTCCTCTACTTCTCAATGCAATGCACAGTGACACCATCACTAGGTTCCACTGCTTCTTTATGCAATGCACAGTGACACCATCACTAGGTTCCACTGCTTCTTTATGCAATGCACAGTGACACCTTCACTAGGTTCCTCTACTTCTATATGCAATGCACAGTGACACCATCACTAGGTTCCACTGCTTCTTTATGCAATGCACAGTGACACCTTCACTAGGTTCCTCTACTTCTATACGCAATGCACAGTGACACCATCACTAGGTTCCTCTACTTCTCTATGCAATAAACAGTGACACCATAACCATGTTCCTCTGCTTCTCTATGCAATGCACAGTAACACCATCACTAGGTTCTTCTACTTCTCTATGCAATGCACAGTAACACCATCACCAGGTTCCTCTACTTCTCAATGCAATGCATAGTGACACCATCACTAGGTTCCTCTACTTCTCTATGCAATAGTCAGTGACACCATCACCAGGTTCCTCTGCTTCTCTATGCAATGCACAGTAACTTTTTTTATGTTGAGTCATGAAACTGTTTTACACTATTGGTTCCCTTCTCTTCTTCCCCTCTTCTATTTCCTTGCAGAATGCTAGCCCACTTGGATGCCACCAGCTACACCTGGCTGCTCTTCTTCCCAGTCCTCCCAACTGACTTTCTACCCCAGTCCTCCCAACTGACTTTCTACCCCAGTCCTGCCCGAATGGCAAACACATGGGCAAGGTTGGATGAAGACTTGGCACATCGCTGTCTTCAAGAGAGCATTGCTACAGCTGGCAGTCTCTCCGCTTGTCTGTCCTTGCACTGTGATGATCTACTCATTGTCTCTCCATGCTCTCTCTGCTGCCTCTCCAGCTTGAGTCCCTCCAACTGCCTCCTGTGGTGGCATCCTTCCAGGCCAGCCTCCCGAGCTCCAGCCTGAGGTAAACACCCCCCCCCCCCGATGGGGGGGCCTCTGTACAGCACTTTTTCATCTTTTACCCGATTCCCTTGCTGGCATGGCCAATTCTTATTTAAGGGGTTTCCAGATCCCTGCCAGGCCCACCCCTGGGGATTGTCTGAGGGCCCATAAATGTTCAAGGCAGCTTCTCCTCACCTCCACCCACTAGTTCCAGAACATTCTCCAATATTTTAGAAAACAGGAGGAGGCACCAGAGAGCTGTCAGGATGAGTCACTCATCCCTGGCCTCTAATAACACTGACACAGTTTCAGTTTATCCCAGAGCCAGACAAATGCATTTACCTGCACTACACTTCTAGTAGCACACACTAGAGGGTGCTACAGGTGGGTGACTGGATGGAGGAGTGGGTGTACCTAGGCAGACTGCATTTGCATCCAGACGACCCTAGGAAGTTATTTTTTATGTTATTCTGAGCCTAAATTACTGAATGAACTGAAATCCAATGAATAAAGGGGATGGATCTGGGACAGTACAGCCCAGAGAGGAAAGGGCTAGGTCATGCAAAACGTCCTCCAACTTTAAATTTGATGGGATTTATCTGATTTGCTACATCTTCAAATGCATACTGCTCAGAGTGTGCAGTGAAATCACAGAAAGCAAATTTAGTACAACTGTGCAAGAATAAAGCAGGCCATAAATGTTTTGAATCTTGGTCGGTTCTGTAGGGACCGGCAAAGGTTTGAACCATTATTACCAGTGCATACTATAGCCACTAGCAAAAATCACTGTGTCTCCCATCAGGGACGGCTCCCCACGATCCTGCTGGGAGAACAAAAAGGCTCCATGGGAGTCAGTGTTGATGGGGGAATCAAGTGATTTATTTTCCAGCAGGAAAGAAAATTGCTCCATCTATGGCCTGCTTTAAGATAAGGGTGGAGTTCAACTTTATGGCTATAAAAGAAAAAAGGGAATTGGTCAATAAGGAAGGTGAAGCAGACATACTGTAAATTAGAAGGAAAGGGAGGAGAAAGTAGGAAAGTGAGGGAAACAAAAGATAGGTTAAAAAAAGGTAGTAGAAGCAGTGTGGGTGATGGAATATAGATTAGGAGACTTAAAGTGGTTGTAAAGGTTCGTGTTTTAAAAAAAAAAAAACACCTGGCTATGATGGCCCCCTGTTTTACTTACCTGAGCCCGTTCACCTGCTCGGCTCATCACGGCGTCCTCTTCTCCACTGCTTCTCGGCGTTGATTGGATAGATTGATAGCTGTGGGACTGAGACATACTGTACACACTGTGGGGTAGATCCACGTACATCGGCGCATATATAGACCGGCGTAGCGCATCTCATTTACGTTACGCTGGCTCAACTTAGAGAGGCAAGTACCGTATCCTCATAGTATTTGTGCACAACGTTGCGCCGGCGCAACGTAAATTCCGAGGCGTAAGCCGGCGTAATTGAAAGTGGGAAGGAAGTGGGCGTGTTCCATTGAAATGAGCCGTGACCCCATGCAAATGAAGGGCCGACCGGACGGCGCATGCGCAATGACGCTGACTATGTTCAGCGCCTCTCTGCGCATGCTCAGAACTCGGCCCGGCGTAATCAGTGAGATATGAACTAGGCCCGGCGTAATTAGTGAGATACGCCCAGGGCATAAATACGCCCAAACATGCGCCCGTCCAGTGCAAAAGTACATCCTCTTGTTTCCCCCCCTGAAGCAAGGTACTTTTGTTCTGTTGTTTGTAGGTGTTTGTAGGTGTTTGTCGGTGTGGGTTTTTTGGAGCCATGTCAGCAGCTCCGAAGAAGAGAAAGCACAATTACTCCCCACAGGAGAAGGCCATCATTGTCAGGGCCATGACCCTGTATGATAGGTACCTCCATGGGCCAGAGAGTGCCAATACCACCGCGGCCAGGCAAGTCAGGAGTCATCTGTGGAGGGGAGTGGCCACAGCTCTCCTCAGGAGGAGGTTGAGGAGGAGGAGGTGCTGAGTGGCAATGAGGTCCTTCTCCATTTGGAGGAGTCTTTCCCTAGGGCTGGCACCAGTCAGGCCTCCATCAGAGGTAGCCCCTCCCACTCCTCCCCCAACAGGGCTTCCCCCCCAAGGGTCTCCCCTACTCCTAGGCCCCAAACCACATCTGGACCCAGGAAGGCGACCCGGAAGACAAGAGGGGTGGCAGACGTTCTGCCTGAAAACCTGCGGAGGGACCAGGCCCGCCAGACCCGCCATCTGGGTCAGGTTGCCCAGAGTATGGAGCGCATGGCAGACAGCATGGCCTCCATAAAGGAGTCTGTGCAGGATGTGGCATGCAACTCCTTGGCTGTGATAACCTGCATGAATGACCTGCAGACCACCACAGCAGAGGGAGAAGAATAGAAGATAAGATAGAAAAGAAATGGTAGTTAAGGGAAACGTGGGTATGGAGGATATGTTAGGAAGGAGGTGGTAGTAGAAGGAAGGGAATGGAAGATTTCTCGTCTACAAGTCGTCCAGAACACCGCAGCAAGACTGGTAACGGGAAAAAAAAACTGGGAATCAATCACCTCGTCCCTGAGGACCCTTCATTGGCTAGCCGTAAATGATCGGGTCACATTCAAGGCCCTCTGCCTCACTCACAAATGTATACAAGGAATCGCCCCTCAATATTTATGTGAGAAAATAAAATACCACAAACCCAATCGCGTTCTTCGATCAATCAACCAAAATCTACTTCAAATCCCCAAGTCCCGCTACAAGTCTAAAGGAGAACGAAGATTCACAGTCCAAGGACCTCGACAGTGGAACGCGTTACCAACTAACATCTGAATGGAAAAAAGTCATTGGGCCTTCAGAAAAAAACTTAAGACCCACCTCTTCTGAAGGATAAGGAAGACAATGGATACCAAGCGCCTTGAGGCGAATCAGTTCGCATTTGTAGTGCTATACAAATTATTCACTCACTCAGAATAAAAAGAAGAACATAATAGTAGAGGAAAGAGAGGGGGAGGTCAAACATGCCATACACAGCTTAACCTGGCACCACCCAACTCCACAAACTTTGATTGAAAAATCAAATGACTTCATCCAATCAGTTGCAGTTGCCACTTTTGTTGGTTGTCTGAATACAATAGCCAGCAGGAATTGGATGGACAAAACAATTAAAGTTTAATCAATGCATGCATGGCCAGGGGAGGGCTGGGCCGGGGGGCAGGGTGGCAATTGCCTCCCAGGCCGCCCTGACTTATGGCCGGTAGCAGCTGCCTGCTACCATTTTCTTTTTTATTCTGGTCTAGAAAGTTGGGTCGGGGGCATGGCCACGGCGGCCGACCACTAAAGCTCCCGGTGGGTGGAAAACAGAGCAGCGCAGAGGAAACTACAACTCCCGGAGACCGGATTCTTGGAAGCAGGGTGTGCCAGGGAGTCGTGACGCAGGGCTGGGTGCTGGCTGCAATTGACCCCAGGACCAGGAGCATTACCCTCCCCCCCAGGAGGACCTGCTGAGATCACTGTGGTGAGAGAGAGAGAGAGAGAGAGAGACCCTGACACCCATAGCTGACCACCCCACCCTCCCCTCATACACCCCATGTAACCTGCCCCAGTGATCAGGTTGCACTGGAGTTGGCTGCACTGGTGAGGCTGCATTGAAAAACCAGATGGGCCATGGATGGTGAGCTGATTCGGTGGTTCAATGGGCCAATTGACTGAACTTGCCCCCCAGGCTTAAGGCTGCCAGCCCTCCCCTGTGCATGGCTAGCCTTAAGTAAAAAAGGAAGGAGGTAATCGTGGAGGGAAGGGAGGGGAATGAAAGATAAAACAGGAAGAAGATGGTAGTAAAGGGAAGGGAGGGGAATGTAAGATGAGAAAGGAAGGAGATGGTAGTGGAGGGAAAGGAGTGGAGTGAGGGAACAATTGTCCAGAGAAAGCTATAATAGATAAGTAGAGGGAAAGGAGGTAAATGGAAAATAATTTTGAAGGGAAGGAAGTAGGATGAAAAGGATAAGCAATAGAAGGAAGGTAGTAGACGCTAATAAAGGAAAGGTATTGGAAAGTGGGGATGAACATGGAAGAGAAGGTAGGGAAAAGAAAGTAGCAAAAGTAACCGCAGGTAATGGTGAGTAAGGGAGCAGAGTATAAGAAAGGGATAGTAATGAACGTGATGGACAGAAAGGGAAGGTAGTAGAGGGAAGGGTGAAATTAAATTGGTGGTTTGGAAGGGTGCAATCAGCTTCAAATCTCTCATAAATTTTACAGAAGCTCCTGAACCTGTTCCTGTACTAAAAAGGACCCTTATTAGCCTCATTATTTAACTTTTTTTTTTTTGCAGAACATAAGAGCCTAATATGCGTAGCGTAAGCCATTTACACTACGCCGCCGCAAATTACTGGAGCAAGTGCCGTATTCTCCAAGCACTTGCTCCGTAATTTGCGTCGGCGTAGTGTAATTGGCCCGGCGTAAGGCCGCGTAATTTAAAGGGGGCGGCTTGTATTTAAATTAAGCGCGCCCCCGCGCCGATCGAACTGCGCATGCGCCGGGCGGAAAAATAGCCCAGTGCGCATGCTCCAGCTCACAACGGAAAACGTCAATGACGCCGACGTGAGCGTCATTGACGTAAAGTCGTATTCGCGAACAACTTACGAAAACGACGTAAACAACGGAAAAAGCCAACGCTGACCCGACGCCATACTTAACATGGCGTACGACAGACCTACGTAAACTTGCCCCTCATTATAGCAGGGGCAAGTTTTCGCTTACGGAAACGTCGTAAAATCACTGCGTAGTCCGCGCGTACGTTCGGGAATCTCGCGTAACTAGCTAATTTGCATAGACGACGGGGAAAACGATGATGCGACACCTAGCGGCGGAAAAAAAAATTGCATGTAAGATCTGACAGCGTAAGAGCCTTACGCCTGTCAGATCTAATGGATATCTATGCGTAACTGATTCTAAGAATCAGTCGCATAGATACCCTGGGCCAGATTAGGACTTAAGATGGCGCAAATGGTGTTGCGCCGTCGTAACGCCTTTGAGAATCTGGCCCTTAGTCTGTTAAATTGAGACGTTCTGCACATCCCTATTGGCTGTCATTTTTTTTGTTTGCATTTTTTTCCTCTTTTAGTTTTCTTTTTGTAATCCAGTTTCTCTTATGACAATTTGTTTGTATAGTTGTTTTAACTCTGTTTTCCAGACAGAAGACCTGGAAAGGCCTCACACAAGATTCAGAAGTTTGTGGTAATGTCTGGGTCATCTTACTCTGTCTCGGCTGTTTGCTTTAGTGAATTTAGTGTCAGAAGGACACATGTGGAGTGTTTGTACAGGGAGCGGGCAAGGGAAGGAGTCACAGGTGCACATATGGCAATGCTATATTGTAATTTCAGTGTGTTTGCATCATTTTTCTCACTCTGAATGACTTCCAAAGAACCAATGATAAACTTGATTGTCTTGACATGTAAAAGACAAAGAAAATGTTTAAAAGCTGCACTCCTGGGCAGGGCCGTCTTAATAGCATCATGGGCCCCTGGGCAAAGTAATGCTCTGGGGTCCCTACAGTGATGACAGTGCAGGTAAACAGACATCAAGTAAGTAGGAAGCAGACCTACCTCCCCTGTGTATCTATCACTCTCAGTGCTATCATGGGGCCCCCTAATTCCGGGGCAGCGTGGGCTTAAGGACCAGCTGCTTTGGGCAAAGTGCAGGGGCCCCCCATGCAGCTGGGGCCCCTGGGCAGTGCCCAGGTGTGCCCTCTCATTAAGACAGCCCTGCTCCTGGGTCCAAAAAATCTTTACCCTTACAGCGGGCCCCCCTCCACACTGCAAGGGTTAACTGATCCTTTTGCCTAGAGAATGGTGAATAAAGTTATATATTTACTATATTCCTTGCTATCCTGGCAACTGGCGCTCTCCTCCACTGTCCAAAGCGCCAGGTTGTGGGTGGGCCTTGGCGTTCTCTTTAATAATGCATGACTGCGGCTCCTGCATTCTACAGGATGACATCAGAGAGCTGCAACCAGCCAGGCAGCAATGGTAAAATGCATTGGGTGGGGGGCAGGGTTGCCAACCGCCAGTAAATTTACTGACAGTTTGTAAAAATCTGTGATTTTTTTTTACAACTGCCAGTAAATATCAGGGACTGATAATTTCATGCTGTGTTGACTTTTTAAGCGTAAATTAAGGAAATGACTTTGTTCTAGGTATTGTCAGTGTTTTCATATCATGTTTATACTTCTGTAATTTCTCAGGTTGCCAGTAAAAAATGTGCTCAGCCAGTAAAGTTTCCATATTTTGTCAGTAAAAAATGCTGCAGTAGGTTGGTAACCCTTGTGGGGGGGGGGTCACACAAAGAGTGGTAAAAGTGCAGAAGCAAGGGATAAAGTAAGTACGCTATATTGTCAAAAGTATTGGCACATGAACTTTAATGGCATTCCAGTCTTAGGGCCTAATCCACAGCCATCGGGTGTAACTTAAATATTCGGATTTAAGTTACACCGCCGGAAAATTTCTACCTAAGTGCCCGATCCACAAAGCACTTACCTAGAAATTTTCGGCTGTGTAACTTAAATCCGGCCGGCGCAAGGCGTTCCTAATTTAATGGGGCGAGTCCCATTTAAATTAGGCGCGCTCCCGCGCCGGACGTACTGCGCATGCTCCTGCCGTCATTTTCCCGACGTGCTTTGCGCGGTTTTACGTTGCGCCGGGTTTTGAGAATCGCGACGGGCATAAAAAAAAAATACGAGTTGCGGCGGGAAAAAAAAAAGACATCGACGCGGGATAGAAGGGTCTACTTTTACAAGGCCTAAACAGTTTAACATGTTTCAGTGAAATTATAGGACTTACAAAGAAAAACCTTAGTCCGTTCCACCCCCTTGCTGTGAGTGACAGGTTATTTACATATCTCATGCACTAGCCTGGAGACAAGCATTATTTTTTAATTCCCACCCCCACTCCTTTTCTGAAGTCATGTGGTTACTTTTCTGGATTTTGACTGGATGTTAGTGATCATAGCAGAATTCAGTGTAAGGAATACACAGGAAAATGCATGTTGACAAGGGGAGTGTAGGGGAGGGTGGGAAGCCTACTGACATCACGACTCCACCCACGAGCTCCAGACAACAGACCCACCCACAGAATCTGCAGTTTTTCAGTTCTTATAACAGACAGAGGGGAGACATTTGACAGGTTATATCCTTATAGATCAGCACTATGGCACTCGTTTAGAAAGGATGAGAGCGGGTTTACATCTACTTTAAGAGTTACCTTTACTGAAACTAAGGGGCCAAGCCCAACCACCAGAAAACAACCCCACACCATAATCCCTCCTCCACCAAATGATTTGGACCAGTGCACAAAGCAAGGTCCATAAAGACATTGATGAGCGAGTTTGGCGTGGAGGACCTTGACTGGCCTGCACAGAATCCTGTCTTCAACCCAATAGAACACCTAGAACAGTCTATTTGCTATTATTTTTGCTCATTTCCTTTATCCCGAAAGAAGACGTAGCAGTCGTGGTGGGTACAATTATCAACTCCAGACTCGACTATGCAAATGCCCTTTACCTCGGACTCCCAAAATACCAAATCACTCGTCGGCAAGTCGTTCAAAATACGGCCGCTCGACTCGTGACTGGGAAAATACCATGGGAATCAATCTCACCTTCACTGAGATCCCTTCATTGGTTGCCAGTAAAAGACAGAATCACTTTTAACCACTTGACACCCGCCCGCCGTCAAATGACGGCGGGCGGAATGCTCTATTGTTCTGACAGGATGTCATATGACGTCCTGTCATTTAAAGCCTCTAGGGCGTGCACACGCACCTGTCGCATCACTGGGAACACAGTGCGCGTGCCCGGCGGCAGCGATGGCCGCCGGGCACCCGTGATTGCCCAATAACTGAGCAGGGACGTGGAGCTCTGTGTGTAAACACAGAGCTCCACATCCTGTCAGGGAGAGGAGAGACCGATCTGTGTGTCTTGTACATAGGGACACAGATCGGTCACCTCCCCCAGTCACCCCCCTCCCCCCACACAGTTAGAACACACCCAGGATACACATTTAACCCCTGCCCGCCCCCTAGTGGTTATCCCCTTCCCTGCCAGTCACATTTATACAGTAATCAATGCATATTTATAGCTCTGGTCGCTGTATAAATGTGAATGGTCCCAAAAATGTGTCAAAAGTGTCCGATGTGTCCGCTATAATGTCGCAGTCCCGGAAAAAAATGCAGATTGCCGCCATTACTAGTAAAAAAAAAAAAAAATCATTATGTCCCCTATTTTGTAGGCAATATAACTTTTGCGCAAACCATGTTATTGCGATTTTTTTTTTTACCAAAAATATGTATAATATTACGTATCGGCCTAAACTGAGAAAAAAAATATATATTTTTTTAAAAAATGGGATATTTATTATAGCAAAAAGTAAAAAATATTGTGTTTTTTTTCAAAATTGACGCTCTTTTTTTGTTAATAGCCCAAAAAATAAAAACCGCACAGGCGATCAAATACCACCAAAAGAAAGCTCTATTTGTGGGGAAAAAAAGGATGTCAATTTTGTTTGGGAGCCACGTCGCACGACCGCGCAATTGTCAGTTAAAGCGACGCAGTGCCGGAAGCTAAAATCTCGTCTGGGCAGGAAGGGGGTGTATGTGCCCAGTAGGCAAGTGGTTAAGGCACTCTGTCTGACACATAAGTGTGTTCAAGGAAATGCCCCCCAATATCTATGCTAAAAATTAAAATGTCACAACCCCAATCGCGTTCTGCGATCCACCAACCAAAATCTACTCCAGATACCCAAATCCAGATACAAGTCCAAAGGAGAACGAAGAATCCAAGGACCTAGACTATGGAACGCTCTACCAACCAGCATCCGGTTGGAGGTGAATCACCTGGCCTTCAGAAAAAAACTCAAAATTAGACATGTGCACAGAAAATGTTTTCTTTTTTTTTTGTTCCGTTTCATATCGTTCCGTAGGTTCATTTCCGTACGTTTTTCGTAAGACGCCCGTTTTCCTGTTCGTTCCCGTTCGTTTTTCGTACGACGAGATTTTTTCGTAATCCGATCGTTTCGTATTTTCGTTACCGTTTGATTTTCGTACATGCGGGATGGTTCGTTATTCTGTTTAATTCATGTTCGTTACTTGTTAGGCCCCATACACACGGGAGAATTTATCCGCGAATACGGTCCAGCGGACCGTTTCCACGGATAAATCCTCTCAAAGATATCCGCTGATTTCGATGGGATGGAGTGTACACACCATCCCATTGAAATCCGCGCGGAAATCCTCTGGCGATGACGTGTCGCGCCGTCGCCGCGATTATGACGCGGCGACGGGCGCGACGCTGTCATATAAGGAATTCCACGCATGCGTCAAATCATTACGACGCGTGCGGGGAATCCCTTTGGACGGATGGATCCGGTAAGTCTGTACAGACGAGCGGATCCATCCGTTGGAATGGATTCCAGCAGATGGATTCGTTGTGCAGCACAACAAATATTCGATCTGCTGGACTCCATCCCAGAGGAGATTTCTCCGCGGAAAGAGATCCGCTGGCGTGTACACACCATAGAATCTATCCGCAGAAACCCATTTGCTGGGATTTATCTGCGGATGGATTCTATCGTGTGTATGGGGCCTAAGACAATCATTTTCGTGAATTTTCGTCAATGATTTGCATTCTGTATTTTGAATTCCTTTTTCTGTTCGTGTTTTCAGTCGTATGTTCATATGACATCTATAACAATTTGATATAGATGTCATATGAACATGCGACTGAAAATACGAACAGAAAAAGGATTTTCGTCATTTTGTACTTTCGTAAATATATCGCGGGATTCGCGGCACTTTCAACACACGGCTCATCCATATTAACTATTGTTAAGCCCCATACACTTGGTCAGACTTTTTTAACAACAAACATAAAAACGATCGTTTTCCGTTCATTCTCAGAAAATTTGTTCGTTTTTAAACTCCATCAGAAAACCATTTTTGGGTTCAAAAGTCTGGCCAACTGATCTCCCTTCAGATGAAAATCCACAGAAAAGTTTATTTGGCTTTATTGTACTACTCAGCACAAAAGAGAAGCTGCCTCACTAACTACACTCACTGCCCATTCAAAAAAAACGAAAATGACATCTATAACAAAAGATTTGCATTCTGTATTTTGAATCCAAAATACGAACAGAAAAAAGGAATTCAAAATACAGAATGCAAATCTTTTGTTATAGATGTCATTTTCGTTCTTTTGCCGTTTTCGTTTTGTCGTATTTTCGTTGGATCGTTCGTTCGTATTTGCGGTTGTTCGTTATGCGGCTCATTCGTAATCCCGTCGTTTTCGTATTTTGGTGCTTTAATTTTTTCGTATGTACACATTATTCTGCGGGTACGAAAATGAACATTTTCGTACGAAAATAACATTCCGCACATATCTACTCAAAACCCATCTTTTCTGAGGGCAAAAGTACAGTAGGGAAAGGATACTAAGTGCCCAGAGGCGATTCAGTTCGCATGTGTTGCGCTATATACGTTTCTCACTCACTCACTCACTCATTATTTAAGGTTCAAACCAATTGAATTAAAATGAAAAAAAAAGATAACATTTTCCCCAACCATTTTTCTTCCAAACATATGTTCACAGAACCTCAAACTTTTCAAAAATAAGTTATCTTTATAAGTAGGAGTGGAGGTTTAAAAACTTTCTATCTTCATAAAAGAAAAAAAAAAAAAGAAAAGAAAAATCACAGTATCAATTTCTGGAAAAGTTGTGAGCATTCTACATTTTCATCTTTTCTTGGTATGTTTGAAGACATTTTTTATCTCTCAGTCTTTCTTTCCTTTTTTTTTTTCTGCTGGCAACTGCCGAAACCACATAATCATTTTCTCCAAAGAATTTTAACTGTTTCATATACTGTATACACACATTAAGTAAATAGGATCCCTTTATTTATTTTTAGTGCAAATACTTAGCCCTGTGCTTTTTATCAAATTCCCTCCAATGACAAGCTCTGAGTACTAACATTTATGTTTCCGTTGGCCAATTTGTTGCCTTCACACAAGAATTTAACTGATCAAACATTCTGGTTTGCTAACTTTTAAAGAAAAAAAAATGAAGCGTATGTTAATTACTCAGTGGTGTAGTTAGCGGAACCTTACAAAGCACGTACTGTGGAGGCACGACAACGTTGAAGAAGTTAGTCGTTTGCCAGCAACAAAGAGGAGAAAAAAAAACTTTCTTGCAAAAGACAATTTTTTCAAATATCTCAGATACGTCGATGACATTTCCCAAAAGGAAGTGGCTAAATGCCCAAATGAGAGTGATCTGAGATTAAGAAACAACACAGACATCTTGAAGGCAACTGAGTTTCAAGACCAAGACGAAGGCAAACGTAGAGCCCCCGGGGCAGTTTTCCAAAGATGTCTACTCTCTTTGCCAGCCATCTGTGTTCGTTTAATGTCTCAGCTTGTGTGTTAAGGTGGAAGGAGGGCACTAAGCACATGTTCTCATGTTGCAAGGCAGAGTGTGGGCTCCATTGTACAGTAAAAAAAAAAAAAAAAAACCTTCTGCCTGGACCTTCTCAAACAAGGCATAATAATCGGCCGGTCCCAGTAGACGAGCAATTTCACCAACACCAGCTGCAGGAGAGATGTTCAGTGTATTTTTTATTCACAATGAAAGATGTTAAGCAGAAAATTTCAGGAGCACACTTGTTCTGTAAAACAAAAAGAATGCATGAACTAAATAAAAAATAAATAAATAAAAATATAAAAATAAACATAGAAAACAAAATCGAAAAAATGGAATTAAACTAATAAAATGCTGACTGGGTCCTTTAGAAATATCTCTAGCATTTATGCATTAACAGTTGTTCTTTAAGAATGTTAAAAGTAAGCGTGATTTTGACCAAAACAAATACAGGCGTGTTTGTTATTTTAAATAATAAAATAAAATATTTTTGCAGTGACATTTGTTTTTACAGGGTGTTTGCATAAGGCACGCAAATGTTTTTTATGAAATTATTTTGTAATCGGGGAGGACTGGGTTGGGAGACAAGAGGACATTTGTCCCCAGGCTGGTGCTAATATGGTATATTGGGCTGGTGGCACCAAGTGGACATACTTCACCTTTTAAGACCTGTGATTACAATGTTGGGCAGAAGGTAGGTCTTCCAGCTTTGACCTCCTTTTGCAGTTCTGCAATGTCATCTGAACACATTCATAGAGCCACAAAGGAAGCTGATTCTAGAACAGCAGTCGCCAACCAGTGGTCTATAGACCACTGATGGTCTATGAGAAAATGTTAGTGGTCCTAGACCACTGATGGTCCATGAGAAAATGTTAGTGGTCCCCAGGGGATTTGCTGAAAATCAACATTTTGGCAGATGTATACCACCCAATGTTGTTTTCAGTGTTGTTCTCAATGCCTGCTGACAGTTAATTCTGTCAGTGGGCATTGATACCCAGTGCCTCCTCTTTAATCCTGTCAGCGGGCATTGATACCCAATGCCTCCACTTTAGTTGTCTTTATTTGTAAAATAATTTAAAAATGCACTACAAGAAAGCAGCAAAAATAGGGAACAAACAGCCGACGCGTTTCACACTGACTCAGTGCTTATTCATTTACAAATAAAGACAACTCAAGAGTTTTTTTGGAGTGTGGCTGTCCATCCTTTTGAAGCTTCTACCATTGCCTAGTGCATTGCCGGCACCCTTGGTTTCCTGAGAGGTTCTTAATTGCATAGTGGACCCACCTGGAGCGGTGATTCCCTTTCCCAATGCCTCCTCTTTTGTTCCGGCTCCTGTGAACTCAGAGGGAGGCGCCGGGAGTAGTACAGCGAGCAGGAGGTGAAGAAGGAGGGGACCTCCTCCACATCCCCAAGTCCCACCACAAATGGAAGGGAGAACGTAGATTTGCAGTCCAAAGACCACCGATATGGAACGCTCTACCCACGGACATCCGCATGGAAGAAAACCATCGGACCTTTAGAAAAAAACTTAAAACCTACCTCTTCTGAAGGATCAGGACGTCAAAGTGCCTTTAGGCGATTTAGTTCGCATTTGTAGCGCTATACAAGTTATTCACTCACTCACTCACTCACTTCCAATGGCAGTGCTGATCATAGACTGTGGGAGGGAGAATGGAGCTTGAGCACATGACTGAATAAGGAGCTAAGGTCCAATGATGGGCCCGTGTAAGGCAGCAGTGAAATGCAGAGTGTGGGGGGGGCAGAGAGATGGGGCATTGTGTGTCTAAGGCCCCTTTCAGACTGGGGCGGGATTACCGCAGGCATCAGCCGCTAGCGGTGCGGTATTAACCCCCGCTAGCGGCCGATAAAGGGTTAATACCGCCCACAATGCGCCTCTATATGTGAAAGGGGCTTAAGGCAGCAGTGTCATCTAGAGGTAAGGGGACAGAGAGCATTGTGTGTATAAGGCATGTAAAATTCATGTTAGTAGTCTGCAGGATTCAAAATTGTGAGTCTGAGGCCCCGTACACACGACCGAGTTTCTCGGCAGAATTCAGCCAGAAACTCGATCGGAGCTGTATTCTGCCGAGAAACATCATGTGTACGCTTTCGGCCGAGGAAGCCGACGAGTAAGGCCGGGTACTCACCGTACATGCCTGCCAGAGGGCTTCTGTACGATGGTTGTACTAACCATCGTACAGAAGTCCGCGCGTAAACACTACACGGGGCGTGTCCACGTCGTCGCGGCGATGACGCGGCGACGTGGGCAGGCTTGCCATTTAAAGGCTTCCACGCATGCGTCGAAGTCATTCGACGCATGCGAGGGACGGCGGGCGCTCGGACATGTACGGTAGGTCTGTACTGACGACCGTACATGTCCGAGCGGGCAGGATTCCAGCGGACGGTTTTAAAACACGTCCAGGAATATTTGCCCGCTGGGAAAAGGCCCGGCGGGCAAATGTTTGCTGGAATTCGGCCCGCTCGTGCCTACACACGACCGAACATGTATGCTGAAACTGGCCCGCGGACCAGTTTCAGCATACATGTTTGGTCGTGTGTACGGGGCCTAACTCGTCGAGCCAAATAGAGAACATGTTCTCTATTTCCTCATTGTTCAATGAGGAAAGTTGGCTCGCCGAGATCCTCGGCGGCTTCACACAGAACTCGACGAGCAAAACGATGAGTTTTGCCCGTCGAGTTCCTCGGACGTGTGTACGGGGCCTTAAAGGTTGGCGACCACTGTTCTAGAAGACGTGAAAAGGTGTGTTAAAAATAAACCATGTCCACCATGCCTTACAATCAATGCAGTACACTTTGCATGATATACTTTTTTTAGCCCACAGAAGTCCCTACCATGAAAGGGATAGCCAGTTGTATTTTCCTCCAGGCCCAAGCTTCCCAGTCCTCCCCTTGTATTTGTAAACTTAGGTTGATGCTTAATCTAATATTCACAGTAAAATCGATAAATTTTCAATAATGCAGTTGCTTAGGTTAGAAATTAACCTTTATCAAAAATCCCAATAGGAAGTTAAAAAAAATCCAAAGGGTTTACATCAGTGGTTCTCAACCTTCTAGTGCCGTGACCCCTTGATAAAATTTCCCAAGTTGTGGGGACCCCTAACAGGAAAATTATTTTCATAGCGTGGGTTGAAAGCACCCAAGGCAAGACAAGTAATTTGCGCCCCTAACCCTGAGTGCTTTCCACTCGTACAGTATTAAAACCCCTTATAGTACATTTTAGGATGTACCTCTCTTTCTTTGTTTAACTTTCTTTCCCTTTCATCTCTCTCTATCCAAATTCCTTGTTTTTTCCCCCATCCCTCCCTCTAACTGTCTTTCTTGCTCTCTTTTTTTCCATTCTCCCCCTTTTTCTTTGTTCCTCCCCCTCTTATCATCTCCCTTCCTGGGAGAACAGTGCGGGCTTCAGGAACAGCCCAGGATTTGGTGACCCCTGGCAAATCATCATTTGAACCCCGAGGGGGTCCCGAACCCCCAGGTTGAGAACCACTGGTTTACATGAACTCAGTGGCGGCTGGTGCTCAAATTTCTGGCCAAATCAAAATCAAGAGTCCTAGAAACCGGCCAATGGGGTCAGTGGCTGGGAGGAGAAACAGGAAGACATTAGCAAGTATGAATTTGCTATTGTCACACAACTGGGTGAGCTTGGGGAGCAGTGCTTTGCGCCCCAAGCCCAACTTCTTTTGAAGCCTCTGGCTCTAATCATATGCTTCCAAAAAAAATGTGAAATCGATGCGTCCGGTGCCCTGCATGTAGATTAGGGGCCGGGTGCATGGATTGGGGGGGGGCGGTGCCCTGCACCCTGCACTGCTTGGACTCCAGGGAAACAGTTAAATATGTAAATCAGCCTTTCTTAACCTTCTAACACAGAGGAACCCTTAAAGCGGAGGTTCACCCAAAAGTGAACCTCCGCTTTTCGGAACCCTCCCCCCCTCCTGTGTCACATTTGACACCTTTCAGGGGGGGTTTAAATCAGCCTTTCTCAACCTTTTAACACAGAGGAACCCTTAAAGCGGAGGTTCACCCAAAAGTGAACCTCCGCTTTTCGGAACCCTCCCCCCCTCCTGTGTCACATTTGACACCTTTCAGGGGGGGGTGCAAATACCTGTATAAAACAGGTATTTGCACCACTACCGGGTATAGACTCCCGTGGGAGTCCGGCCCCTCCGCGTCTCCCCCCCATTGTGTTCTGGGAAACACTCGGCTCCTAAAACACTACGGGAACCATTGGGAACTGCACAGCGTGACTCGTGCATGCGCTGTAGGGAACCGGGCAGTGAAGCCGCAGCGCTTCACTTCCCGATTCCCTTACAGAGGATGGCGGCGGGGAAGCAGAGAGCCGAGCTACCGCTCGGCTTCGGCAGGCGACTTGGACAGGTAAGTGTTCGTTTTTTAAAAGTCAGCAGCTGCTGTATTTGTAGCTGCTGACTTAAAAAAAAAATTCAGGTGAACCCCCGCTATAAAATAACTTTCCAGTCTCTGGGAACGCCGGTTAAAAATGACTCAAATCATGTGGCCTGCAAAAAAAAAACTCTTAAAAACGTATGAGTCGAGTGCCCTGCAGAGGGGCGGCACCCCTTCGCACCTAATGGACCACCCACACATCCCTCCTTTGGGGTTGATTTACTAAAGAAAAAGAGACTGTGCAGTTTGCAAGTGCAGTTGCTCCAGAGCTTAGTAAATGAGCAGAAGCTCTGCTGACTTCCATCATCCAATCATATACAAGCAAAAATGCTGTTTTTCTTTCATTTTCCTTGCATGTGATTGGGTATTCTTTGCAAATTGAACCTTTACCTCATTTACTAAGCTCTGGAGAGTGCACAGTTTACTTGACTTTAGTATTTCAACCCCATTATCTCCTTCCATGTATGGCCATATCAAGATTTAGTTATAGAGAGATAGTTTGATGGCAAACAGGTACTGCTGTGCTTTCTGTTTGGAAACAATAAAAAGTGCTCTTTGACACCAGTGACATAGGTGAACTCTGTATTAAATGTTTATATGTAAATCAGTTTATAAGAATAGTATTTACAACGTTATAAGAATAGAATAACATAACCGCTGGGTGTCTTCTCATACATAACTGAGCAGCTTGTAGTTTAAAAAAAGCATGTCCTAAAATATCAATTTACATAATCCAACCCTTCCCTAAAGGCAGCTGTACCATTAATCAGAGGGACATCCTGAGAAAGATTGAGAAAGGGACATACTGTACATTCTGCAGTCCGGTTGTGTAAAGCAAGGAATTCCTTTACAAGTGGTTAGTCATTGCCCATCCCTGCAGGCACTGTGTGCAAAAGTTTTAGGCAGGTGTAAAGAAAAGCTGTAAAATAAGAATGCTTTAAAAATATATACACAGTATTTAATTGATTATTTTTATAAACTTGCGTAATGCAAAGTGAGCGAATAGAAGAAAATCTAAATCAAATCAATATTTGGTGTGACTATCCTTTGGCGTCAAACCAGCATCAATTCTTACACTTGCACACTTTGTAGACTTAAGCCTCGTACACACGATAGGATCGCCAGAGGAGAGCGGTCTGTAGGACCGTTTTCATCAGTCCAAACCGATCGTGTGTAGGCCCCATAGGTTATTTAAACTTCGGTCAAAAAAATTAGAACTTGCTTTAAAATTGAACCGATGGACGCCTAACCGATAGGTCAAAACTGATCGTTAGTATGCAAAAGCATAGTTTTTTTTCAGCACATCATTGTGTTTTACGTCACCGCGTTCTGACACGATTGGTTAACCTCCCTGGCGGTATGATTCTTTCAGAAAAAAGGTGCTGAAAGCGGTACCATTATTTGCAAGGAAATTTGGCGTTTTATACTGTAGGCCTGTAATTCTTAGGAATAACTCACTTAAATCTGACCAAACAAGAGTCTAGTAGGCATCCCGGGTATGACATTTTTTTTAAAACAAAATTATAAATTATAATATAATAAATAATTATAAATAATTATAACAAATAATAATATAATTATAATAAAAATTATTCAATAATGTAATCAACTCAAAATCACTGAAATTTGCTCAGTTGCAGAATTGTCGCTGTCATTACTTTTATTTTTTTATGACGAATTTCCCCACAAATCGCTATCGCACATTTCTGCAAGTGATTATAATTTATTATCGCTGTTTTCTAGCTGATCTAAAACCATTTTTGACATAAAAAGACACTTTTGGTTGCTATGGACAATCTACAGTTTGCAGGCAGAAAGAACAGTTTTTATTATATAAAAGTACATGTAGGACACTGGGCAGACCACTAGGGACAAGGGGGTGTGCATTTTTTTACATACAGTACTGTAATCTATAAGATTACAGTATACTGTATGTAATGTGTTTGTTTACGTTTTTGAATTTGGTGCCGTTCTCCGCTCCCGTGCGTCGTAATGTCGCAGGGAACGGAGATCGGCGGCACAGGAGGACGCTGTGTGAATCGAGCGAGGTCCCGCTCGCTTACACAGCGCGGTGACATCGCTGGATCCAGGGACAAGGTAAGTAAACACTGTCTGTGGATCCAGCGAGGCGAGCCCGAGTCTGACTCGGGGTTACCGATCCTAGCACAAAAATGTAACCCCGAGTCAGACTCGGGAATACCGCCAGGGGGGTTAATTAACCGATGGTGTGTAGGCGCAACGGACCATCAGTCAGCTTCATCGGTTAACCGATGACAACGGTCCTTCGGACCGTTCTCATCGGATGGACTGATCGTGTGTACAGGGCTTAACACAAAGTCAGAGATTTTGTAGGATAATGGTCCGTACACGCGATCTGAAAATCGTATGAAAAATACCGCTTTTGAAAGCGATCATACAATAGTTGGATTGTTAGTACAGTGCTTGCAATAGCCGATAACGACAGTTCATCCGATATTATCCGATCAGACAAGCACGAAAATTATACTTGTACGATACCAGATCGTACGATTTTCATTTAATCAGTACAGTTGTCATCGGAAAATATAATACAAAAACACTACAACACATGACATCACTTCCGATTTTTTATTCTGTCATATGAGAATTTTCGTAACTTTACTAAGCTCTTCATGTTGGATATACAACTAGCATGCAATCTGTCGTCCGATTTTCAGGTCATGTGTATGGGGCATTGGACTCAGGTGTATGATTAACCGATTATATCATTTAGGCGCTAATGATCATCAGTTTCATATGTAGGTTGAAACACAGTCATAACTGAAACGGAAACAGCTGTGTAAGAGGCTTAAAACTGGGTGAGGAACAGCCAAACTCTGCTACTAAGGTGAGGTTGTGGAAGACAGGTCACACATCATGGCAAGACTGAACACAGCAACAAGACAGAAGGTAGTTATACTGCATCAGCAAGGTCTCTCCCATGCAAAGGATTTGAAACAGACCAGGGTTTCAAGATGTACTGTTCAAGCTCTTATGAAGAAACACGAATAAATGGGCAATGTTGAGGACTGTAGACACAGTGGTCGGCCAAGGAAATTAAATGCAGCAGATGAAAGACACATCTTGCTTATTTCCTTTTGACATTGGAGGATGTCTGGCAGTACCATCAGCACAGAACTGGCGGAAACCAGTGGGACCCAGGTACACCCATTTACTGTGCGGAGTGGTCTTCGTGGAAGAATTGTGGCCACAAATGCCATGCCTCCGACGTGGAAAAAAAGTTTGTTGGTGAAGGGCAGGAGCGTGATACAATAATGAATGTCTGCAGACAACAGTGGAGCATGGTGGAGGTTCTTTGCAAGTTTGGGGCTGAATTTCTGCAAATTGAGTTGGAGATTTGGTCAAAATCCATAGTGACCTATGTCATGCATTTGGCCTACAAGGAAATACAGTAATATCTTCTGGACTTATAATTCAAATATTGTCCACTAGATGTCACTCTTAACAAAGGACTGTTGATGGGCAGTGTTTTATGTTAATGTTGTGTTACTGAAAACTGTCTTCACTTCCTATCACCACTCTTTTATTTATTTTCCACTGGACAGTCCACATGGAGTCAGCTAAGCCTGCACCACATGTTTCCTAAGTCTTGATCCTCTTAAGGCAGCATCGCTGGTATGATGAAGACTGTTTATCTATATGCCTAGGAGACATTTGTTTGTGTTCATATCATTCTTATATGTTCATTTATTTGTTTATCTCCAGTTTCACCATTATTCATACGCATCATTTTAACTAACCACCTCCTGTTCATCGTAATAAAGATCCAAAGTTACAGACAGTCTGGTTATTTAGGATGCAAGGTTTAAGCTGTATGTTGAGCTACATACGCGCCAGGGGCAAACGTGTAGCGAGAACAGAACAACCGGAATGCTGAGAAATACAGGCAGATACAGTACTTATCTATCATGCCATGCCATCAGGGAGGTGTGTGATTGGCTCCAAACTGGCCCAGAAGGACAATGATCCCAAACATACAGCTAATTTCATTAAGAACCATCTTCAGCATTAAGGAAGAACAAGGAGTCCTGTAAGTGATGGTTTGCCCCCCTCAGAGCCCTGATCTCAACATCATTGAGTCTGGCTGGAATTACATGAAGAGACAGAAGGATATGAGGTAGCTGAGTTCCACAGAAAATCTGTGGTTAGTTCTCCAAAATTTTTGAAACGCCCAACCTGCCGAGTTCCTTCAAAAACTGTGTGCAAGTGTACCTAGAAGAATTGGCTCTGTTTTGAAGGCAAAGGGAGGTCACACTGTCTCTGCTGTGCATTTACTTTTCATTTTGGTAATTTATAGAAGTAAACTATTGTCACTTTTATTTCTAAAAGCTTTCTTAATTTACAGATTTTTTTCACACTTGCCTAAGACATTTGCACAGTTATACTATATATATATATATATTGTGATGCTTGCTTTAGAAATCACAAGACTGCTATATACTGCTGATGTGAAAAGATATTTAGCAGTTTATATTTACTAAAAATAATTGCTTTTCCATGTTCTGTGTACTGTGGGAGACCAGATATAGTAAATGCAGAGCCCTGGGTTTAGTAACACTTAAATCTTGCTTTTCCTTTGTTTAACCGCCTCAGTAATGTATGATGTGGACATATGGAAAAAAATGGATTTATAATTAGGTCAATCCAATTACAAAGGCAAAATACCTAAAGAACACAGTGTTCCTGTGTATAAACTAATTGCACAAGGCACCATGTCTGTCTGAGAGTAAACACCCAAAAAACGCCTTGACATATTACAGTGCTCGTTGGGACTTGCACCTGTTGTGGAGGTTCATGGCATGTCGAAAATCAAGGATGATAATCACCTTAAGGTTTTATAGGACAGTAACATCCAAACAACTAAACACACAGGTCAACCCGACTACCTTCCTATAGACTTACAGTGCCTTGAAAAAGTATTCATATCCCTTGAAATTTTCCACATTTTGTCATGTTAGAACCAAAAGCGTAAATGTATTTTATTGGGATTTTATGTGATAGACCAACACAAAGTGGCACATAATTGTCTAGTGGAAGGAAAATTATAAATGGTTTTCATTTTTGTTTTACAAATAAATATGTGAAAAGTGTGGGGGGGCATTTTATGGCGCCCCCCTGAGCCAATATCTTGTAGAACCGCCTTTCACTGCAATTACAGCTGCAAGTCTTTTTGGGGATGTCTCTACCAGCTTTGCACATCTAGAGAGGGACATTTTTGTCCATTCTTCTTTTCAAAATATCTCAAGCTCTGTCAGATTGGATGGAGAGCGTCTGAACAGCAATTTTCAAGTCTTGCCACAGATTCTCAATGTGATTTAGGTCTGGACTTTGACTGGGCCATTCTAATACATGAATATGCTTTGATCTAAACCATTCCATTGTAGCTCTGGCTGTAGGTTTAGGGTCGTTGTCCTGCTGGAAGGTGAACCCCCGCCCCAGTCTCAAGTCTTTTGCAGACAAATATATGCAATAAAGCGCATGTGGTGTACTGTGTGGGTCAAAAGAAAGTCCTCAGTAGAAGTCCTGTAAGCTAGGTGAGCTTTGAGCATGAGTTACAGTTCGTGGTTCCAGGCAGCCATGCAAAGGGAGCTGAAGCGACACTCCAGGTACATAAAATAAAAGAAACAAGAAGAAGCAGGCACCACTTAGTAAACTGTAAAACTTTTACTTGGATATGTAATAAAAGCACTCACATGTAGTTTTGAAGATTCAGGCATATGTATGTTGTCCTGCGATTCGTCTGAGCCCAGCCAATAGATGTGGATGTCCCTTGGGTCTCTGTCACAGCGCTTGTGTTGTGCTGTGTAGCAGATGGAATCCTGCTTGGTCCATGAGATGTGGTGTGAAGATGGAATCGCACAGATGTGCTGGCAGGGATGCCGGAGCGCACGTTGGAGCGCACGCTTTGGGACGCTATGGTTGCGGTGGAGGAGATGACGTCATCGCCGGGGACAGCAATTGTGCGACGCGTTTCCGTGCATGTGCTGTGGTTCGATGGGAAAACAAACTCACAGCGCGCGCTGTGAGTTTGTTTTCCCATCGAACCACAGCACATGCACGGAAACGCGTCGCACAATTGCTGTCCCCGGCGATGACGTCATCTCCTCCACCGCAACCATAGCGGTAGGTTTGCAGTTGCCATACTCTTTCCATTTTCGGATGATGGATTGAACAGAGCTCTGTGAGATGTTCAAAGCTTGGGATATTTTTTTTTATAACCTAACCCTGCTTTAAACTTCTTCACAACTTTATCCCTGACCTGTTTGGTGTGTTCCTTGGTCTTCATGTTGCTGTTTGTTCACTAAGGTTCTTTAACAAACCTCTGAGGGCTTCACAGAACAGCTGTATTTATACTGAGATTAAATTACATAGAAGTGGACTCTATTTACTAATTAGGGAACTTCTGAAGGCAATTGGTTCCACTAGATTTTGGTTGGGGGTATCAGAGTAAAGGGGGCTGAATACAAATGCACGCAACACTTTTCAGATTTTTTTTGTAAAAAATGTTGAAAACCATTTATCATTTTCCTTCCACTTCATCACAATTATGTGCCACTTTGTGTTGATCTATCACATAAAATCCCAATAAATTACATTTACGTTTTTGGTTGTAACATGACAAAATTTGGAAAATTTCAAGGGGTATGAATACTTTTTCCAGGCACTGTATATGCTATGTGATGGTATAACATGGGGGGGGGGGGGGCGGCAAACACTTCTCAGACCCTGCAACTCTGTAGACAAAGGGGGTAAAAAACATTCACTTTACAAGGTCTTTTTTCACTTGGTGATTGGGAAGAAAATTTGTGAAAATTCACTTTGTAAAAAATTCCCATTCGTATGCTAGGAAAATGTGAAAAATAGAATGGGGTGCCTGGACACACCCTAATCGCCCCCTGCAACGCAGATTCACCCTGATGATATTTCACCAAAGCCCCCCCTCCAACGCATTACTTTGCAAACAAAAATTCTCAATAACCAAAAATTCCACCTCTTCCAGTACAAATCCCCCCTCCCAGCTCAAATCCTCTACCCCTCAAATTTCCCCTCTGAGCATAAGTCCTCCATCCCCTCCAAATCCCCCTCTAACAGCACAAATGACCCCAAACCTAGCACAAATCCTCCCCCCAAATCCCCCTTCCTAACACAACTCCACCCTCCTAGTCCAAATCACCCCTTCTAGCACAACCCTTTAACCACTTCAGCCCCGGAGGAATTTACTCCCTTAATGACCAGGCTATTTTTTGGGATTCGGTACTGCGTCGCTTTAACTGACAATTGCGCGGTCGTGCGACATGGCACCCAAACAAAATTGGTGTCCTTTTTTTCACAGAAATAGAGCTTTCATTTGGTGGTTTTTACTTTTTGCGCTATAGATTAAAAAAAAGGATTTTGGAGAAATTTGGAAAGAAAAAACAATATTTTTTACTTTTTGCTATAATAAATACCCCCTCCCCCCCCAAAAAATGTTTAATTTATTTTTTGCAATAAGCGTATATTAATTGGTTTGCGCAAAAGTTATAGCGTCTACATAATAGGGGAAAGATTTATGTAATTTTTATTATTATTTGGGGATTTATTTTCAAATTGGAATTTCCAAAAATAATAAAATAGAATAGAAAATAAAGGAATGGAATAGAAAAGAATATAATATAATATACTAGAAAATAAAATAATTGAAAAGAATAGAGTAAAATAGAACAGAAAACAAATTAAAAGAATAGAAAAAATGGAGAGATTAGAAAACAAAAAAATAGAGTAAAACAGAACAAAATATTATAGAAATATAATAATATAATAGAAAATATAATATAATATAATACATAATATAATATATAATATAATGTTATATAATATTATATAAAATAAAATAGAAAATAAAGGGATTGAATAGAATAGAAAAAAATAGAATAAAGTAGAAAGAACATAATCATCTTCCGAAATAAGAATTTTGAATAGAATAGAAAAGAATAGAACAGAAAATAAAATAACAGAATAGAACAGAGTAAACAATAGAACATAATAAAGTAGAGAGGACCCGAGTGATTCTAGAGCAGTACGCACCTCATCCCAAAAGTAAATGATAGAAATAGCGGAGGAGAGTGGGATTGTAATGGTGCTGAGAACAATGGGGTAGATCCACAAAGAAAGTACGCCGGCGTATCTAGTGATACGCCAGCGTAATTTCAAAATTCCCACGTCGTATCTTTGTTTTGAATCCTCAAAACAAGATACGACGGCATCTGGGTTAGATCCGACAGGCGTACGTCTTCGTACGCCTTCGGATCTTAGATTAAATTTTTCGGCGTCTGCTAGGTGGCGTTCCCGTCGTAATCCACGTCGAGCATGCAAATGAGCTATTTCTGACGATCCACGAACGTACGACCGGCCGTCGCATTTTTTTACATTGTTTCCGTTCGGCTTTTTCCGGCGTATAATTAAAGCTGCTATCTGGTGGCGTACTCAATGTTCAGTATGGCCGTCGTTCCCGCGTATAATTTTGAAAATTTTACGTCGTTTGCGTAATTCGTCCGTGAATGGGGCTGGACGCCATTTACGTACACGTCGAAAACAATGACGTCCTAACGACGTCATTTGGAGCAATGCACCCTGGGAGTTTTGACGGACGGGGCATGCGCAGTTCGTTTGGCACGGGGACGCGCTTAATTTAAATGAAACACGCCCCCTACCCGCCCAATTTGAATTCCGCGCCCTTACGCCGCGAGAGATACACTACGCCGCCGTAACTTACGGCGCGAATTCTTTCAGGATTCAAAGAAAAGAAAAGTAAGTTACAGCGGCGTAGCGTATCTGACATCTGCGCCGGGCGCAGCGTATGTATGTGGATCTGCCCCAATATATTCAAAATGAACAGATATTATATAAAAATATACAATTTTTATTAAGATAACATACACATATAAATTATACAGAAAAAAGGTTCCGTAAAACCAATTGTTCAAGCAGACACTGAGGTTTGTGAGTCGCTGGTGTTCCCAAATTGTATGAGGTAGAGGTCACAGGAGATGTCCCATACCGAATAGAAAATAATAGAATAACACAGAAAGAATATAACAAGCGTTTCAAAAAGAATGAATAGAATACATTTGAATTTGAATAGAATATAATAGAAAAGAACAGAATAGAAAAGAAAAAAATTAATAGAAATAAACAAAAGAATAGAATGGAATAAAAAGAATATAACTATCTTCCAAAATTCGAATTTCGAATAGAATAAATTTGATTCAGAATGACATTCGATTGAAATGCAATTCGAATGGAATTTGAAAAAATTGAATCGATTCAAATTCGAATAAACAAAACAAATTCCGAATACGAATTAAAAAAAATAAACAAATTTAACTAAACAAATTTATGTAAATAACACATCGAAACAAAACCAATGTTTTCGTTCTGCACATGTCTAGAGAAAACGGAACTTACACCGATTGGAAGGCTGCCAGTTCTCTAGGAAAAAAGGTAATATTTTCTTTTTACTGATGCATAAAATTAATTACGGTGCAGTGGGAAACAATTTGATGTCATCTGGGGAAAAGTGTTCACATTCCATTGTTTACTTCATTGTTGTTGGTTTCTGTGAGTAGGCACTGGTGTCTGGCGGTACCCCAAGGGGAATAAGAACATTTTCTCACAAAGGCCCCATTGTGAGCCGTGTCCTCGCTTGCACTGCATCTGTCGTGTCTGAATATCCACCAGCAGAAATCTCAGTGCACCAGCCTGAGGACCCCAGAGGCTGCCTTCCGAAAATCCTTCTTCTCCACCTCCAGAGGATTCATTAATATCGTTTCAATTTCCACCTGGAGCCTTGGTGGGAAAAATGTGGAAGTCCCTTTGTGTGCTGCCATTTAGGTGAATGGACTCAGCGGGGAGGTTCAGTGATTCTTTTGTAAACAGTTCAAGATTTTTACCCTTAAAGTGTTCCTAAACCCAGGAGCCTGTTAGATTCATTATATCTGGTCCCCCACAGTACACAGAACATTGACATGCATTTAGTAAATATAAACTGCTAAATGCCGTTTCTCATCAGCAGTATATAGCAGTTTTGTGACTTGTATCAGTGTCTGGTTAAAGCTTGTAGGAGGAGTTTTCATTCTCCCCCTGATTGTCCTATGGGGCTGCATGACCCCTGACTATCTGTCTGGACCGTGCTGATTGGCCCTGTGATGATCACATCCACTCCCCCCAACAAAAAATAGCTTGCTAGCAATACATATCATAACTGAGCATGTGCAGAGTCTCTCCTAGCGCTCTGTACTATCAGAAGACAGATTGGGGACAGTAAAAGGGAGGAGAAAGAGGAGAATCCGAGAGGATCAGAGAAGACAGGATCAAACAGCCTTTTTACACATTGCAAAGGATCAGGGGCGGACTGACAACTCATGGGGCCCCTGGGCAATAGGAGATTATGGGGCCACCAGGCAATAGATTATGGGGCCACACAGTATACACACACATACAGTATACATACACAGTATACACACACACATACAGTATACATACACAGTATATACACACACAGTATACATACACACTAAAAAGGTACTGGAGAGGCAGGGCAACTATAACCCGTACCTTGGGAGGCAGATGTCCTTCCTGGGATGACTCCGATCTTCCCTCCTCCTTCCTCCCCTGTATGAGTCGGGGAGTGCGGGATGCTGGATGGCTGAGCCGCTGCAGGTGAGCCATCCCTGGAGTCGGGCTTCCTCTGCTTCTTCTCCGGCCATGCGTCTCCTTCCTCCTCCTCCTCCTCCTTCCTCCTTGGCCAATAAGATCGCTTCTCCTTTCGGCCAATTGGGAAACTGGTCTCACGACCCACTTCCTGATTGGTTGGGAGGCAAATGAGTGTGACAAAAGCGAATATTCATTCTCTATTGTCACACCACTGGGTGGGTTCAGGACGCAGTGCTCTGCGCCCCAAGCCTACCCTTTTTTGAAGTCTATTAAAGACTCTGGCTCAAATCATGTGCTTAAAAAAAAATCCCCCTTTGGAATCCATAGTCCGGTGCCTGTATGTAGATCAAGGGACCGGACGCATGTATACGGGGGATGGTGCCCATGCACCCCTAATGAACGGGCTCCCCACTAAGTATATAGCAGTCTTGTGACTTCTATCAATGTCTAGCTGAGCACTGGTATAAGCTTGTAGAGGGAGCTTTAATTCTCCTCTGATTGTCCTATGAGGGTGCGGAACCCCTCACCCTTTGTCTGATCAGTGCTGATTGGCCCTGTGCTGATCACATGCACCCTCCCAAGAAAAAAAAAACACACCAAAATGCAGAGTGCCCCCTAGGCTCTGTTCTATCAGAAGATGGGTTTGGGACAGTGAAAGAAGGGGAGGAACAGAGAAGACAGGATCAAACAGTCTTTTTACACAATGCAGAGTATTAACCCCTTAGGGTCCACGGTGAGTTTAACAAACATGCTTTATATACAGACTGATTATACTGTTGTGTGTTTATTAACACTTTAAATTATTGTTGTAAGAGTGGACTGACCTCATTTTTAATTAAATTTACAAAAAAAATTATAAAGATTTCAGTGGAATTCCAGGCAACCCCTCTTAAACTAGTTATGTGCACATCAAAAATGATGTAAGGTATTTTAAAATAATGAAGAAATATTTGTAGTATAACTACCTGAACGCCTTTCTTATATTTTTCCCTTCACAGCTGATAGCAGACTAAAGGTGGATACACACTATACAATTTTCTTTCGATTTTTTCCTTTAGATTTACCAAAACCATATAATATGAGGCGCTGCCCATTGATTTCAATGGGCAGGGGCGCTGTAGGAGCGGTGTATACGCCTACAGTGCCTTAAAGGTGCTGCTTGCAGGACTTATTTGAGCGTCTTGCCAGCTCACCGATCCAGTGTGAAAGCCCTCTGGCTTTTACACTGGAGTGAAGGGAGAGGCTCTTTCAGGGCACTATTTTTATCTCTATAGTGCCTGTAAAGCGCCTCCGTGTGAAAGGGGTCTAAGGCCTCGTACACACGGCCAAGTTTCTCGGCAAAAACCAGCAAGAAACTTGCTGGGAGATATTTTTTTTGCAGAGGAAACCGGTCGTGTGTACATTTTCGTCGAGGAAACTGTCGAGAAACTCGACGAGCCAAAAAAAGAGAGCAAGTTCTCTATTTCCTTGACGGGAATGGAGAAACTTGCCTTGTCGACAGCCTAAGAAGGAACTCGACGAGGAAAACGATGTGTTTCGCCCGTCGAGTTCCTCGGTCGTGTGTACAAGGCTTAACAGTTTCAATTTGTATACAATCAGGCAGGCCCTTGCACTGCATGGTTCTGGTAAATCTGAAGATAAAAATCTGCAGAAAATCTAATAGTGTGTGAGGGGTCTAGGAGGGGGAGGATCTATCTATACTGTGAACTAGCCAGGCACCACTGAATTGCACAATGTTACTGTTCTCACATGTTTACAGGTACTGGGAGATAAACCCCCTAACCTGCCACAAAGGATAGAGCCAGGATGGGATTGGGAAGGGGGGATGGATAGAGCCGGAATGGGATCGGGGGAATGGATGAGGTCGGAATGGGATTGGGGGATGGATGTAGCTATAATAGGATCAGGGGATAGATGGAACTGGAATGGGATCGGGGGATGGATCCCCCTACTGCTTCTAGCACAAATCCTTTGTAACCCAAAGCAAAGCTACCTCTAGCACATTTCCTCTAATGCCCATCCCCTCCCTAAAATCACTCCTGGCAGCATAGATGTTACTTGCAATTAGGGGTGCAACGGATCGTCACCGATCCGTGATCCGAACGGGTCACCCCATTCGGATCGGCACACCCCGCGATCCGCGGAGCGCTCCGGAGCCTAGGCCTAGGAAAGTCCCATGCTTCGGCCTAGCTCCGGAGCGGCGGCCATCTTGCTTCACCCAGTCTGCTTGCCAGAGCCCAGCGTGACACGCCTCCCCGGGGAGGCGTGTCACGCTGTGCACTGGGCTCTGACAAGCAGACTTGGAGAGGGAATGTCAGTGAAGCACTGGTGTGAGAGGAGGGGGGGGAAGAGCACAGTAGCAATTAACAGAGGTGGATTAAAGAGGAAGCAAGTGAGGCTGTTTGGACAGGACTTGCTGTAAAAACATCAAGATTGTACTTTTAACAAGATTTACTACTGCATGTCATTTCCCCGCCAGTTCAGACAATGACTATAATATGTGTTTATATATATATATTTATAAACATTTAAACATTTATATACATATAAACATTTTTTTTTTTGGACCGATAAAAACTGACTTTTTTTTTTTTGCTGATTCCGAAAATGATCCGATCCGTGACTGCTGATCCGAGGATCGATCCGATTCGTGAGTTTTTTGATCCGTTGCACCCCTACTTGCAATGCACCCCCAATCACCATGCCCCCCTCTTCTGCAATACTCCTGTTATTACATACCTCGGCCCCGGGCAGGTGCTGTAGCGCAATGTCCCTCTTCTGCCTCCTCAGCTCTTCCTCTCGACCTGTGTACTTGAAACCTTTGGAAAATGTTGAGTATATATTATGTCTCGTTTTGTTTTTTAAATTCATTAAAGTGTATAATTTTCATATTGCATTTGAAAAACCGCTGCACAAATACTGTGGGACATTTTTTTAAAAAGATCGCCATTTTATTCCCTAGGGAAGTGATGGTGAACCTTGGCACCCCAGATGTTTTGGAACAACATTTCCCATGATGCTCCACTACACTGCAGTGTAGTGGTTCCAAAACATCTGGGGTGCCAAGGTTCGCCATCACTGCCCTAGGGTCTCTAATAAAAAACAAATTAGGACCCCACAACTGCCCTTTTGAACCACAGGGTGGACAAAACCCCTAAACATACTCAGACCTTGATCTTTTTTATTTATGTTTCTGGGGGCTAAAATCATTGAAGGAGCCTGGAAGAAACCCACGGTCTCAATTCTAGCAACAAAGCGGAAAATTTTCTGGATCATGTCCCAGGAACAAATTGTAGCTAAGCTCTTAGATAGAGTTCAGCGATTTGAAGCAATTTGGGAATCCTGGGCACTTTATATTAAGGTTCCCCAATACTCGGGTCACACACCCCTCTAAACGGATTCTCCTCGAAGTCTTGTCCTCTCCCCTTTCCCCTTTTGACACATTTCCTTTTGGTTTCTTCTTCTCTCTTTTATTTTTTCCCATATTATTTCGACTGGTGAAAAGCCTTATTTTTTTGTTGCTTAACACTTAGGGAAATATAGTGACTAGTAGGTGACACATTATGGTCTTGAAAGTATTTCCCTTGGACAAATACCCACTAGGTCCCATTGAAATGAGATATGGGTGATAGATATCTCCTTCCTCTCGTTATCTTGTTTTTATAACCCAGGCCCCAGTGATCCGGTCTCTGGGTTCTGGATGAGGGAGGGAGGAGCGGACACGGACCTGATGGAGTCTCATTCCTGGTGGGGTTTCCTAGTCCACCGCGTCAGCCCATCGGGGCGACGTGGGTGACCCATGTTGGGCTGGTTGGGTCTCGACCGTCTCCACTAATTCCCTCAATTCTCTTTCACTAACCAATTTTACTTTAAATTTCCTTAGGAGAGTCTAGAACCTTTGCCAGGATCTTTTTACAAACCTAACTGCATCTACTTCTAGATAGTTGAATGAGTTGTTTGTAGGGTTTGGTTTCAATTTACTTAGCATGTATTTGTTCATTCATTATGTTAGGCCTTGCAGTCCAATTGTACACTTGTCATTACTACTATTTATTTTCAGAATTTCAATAAATAAAATAAAAATGTATAATGTTTTGGGGTTATAAGTAATTTTCTAGCAAAAAAAATACTAATTTAAAAAAAAGGGCCAAAAAAAGCCTGGTCTTAAAGTGGTTAAAATATATCAAACATTTATATCTTATACAGTATCTGTTTATTATTAGATATCTGCAATCTGAATTTGTTTTTTTAAACAAATGTAGAAAACATTTTTTAATTCGGAAACATCCAATTTTACGAAAACACGTTTAACAAATTTTTCTGAATATTCGTAAATTTAAATATTCAAAAATGTGTAAATTCGTAAATTAGAAAATTCGTAAATTAGAAATTTAAAAATCCAAAAATTCTAAAATCTGTAATATTAACTAACTATTAAATCATAGGTATTAACTAACATTTGACTGTTAGTGAACGTAACAAATACGAATTTAACCGAAGTTCCCAATTATCCAAAATAACGAATGCCGTATGCAAACAAATGGAACGTAACAAATTAATAATAATAAAAAAAAACAATAATAATAACAAAATCTTTAATGAATTTGTTCTGTTCCATTTGTTTAGATGCGGCTTCTTTATTTTAGATAATTCAGAACTTTGGATAAATTGGTATTTGTCACGTTCACTAACAGCCAAATTTGAAAGGAAATTCCAATATCTATAATAGTTTGTTATTATTAGTTTGTTAGTTATTATTTAGAATTTCCGGATTTTCGTTCTTTCGAATTTTCAGATTTCCCTTCTTATTTTCAGATGTTTGCATTTTTTGTGATTTTGTGATTTACGAATTTACTAAATTTACGAACTTACAGTTTTATGAATTTTCGAATTTACGAATTTTCGAATATACAAATTTAGAAATTGCAATCATAACGAATGACCTGAAGAACTTAAAAAAAAAAAAAAATGGGGGGATTTTCGTTCTTTCGAATGTTCAGATTTTATTTCTTATTTTCAGATTTTTTCAGATTTTTTCAGATTTTTGAATGTACGAATTTTGGAAATTACGAACTTACGAATTTACAAATTTTCGAATTTACGAATTACCCAAAAAACAAAAAAAAATACAAAAAAATCAACTGAAACAAAAACAAACAATTTTTTTTGGCAATGCACATGTCTATTTTTTATTATTATTAACCCCCTTGGCGGTAAACCCGAGCGTGACTCTGGGTTGGTTTTCCATGTTAGGATCGGTATCCCCGAGTCACGTTCAGGGTGGATGTGCAGAGTGTGCAGCGGCGCGGCTTACCTTCTCGCTGGATCCACAGGCAAGTTACTTACCTTGTCCCTGGATCCAGCGATGCCACCCCGCTGTGTGAGCGAGCGGGTCCTCCTCGCTCGATTCACAGTCTCCCCGCGTGCCGCCGATCTCCGTTCCCTGCGACGTTACGACGCACGGGAGCGGAGAACGGCGCCAAATTCAAAAAAGTAAACAAACACATTACATACAGTATACTGTAATCTTACAGATTACAGTACTGTATGTAAAAAATACACACCCCCCTTGTCCCTAGTGGTCTGCCCAGTGCCCTGCATGTACTTTTATATAATAAAAATTTTTCTTTCTGCCTAAAAACTGTAGATTGTCCAAAAGTGTCCCTTTATGTCAAAAATGGTTTTAGATCAGCTAGAAAACTGCGATAATAAATTATAATCACTTGCAGAAATGTGCGATAGCGATTTGTGGGGAAATTCATCATAAAAAAAAATAATAATGACAGCGACAATTCTGCAACTGAGCAAATTTCAGTGATTTTGAGTTGATTACATTATTGAATAATTTTTATTATAATTATATTATTATTTGTTATAATTATTTATAATTATTTATTATATTATAATTTATAATTTTGTTTTTAAAAAAAAATCATACCCGGCATGCCTACAAGACTCTTGCTTGGTCAGATTTAAGTGAGTTATTTCTAAAAATTACAGGCCTACAGTATAAAACTCCAAATTTCCTTGCAAAATAATTGTACCGCTTTTGGTACGTAATTCCAGACAGAATCATACCGCCAGGGAGGTTAAGCCAAAAAAAATGTTTTGTAAGCTTTGCTACTCCTCTTTTTGAGACGATGTTCAATTCTCTTGTACAATTTATAATACATATAATATAAGGTCAAAACTAAACAACACTTTCAATTGTATCCAATTAGGCAGGCCCTTGCACTACATAGTTGAAGGTAAATCTAAAGAAAATTGTAAGAAAACGGTAAGAAAATAAAATTATTGAACAAGAAATAAATAAAATCACTTGTGGAATTTTTACAACTTTCTTGCCACTTTCCTCCCTATATCTTCATCAATAAAGACCTGACAGAGGTTCTAACCTTTCCCCACTCTGAGCAACAAAAATGCATTGGATAGAGTCCTAAAATATTCCTGTATTTGCAGAACAATGGGGTGAAGAACCCTTTCGACTTTGGAAATAGAAGTGTTTAAACAATAAGAAAATGAAAGGAAAAATGCATCCCATCTGAAAAGTATTACAGCTCTGCTCCAGCTTTCTGTAGCTGAACAATAAAATCGTCAGCATTGTTGGCACTTTGACTTGTAATTCACAAGACAAAAGTTGGATGTGTAGGGAAAGCCCTTTGGGGATACGTATGAAGTCACTGACACCACAAATAGCTTGACAATTGAAGGCTTTCGCCAAAGTTTATGGAAACAACTCAAGCAACAGAAAAAAGGCGAAGAAATGTCATTACAGTATTAATTTGTGTTTCTCAAATGTTACAAAATGTTATTTTGTATCTAACACTGTGAGCTGTTAAGGAGGCGTGTAGCTATGGCAGCTTGAAGCCGTAAGCCCCACCCGTTCCATACCAAAAACTTTTGCATATTGGCAATAGTTTTAAGTGAAAGTCTTCACATCAAAGAGTGCTAAATGAGCACTCTGCTAAAAAACAAAGCACAGACAAGGGCACTATTCACCTAACTTCTTGGAATTTCCTTCCATGTATTGCAATTTTAAACCACTTAAACCAAGTTTTTCCCCCTTAACCCCCTCAGCGGTATTCCCGAGTCTGGCTCGGGTGAAATTTCAGCACCAATAGCGGTAACCCTGAGCCAGACTCGGGATCGCATCGCAGTATCCACAGGCACAGGTTACTTACCTTGTCCCTGGATCCTGCGATGTCTCCCCGCTGTGTGATCAAGCGGTGTCCTCCTCGCTCGATTCACAGTGTCGAGTGCCGCCGAGCTCCGTTCCCTGCAACGTCATGACGCACAGGGTCGGAGATCGGTGCCAAACTTAGGGTTAGGGTTTCCCAATTGAAGAATATGGCTAGGACTCAGGAATTGGAACAGGGACCTCCCCCAAAGGTCAAAGGTCACAGGGCGTGGCTGACCCACCCCCACCAAAGTGTACCGCCTACCCCAACTAAGTCAGGGAATGAACAAGTCGGGGAAAGTAAATACACACAATACATACAGTATACTGTAATATTATAGATTACAGTACTGTATGTAAAAAATACACACCCCCCCCCTTGTCCCTAGTGGTCTGCCCAGTGTCCTACATGTACTTTTATATAATGAAAACTGTTCTTTCTGCCTGGAAACTGGAGATTGTCCATAGCAACCAAAAAGTGTCCCTTTACATCAAAAGTGGTTTTAGAGCAGCTAGAAAACAGCGATAATAAATTATAATCACTTGCAGAATTGAGCAATAGCTTTTCGTGGGGAAATTCGTCATTAAGCAATAAAAGTAATGACAGCGACAATTCTGCAACTGAGCAAATTTCAGTGTTTTTGATTTGATTACATTATTGAATAATTTTTATTATAATTACATTATTATTTGTTATAATTATTTATATGTATTTATTATATTATAATTTATGATTTTGTGTTTTAAACTTTATCATACCAGGGATGTCTACTAGACTCTGGTTTGGACAGATTTAAGTGAGTTATTCCTAAGAATTACAGGCCTACAATATAAAACGCCAAATTTCCATACAAAATAATGGTACCGCTTTCAGCACCTAAAATCTGACATAATCATACCGCCAGGTAGGTTAATGATCGGACCATTTTTTGCGATACGGCACTACGTTACTTTAACTGACAACTGCGTGGTCATGCGACGCTGTACCCAAATACAATTGACGTCCTTTTTTCCCCACAAATTATTTTTGTTTTATTTAATCACCTCTGCGGTTTGTGAAAAAAACCTAAAATTTCCCCCCAAATTTTTTTTTTATGTCCTGTTATAAAACACATCCAATTAAAAAATGCAAAACAAATCAAATTTCTTCATCAATTTAGGCCAATATGTATTCTGCTACATATTTTTGGTCAAAAAAATCCCAATAAGCGTATATTGATTGGTTTGCGCAAAAAGTTATAGCGCTCATTTACTAAGCTCTGGAGCAACTGCACTTGCAGAGTGCAATTGCATTTTTCAAAGTGCACAGTCTTTTTCCCCTTTAGTAAATCAACCCTTAAGTGACACATTTTGGGGACCAGTGACACTAATACAGTGATCAGTGCAAAGAAATATGCACTGTCACTGTACTAATAACACTGACAGGGAAATTGTTAACATCAGGGGTGATCAAAGGGTTAAATGTGTCCCTAGGGGGTGATTTCTAACTGTGTGGGGGAAGTGCTTGTACTGTATGAGTACAGAGAAAAAAACTCTGTTACTGCTTAGCAGAAACACAAGATCTCTGTCTTCTCCTGTCACAGAACGGCGATCTGCCTTGTTTATATAGGCAGAGTACTGTTCTGTCTGCCTCGGGAGAAATCGGCGGGTCCTGACGGACATTTGATCTGCCAGGCCCGTCGATTGCCTCCCGCTGTGTCCAATCACAGCAGGAGAGGGTTGGCCCGGGAGCGGGTCGGCAAATGCGCACACCCCGGACCCGGAAGAAAAAATCATGTACAGGTGCGTGATTTTGCGCCACAGTGTATGTATATGGGGCAGTCCTTAAGCAGTTAAGGATATGCAACAGTTAGGAGCCCAAAATAAACCTGTTGCAAAACAATGAGATGAAAACGAATAATCAGAGGATACTTTTAGAGGCCGGTCAAAGTTGTGGAATGCTTACTAAAACAGTAGTATGCAATGCACCCACACCGTGGGTGGCCTAGGGTGCAACACAGCACATGTTGGGCCTTGTAGTGTTCTGCATTAGAAAAAAAATGGGTCATGTGTGATTTTGGCTATATTATGGTGCATTGCTACCCTTCTGAAAATGAATGGGTTTCCGGCATGCAATGCATGTTCAGAGGCATCACAACACGTCTGTGATAAAGAATCTCAATTCTATGCTAAAGTGCAAATGGGCCCTACATGAAAAGTTGATATAAATCGGTAGATGCAGAGATATAGGAAAATCTTGACTTTATATGCAAATTGTGACTTTTCCTGAGAAAGCTGAACTAAGATCCAACTTGGGGTGGGCAGGTTGACCCAAAGAACGGTTTGGGAGTCTCCCTGTTGGCTCTAAAGCCTCGTAAACACCATCAGATTTTCGGACGACCGAACGTCCGTTTTTTGTGACATGCTGGTCTCATGTCGAAAGTGAAGAGGTCACTCACCATACCAAAATTTTCATACGACAGAATACAACTTCAGAAGTGACGTAATGTGTTGAATAGTTTTGTATGTATTCTTTCGTTTCTGAGCATGCGTAGTCTCGGTCTTATGATTTTTTTAGTATGAAGATCGTACTAATGAAACGAAAAAAACGGACGTTAAGTTCACGTCCAAAAAAAATATTATAATGAGGATGAAAGGAAACTTCTGGACAGCCGCACTGCAAATATTTTTTTGCCTTTAATAGTAAAATAGGATCAAAAAATACATGCCACAGTAGAACGGACAAAAGACTGACGCGTTTCACACTGACAATCAATGCTTAATCCTATTATAGTCTTTACATCCAGCTTTTGTCCGACGAAAAAGCGAAATCGGCTGTCGAAAGCACCATACTAACAATCCGAAAATCGTCAGACAGCTCGTCATACGAATTTTTCCATTAGAGTTTTCGTATCTTGTGTACGAGCCTTTACATACAATGAGTGGCTTCATTCAGAAATGGAAAAAAAAGAGACTGCCTTAGGGAGAGAGACCAAGCTCAACTTTTTTAAGAATAGTGAAGATTTGCATGTTTCAGCTCTCTAAAGTTCACCTCTAAAGTTATTTTCATCATAAGATCAGATTTTTCACATGACACATAAAGAAAATAGTGCAAAATAAACATAAAAAAATTAGGACATTGGGATAACGTTTTTTGTAAGTTTAGAGAAAGATTTTATTTCAAATAGAAGATTTATGTCGATAGAATGTTTTGCATTTCAAAATGAATTAATTTACAAAAAATGGTGGTAAAATGTTTTTTCCTGCAAATATATATAGAATAACATTTGACCTGATTTACTTAGCTTATGCGTATTATTATTATTATTATTATTATTATTGTTATGATGATGATGATTATCATTTTTCATTTTATGCCTCATAACAATATAATTGTCCCCCTGCATTAAACTATAAAGATACTAGGAGTCATCTAGATCTCTTATAAATGTATTGCAATGACCATTTATTTAATTGATAAGCTTCTTAATTATTTTTTTATTCCCACATTTCGTTATTGATATTATCACATATATTATTTGAAGTATTTTTATTCCTGAAAAATAATACATGTACAAAAAATAATAATTAAATAATATATTTTTTTCTTTTCTTTTTTTTTTCTTGTTTTTTTTTTTTTTAGATTTTTTCAGATGTTTTCTTAGATGTGTATATTTGCTTTATAGTCTGCTTGATGAAATGACTATGCTATCTATATATGTATGAATTTGTTTATGTTTGAATGTGCTTATGTCTGTATAATAATTTTCAATAAAATTAGATTAAAATATTATGAATAATAAAACAACTAATAATAATAATAATAACAACAACAGCAATACTAATTATAGTTATTGTAATCTGTTCCAGCACCCCTTTCCTGTTTGTTTTTGTATATGACTCTGTGTGCGAAGTTTCATTGTACCTTTCACTTATAAAATCAATAAAAAATGATTGCTAGAAAAAAAAAATGTATTATTATTTTATTTGTATTGTGCTATTATTCTTCTTCTTCTTCTTCTTCTTCTTCTTCTTATTATTATTATTATTATTATTATTATTATTATTATTATTATTGTCAATGATATTGTTGCTTGCAATTTGTATTTTTGTAAAGTAATACATCTTTACACAAATAATAATAATTATTACAGTATTATAATTTGTGGAAACATATTAGTTTTCATGAATAAAAATACTTAAAATAATATGATTGATAATATCAATAACGAAATGTGGGAACTAAGAAGTTTATTACTTAAATATATGTTTACGGGCATTTTTATTATTATTATCACAGTTTTTTTTTTTATGCAATTTTTAATATGACAGCAACAATTTTTTAGTATTATGATTATTCTTGTTATTATTATTATTATTATTATTATTATTATTATTATTAATAATAATATTATAATTATTACAGGCATACCCCACTTTTAAGTACACAATGGTGTTTATTTACGAAAGCTGGAAAGCGCAAAATCAGGCTCACTTCTGCATAGAGCACAGGCTTCTAACCCCAGCTTGTCCAATTAAGCTTTAGTAATAAAACCTGGAAGCTCATTGGTTTCTGTGCAGAAGTGAGCTGATTTTGCGCGTTCCAGCTTTAGTAAATAAACCCCATTGTGTACTTAAAAGTGGGGTATGCCTGTATTATTATTTGTGGAAATGTATTATTTTACATGAAAAAAAAAACTTAAAATAATATAATAAGTTTATTACTTAAAAATATGTTTAAGTGCATTTTTATTATTATTATCTGTTTTTTTATGCTTAGAATTTTTAATATGACGGCAACTATTTTTTAGTATTATGATTATTGTTGTTATTATTATTATTATTATTAATAATAATAATAATATTATAATTATTACAGTATTATTTGTGGAAATGTATTATTTTAAATGAGTAAAAATACTTAAAATAATATAATTGATAATATCAATAACGAAATGTGGGAACTAAGAAGTTTATTACTTAAATATGTGTTTAAGTGCATTTTTATTATTATTATTATTATTATTATTATCTCTGTTTTTTTATGCTTAGCATTTTTAATATGACAGCAACTATTTTTTAGTATTATGATTATTGTTATTATTATTATTATTAATAATAATAATAATAATAATAATAATAATAATAATAATAACAATAATCATAATACTAAAAAATAGTTGCTGTCATATTAAAAATGCTAAGCATAGAAAAACAGAGATAATAATTACGTTACTCCGCCGCAAGTTTACACTCAAGTGCTTTGTGAATCAAGATCTTACGAGGAAAACTTGCGGCGGTGTAACGTAAAGACGATACGTTACGCCGCCGCGGATGTACATGAATCTGGCCCATGCTTCTTAGTTCCCACATTTCGTTATTGATATTATCAATTATATTATTTTAAGTATTTTTACTCATGTAAAATAATACATTTCCACAAATAATAATACTGTAATAATTAAAATATTATTATTAATAATAATAATAATAATAATATTATTATTATTATTATTATTATAAATTTTATAATTATTACAGTATTATTTGTGGAAATGTATTTTACATGAATAAAAATACTTAAAATAATATAATTGATAATATCAATAACGAAATGTGGGAACTAAGAAGTTTATTACTTAAATATATATATTATTATTATTAATATTATTACAATTACAATTATTACTATTATTATTATTGGTATTATTAATATTCATTCTAATTGTAAGCTCTAACAAGCAGAGCCCTCCTGTAGTGAATTGTATTGTAACTGTATTGTCTTCCCTGATGTTGTAAAGCGTTGCACAAACTTTTGGCACTGTAAAAATCCTGAATAATAATAAATATAAAAGTTGCAGAGCTGAAAAAATATATACATATTTGTACGTTCAAGATTAAAATGAATCTGCCCACTGTGATCCCTCCTGTATTAAATTGTATTGTAGCTGTACTGTCAGCCCTCATAGTGTATAGCGCTGTGCAAACTGTTGGCGCTATATAAATCCTGTATTATAATAATAATAATAATAATAATAATAATAATATTATTTAACTTAAACACTTAAAAACTAAATAAATTTTTCTCCAGTATTCACAGTATCCGTTATAAGTAAACGTTATTATTTCGCTCCTGTTTGGGTTAAAAATTTGAAATTTCAGACTTTTTTCACTTATGAAAAAGATACTTGTTTTCACGCATTCCTTTTTCTGACCATTTGTTTCCTTTTCTATTCATTTGTTTTTCATGTTCTACAAATCGGTGGCTCTATTTGTTTTGATCATATGTGGTGTCCAAAGAGACGCCGCTACCCCAGTGGGCAGCACTAACAAGGTCCTCCTAATGAGAGATAAGCATAGCAATTAGGTTGTCAACATTCGAATCATAAAGGTCTCCCAGGAAAATTAAAACTAGGGGATTCCTATAATGGTAACTATTGACCTTTCAGCCCCCATACACATTTCTTATTGATGTTTGAAGGAGACTCACTTAGTCTGTCAGGCTAATGGCACAGATAATGAAGCGGTCTAACTATTTTGTTGTTTCAGTCCTAATTTTAGAAAGTTAAAAATAGATTATTAGACTGATTGGGATTAGGCTAAAATTAGCGTACACGCTCCCAGCAACAAATAAACCATTCTTACCCGAAACACAGTCTACAGTTGTGGCCCAATCAAACAAAAAAGTCCTAACCGAGTAACATTTTTGATAAATTGCTCAACTAACCAAGCTGTCACTTTGATGGAGTCTTGGCCAATGACTTTATTGTTTTGGCTATTTGTGGCGCGTAATTAGTTAAGGTTTGTCATTAATTGTAAACAAATCCTTGAGATCGATATTGAAAATAGAGCTTTCTTCCTACTGACCCCGAACACCTGGGAATGTTTTGCTTTTCATTTTCTTTAATTTGTGTTGTTGATGTTTTTTTTTTATTTATTTTTTATCTTTAGTCTGTTTTTAGAAACTTGTTTGCTCTGAAAAATCCAAGTTCATGATCAATATTAGTATAAAGCAGATCCTGATGGAATAATGACTGACCGAGAAAAAACATAAACATTTAAAAATACTTAACAAAGAACGTAAAAAGTGCCACGTAAAATGAAAGTTGTATTATAATAGGGGAGATTTACTAAAACTAGAGCGGGCGAAATCTGGTGCCGATAGGCATGGTAGCCAAGCGGCTTTGAATTTCGGCTTGTTCAATTAAGCTTTGAAGCTTCTCTCAATGTATCCCCCCCCCTTTTCCCTATGGCGTCAATTTCCCTAGTTAGAGTGTATAGAATATGGGGGCTATAAGGTGGGTATTTTTTATAGGAGGAGTAGATTTTTCAGATAACTACCATCATTAACCACTTAAGACCCGGACCATTATGCAGGTTAAGGACCTTGCCCCTTTTTGCGATTCGGCACTGCTTTCTTTTGGTGGTATTTGATCACCTTTGCGGTTTTTATTTTTTGCGCTATAAACAAAAATAGAGAGACAGCTTTGAAAAAAATTCAATATTTTTTACTTTTTGCTATAATAAATATCGCCAAAAAATATACAATTTTTTTTTTCTTTTCCTCAGTTTAGGCTGATACGTATTCTTCTACCTATTTTTGGTAAAAAAAAAACGCAATAAGCGTTTATCAATTGGTTTGCGCAAAATGTATAGCGTTTACAAAATAGGGGATAGTTTTATGGCATTTTTATTAATATTTTTTTTTTACTACTAATGGCGGCGATCAGCAATTTTTTCGTGACTGCGACATTATGGCGGACACATCGGACAATCTTGACACATTTTTGGGACCATTGTCATTTTCACAGCGAAAAGTGCTATACAAATGCACTGATTACTGTGAAAATGACAATTGCAGTTTAGGAGTTAACCACTAGGGTTCGCTGTAGGGGTTAAGTGTGACCTTATATGTGTTTCTAACTGTAGGGGGGCGGGGCTGGACATGAGACGTTAGTGATCGTCTTTCCCTATATCAGGGAACAGACGATCACTGACATTGCCACAATGAAGAACGGGGAAGGTGTGTTTACACACACCTCTCCCCGTTCTTCAGCTCCGTTGACCGTTCGCGGGATCGGGTCCGGGGGGGGGGCGGTCATGGAGCTTTAGACCGGGTCACGAGCACGACCCCACGGCTGGGCCTTAAAGAGACATGTACAGGTACGTGCTTGTGCCCAGCCGTGCCATTCTGCCGAGGTATATCGGCGTGAAGGGGTCCTTAAAGTGGAGGTTCACCCGAAAAGTTAATTTTTAACATTAGATTGATGCTCATTTTGTCAAGGGGAATCGGGTAGTTTTTTTTAAATCGAAGCCGTACTTACCGTTTTAGAGATACATCTTCTCCGCCGCTTCCGGGTATGGGCTGCGGGACTGGGCGTTCCTATTTGATTGACAGTCTTCCGACAGGCTTCCGACGGTCGCATACATCGCGTCACGATTTTCCGAAAGTAGCCGAACGTCGGTGCGCAGGCGCAGTATAGAGCCGACTCGCAGTCCGGCTTCTTTCGGCAACTCGTGACGCGCTGTATGCGCCGGTGGGAAGCATGTCAATCAATTTGCATGTGAATAGGAACGCCCAGTCCCGCAGGATTACATACCCGGAAGCCGCGGTGAAAATATAGATAAAACGGTATGCACGGCAATAATTTTAAAAAGGTCAGCATAATGTCGTTATCACAACTCGGCTCAATGTAATGTTAGAATTTTTTTTGGGGGTGAACCCCCGCTTTAATGAAAAGTGTGACTGGCCCGGCAAATTCTGGACAGTTGGCAAGTAAGGTGGAATGCTAGACAATCATGGGCCCCCCTTACACCTGGGGCCCCTGGTCAGTGCCCAGGGGTGCTCATGCATTAAGACAGCCCTGACTAGAGACTATTTACAACAGTGAAAACGCATCCTATCCAATCATTAGGTACCAAAGACATTGCTGGGAAAGCATCCTATCTATTCATTGGAGATCAATAACAAAACTGAGAATGCAGCCTATCTATTCACTAGACACCAGTAATATCACTGTTTATTCAACCTATCCAGTCACTAGAGACTGGTGACCTCAATAGAAATGCATCATTTCCATTCACTAGAGAACATTGATGCCATAAAGAATGCAGCCTATCCATTTATTAAAGACCAGTGACACCATTGATACTGCAGCCTATCCATTCACTTGAGACCAGTGAGATCAGTGACAATGCAGCCTATCCATTTACTAGAGATCAGTTGCATTCTTGAGAATGCAGCCTATCCATGCATTAGAGATCCGTGACATCACTGAGAATGCAGCCTATCCATTCATTAGAGACCAGTGACATCACTGAGAATGCAGCCTATCCATTTATTGGAGACCAGTGACATCACTGATACTGCAGCCTATCCATTTATTCGAGACCAGTGACATCACTGATACTGCAGCCTATCCATTCACTAGAGACCAGTGAGATCAGTGCAAACAGAGCCTATCCACTTACTAGAGATCAGTTGCATCCTTGAGAATGTAGCCTATCCATTCACTAGAGACCAATAACATCACTGTGTCTGCAGGCTATCTATTCATCAAAGAATGTGGTATTCCCTTGGTTTCTGTGCAAGATTACTTTTCCAGCAAGCCCCACCCAAATTAGGATGCCCCACCAATAGAGATGGGGAGCACCTAAAGCCTCGTACACACGACCGAGGAACTCAATGGGCGAAACACATCGTTTTGCTCGTCGAGTTCCTTGTTAGGCTGTCGAGGATCTCGGCGAGCCAAATTTCTCCATTCCCGTTGAGGGAAAAGAGAACATGCTCTCTTTTTGGCTCAACGAGATCCTCGACAGTTTCCTCGTCGAAAAATGTACACACGACCGGTTTCCTCGGCAAAAAAACAAAACAGCAACTTTCTTGCTGGTTTTTGCCAAGAAACTCGGTCGTGTGTACGAGGCTTATTTTATTATGACCAGCAAAGATACATGTAATGAAATTATTACCAATAGAACTATTGCACACAACGGCTCGTGGAAGAAAAGTAAAGATTCAAGTTTTCACCACTACATATAATTTTAACACCAATGCTAAAATGTCACACCAATTCTAGATATGAATTATTCCAATAAAAGTCAGGGGGACAATTCAAACAGTATCAAATGTGTTTTGGGTATCCAAAACAACCCCCTTTAATCAGGGCTTGATTGAAAACAGTGCGAATGAACTGAAAGTAAACTGGATCTTTAAGACATTTTCCCCAGAACCAGATTACTTACGCTAACATCAATACTTTAACCCCCCTGGCGGTATCCCTGAGCGTGACTCGGGGTTGATTTTTTCTACCAAAATCGGTAACCCCGAGTCACGCTCGGGGTAGATATGCAGAGCCTGCAGCGTCCGCTGACTTACCTTCTCCTGGATCCAGCGATGTCACCACGCTGTGTGAGCGAGCGGGACCTCGCTCGATTCACACAGTGTCCTCCTGTGCCGCCGTTCTCCGTTTCCTGCGACGTTACGACGCACGGGAGCGGAGATCGGCGCCAAATTCAAAAAAGTAAACAAACACTATACATACAGTATACTGTAATCTTATAGATTACAGTACTGTATGTAAAAAAAAACACACCCCCTTGTCCCTAGTGGTCTGCCCAGTGTCCTACATGTACTTTTATATAATAAAAAACTTTTTTTTCTGCCTGAAAACTGTAGATTGTCCATAGCAACCAAAAGTGTCTTTTTATGTCAAAAATGGTTTTAGATCAGCTAGAAAACAGCGATAATAAATTATAATCACTTGCAGAATTGTGCGATAGCGATTTGCGGGGAAATTCGTCATAAAAAAAAAATAATGACAACGACAATTCTGCAACTGAGAAAATTTCAGTGATTTTGAGTTGATTACATTATTGAATAATTTTTATTTTAATTATATTATTACTTGCTATAATTATTTATAATTATTTATTATATTATAATTTAAAATTTTGTTTTTAAAAAAATGTCATACCCGGGATGCCTATTAGATTCTTGTTTGGTCAGATTTAAGTGAGTTATTCCTAAAAATCACAGGCCTACAGTATAAAACACCAAATTTTCTTGCAAATAATTGTACCGCTTTCAGCATGTTTTTTCAGAAAGAATCATACCAGGGAGGTTAAGATAGTAGGGGCGACAATCCAAACAGTATCAAATGCGTTTTTCAGGGTCCAAAACCACCCCCTTTAATCAGGGCTTGTTTGAAAACAGTGTGAAGGGTTAGAAGTGAACTAGACCTTTAAAGTGGTTGTAAACCCTTTACAACCACTTTTACCTACAGGTAAGCCTAGATTGAAGCCCCATACACACTATCAGTTTTCCTGCAGGTTTTCTCTTCAGGTTTACCAAAACCATCTAATATGAGGTCAAACCTCAAGAGTTTCAATTTCTATGCAATCAGGCAGGCCCTTGCACTACATGGTTTTGGAAAACCTGCAGGAAAACTGATAGTGTGTATGGGGCTTAAGGCTTACCTCTAGGCGCTCGAAATATCTCCTAAACCTCTACGGTTAAGGAGATATTTACAAAAGATAAGGTGCCGATGTGGTACTTCAGAAACCCTAAGGCCCCGTACACACGTCCGAGAAACTCGACAGGCAAAACACATCGTTTTGCTCGTCGAGTTCCTTGTGAAGCCGCCGAGGATCTCGGCGAGCCAAGTTTCCTCATTGACTAACGAGGAAATAGAGAACATGTTCTCTATTTGGCTCGACGAGTTCCTCGTCGGTTTCCTCGGCCAAAAGTGTACACACGACCGGTTTTCTCGGCAGAATACGGCTCCGATCAAGTTTCTGGCTGAATTCTGCCGAGAAACTCGGTCGTGTGTACGAGGCCTCAGAGACGCTTTCTAAAGGCTTTCTAAAGGGGAGCGGGCTGTGACTGGCGGCTTCCACGCACATGCGCGGGAGTGACGTCATTGGGGCTAGGGCCAATCACAGCACCGGAGCCGCGATACCCGGAAGAAAGAACGACACTTCGTGGAAGAGGGAACAGCGGTGACATCGCAGGCTTTGGTTTCAGGTAAGTGACACATAATGGGCTACTATGCGATGCAGGGTTTACATCCTCTTTTAGATGCCCCAGGAATCAGATTACTTTCATCAAAATCAATACTTAAAGATAGCGATACCAATCAGATAACCTTATGGGTTCAGCACTATTTTTCCACTTTCCTCAACAAATTTATATTTCACAGGAAAGCACCATTTGGAGACATTCATTTTTCCATCAACACCAACATTCCACAAATTTTCACGTCAGCTTATAGTGTAAAATGGCCGTCACCCAAGTACAATAGGTTAGCTAGAACACATTTGTGAAATCTCTTGAGTTCCTTCATGTTGCAGAAACATTTCCATGTGTGCCGGTGAATGTAAAAAAAGTACATTTCACGCTGGATCAACGCGCACTTTTGGCTTTGCAGAGGTCGTATAATGGGGGGGGGGGGGCAACAGACAAATTGCTCCACCACTCAATCAGCTTTGATTTTCGATTTAGTTGCCAGCTTAAGGTCTTATAGCCTAATGGCAAAGAGATGCCAACCCGTGGCACGTGTAATGAACAATTGATAATGCAGAGCTTTGAAGTTTTCTGATAGCCAAAGCTAGGAACACATCAATGGCCGTTGCCGGTGACCTGCAAACTATTTGGTTTCATTTTGGCTGTCCGGTCGTCCTCTGTTGTTTTGAAGGTCCTGGACCTCAACTCCAAAGTCTTCATGTGCTGCTTCTGCATCAACGACTGTCTGCAGATCAAAGGGGGGCGGCCTGTCTGCAATGTCAGGGTGAGTGACAAGCCGGCAATGGCTAATTCCAACGAAGAACCCTTCAATGTGAAAATAATGATACCTCTCCTTCAGTGGGATCGGTGAAATCAAAGTAATAGTTTAAAACAACTTAATTCCATCCTTTAGGGAGCAGTCCTGCTCAAACCTATCGTAACTTAAGAGGATTTTCTTTCCTAATTGTTTCCTGTTTAACCATTTAATTTTTTTTTCAGTATTTTGTCTCATGTTTTGTTTGCCTTTCTTTTTTTATTCACTGTAAAGTTGGATGCAAAATCAATATTCTGAAGTTATATACATTTTTGTTGATAGCTGTATATTTATATTTTAAGTACTTATCCCTTTCATGCCTAAGCCTATTTATGACATTTGGTGTTTACAAGTTAAAATCCATATTTTTGGCTAGACAATTACTTAGAACCCCCAAACATTATATATATTTAGCAGAGAATCTAGAGAATAAAATGGCGATTTTTGCAATATTTTATGTCACACGGTATTTGTGCGGCGGTGTTTTAAACACAACTTTTTGGGAAAAATTTACTTTCATGAATTTAAAAAAATGAAAAAGTAAAATTAGCCCAATTTTTTTGCATAATGTGAAAGATGATGTTACGCTGAGTAAATAGATACCAAGCATGTCACACTTTATAATTGCACGCACTCGTGGAATTGCGACAAACTACGGTATCTAAAAATCTCCATAGGCGACGCTTTAAACTTTTTTTACGGTTACCAGGTTAGAGTTACAGAGTAGGTCTAGTGATAGAATTATTGCTCTCGCTCTGACGATCGCGGCGATACCTCACATGTGTGATTTGAACACCGTTTTCATATGCAGGCGCGACTTCCGTATGCGTTTTCTTTGTTGCGCAAGCTCGCGGGGAGGGGGGCGCTTTATAAAAATATTTTTTTTATAATATTAAATTGTGGGTTTTTTTTTTTTTTTTTTCACATTTTGATCACTTTCATTGCTGTCACAAGGAATGTAAACATCCCTTGTGACAGTAATAGGTGGTGACAGGTATTCTTTATGGAGGGATCGGGGGTCTAAAAGACCCCTGAGCCCTCCTTTGCACTTCAAAGTATTCAGATCACCGGAAACGGCGATTCTGAATACTGTGTACTTTTTTAAATCCGGCGCCATTGGCAGCCGAGAAACCCGGAAGTGACTTCACGACGTCGCTTCCGTGTTTTCAATGCGGACACTGAATCAAAGCCGTTTACGGCTTTGTTTCAGAGCGCGCCTGTACGATGGAGGCGCAGGATCGTGGATCGGGTCTACCGGTGGGACGGGAGGCCCGATCAGAGCGGCGAGAGGCGGCGGGAGGGGGGGGTGTCCCCTCCCGCTCCTCCGGCATAACAACCGAGTGGCTTTTAGCCGCATCGGTTGTTATGTTTGGATAACCGATCGCCGGCTCTAAACAACGGTACCGGGATGATGCCTGCGGCTGCAGGCATCATTCCGGTATAACCCCCGAAAGCCGAGGACACATATATGCGTTCCGTCGGTGTGAAAGGGTTATATATATCTCACATAGATAGTCTCATTTTGTAATGTTTTTCTTGTGTTTTTACTTCTTCATTTTTTCAAACTGCTGCCAGCTATTGTTCCTATACATTCTGATGACACGTTATTCCTCCTTAGCAATCTATCAATTCTAATTAGAAGAAATTGCACATAAGCAATTACATTTTATTTTTATAAATGTTAACCCTAACCAAATTACTTTTAGAATAGCACTATGGGGTTGATTGGGGGCACAGTGGCTACAATTAGGGGCACAGTGGCGACAATTGGGGGCACAGTGGTGACAATTGGGGGCACAGTGGCAACAATTGGGGGCACAGTGGCAACAATTGGGGGCACAGTGGAGACAATTGGGGGCACAGTGGCTGTGTTTGATGGCATAGTGGTGACAATTGATGGCACAGTGGCTGCGTTTTGATGGCATGGCACGGTGGCTGCGTTTTGATGGCATGGCACAGTGGCTGCGTTTTGATGGCACGGTGGCTGCGTTTTGATGGCATGGCACAGTGGCTGCGTTTTGATGGCACAGTGGTTGCGTTTTGATGGCACAGTGACTGCATTTGATGGCATGGCACAGTGGTGACAATTGATAGGTACAGTGAGGCTGCAATTGTTTTTCTTTCTTTTTTCGTTTGCGCCCCCCCAAAAATTTTGAGCACCAGCCGCCACTGCTGGAGAGGGTGCAGCCACGCACGGTAGCCAATCAGCTTCTAACTTCAGCTTGTTCTGACTGACAAACCTAGAAGCTGATTGGTTTCTATTCAGAGTTACACCCGATTTTTCACTCTCCAGTTTTAGTAAATCAACCCATTTGTATCATAAAAAAGTTCCTATTTTCTTCTTTAACCGCTTGTCGACCACCGCACTAATATTTACATCCACAGAATGGCTGCGCAAGGAGACGTACCTGCACGTCCCTTTGAATTTTCCGCTGTGCGCATTCACGCGCCCCTGCCGCATGCTCCGTGACTCGATGTCCGCTGAAGTCCCGCAATCGTGTCACAGAGCTGCAGAACAGGTGGTGTGTTTACAAGGCATTTCCCTGTTCTGCCCTGTGACAGGACACTGATCTACTGCTCCCTGTCATCGCTAGCAGTGATCAATGTCATGTCACAGGTAGCCCAGCCCCCACTCAGTTAGAATCACTCCCTAAGACACACTTAACCCCTTCCCTGCCAGTGTAATTTACACAGTAATCAGTGCATTTTTATAGCACTGATCGCTGTATAAATGACAAGGGTCCAAAATAGAGTAAAAAATGTCTGATGTGTCCGCCATAATGTCGCAGTCCTGATAAAAATCGCAGATCGCTGCCATTGCTAATTAAAAAAAATGCCATAAAACTATCCCCTAAGACGCGATAACTTTTGTGAAAACGCTTACACGCTTATTGTGATTTTTTTTTACCAAAAATATGTAGAAGAATACGTATCGGCCTAAACTGTGGGGAAAAAAATTTTTATATAATTTTTGGGGATATTTATTATAGAAAAAAGTAAAAAATATCATTTTTTTTTTCAAAATTGTCGCAATGTTTTTGTTTGTAGCGCAAAAAATAAAAACCGCAGAGGTGATCAAATACCACCAAAAGAAAGCTCTATTTGTGGGGAAAAAAAGACATCAGTTTTGTTTGGGTGCCACGTTGCACGACCGTGCAAATGTCAGTTAAAACGATGCAGTGCCAAATCACAAAAAATGCTCTGGTCGGGAAGGGGGGTAAATTCTTCCGGGGCTGAAGTGGTTAAAGAATATATATTTTTTTATTTTTCATCCTTTTGTTGTATCTTGGTGCTGTTGATTTCTTGCAACCTCTTTGCAGTCATTTCCCATTTACATGCCCCAAGCGATGACTGTACTTTATATCTCGGGACAGATTTCCAGATGGTGACAACAGTAGACCATGCCTGCGTAATACGAGTTGAAGGGACCACTTTCAGTCTTTATCAGAAGCTCGTGAGACAGGGTGACAATGCTGGAGCCAGGGCCAGATTAAGAACATCATGGGCCTGGTGCTGAGGATATTGGTGGGGCCTTTTAGGCTGCATTCACACCTCCGCGACAAGTAACGCCGCGTACGCGGAGTATTTTGCCGCGAATAGTGTAACTTTTTTTTTACAAATCCTTCCTATTGCTTTGTATGGCCGAACGCCAATGCCGCCTGAAAAAAAGGGTCCGGGACTTTTTTTCATGCCGCAGGTGTACGGCGTCTATGAGATGTGACCCATCTCATAGACAGCAATGGGAATTCTCCCCTCCAGCGGCACGAGCGGTCGGCGTCAGGGGGGTTTTGTCGCGGAGGTGTGAATGGGGTGTAATAAATAATAAATAAATGCGTGGGAATGACATGAACGCAGCCCAGCCAAGGCAAGTGACCAAAGGCACAGAACCCAGAAGGAAGACCGGGTGAAGATGGAAGTGTCCGGGCCCCGCCTGATTCATCGCAGCACTGGAGGGCTCAGTCTGAAAATTGAAGTGTACACTAATGTGCTAATATGCTGTGCATACTTGTACGTTGTGGCATAACCTACCCCAGGGCCTCTAAAAAGTAGTAATGTCAGGAAAGTTTACTACCGCTTTATTATCACAGGATCCCAGGAGCCTCTCATGGGGCCCCCTACTGACCCGGTGGACGGTGGCCCTTGGGCAGTGCCTAAGTGCACAGTTGCCAACATTTAAAAAATATTTTCAGGGCCACTTTTTTTATATAAGTGCTATATTTAGAGTAGCTGAGATCCCCGATGTTCCTCTATACATCATAGTAGTAATCACAAAATTAAATGAGTACTAATAATGGGGCAGAACAAATATGAGAACTGAGATTTCCTTTAGTTGAACTAACAAAAGTGTGTCCATTCTAGAGCTGGTAACATTGAGGATATTCAGGATAATTTTAAAGAACTGTTTTTGTGGGTAAGCGACATAGGGGAGGAGTATGGACAGTATATAAGTGGGAAGTATGTGCAGGTGAGGGAGAGGAATGTGGAGGGTCTAACAGTGGGCACTATGTACAGGAGAGGAGTACAAAGGGTACAGAAAAAAGCACTATGTACAGGAGAGGAGTGTGAAGGGTATGACAATGGGCAGTATGTACAGGAAGAGTGAGGGGGTATGACAGAGGGTAGTACGTACCAGAGAGAAGTGTGGAGGGTATGATGGGGCAGTATGTACAGGAGAGGAGTTTGAAGGGTATGACAGTGGGCAGTATGTACAGGAGAGGAATGTAGACGGTATGATAGTGGGCTCTATGTATAGGAGAGGAGTGTGGAGGGTATGACAGTGAACACTATGTATAGGAGAGGAGTGTGGAGGGTATGACAGTGGGCACTATGTATAGGAGAGGAGTGTGGAGGGTATGACAGTGGGCACTATGTATAGGAGAGGAGTGTGGAGGGTGCGACAGTGGGCACTAAGTACAGGAGAGAAGTGTATGACAGCAGGCACCATGTACAGGAGAGGAGTGTGAAGGGTATGACAGTGGGCGCTATGTATAGGAGAGGAGTGTGGAGGGTATGACAGTGGGCACTATGTACAGGAGAGGAGTGTGTAGGGTATGACAGTGGGTACTATGTATAGGAGAGAAGTGTGGAGAGTATGACAGTGGGCACTATGTATAGGAGAGGAGTGTGGAGAGTATGACAGTGAGCACTATGTACAGGAGTGGAAGGATATTTAGGGACTGAGTAGTGGTTAAGCGGGTCATACATGGATTGAAATTACGCCAATTATGCAGAGACCAGCCATAGTCAATCTATGTATGGGCTAGCTGGTTTTACACAAGTCAATCTATTAATCAACTTGAGTACAACCAGCCTGTTTTTTTTTCTTAAAACAATCAGTGCTGCCAGCTAAAGTTAGCAACACTGATCATTGTACGCACTGGCAGAACACAATAACACTGCAGGAGTGATTCCCCCATCCACAGGTCAGCAGGTGAGAGGGTGTGTGGGGACAGGCTGGGGAGAGATACTAGTCAGTGGCTGGGTAGGCACTGGTAGTATCAGAGCCAGATACACACAGGTTACATACGCCACGATTGTTAGAGCGAGAACAATATTTCTAGTACTAGACCTCCTCTGTAACTCTAAACATGTAACCTAAAAAAATGTAAAGCATCGCTTAGGATACCAAAAAAAAATTGTGCTAACTTAACTAACTAACTGTTTTTTTAATGAATGAAACATTTTTTTCCAAAAAAACATGTTTGAAAAATTGCTGCGCAAATACCGTGCTAGAGCTGCACAATTAATTGTTAAAAAAATCGTGATCTCGATTCAACCCCCCTGATGATCTTCAATGCAGAGTTTGCTGATTCTTTCATATAACAAGTGGAGATACTTTCAGCTGTCAAAAGAAAATATCTGGGCAGTCTGCCAAGTTTTTAACAGGAAACATTGTAACTAACACTTCCTTCTTAGATCAAAGGGATACACTTCTGTGTGTAAAGAAAAAATCTGGGCAGTCTGCCAAGTTTGTAAACAAAATGAAACATTGTAACTAACTAACATTGTAACTAAATTTAACCACTTAAAGTCCAACACTTGTTTCTTAAGTTAGCAATATTATTTGCTAGAAAAATACTTGGAACTGCCAAACATTATATATATTTTAGCAGAGACTCTAGGGAATACAATGGCTATTGCTGCAATATTTTATGTCACACTGCATTTGCCCACTTCAATGAATAATAAAAAACATAAAAACAAAACAGTGAAGTTAGCCAATTTTTTATTTATTTTTTGTTTTAATGTGAAAGATGATGTTACGCCGCAACAATCGTGAGAGAATCGTGATCTATCTTCTAAGCAAAAAAATTGCAATTCTCATTTTAGCCAGAATCGTGCAACTCTATACCGTGCAACATAAAAAGTGCAAAGACCACCATAGAGTAATTTCCTAGCAAAAAACAAATGATGATTTTTACATGTAGTAGAGAAGTGTCAGAATTGGCCTGGGTGGCGAGGGGTTAATTACCATGAGTAATATACAAATAATTATTATAAGCCCTGTGATCCTATCAATCTGCTGTAGTGTGTCAGCTTGTATTTATATTGGCCGCTCTGAATGTAGCTTCTGACAGGCTGTGCAAGCAGGCCCGTATCTCCGGAACCATAAATTATAGCTGTCCCATATTTTAACCAGTTGTGGGGTAGCTCTTCCCATGCCTACCCCCAAATGTGGAGTTTCTGTGACCTCTGGTCATCGAGCTACAACCCCCCAAATTCGATCTTAGAAAAAAAAATTCTTAAAAAAAAAAAAAAAAAAAATTTTTTTTTTTTTTTTTTTGGGCAAATGGGCCTATCTTGAGAAAGGGGCCTGGAGCTGCAGCTCCATCAGCCCCATTGTTAATCCGGCCCTGGCTGGAGCGCTACTGGGAGAAAGAAACAGAGTGTTATCACCCCCACAAAGGATTTATTTTACAAAACTCCTGCACGCGGCTGTAAAGTCTGGCCTTTATTACGGTATATCACAAAGAAGTTTATATCACTAACATGTTTAAGCTGAATAAACTGCCTTAGTCATAGGTGATCTATACACTCCAAGTGCATATATATATATATATATATATATATATATATACACTGCTCAAAAAAATTCAAGAAACACTTTGAAAACATATCAGATCTCAACGGGGAAAAATCTCATGCTGGATATCTATACTTATATGGACTGGGTAATGTGTTAGGAATGAAAGGATGGCACATCATTTGATGGAAATGAAAATTATCCACCTACAGATGGCTGAATTCAATGACACCCCAAAAATCAAAGTGAAAAAATTATGAAATTATGAAACTCAAAATGGTCCTCTGTAGTTTGTATGGCCCCCAAGTGCTTGTATGCACGCCTGACAACATCAGGGCATACATTGATAGCTACTGCTGATGTATCATCTCCATACTCGATTGTGCAACACTATCAAGCGTCAGAGCTTTTTTTTCTCAGAAAATAGGTGCAGGAACTCAACCACGACCCCGTTCAAATTTCACAAACAGTAGAAGGGTCTTAATAGGGCATTAAATACCAGAATTGCATTATATACAGAGTGCAGAGTTCAGGGGGGTTAAACACAGAGTGCAGAGCTGTCACTTGTAAACACAGAAATCAGACTTCTGTGTTTACAAGTGATTGTGGTGAGCAGGCACCAAAGGGTCTGAGCCAGAGGTGGTGGAACTGAGTTCCCCCTGAAAAAAAGCCCTGTGAAGCGTGCAGTGCCACCAAATGGCTATTGAGAAATGACACCATGTTAGTGTGTAAGCAACGGAAATTTTTAATTAAGTGTCTAGAGTTTTTCCTTAAATCCAATTATTTTTGGTATAACCATACCTATTATAACCAAAGCACTGGTATAGCAATGGGGGCCAAGTTTGCACCCTCGATTGCGAAATGCCTTTATGGCACAGTGGGAGGAGAGTGTTATTTACTCCAATACCCCGACTGAACTTATTTTTTACAAACGGTACATAGATGATGTGCTTATAGTGTGGAATGGTACCAAAGATGCATTGGAGGAGTTTCTTATGCAACTTAACATCAATGATAAGAACATCAAGTTGATATATAATATCAGCGACAAATCAGGGAATTTCCGAGATTTGGAGATTACACTACTGCAGAATAAACTCACCACGAAAACTCACTTTAAGTGTAGCGCCCCCTTACTTTCAGTACGGGCACTACACTAAAGTTAGTGGGGAATGGGAGAGTTAATTTTTGCTCCCATTCATGATTTGTTAAATTTGGGCTGCTGTCATTCCGGAACTGTCCTATGGGTCAGTCTGCGTTCCAGGGGTGCAATCCCACCCCTGGGCGACAGTTGGCGCTAGAGAGGTTCTGGCAGAGCCACTTTTCCCCAGCAGCCAATTAGAGGAGTTTTCCCTCGCTGGGCATGCTGGGGAAGGGTATATCTGTAGCAGACGCCAATTATTCGCCTCTTCTTCGCGGGGTCCGAGTTCCAGGTGCGGCATCCACCTTTGGGGTGCGTGCATCCATGGACCCCGCCACCATAGCCTACCTGGCCAGAGTTGCGCACCATGCGGAGCTCCACCCTGACGTTGAAAGGGGCCCCAGCGACTTGCTGGGTCCTGAACTTTACTAGGAAGATCCTAGGCTGAAGGCTGCGCGGTGCGGGATCGGCTCAGGGAGAACCCAGAGAGAGGTTATCCAGGAGTTCTGAACGAACCATCGGGAGTCTGGTTACCGAGATACTGACAGGTACAGTGCAGCTGTCTACCGGTGACTCTAACTGAATTTGCTGGGAGGATTCACTCAATCCAACCATCGCCTGTGGCAGAGGCCTGTTTCCTCCCAGAGAGCTACAAGTGACACTTCGGCTGCCAGGCTTGTGGCAGAAGTCTGTCCGGGGGCACTTCACCCACTCTGGGCTAGAGTAGCGACGAACTGATTTCACTGTTACTGAGAGCAGGATTGCTCTTTTCATATCTAAGGTCTGATACTTTCGTTCTTCTTATGCTTCATCAACTTTTCCTATCCTGCCTCATGTTGATGTTGGCCGTGTTGGGCCTTGGAACAAAGCATTCAAGAAAATCCATTTGATGACTGGACATTCGCTCACTGTTTTGACTGCTATCACCCCTAGACACACTGCAGGGTAACTTAATACGCCGATCCCAAAACAATCAGTGGCTCCTTCAGGGGTAGCGCTACATAAGAATATAGGGCCATATTCTGAGTAAATATCCGCCTGCTTCGCTTAGGGCACTTACACTCCGCTGTCCCAACTTACTGGAGCAGGTGTTGTATTCCCCAACCACTTGCTCCATAAGTTGGGACAGCGGAGTGTAAGTGTCCCGGCGTAGCCTGGCGGATCTCCAAGGGGGCGGCTTCTATTCAAATGAAGCGCGCCCCCGATACAAAAGAACTGGGCATGCGCCGGGCTGCAAAAAGCCCAGTGCGCATGCTCCAGTTCTCGGCGGAAAACGTCAATGACGCCGACGTGTGCGTCATTGACGTAAAGTCGTATTCAAGAACGACTTACGTAAACGACGTATCCGACGAAAAAACACGACGGGGACCCGACGCCATCCGTAACATGGCCTACGCGAGACTTGCGGAAACTTACCCCTCATATAGCAGGGGTAAGTTTCCGCTTACGCAAACGACGTTAGCGACGGTTACGCGACGCGAACTCGTTCGTGAATCGGCGTAGAAGGATCATTTGCATACGCAAATGACTCCTTCACTTAAATGCCATCTAGCGGCGGCCGGCGTCATTGCATTTAAGATCCGCCAGTGTAAGTGACTTACAGATGGCGGATCTTAAGTGTATCTATGCAAAAATGATTCTGAGAATCAGGAGCATAGATACACCGGTCAAAAAAGGGAGTTACGATGGAGTATCCTGAGTTACTCCATCGTAACTTTACTCAGAGAGCGGAGAAGCCCCCCCCCGGAGAGCGGAAGAAGAAACCCCCCCCGGAGAGCGGAGAAGACCCCCGGAGAGTGGAAGAAGAAGCCCCCCCTGGTAATAGAGCTAATAAAGAAGACAGGGGGGGCATCCGGAGCAGAATAATAAATTATTTTAAAAAGCCTTGTGTTGTGTGTTTACTAACTTTTACTTTTTGCCTCCAGGTGAATGGATAGGGGTACGATGTACCCCATATCCATTCACTTAGGGTGGGGGGCCGGTATCTGGGGGCCCCCTTATTTGAGGGGACTCCCAGATTCCGATAAGCCCCCGCCCGCAGACCCCGACAACCAACGGCAAGGGTTGTCGGGAAGAGGTCCTATCCTCATCAACATGGGGACAGGGTGCTCTGGGGTGGGGGGGCCCGCAGTGCGCCCCCCTGCCCCAGAGCACCCAACCCCCCCATGTTGAGGGCATGCGGCCTGGCACGGCTCAGGAGGGGGGGGGGCGCTCGCTTGTCCCCACTCCCTTCCTGACCGGCCGGGTAGCGTGCTTTGGATACGGGTCTGGTATGGATTGTAGGGGGACCCCCTACGTCGATTTTTCGGCATAGGGGGGGTCTCCTTACAACCCATACCAGACCTAAGGGCCTGGTATGCTCCTGGGGGGGGAACCCATGCCGGTTTTGAATTTAAAAATTGCCGTGGAGTTCTCCCTCAGGAATGCATACCAAATGCCGTCGCTTGAATGGGCCTTTATAAGGTGTGACTAACTTTCCACATTATAAAACCAGCCCTAGTTTTGCGCAAGCAAATTCGGAACTTACGCAGAAATCACAATGATCAAATGCTTTGAGAATCTGCTTAAGTCCTCATTTGCATACGCAAAGCTGCATTTCAATGAGAAATGCCCCCAGTGGCGGATGCGGTACTGCATCCTAAGATCTGACCGTGTAAGTGTCTTACACATGTCAGATTTTCTGCCTAACTTTGGAAAAAGCCTTTTGAGAATCGTTTCCAAAGTTAGGCACGTAGGGCCATATTCTGAGTAAATATCCGCCTGCTTCGCTTAGGGCACTTACACTCCGCTGTCCCAACTTACTGGAGCAGGTGTTGTATTCCCCAACCACTTGCTCCATAAGTTGGGACAGCGGAGTGTAAGTGTCCCGGCGTAGCCTGGCGGATCTCCAAGGGGGCGGCTTCTATTCAAATGAAGCGCGCCCCCGATACAAAAGAACTGGGCATGCGCCGGGCTGCAAAAAGCCCAGTGCGCATGCTCCAGTTCTTGGCGGAAAACGTCAATGACGCCGACGTGTGCGTCATTGACGTAAAGTCGTATTCAAGAACGACTTACGTAAACGACGTATCCGACGAAAAAACACGACGGGGACCCGACGCCATCCGTAACATGGCCTACGCGAGACTTGCGGAAACTTACCCCTCATATAGCAGGGGTAAGTTTCCGCTTACGCAAACGACGTTAGCGACGGTTACGCGACGCGAACTCGTTCGTGAATCGGCGTAGAAGGATCATTTGCATACGCAAATGACTCCTTCACTTAAATGCCATCTAGCGGCGGCCGGCGTCATTGCATTTAAGATCCGCCAGTGTAAGTGACTTACAGATGGCGGATCTTAAGTGTATCTATGCAAAAATGATTCTGAGAATCAGGAGCATAGATACACGGGCCAAAAAAGGGAGTTACGATGGAGTATCCTGAGTTACTCCATCGTAACTTTACTCAGAATATGGCCCAGACTGAACAGCAGTTAAGTCTGCGTATCTCTTTTGAGAATCAGGCCCAATATGCTGCAGGGAAAGAAAAAACAACAACGTCAATCGCAAGCACCATCGATAATACTGGATTACAACACTCAACATATAGATGTAGAGAAACTTATAAAAAAACACTGACATGTTTTAAAATGTGATAAACATCTGAAAGACATTTTGCCGGATAGACCCAATATTGTGTACAAAAGAGCACCAACTATTAGAGATATCCTTGTTAAGAATGTGGTTGACCCTCCTCCACGGAGTGGGTACACTTTCTTTAATAGGAAAGGGTTCTTTCCCTGTAAATATTGCTATGCCTGTATACATACAAAAACTCCCCAAGTTAAAAGGACGGAGTTTATAGCCACAAGTACCGGAATATGCCACCCCATTAGGAACTTTATTAGCTGCCATACGGAGGGGGTGGTATATGTTTTACAGTGCACGTGCAACCTGCAATACGTAGGGAGAACTAAAAGGCCTTTGATGGTTCGGAATAAGGAACATGTTAAAAACATCATTAAGGGCTTCCCCAAGCATGTAAGTAGACATTTTGCAGAGGTCCACAACAAAGACCCTAGACATTTGCCCTTTTGGGGTATTGATAAATTCAATAAACCATGGAGGGGTGCCCATCTGGTTAGAACCATTAGCCAGAAGGAATCCCAATAGATTCACTCCCTCCATCAGGGCCAGATTAAGAACATCATGGGCCTGGTGCTGAGGATATTGGTGGGGCCTTTTAGGCTGCATTCACACCTCCGCGACAAGTAACGCCGCGTACGCGGAGTATTTTGCCGCGAATAGTGTAACTTTTTTTTTACAAATCCTTCCTATTGCTTTGTATGGCCGAACGCCAATGCCGCCTGAAAAAAAGGGTCCGGGACTTTTTTTCATGCCGCAGGTGTACGGCGTCTATGAGATGTGACCCATCTCATAGACAGCAATGGGAATTCTCCCCTCCAGCGGCACGAGCGGTCGGCGTCAGGGGGGTTTTGTCGCGGAGGTGTGAATGGGGTGTAATAAATAATAAATAAATGCGTGGGAATGACATGAACGCAGCCCAGCCAAGGCAAGTGACCAAAGGCACAGAACCCAGAAGGAAGACCGGGTGAAGATGGAAGTGTCCGGGCCCCGCCTGATTCATCGCAGCACTGGAGGGCTCAGTCTGAAAATTGAAGTGTACACTAATGTGCTAATATGCTGTGCATACTTGTACGTTGTGGCATAACCTACCCCAGGGCCTCTAAAAAGTAGTAATGTCAGGAAAGTTTACTACCGCTTTATTATCACAGGATCCCAGGAGCCTCTCATGGGGCCCCCTACTGACCCGGTGGACGGTGGCCCTTGGGCAGTGCCTAAGTGCACAGTTGCCAACATTTAAAAAATATTTTCAGGGCCACTTTTTTATATAAGTGCTATATTTAGAGTAGCTGAGATCCCCGATGTTCCTCTATACATCATAGTAGTAATCACAAAATTAAATGAGTACTAATAATGGGGCAGAACAAATATGAGAACTGAGATTTCCTTTAGTTGAACTAACAAAAGTGTGTCCATTCTAGAGCTGGTAACATTGAGGATATTCAGGATAATTTTAAAGAACTGTTTTTGTGGGTAAGCGACATAGGGGAGGAGTATGGACAGTATATAAGTGGGAAGTATGTGCAGGTGAGGGAGAGGAATGTGGAGGGTCTAACAGTGGGCACTATGTACAGGAGAGGAGTACAAAGGGTACAGAAAAAAGCACTATGTACAGGAGAGGAGTGTGAAGGGTATGACAATGGGCAGTATGTACAGGAAGAGTGAGGGGGTATGACAGAGGGTAGTACGTACCAGAGAGAAGTGTGGAGGGTATGATGGGGCAGTATGTACAGGAGAGGAGTTTGAAGGGTATGACAGTGGGCAGTATGTACAGGAGAGGAATGTAGACGGTATGATAGTGGGCTCTATGTATAGGAGAGGAGTGTGGAGGGTATGACAGTGAACACTATGTATAGGAGAGGAGTGTGGAGGGTATGACAGTGGGCACTATGTATAGGAGAGGAGTGTGGAGGGTATGACAGTGGGCACTATGTATAGGAGAGGAGTGTGGAGGGTGCGACAGTGGGCACTAAGTACAGGAGAGAAGTGTATGACAGCAGGCACCATGTACAGGAGAGGAGTGTGAAGGGTATGACAGTGGGCGCTATGTATAGGAGTGTGGAGGGTATGACAGTGGGCACTATGTACAGGAGAGGAGTGTGTAGGGTATGACAGTGGGTACTATGTATAGGAGAGAAGTGTGGAGAGTATGACAGTGGGCACTATGTATAGGAGAGGAGTGTGGAGAGTATGACAGTGAGCACTATGTACAGGAGTGGAAGGATATTTAGGGACTGAGTAGTGGTTAAGCGGGTCATACATGGATTGAAATTACGCCAATTATGCAGAGACCAGCCATAGTCAATCTATGTATGGGCTAGCTGGTTTTACACAAGTCAATCTATTAATCAACTTGAGTACAACCAGCCTGTTTTTTTTTCTTAAAACAATCAGTGCTGCCAGCTAAAGTTAGCAACACTGATCATTGTACGCACTGGCAGAACACAATAACACTGCAGGAGTGATTCCCCCATCCACAGGTCAGCAGGTGAGAGGGTGTGTGGGGACAGGCTGGGGAGAGATACTAGTCAGTGGCTGGGTAGGCACTGGTAGTATCAGAGCCAGATACACACAGGTTACATACGCCACGATTGTTAGAGCGAGAACAATATTTCTAGTACTAGACCTCCTCTGTAACTCTAAACATGTAACCTAAAAAAATGTAAAGCATCGCTTAGGATACCAAAAAAAAATTGTGCTAACTTAACTAACTAACTGTTTTTTTAATGAATGAAACATTTTTTTCCAAAAAAACATGTTTGAAAAATTGCTGCGCAAATACCGTGCTAGAGCTGCACAATTAATTGTTAAAAAAATCGTGATCTCGATTCAACCCCCCTGATGATCTTCAATGCAGAGTTTGCTGATTCTTTCATATAACAAGTGGAGATACTTTCAGCTGTCAAAAGAAAATATCTGGGCAGTCTGCCAAGTTTTTAACAGGAAACATTGTAACTAACACTTCCTTCTTAGATCAAAGGGATACACTTCTGTGTGTAAAGAAAAAATCTGGGCAGTCTGCCAAGTTTGTAAACAAAATGAAACATTGTAACTAACTAACATTGTAACTAAATTTAACCACTTAAAGTCCAACACTTGTTTCTTAAGTTAGCAATATTATTTGCTAGAAAAATACTTGGAACTGCCAAACATTATATATATTTTAGCAGAGACTCTAGGGAATACAATGGCTATTGCTGCAATATTTTATGTCACACTGCATTTGCCCACTTCAATGAATAATAAAAAACATAAAAACAAAACAGTGAAGTTAGCCAATTTTTTATTTATTTTTTGTTTTAATGTGAAAGATGATGTTACGCCGCAACAATCGTGAGAGAATCGTGATCTATCTTCTAAGCAAAAAAATTGCAATTCTCATTTTAGCCAGAATCGTGCAACTCTATACCGTGCAACATAAAAAGTGCAAAGACCACCATAGAGTAATTTCCTAGCAAAAAACAAATGATGATTTTTACATGTAGTAGAGAAGTGTCAGAATTGGCCTGGGTGGCGAGGGGTTAATTACCATGAGTAATATACAAATAATTATTATAAGCCCTGTGATCCTATCAATCTGCTGTAGTGTGTCAGCTTGTATTTATATTGGCCGCTCTGAATGTAGCTTCTGACAGGCTGTGCAAGCAGGCCCGTATCTCCGGAACCATAAATTATAGCTGTCCCATATTTTAACCAGTTGTGGGGTAGCTCTTCCCATGCCTACCCCCAAATGTGGAGTTTCTGTGACCTCTGGTCATCGAGCTACAACCCCCCAAATTCGATCTTAGAAAAAAAAAATTCTTAAAAAAAAAAAAAAAAAAATTTTTTTTTTTTTTTTTTTTGGGCAAATGGGCCTATCTTGAGAAAGGGGCCTGGAGCTGCAGCTCCATCAGCCCCATTGTTAATCCGGCCCTGCCCTCCATACACTTGTGCCTGATGACCTGAATGTGGAGTTCGATGTAAATTGTTTTCTGTGTCATTTTTAATCATTATATGAATTTATTTTAATATTTTTATATTCATTGTGTTATATCCATATGCTAATGGTCCATTTTTTGAGATATTGTTAACACTAGATTTGTCGGATGGGGACACACGTCATTTCCGACTCATTTCACATTAATTAAATATTATTGCAATATATAGGTCATTATGACAGAAGTGAATAGGCATTTTTACATTTATTCATATAAATAGAAATATTTTAAATAATTTTTTAAATCATTCTTAAAGCGGAGGTTCACCCTAAAAAACATCTATGTACCATCCCATCCAGAATACTTGCATCAGCTATAGTATGTTTTTTTTTTTCCCGCTGTATTTACCGTTTAATCGTTCAGTTTCTTTTCAGACTCCCGCGGGGAGTAGGCGTTCCTATGAAGAGGGGAACATGATTGACGTCCGGCTATGGCGCGTCACGCGTTCCGAAAATAGCCAGACTAGGACTATACGGCGCCTGCGCACAGACGAGGAGCTGACTGCGCAGGCGCCGTATATATCCGTGTCCTATTTCGGCTATTTTCGGAATGTGTGACGCGCCATAGCCGGACGTCAATCATGTTCTCCTCTTCATAGGAACGCCTATTTCCCGCCGGAGTCTGAAAACAAACTGAGCGATTAAACGGTAAATACAGCAAAAAAAAAAACATACTATAGCTGACGCAAGTATGCTGGATGGGATGGTACATAGATGTTTTTTAGGGTGAACCTCCGCTTTAAAGTCCCTGAGCTTATTTAATAGTCTCCATGAACTCTTCTGTAGCTGTGTTTAATGTTAATGGATTAAGATGATCACCCAAGGCCATTTAATGAGTCCTCATCGCTGTCCTTTATAATAATATGAGCCATTTGAATCCAATTAGCGCCATTTATTTTATTTATATTTTTAGTAATATTGTTGGCGCGGTTACAGGTTATCTGACCGTGACCTTTTTTTGTCTACCCCTCCATAAATATGTCCGCCGCCGTGATGGGAGACTAATTTTATCCGTAGCTACTGCGGGTAGTGACTTCTATAGTTATTTCCTACCATTAAAATGTCCGTCGCTATACTTGGAGACACCAGTTTCCAAAATGGCCGCCGATCTACTTCCGCTTATTAGTATATATAAATACACATCATCTAGCCTATCAGAATCCTCTGATGAAGTCACGTGACGTGACGCAGCGTGTAAGGACATCTAGACGTGACTGGAAGTGACATGGAGCCCCGTCCGACCGGAATTTTCGTGACTCGCGTTTTTAAAACTTATGCTTGTAAGCATTTTTTTTTTTTAATAAATTCTCTATTTAAACTTACTTCACGATGGGAGCTTGTATTCTTCTGTTTCCTCCTTGCTGATCCCTGCATTCCACAGCGAGCCTCCATTTTGTTGGAGACCAGACGCCGCAGTAGCTAGGATCCATCAAGTTTGGCTGCAGTTACTTTATACTTTAGACCTACAAGGGGGAGGTAAGCGCTCTGTGAGCCCACCATCTAAGAAGACCTACCTGTGAAGCATTTGTGTGTTACATTTGGCAGCACTAGCCTGACTACTATTGGACACTTATCACTCAGTTATTCCACAGATTGTTTTCGTTTTTAGTTGTTAGCACTTATAAAGTTTTAGTACTCATTCAGGTTTGATCACTTTATGCTTATTCCTCCGCGGTCTTTATTCGTGTTTGCACGGTTGTGTCACATATATAATATCTTTTATTAGATTCGATATAATAATTTTTATTTATTTTTTATTCACGATTTACTGCATTTAGGATTGTGCTCATCACCTGCTTTTCTTTTTTCAATTTATTTGTTAGTGTTTGTACACATTTAGATTTGAGCAGCACCTTATGTGATTTCACACATTTCCTAGTTTAGATTTCTCTTTACAGGCATACCCCACTTTTAAGTACACAACGGGACCAGAGCATGGATGTAAAGCGAAAATGTACTTAAAGTGAAGCAATGCCTTTTTTCACTTCTAGGCTGTAGTGGGGGTGCCAGGGGCTTTAGTGGGGGCATCAGGGGAACACTCACATGTAAATAAGCTCATCTGATGCAAGGGGGGGCCGCTCCAATCCATCCCCCGGACATCGCGCTGTGCACAAAGGACAGTGCTATTGAGAGGCTGGATGGCATTCTGTGGCTGACAGGGAAGCCTGAAAAAACACGGAGGGGATGTGATGTCACCGGAGGTGGGGAGGCAGCCAGGATACAGTAAGAGCACACTGGAACTAGGCAGGCTAAGTGCTCAGAACTTCAGTTCCATCTAATGCGGGTGCACGACAGGGGGAATATTTGTACTTGTGAGACACTTTACGTACACTCGCGGGCATGTCCGTACTCGCGAGTGTACGTAAAGTGAGTGTCCGTAAAGCGGGGTATGCCTGTATTCATTTTGGCTAGCGCTAAAGATACCATTTTGTAACATCAGGGCATGCTCCTAATGAGATGACGGATAGTGTCCTGGAGTATTTCCTCCCAGATCTGGACCAGAGCATCACTTAGCTCCTGAACAGACTGAGGTGCAACCCGGCGGCACCGGATGGAGCGGAACATAATGTCCCAGAGGTTTTCTTTTGGATTTAGGTCAGGTGAGTGTGGGGGCCATTCAATGGTATCAATTTCTTCACCCTCTAGAAACTGACTGCATGCTCTCGCCACATGAGGCTGCATTGTCATGCACCAGGAGGAACCCAGGACCCACTGCACCAGCGTAGGGTCTGACAATAGGTCCAAGGATTTCATACCGATACCTAATGGCAGTCAGGGTGCCATTGTGTAGCCTGTAAAGGTCTGTGCGTCCCTCCATGGATATGCCTCCCCAGACCATCACTGACCCACCACCAAACCGGTCATGCTGAATGATGTTACAGGCAGTATAAAGTTCTCTGCGGCTTCTCCAGACCCTTTCACGTCTGTCACATATGCTCAGGGTGAACCTGCTCTCATCTTTGAAAAGCATGGGGCACCAGTGGGGGACCTGCCAATTTTGGTGTTCAATGGAAAATGCCAATCGAGCTCCACAGTGTCCGGCAGTGAGCATAGAGCACATTAGAGGATGTCGGGCCCTCACGCCACCCCCATGAAGTCTGTTTCTGATTGTTTGGTCAGAGACATTCACACCAGTGGCCTGCTGGAGGTAATTTTGTAGGGCTCTGGCAGTGCTCACCCTGTTCCTCCTTGCACAAAGTCGCAGATACCGGTCCTGCTGATGGGTTAAGGACTCTCTACGGATCTGCCTGTCTCCTGGAATCTCCTCCATGCTCTTGAGACTGTGCTGGGAGACACGGCAAACCTTCTGGCAATGACACGTATTGATGTGCCATTCTGGGGGAGTTGGACTGCCTGTGCAACCTTTATAGGGTCCAAGTATCGCCTCGTGCTACCAGTAGTGACACTGACCCTAGCCAAATGCAAAACTAGTGAAAAACAGTCAGAAAGGATGAGTAGAGAAAACAAATGTCAGACACCTCCACCTGAAAAAACATTCCTGTTTTGGAGGTTGTCTCATTGTTGCCCATCTAGTGCACCTGTTGATAATTTCAATTAACAGCAAAGCAGCTGAAACTGATTAACAACCCCCTCTGTATACACCCCTCCCCCTCTGCTACTTAACTGACCAGATCAATATCCCAAGAGTCAGTGTCAGTGGAAGGAATTATGCCCCATCATTGGTGTCAGTGGAAGGAATAGTGCCCCATTAGGAAGAGTGCCCCATTGTTGGTGTGATTGGCAGGAAAAATGCCTCAAGGGCCACATCCAGCCTCAGGACCGCGGTTTGGAGACCACTGGTCTACAGGTATGACAATAAAATGAATGAACATTTTACAAAGCTTCTCAATTTTTTAATACCTACTGGGGTCCTTTGACTGCATATGCTATTTTTGGAAGATGTGTACTTAGCCTTTAAATCTGCAGCTTTTGATTAAGGTAATAACTGGTAGTCCTGCCATGAAGAACCTTGCTTAGGCACATCATACTTTAGGGTGACAAGGTTCTGTCCCTTTTTTTTCCAGCTCTGTACCTACTTTACATTACATAGCTATGGTCCATTGAAGCCCACCCCAAGCAATCATTTCTTGAAGGGTTTACATGTCTATCCATTAATGTTGTAAAAAATAAATATTTGATTTGCCAGTTTATGAAAATGTAATTTTGAAAAGTGAGTTGAATATAGAATTTGTGTATACGGTCTTATAAAAATGAAGTTATGGTGCTTTATGTCACAGTTCTCGCCCTATTAGATGTCATGGGACTTCCATTCCAACTTTCTGGCGTGTCCTAGTCTAAATGATAGATTGAAGTACATTAATTAAAAATTGTTCCTTGATTGCGTCATACTCTTGTCGGTTGGCATTCCATGACTGGAGGAGCACAAGAGAAGTCATCAAGCAGGAATATGATCCCTGGTTTTGAAAGCTCTGTTTCTATATGACTGATTTATACAAAGATGTAAAGAAAGGGGAAGAACTATTTCCAATTAGACACGTGCATGACAAAAAAATGTGTTTTGTTTTGTTTTGATTTGTTAATCTAGTTATTTAGTTTTGTTAAATTTGGTTGATTCAGTCAATTTGTATTCAGAATTCGAAATTCTGAATTTTTACAGTTTTTTTTCCCTCGATTCAAATTGTTCTTAGCGATAAATTTTGAATCGGTCGAATCGAAAACTTTCGATTTTTTTGTTTTTTCGATTCCAATGTGGCGAAGTGAACAAACAAAGGAAAAATCTTCATTAAATTATTACAAGGACACTTTAAATCACCTTTGGCTGAACAAAAACAGCATTATTTTAAAATGGCACTCTAATAACACACAGTCTTTGATTTCAGCAATATGTTTATAGTTAGAATTTGACTGAAGTTCAATTCAAATTTCAGTCCGAATTTCCAAAATGTGGACGAATTTCGTTTAGTTTTTCAGAGCTTTTGGTAAAATGTGTTTATATTGTTGTAGCACCCTGGGGGCAGATTCTAGTAGATCTGTGTAAAAATGCGGCGGCGTAACGTATCTCATTTACGTTACGCCTCCGCAAGTTTTACGGGCAAGTGCTTGATTCACAAAGCACTTGCCTGTAAAGTTGCGGCGGCGTATCGTAAATCCCCCGGCGCAAGCCCGCCTAATTCAAATGATCCGGGTAGGGGCGTGGATAATTTAAATTAGGCACGTTCCCGCGCCGAACGTACTGTGCATGCGCCGTCCCTAAAATTTCCCACGTGCATTGCGCGAAATGCCGACGCAAAGGACGTCATTGGCTTCGACGTTAACGTAAATGGCGTCTAGCGCCATTCACGGACAACTTACGCAAACGATGTCAATTTTAAAATTTCGACACGGGAACGACGGCCATACTTAACATTGGTTGCCCCTCATATAGCAGGGGCAACTTTACGCGTCGCAAAAGATACGGAAACGTCGTAACTTCACTGCGTCGACCGCGCGTACTTTCGGGAATTTCGCGAAAATAGCTAATTTGCATAGACGACGGGGAAAACGACGGAGGCGACACCTAGCGGCGGAAATAAAAATTGCATTTAAGATCTGACAGCGTAAGAGCCTTACGCCTGTCAGATCTAATGGATATCTATGCGTAACTGATTCTAAGAATCAGTCGCATAGATACGACGGCCCAGATTAGGACTTACGACGGCGCAAATGGCGTTGCGCCGTCGTAAGCCCTTTCAGAATCTGGGCCCTGGTGTTTAGCCAGGGTTGCCAAGTAAATTTAGTTTGCCAGGCAGTAGTTGCCCTGGTTAATTGTTAGTAGATCCACTGATTCCTCTCTAGTTCTGGACTTGCTGCACCTCCTCTCTTCTGTCGCTAGGAGGCGTTATGCTGGTGACATTAGATAGACAAGGGCTTAGCAAGATCAGGTTATGAATGGATGGCGTGTCTCAGCCAGTTGGCAGGGGTTTCTTTAGTCCCTTGGCCTGCTGGGAGAGCTTATTTATTTGGGTGGAGTCAGATAATCAGGGTTCTGTGCCAACCGGACAGCTGTCTGGGTGGACGTGTGTTATGCTGCCCCGGGCTGCTAGGCCGTAAGCCTGAGGACTATTCCAGGGACATCTGGCTGCTAGGCTGTCTGATACTTTAAATATCAGTGCATCTTTTAGATTGAAAGCTGTGATTAGAAGGCCTTCTAATTTCACTTGCACTGAATTGTATAGTAACTAGGGTTGCACTGATACCCTTTCTTTATCTGAAAGTACGAATACAGATAATTTCGCAGGAACAAAGATTGTCTCTGGACAGCCGCACTCTGAACAAATTGTAGCCTTTTATTAAAAGAAGGACAGCACTACAAGTCACAGCAAAATAAAATAAAACCTGACTGCTGACGCGTTTCGCACTGAAACTAGTGCTTAGTCATAGCAGATAATTTCAAGGTCAAGTACTTGCTGAGATCAAGTACCGATACTTTGTGGTATGATTTGAGCCCATACAAAATTAATGGGCTACAATCGCACGGCAAAAAATCACATGCGATTTGAACAGTATTGCTTTTCCATGCCTGTTTAAATCGCAAACAGTTTACCCCACTACTCCTGTGTAAATCCCAGGCTTGTTATAGTGATTTCAGCCTGGGTTCATACCCGGTATCGGCACCAAATCCAGTACTGGTATCGGTGT